>NC_134248.1:16262500-16887500 GCF_965152275.1 Natator depressus
CGTCTAATTGTGTCCACAGTACCCCAAATTCGACCCGGCAAGGCCGATTTCAGCGCTAATCCCCTTGTCAGGGGGTGGAGTAAGGAAATCGATTTCAAGAGCCCTTTAAGTCGAAAAAAAGGGCTTTGTCGTGTGGACGGGTGCAGGGTTAAATCGATTTAACGCTGCTAAATTCGACCTCAACTCCTAGTGTAGACCAAGGCTATGGTAATCAAATTCATTTGCACTGTGTCCTAGTTTGGTCATCAAAGTGGAAAGCCGAAATGTATTAACCCACTGTGCCATCTACAACAGTAAACTCCTTCATAACAATTTGATTTTGAGAGACGAGTGACTCAAGGTAGTTCCATAAAACATGTTTTTTCAAGTTATTGTAACATAATTGAGATATTCATTCATCAGCACAGTGATTCATTTTCAAAAATCCCAGCATGGAAGAAGGAAAAAAAAATGTGGCAAGATTTAAAAAAATAGAAAGAAAAGGGTTTCACACATCCTCAGTGCCCCAGCTGTGTTGAAGGAAATAATTTCAGTGCCATCCATCATCCTCCTTTTCAAGAGACTACTTTGGCCAAGCATAACTGTTGCTGCTGCATTGGCTCCTACGCAGAGGCAATTGGTACGAAATTGAGATGGCAAAAGACGCATGGTTGATAGCACAGGAACAGATCTTTCATCAGCATTGAAGGCAATAATCGTTCATTGTAGCTGGGGCTGGATCAGGAGTCAAGGAGAGGAGATTAAAAAATTAGCTTTGGTAAGAGAAGGGGAAAGTCCTTGAAAACTTAGTTCCTGCTGCAGAAGATCATGCTGCAGATTTAGCAGGCCATGGTTCCAAGTCCTGGGTCCTGCCTTGGTAGATGCAGTACATCTCATGAGATGAATACAAGAGTGAATTTCTCCCATCGTCCATTTTGGCTGGCTAAGGGAGTGGAAGTTAGCCATGGAAAAAGGCCAATCTCTGACTGTTGCCAGCAAATGAATAGAGCTTTGTAGCAATAACGAGCAAATCCAGCACACCTTGAATTTTTGCTTTTTATAGGCTCAGGGTTCAGAACTTTTACTTTTGGAGCTCCGAGAGCCCAATAGATACACAGCTCCCAGGGAATTTTAGGAGACTTTGCTTTCATGTGTCTGAGGGTCGAATTTGACTGTTGGCAGCAGCCTCATTCACCCACTGAGCAGAACCACCACCTGATGAACAGTGCTGGGAAAAAGGAAGCAACAGAAACCCAAGCATTGGAAAGGATAACTGGGCAGCACTGCTTCCTAGACACGGTCTACTCCACAACCTCAGTCCTTTCAGGAAACCCGGGGAAACAACACAGTGGTCCCCTAAAGCCTTTACAGCAGGGTTCCAATTTGTAGCATAGACTGGCCCTTAAGAATGGTTTATAACCAGGGCAATGACTTAGAAATGTCCCTTAGGAACCAATTGTGCTGTCAGGGACACTGGTGTAGACAGGGCATAAATCCACTTAGACTGGTGTAAACTGGCTGTAGTATAATCCAAATCAGGCCCCTCTTAGCAAAAGCCAATCAATGTTTGTATAGTCTGCACCATAACAAAAATGAATGACGTGACCGTTCTCAATGAATTCTATTAATTGCAGATTTTGCCAGAGTGAAATAAAGAAACGTCATATTCCCCCATAATCTCGCCCTTACAGTTGTCAGCGTAACCACTGTTACTGTGGCTACATAGCAGGTGGTAGCTGATAATCAAATGCTACAGAGCGTGTAGGATAGTGAGGCTAATGCCTCAGAAGGACACTGTTTCAGGTGAGACAGCATGGTTTGCTTACAAAAATATCTCTAAGGGCCAGATACTCAGCTCACATAAATCAGTTGTAGCCCCAAAGGATTTACACCATCTGGAGATGTGGCTCTGCAGAGCTAATTTATATTAGCTCTAAGACCTCTGCAAACATGGTATTTAAAAAAAAAAGTGACAATTTTTTCATTGTAAGTGAAAGAGTAATAGAGATATGCCCACGTAAAGTTCCCTGGCACTAATGCAGACATCAAACATATTTCCAACCATCTGTAACATTAATAAATCCCAGCAAACTGCCTTCCCTGTTCAGCTTGGCCGTGACGCGGTGTGGAGCAACAAAGCAATGACCATAGTGCCATACTCGTGGGGAACGATTAGAGTCTTCTAAGAGAAAGGGCCCAAGATATTAGAATCCTTAACAGCCTCTTTCTACCAGGTCTGTAGCCAGAGCTTTGAAAGTAAAGCAACTGCAAACTCAAGCATCCACTCAGAAATCCACAGTCTTACAGGAAGAAGCCAAATAGCCTGCTCTCCCTAGTGCATCCTTCATGGGGACAAGTCTGATTCCCAAGCAAAATACCATCATTGCATAGTTCTAGGATGACTCTCACAGTCTGCGGCTGCAGGAGACCAAACCCAGCAGAGGACACAGGGCTGTGGCCTGGAGCTGATTCCAGGGTTGTCATTAGCGCTCAGGAGGGTGCTCGTATGTTGCCATCACCCTCTCTCTCCCACACATTGGTTGGCCCTTGATGCTTATTCTTCCTGTGCTCTCTTACCCTCCTCTCCCCTCTTTGGCTGTGTTACATTTAAACACTTGTTGGATGAATCTATTTGTTCTTGGACTAATTTATTTCTTGAGTTAAACCTAATTTGACCCTAATAATGTCGGCTTCAAAGAGGCTAAAAGGGACAATTCCTTGTTGATCCAGACAGCTTATCCTCCAAACACACTAAAAGGGAGGGCCCGTTAGTATTTTCACAGGCATACTAATGGAAGGAGCTCCCTTATCAAACAAGGAGACTTGGCATGCACTCCAGGCATGTGGGGGCCGGCAGACAGTGTTTTCGCTGCTTTCAGCCAGCAAGGCCACACAAAGTGGGAAGTGGCCATTTGAAAGAGGAGTGGGGAGAATGACAGACGATTTGTGTCTGGGTGTTTTTTGGGAGGACACTGCGTTCCTGCCATGGGAACAGGGTGGACAAGGAAGGCAGCGACCAGACGTGAAGAGTGACAAAGCAAGTCAGCCACGGACAGCCCGTGGGAGGTCAGAGGAAATGCACCATTAGTCAAAGCTGGAGGAAAAATAAAACATGATGACAAGTGGGCCATTCATGTGCTTCCCCCTTCAAGCAATGGCCAGGCCCTTTGCAGCTCAAAAGACTCAAGTATCTGCTTCTTTTCTCTTCAGCCAGGCTAATGCAGGAACAGCACAGACGGAGAAACTCCCTTGTCGTTTATAGTAACTCTTCTCACATTGTTCTTGGCGACACTATGCTGAAGTACAGAGCTAGGAGAGAGCTTGGATCAGTAAAGCAAACTCAAGTGATCTCTTCTTCGCTATCTGGAGTTCAGGCCAATAGCTCGGGGTAAACATTCACCTGCTTTTGTAAACCTAGCGATATTAACAATGCTTCCAAAATCACAAAGCAACGGGACAAACCAGCATGAGAGAAGCGTCTATGCCTCACACACGCCATCCCACTGAAGTTCATGGGAGCTGCATGCTTGTATCTGAGAGTTTACGGCTCATTAGCATGATACCCTGGGAGCTAAGAAGTCACAATAACCAAGGGGGCAGGTGAAGACAAGGACATGTGCTTCAATGGAACAGAGCAAGATGGGTTTAGCTGATGTTCTGCTCTGCCACAGATCATTAAAATCTCAAGGTACTTTTGTTAGAACGGGTGAATCAGACATGTATTGACTTTAGGGGAACCAGCGGTGCCATGTCCAAGGCCTGGGTTTCAGTGCTTGCTCTGGTCCCTTACGCTTCAGACAGACGAGAGGCTGTGTGAACTGCCTAGGGAGTCCATGCAGCTCATGGTGGGGAGGAAATGCTCCGCATGGTTTTAAAGTTGCCCCCTCTGCAGTTGCAGCATTGCTGGGTTGTGACAGCCATCTGATTCAGGGTGCAGCCACAGAGGTAAGGGACTTAGAGGAAGGAACAATAAGGGAATCCCTCAGTGCTCAGGGAGGGCTAAAGAGGATCTCCCAGGCACTTACTGAACAGGGACAAAGCTGACATCAGGCTGAGTGACTATATGTAAATATAGCGCTAGCCATGGACTGGAGAAGTAATGTACAAAAGAAGAAAGATACAGAATAATACAAGGCAGTTCCTCCATTACTTCTAAAGGCTGAGCTACACTAGGAGGTGATTCTAAAGACCTAGAGTACATGTAAAACTCTATTTAGAGTAGGACCAAAACTACTAAGCTAAGACTCCTAATCAACCCTGCCACTCTTACAAATGGACAAGACTAAATCAAAGAAAGCACAGTCCAAAGCCTCAAGAAAATCTTGCTCCTTTTCATCCATAGGATCTAGGTGTGTGGCACAAACTAGATGGAGAGATTGCAGAGGGAAAAATCAGAATGGTCTTTCAAGCTCTAGTTAGATCCAAGCCAAGTGCAAAAGAAGTACTTCAAGAAAGAGATGGGCGTTGGCAATCGAAAGCGCCATTTCTCAGGTCTCCAAAGTGTCCTGTGCTCTTTAAATTGCTTCCTGTTATATGCTTTGTAATTGCTGCTTTATACATTACTGAAACCATTCATCTGGTCTAGCCAAAGCGAACAGCAATATAAAGACTAAGAATGGTAAGATTTCCAAACCACTGCATTTAAGAACAATGTCTTCTGGATTACTGAAGTCTCCTGCCAACAGAGCATTAGTTAGCTACATTTTTCTAAGGGAAAAAACCTGGGTTTCCTGAAGTTTTCAGCTGTGTTTGCACAACCCGCCTTCGTGTGAAGGCGAAAACTAATGTACTGCCTCTTCGTCCTTTGTCAGAAAGGGACCGCGCAGTATGATCAAAGGTGATAAAAAGCACTGAGTCGCACTTGTTTAGCCCCTCTTAAACAAAAATATTTAAATAAATATTCCAGATTCCTGTGTGTTTTGAGTTTCTTTAAAGACTCCAAACCCACATAAGACTATTCAACCTCCTGAATAAACCCAAAACAGCTATGGGAACCGGGCTAGTTACATAAGCTTGAACGGAAGCTTGCCTCACTTCATTTAAGTGTGTTTACACTTCAATAAGAAACCAGAATAAAGTAACTTACTTTCAGTAAACAGCCTGTGGCCATTAAACAGCATGTGCTAGGACAAGGTAGCCAATAGGTTTGGACTTTGTCTCTTATAGGTGGCCTGCAAAGGGGACAAATGTCTGTGCCCTTGGTTTTTTTTTTTTTTTCCTCTTTGTTTTTTATGTATTTTAAAGAAGACTGAAAGTCTCCCCGCTTATTTTTCTTACCGTAGAGGCAGGGGGTCTTTATTTCCGTGGTTTTGCTGGAGAACTAGTGGGGTTTTAACACCACATGAGCTAAAGACATGAGCAGTTGTGTGGGGCAGAGCTCTGCAGTCTTATTGTTTAAAATCTTGGGGTTTGGTTTGTTTTTCGTTGCGTTTTGTTAACACCTATTTAACTCAAACACTTAACAAAGAGTTGGGAGAAAAACGCTGCCTGTAAAAGACTTAAGAGCACTGCCATGATGCCTGACCACTGGGCAAGCTCCCACACTCCACACAGGGAAAGCCGCTCTGGATTCTGCTGTTGTTTCTAAGGTAGGCAAACAAGCAGAAAGTGAAACAAAATCTCTCAAGCCTTCAGACATGATTAAAAAAAAAAAAAAAGAAAAGAAAGAGGAGCACTGACATGTTTCAATCTGTTTTGTAGTTAGTGGGTAGAATGTCAAACAGTTGCCTTGAATTGGAGTATTAATACACGGGGTGATCTGAACTCCCCCCCTGCCACCCTGGAATTGCAAAGAGATGTTTGCTTGTAACAAAGTTTTCCTTGGAGCTGCTGGTTGTGACAGGCTGCAAACTTCCAATACCTCCATCTAGTTAATACGGAGAACCTTGTTCCAACAAGACTGGTCTCCATTTCCACTCTTGCCTGAGGGAATATCCAGTTTTCTCACCATCCTGTAACTTTGACTGACGCAATCAGGTTCTGGAAACCTGTCTTGTTAGTTTACATCCCAGCCTTCCAGGGATGATGTTAATTTTCCACTTAGGACCAGCAGTTGTTGAATGTGCTAGATCTTGCCTATAGGAATTAAAATATGATGGCACCTTTAGTACTTAGATGCCGTGTTTAGAAATGCATGGTAGGGACCAGTGCTGGATTGGAACGGAGGTAGATTAGATAATCTAAGGTGGTCTTCCCATGATTCTAAAATAGGATTATAGGCTAATTCTCAAAAGGTGTATTTTTAAGAGAGGCTTTAACCAGTGCTTTGATCCTGGATGATTATTGTTGTAAACGTATAAATTTAAAGATACACAAAACTCATCAGGAGCAATAATCTGTTATAATGGTTGTACTAAGCGCCCATAAAGAGTGGGTACAGGAGCGGTATATTGAGGGGAGCCCTCTTGGCATCCTTTAAATGCCATTTAATCATTACAGAAATCTAAGGTAGTAAGGAGTGACAAACTATGTGTAGAATATTTGTCCAACTCATACAGTAACAATGGCATATTCTTATCTGAGTGCCATTTGGTTAAGGGTTCCATGTCACTTTACAAACATTAAGCCTTTATACCCATTCTACAGACGGTTAAAATGAAGCAGACATGTAAGTGAGATGCCAGTGTCATAAACTAGAGCTTGAACTAGAAACCTGGAATCTTGACTCACGGTCCTGTACTCAATCCACTTCACAAAACTGCCTCCAGGCTACTATCTGAGTTCCATGTGTATTGTAATAGAAGGGTCAGAAAGTCCTTTAATAAAAAGCCTTCTGTAAGACAGACGTGTAATGGCTCTTGGCTTTATTATTGCATGGAACTGAACATGTCAGGTAGGTGCTGAACATACACAAAGTGTCACTAAAATGAGGCATTCACCTCATGCTAGACTGGAGAGGGCGAATGAGGCTGAAAAGGGCCCAGTTAACCAGATAGCCTAGGCAAGTTAATTCCCCTCAGGTGTGGCCTAACTCCTGACTGAGGATGGAGCCCAGCTGAGGAGGAACAGGCAGGGCTAGTTTAAAGCCAGGGAGCTGGCAGTAGAAAGGGGGGCTGGAGCAAGGGAGCCTGCAGTCTCCACCAAATTGTCCCAGGAGTCACTTGCTGCAGGAGCAGCACCTCCTCCTGGCTGCTCTGGAGATTAGCTCCTTCCAGCTCCAACGTCCCCTTCCGTCACTTGTGTGCGTGCCCCACAGCCATGTTCTTTGCGTAATTCAGGCTGCTCCCTCTTTGTGCTTGGACCTCCGGCCAGGTCGCTATGTGTCTTCCCCTTCCAGGGGTATCAAAGTCCCACAGGACAAACTGTCCCAGGCAGTCCTCAAATCCACTGTCCTGCCTGCACCACTTCCCCAGTGGCCAGTAGGGAAACTCAGGCCCACCCTCTACTCCAGGTTCCAGCTCAAGGACCCTCTCATCAGGAACCAAGGTCTGCAACATCTTACCTTGCTACTGTTTCCCTGAGCCTTTTCTTACTCCGCCTCTCTCAAGCTTTCACACCATCACCCTTCTGGGCAGACCCTTCCTTCAGGGGTTGGCTCCCCAGGCTTTCCTTCTTTCTCTCTTTAATGCCCAGAGAGTCACTGCAGACTTTTTCACTGCAGCCCTCCTCTTTTCTACTGCCAGCTTCCTGGTTTTATACTAACTCCACCTGTTCCTTCTCAGATGGGCTTTATCATCAATTCACCTTTATGGCTGAGGAAGAGCTCAAACTGGCTAGTTTTATGCAAAGAGATTTCTTTAAATGGGAAATTTTAGCATGCATGTTATAGATTCATAGATTCCAAGGCCAGAAGGGATCATTATGCTCATCTAGTCTGACCTTCTGTAGAACACAGGCCAGCGAACTTCCCCAAAATAATTCCTAGATTTACGACCGCATGCTGCACAAACAGCGAGGAAATCATATTATTTTACTTGACAGTGTGGGATATGGTGCTCAGTTTTAGCATCAATTTTCTATCCTAACTCCTCCCTAGACTGGCAAGTTCACTATCCTGCCGGCATGCTGACATGGCTTAAGGGTTTCATTATACCCATTAACAATTAGATCATTTTCCTTTGTTCCCCCAACAAGTAGGGTCCCATCCAGGGCTACAGAGCACCAGTAGACTGAACAATGTTTTCTTAAGGCATACACAAGATTAAACACTGTTAAATCTGATGCATAATACCACAACATTGCCAGGGCCTTTTTAACGTTCATGTTTCTCATGGCAAGATGACTGACAAGGGCTACAATAAGGTGCTGAAAGGAATATTTCACCTGGCCCCTCAAACTTCAATGTAGAGGATTAGAACTAAGAAGAGCTGACAATATTGACTGAGTGCTACGATGGAAATATAATTAGCTAGCTGACATTTAATGGACAGAAACGCTCAGAATTTTTCACCAATTAAAGTAATTACATCAGAACCTGTATGTGCTGCCTTGCAAAAAACGCTGGTTTTTAATCCCCCCGATATAATTTAAATTTGGCGCTGGAACCACTGCATGTGTGTATGTTGTGGCTTTTTGCTGGAGCATCATTAGAAAATTCTTGTATGCAATGCTAAAAAACAAAAGTTCTCTTAACACAGCGCGCACTGAGTCTGAAAGAGCAGGCAATGTGTTTGATACAAATAACGCGGCTAAGTGTGAAGTAAGCTTGGAGAGATGAGTTTGATTTCAAAAATCCCTGAATTAGGCCAATATGGGCATATTTTGCTGCCAGCCTTCAGCTGGATGTCTGGCTGTCCATTATGCTTATGTTTTTGAACACTGATTAAAAGCTGCTCTTAAGCGTAAGTCTATTCCTATTTAACACCGCACTTAAGCATGTGTTTAAATCCCACTGAAGTCAATGGTTAATGTTAACTTTAGGTCTATTGGTTGCATTGAGACTTAAGCATGTGCTTAAGGGCATTGCTGAACAGGGATGGACTAGCTGAGTCCAAGATTAATACATTCCAAGGCCAGAAGGGACCATTGTGATAATCTAGTCAGACCTCCCGTATAACACAAGCCATGAACCTTCACCAAAAGAACTCCTAGAAAAGATACCCTCTGAACAGGGACTTGAACCCTGGACCCTCAGATTAAAAATCTGAGGCTGTGTCAATTGAACCAACTGGGCTCATTTAAAAAAAAAAAAAAAAAAAAAGCCAATTTAGCTAGGATTTGAACCTGGGACCTCTCTTACCCTAAGCAAGATATACACACCTCTAGATCAACAGCTATACCTCCATTGCGGCTACCTGTGTGTCCTGGCTACACTGCTCTACTCATGGTAGCTACCACCAGTACGCATACACAAGCAGGGGAATCACAGCAATTGCTTGTAGTGTAGAGGCAGCCTAAATAATGCAGAATACTGAATCCCCAGGTTTAAAGACTAGCCTAATTGCATCAAGATATGCCTGTTCTGTTATTCTTTTCTCTATTTTAATTTGCCACAGGATTAAAATTTTATGTTGAAGCTAGGACAAATGGGTCCAGAAAGCTAAAAGCTACAGTGAAACCTCAAGAGATCAACTGTGTGTGAGTGAAAAGGCCTTTAGTACAGCTAAGTGACAATATTCCTTTTCAAGACCACATCAAGGGCAGAATCCATACGAGAATTAATTTTAAACTAACCAGTTAGAGGTCTGATTATCAGGTAAAACCTAAGTGGGAACTTCTCACCAAGGAGAGCAGACTAGAGATATAAAAGGAAGTTGAGAATGAAACCAGACAATGTGGTTCTTTCTCCTCTGATGGACAGAAGTTCATCGCATGGGCTACAACAACATTCTACTAAAGTTAATTCCTAATTTCTTTTGCAACATGTTTTCTCCTAGCACTACCCATAATCAACTAGTTAGTTTCGCTGTAATGCAGTTTCACTATAATCCATTTTATTTGTGCCTTGTAAACAAGGCAAATAAATGCTTTGTTTAATCCTTTGACTTCCCAGTGTTTCAAGGGAGTTTCCTCTTAGCATGCTTCTTGAAGGCACATCATCATCAACACACATGTATTATGAGCCAATCCGGTAGCTCTCATTACCTGGGCAAGCCATGAGAACATTTGAAAGCATAGTTACAGCGCGTAAGGAGTTCCTTTGTTTTAAATTTAAAATAAAACAAGGTCACCCTGCTGTGCTGTAAAGCTAGAAATCCATTAAAGTTTTCAGGGGCTAGTAACTAGAGAGATTAGGTAGCTGGGAGATATGTCTGTGACTTCACGTTCTAGGCATTGAATTTCATTTGGTGACTGTTTTTAGTTTCCTTACCAATCAGCATCCCACCAACAGAAACATTAGAATAAAAAGGCCCCACTTTTAATTGATGACCACTAGGATGAAGTTTTCAGTATGCACAGACCATGCTTGTAAATTAAGTTAAGCAAAGACATTGCAACATAGTCTTTAAGAAAATCATTTATTTGTCCATAATGTAACAATAAAT
Source organism: Natator depressus (assembly GCF_965152275.1). NCBI lineage: Eukaryota > Metazoa > Chordata > Testudines > Cheloniidae > Natator > Natator depressus. The sequence goes on from NC_134248.1 coordinate 16,272,904, forward strand.
ATCAGAATCATATATAAATATTTAATAGGGGTCCAGCAATCCTCAGACTTGTCTACTCCACTGTGTGGTTTGACACACAAGCCATCATTAGCTGGCACCCCGAGAAGACAGCCTGACTGCATGTATTCATTTAAACATACATTTTCACTTACACACAGAGTAAATAATTTGCAGCATCTATCAGACTTTTCACTTGACATTAGACAGGCTGATTTTATTACAAAAGGCTATCCCTGGAGAGCACACAAGGAATCCACCAAGAAAATAATACCAATCCAAGTAGTTTTCAGTTACTCTGCCTCACTCTTGGTTCTGACACATCAGTGTTTTGTAGCTATGAACGTACATCAAGATTTACTTCAGTGGACAACACGTTGTAGTCAATGAGGACCAGAGCCAGGATGCAATTTAACATGCAAGATCAATTTTCATGGAGTCTATATAAGACCATATTGTGATTCTAAACAAGTGAAAATAAATTGTTGAAAACAAAAAAAGTCTCCCTTAGACAGCTACTTCAGACAGTGATGATGTGGATTAATTTCACACCCCACATAAAATCTTGGACAGTTTCCCACCAGATCTCTTTACTGGTTGCAGTACAGCAAGTTGTTTTTTCCATTGGCAGTCTCATGATAGAAGGGAAATTAACTCATCTCACCTCCTGGGCCTCTCTCTAATGGCACATAATGCACAAAAACTCCACAGGTAGGACTGAGTACAACAGCAACATGGTCCATGGCTGAACCAGTGGGTGCCTGAGTAATGCATGCAAAGGGAATGAGCAATGCCATGGTTCAACACAGAGATCATTAGACATTCTCACACATACACCTTATAACCAATTGAGGGCTGTTTCTCCTAGCAAGATCTCTGAAAACCGAAATGCTCTAGGTGAAGCAGATAATATGTCACAGCAGCTGAGAAAGATCAAATAGGTTTTGCTCTGAAATGCTCAATATTTAAATCAACTAAAATATTTTGAAAGAATTTTAAAGTTTACTGTAAGCTTTTTTTTTTTTAATTGCTCAAAAATGTACAGAGGTGTTTTGGCTCCAATATTATGTTTCCGCAGGATGTCCTCTTTTACCAAAGGAGATAGGGAGGTTTTGACTACGCGTGTGTGAACATGACACTTTCAAAACATTTTTTATGAAGGGAGTAGCAACAAAAAGGCAGTACACCAAATACATTTCCGTTCCCAAAATGTTTCCTTTCACCTGCAAGTCCATAGACTTGTTCTTAGTGGTGACTCAAGCAAATCAACAGATGTGATGAGAAATGCAGAATGCTATATTCATTAGGCAACAGCGTTTGATTGAACCACTCCTCTCTTTTATGGACTATGCAATACAAATCCTAGTTTGAACATGCTACTCTAAAATCTGTAATGTTAGGAGTCACAGATCTGGGAAGCAACTTATCCTTAATTTGTGTGTATGGTGCAGTTTGTTTGTTTGTTTGTTTTTAGGAAAAGCCGCAATAGCTGTGAATTGTATCTTGAAATTCTAGCTTTGTGAAACCAACTTAGAAATATTGTAACCCGTCATATACAGCTTTTACTTTTATGTTTCTTGAACAGCAGTAGGAAACCTATTTGCTCTTTCTGTACTGCTAGGGTATATTATCTGCTTCACCCAGGATCAAGACTTAATACATTTATAACACATTTAAGATTTACAGTGTCAAACTTTGGAAATGAGGCAGTTAAAACCCCACAGTGCTGGTTCTGTTTTGTTTTTAAAGTCAGATCCCTGAAAGGAATTTATTGTAATACCACCTTGATGGTGTGTTGATAAGTACTATTACACTTGTTTTGATAATGTCTGCTGAAGCTTCAGAGTTTTTCAATAGCTTCTGGGGCATGTGCTATACAATTCTGGTGGCAAGATACGTTTTAAACTTAAATTAAATCCACCACTTGTCTATAGTATAACTCTCAGTGAAATAGTAAACTAACAAGGTTTTAAAATGGACAGTCTAAGAAAAAAGTTTCAAAGATATACACGGTCAGCGAACTGTTTTGAAGAACTTTGCAATTAACAGGGCGAGGATGGCTAGGAAACTGTCAAAACTCGTTTGCAAAAATAATGCTGTTTAAAATACAGTATGAAAGACTGATTTTTATGGTGTCTTTCTAAAGAATGGTAACTAACCCCTCCCCTTCCTACATGCATTGTTTTAAAGGGTAGTGAGTAAATATGTGATTGCACTTCTCAAAATACAGTATTAGCAATAAATTGCTACTTGAAATGAAAATCTGAGGGTTTGTGTTTTTGTTTTGCCTTTGTCAGGCTGCCTATTTAACAGTATTTGGCAAAAGCATCTCTGCTATTGGATTTCTATCTTGTTTTTATATTGTCACATGTTAGTCAGGATCTCCCCCTTCTGGCCAACATGAAGAAGCAGCAGCTCACACTTGTTGAATGCTTTCTTCCTACAAGAAGTTTGGGCAATACGCTGAAAGAACAGTTTGCAGACAGGTATCTTAAGGTGAGCTCTGAACAGGTACATTGCCTTTCTGGTTTTATTTTTAATATAATGCAGTTCAGATCCCAACTACCACAAGCTAATTGTGAGAGTTACAGCAGTTTTAGTTTATCAATGAAAATCTATTTTAAAAAAACAAAGATCGTATACACCCACTCCAATTCATGTCAAATACTTGAGCTGTGCGAACAGCACACACAGCGTTCTATGTTCAATTCCAATTTTCAGTATTGCTTACTATTTGGCATTGGAGTAATAATTTGTGTGATCTGCCATTTCAATCTGAGCTGAAATTAATTGGCAATTTGAAAAATGTGCAGGGAAGTTCTCACCAACCCCAAAGTTCTTTCTGTAAGTGTTTAAATGGCAAAATTTCCTCATTTCTAAAGGAATTCTATGAGCTTCCACAATGACACACACTGCCTATGCCAACAGTGAACTTGCCCAATAGTGTAACAACCCTAATGGTCACTTTATATTCTCCTCTATTACCAATTCCTGTACATGGTACATTTCCCTGAAACACTGAAGGCTGCTTACCTACTGCTGTATGCTTTGGGATCTGTCTCCTGTCAATGAGCCCTGACTTTGAACTCTTGTGATTACCACCAGTAGGGAGCTGTATCGCCAGAGCTGAGAGGGAATTATTGCCCGTGTTCTCTATTCACTATCTGAGACGCTGGTTCAGTTCAGTGAGATTTGGACATCATTCCTCATGGATGAATTCTTGGGGGAGGTCAGTAGCAAGGTGTTCTATTGGGAAAACCCTGGCTACGGAAGTCACACATTCACTCTCAGAGAGCTCCAAATATCTGGCATCCTCTTCACCTCTGTTTCACAATGCATTTCTCTGAGGGATGACATCCAAGTGGGATTAATTTGCCAGTGGATGGGAATGGTTAGTAGTGTGATGGCCACTGTTCCTGTAACAAAGTGACATCCATTTAAGTTTTACATGGCTTTAGATGCCAAGTGATGGGCAAGAAACATTTTGATGTACAGAAAATGATGACTTTCTCTAGCTCCCAGCAAGACAAAGGACACAGGTACTTCAGAAGTGATGCTTTTTAACATAAATCTTATTTCCTGAAGGTTAAGTACTGCGTTGATTTTAAATATGTGTGTGGGCAGTTCGTAAGGTAGGTACTGTATGGCTGGGATTGTAAAATTTGCTTTTTGTTGTCTACTGAAGGAGTGATACCTAGGAAACCTTGACTGCAGGACTACGATTACCAAAGCTGTGTCAGTTCAGAATGTTCTTTTTCCTTCTCAGTTCTACTGTGTGCTTTTAACTTCGGTCCAGGGATTGTACTTAACCTCAGCAACCTGTGACCTTTGCATCCAAACCGGAGCGCTTTGTGATATATAACTTGGTTACTTCCTCAGCACAGGTAGGGTGAATGCCAACTGTCTTCATCATCTGCGCATACGTAGCGCCACATCTACCAAAAAAAAATGAACAAAGTCATACTCTGTACACATAACACATCTGTAATGGCACAAAGCATCAGACTGGGTTTACCTTATTCTCTTTTTCTAGAGTAATAGCCAGTGGAGAAGTTACATTTGAAGCTATTGTCCAAAAAGCAAAGCAGAGACAATTACCAACACAACCATAGTCTATGAAGGTACTTACGTGGTAACCATTCAAGGATTTATCTTCACAACATTGTGAGGTAGGGAAGGATTATTATTCTTATTTTTATAGATGAAGAGTTGAGGTACAGAGAGATTAACTCATGTGCCCAAGGTCACATAGTGAGTGTGGTAAAGCAAGGAACTAAATCCAGATCTCATGAGTCACAGTCCAGTTTCTTAACTACAAGACCATCCTTTCAGGTATTAAAACATTTGCAGATGGACATCAGGTTTTCCTACTGGTAGCCATGTAGGAAAAAATCATAGTTTGGTTTGCAGGCAAAAATCAGCTGAAAGAGAGATGAGACTGCCCTCTCAGAATATCAGATGGTGTATGGTGCTTACACTTGCAATTTCCTATAATGCAAACAAGAGAAAACTCTCCAAAAGGTACATAGCATGCATCCATGGTTTCCACTTCTGCACCTGCCAATCCTACTTGCTTAATTCCTTCAGTCTTCTGACCACAAAAGGCTTAGACCTAGATGACCTTTAAGGGTTTGTCTACACTGCAGCTAGGAGTGTGCCTCTCAGCCTGGGTACCCAGACTCACACTAGCTCTGTGCGAGCTAGCACACTAAATTAGCAGTGTGGATGCTGCAGGGCAGGAGTTCAGACCAAGGGGGTTAGGTGGGCTTGGATGGTTAGCCTCAGCTGCCATGTCCACACTGTTCTTTTTAGCATGATAGCATGAGCAAAGCTAGGGCCAGTCTGTCTTTCCATGTTGAGAGGCACACTCCCAGCTGCAATGCAGTCATACCTAAAACGTGCCACTATTCCTGTCAAGTCATTTTCTGAAAACGCTGCAACATGATCAAAGATCTAAATTTAAGTATTGTTTCAGGCTGGAAAAATTAGATACTGAGAAAAAAGGAAGAAACCTTCACTAGTATCTCATATGCATCGGCGAATCCCTGTAGGATAAAAATCAGCAGAGACCACACGTTACCAGAGCACAGATTATTTTGGCAGGGGACATCCTTTTAAATGGGGGATAAAATAAGAGCTAATATTTGATCAAGTGAAATGGCAGTTCAGACTTACTATGCCTGTACTGTACATTATAAACCCAAGACTTGTGAAATACAGCAGTATACCAACACCAAGATTTGACCTTCTGAAAATCTGTTACTGTGGCTAGAGGCAAGGCAGAAAAGTGCTCCAGTTTCAAATACTTCCTTTGCATTGGTTATTTTGGATAAAACTTCAAAACGATAACCTCCTAAAAAACGCAATACTAGAATTTCTACCACTGGCAACTAATGAACTACACATATGTTGGAAATATGCATATTTGGGGTATACTGCAGTCAACAATTTCCAAGATATTCCTCACACGATACTTGTGGTCCTGCTGCCTTAGTCCTTTCTGCTTTTCATTTATGCTACACTCAGAAGTAAAAGCCAACAACGCCATAATAATATGGTGATGACATTTAGGACAACTAGCTGACATTATCCTTAGGAAAAAGTTTCTCAGGGACCAGAGTTTGCCTTCTTCATAAAATAGTATGGCGTTCGGAACTATACATTTAATCGTTATAATAAACATGTCTGAAGATGCAAGTCAGTGACAAAGGGAGGAATGAAAAAAGCATTCGGGCACATCTCAGATCTAGCGGTGATGTTCTGCACTTTAGAGAGAGGACTTAGGATCGTTCCTCAAGCTAGGAGTGAAAAGGCGGCAGGGGACTCAACCCAAGAGGAGAAAGTGCCTCACTATCAATGAAAACAAACTCTCATTCTACATCAGACCGATGGTTCACCTAGTCCAGTGTCCTGTCTGTCTCAGTGGCTGGTACCAAACATTTCAGAAGGTGTAAAATCTCCATATAATGGGAAATTATGAAAGAACTTCCCACACATAGGAGAAGCTTCTTCCTCACCTTCTCACTTAGCAGTTGGCTTATGCCCTGAAGCATAAAAGCTCATATAGGGCTCCAGGCAATGAAGGAGTTGTCTAGTCTCATTTAAGTCAGATGGTGGCTAGACTTGAATCAGGATCTGGAAGGTGGCACATTTAAAGGGTCGAGATCCTTAGGAGACTCGACTGGTATAAGGAGGCCCCTCATGGACAACACATCAAAGTGAACTTTTTTTTTTAAAAAAAAAAGAAAAGGCTTGTGCAGGTTTATAAAACCATTTCCTGCTTTGTGGGCGCAATGCTGGGAAAGGCTTCTCTGTCATTCTTTGAAGGAACTAAACTTAATAGGTGGACACTCAAGTTGACTTTTTGGTGTAACAATGCCTGGCCAATCATACACTTTGCCTAAGTTGTTCCTTAACTATAGCCATTATTTCTTTAACTAAATCCAGTATATCGCAATGAAGAACGACAGTATTTTAGTGAAAATATGTGTAATACTACATAAAAGTAACATAAAACATCGATTCTTTATAGAGTTGCCAAAATTCAGCAGATATATTTTATACTCTTACAATAACTTAAAAATCAGGCTTTAAAAGTAGAGCCATTCCTTTGTACTTACTTTATTCCAAGAGCAAATCCTTGAATCACTTCACCTGCATTTGGTCCAATGAAATGAAGGCCAATGATCCGCTGCTCTTTTTTTCGCAGGCATACCATCTGAATGCAAAACATCATGGGGCATGAAGCTGGGCTTCCCCAAAGTACTAGTTCAGCCGCCTATCCCCTATGGAGCAAAGCATTTAACCACAGCTTAAATCCCACTGACTTCACTGGGATTTATACATGGGCTTAAATGATTTGCTGAACTGAGATTTTAATCTACATTCCCAACACTTCAGGCTTCTCTGTGGCGCATCCTGCAGACTTTAGCGAGCCATCAGTAAACAATGATTTAAAGTAAGTGACGTGCTTTGTGGTTTGTCAGGTGACGTCTTACAAATGTCCTTGGTGGTCCAATACCCATCCTAACCTCATTTTGACCCAGATTGGCCAAGTTAGCACTTCTCTGATCGAGATACAGGCTGGTCACATAGGAATTCTTGGCAGCTGATTAGCTGAACTTCCAAAGATGGTCACCATTGACCACAGGTCATCCCGTGCCATTATAATTCAGTCAAAGAACATTTATGGCAGCCTGTCTGGCTAGGTACATTTACCATATATGCAAAGTGACTTTTTTTAAAGTTAGTCAAGCCCAGGAAGGAGCGAAGAGTGTTGAATCTGCTGTGGGCAATTAAGAGTGTGGAGGCCTGACTCACTGAATGCTCACCTGTGTTCCAGAACAACGTTGGAAAGTGGATTATACAGGACAGCATCTTAGCACTTTCACTCTAAGACTAGTGACAATCTCCCTATGTAGCTGAGCATCTGTATCAGGCACTGAATCGCCACTGGTCCAAAAGGCTCTGCTACGCATGTCAGCCTGGACTGTTAAAGGCTGCATAGGGACTGTGGATTCATTCATTCATCACCGCTGTATAACAGCAGTACTCCTGATAAGACATTCCTTAATATTGAAAAGATTGTAAACAACAAAAAAACCCTCACAGAGGTTCAAAGTCAACTGCAAGTTTAATGTTTATTCACTTGTTTTGTGGGAGAGTTTAATAAGCATTATCTGCAAAGTGACTCTCAGCAGATATTGTATCACTGCCATCTTGTCCTCAAATACTGAACTACCATTACCTCTATCTAAACGTAATGGCTGAGAAGAAGTAATGACACTTCACTTCTTATGCTGGACATGACATTGATAAAAGCAACCTAACTGTTTTTGTAGGTTGCATTTGACAAAATGTATAGAGGGAAATCCCTTCAACTATCAGTGTCTGGCATATCCTAGGCGTAGGGTGTTAGGAGCATAATACTTTGAGATGGACCTATTAGGTCAATACATTCATCCCACTGCAAAGGTAGAAGTTAGTCCCCCCTGACATAAAAATGTACCAGATATTCCACTGATACTATGCTTCATCCTAGCCAAGCTTCTTTCCACAGTCAAGTGGGCCTGCAAACCTTACAATCAGAGTAAATGAACTGTTCCAAAAAATGAGATTTGCTTCAGGTCTGAAGCTCTGGTGTAAAACAGGGAGGCCTTTGTGGCTTGTTTTATAAGGACAAATGGGACGACAATTCAAAGATTACATTTAGCTGATGAAGAACTGCCTCCCTTGTCTTAAAGAAAAAAGGCGGCACAATAATACCCTGATCTGAATAAATATTCAGAAATTCCCTAAGAACTGAATGTGTTGTCTGTGGAGCACTCTATCAGCACTGAGAACTGCTAACTCCTCGTCAAGTGCTTTGAAGATGTAAAGTGTTATGTGAGGAATATCAAAAGTGTGAGACTATGGCTAGAGAAAAATGGTTGATGATTGGGAAAAGAACCCATCAATTTTGAGAAAGTTTTTCAGCAATCTGACAAATGCTTTTTGTTCCTAAAGCAAAATATAGACCATATCACTTGTTTTAATAAAAGTTAAAAGTACTGAACGCTTACTTTTATGTAACACTGAGTTGTCTCTCTTTCAGCCACTGTAAATTCCAAAGGTGTATAATATGCATGGTATACCTGATTGGGAAAAATGAATATTAAGATTCCTTGTTAGAATATATATTTCTATAACTACCAGACATTTGACATGATAGCATCATGATTATTATTATTGTACACAATTGGTACTATACACTATATTTTTCTGTATAAACAGAAAAATAGACCAAGATTGGTTTTTATAGCAGCATTAATTAGTGGGCTAGATTTCTTTTTAAAGCTTACAAGATATGCAGTTACTGTGATAAAAAGTACACATGGAAAGCAAGACCAAGAGCAGAAAAAATCTTTTTCACAGAAAGCTCAGCTATTTATACAGGATATCTCTCTCTCTATATATAAAAAAAGTCAGATTACTCATTTCTAGTGTCCTGAATTCAAAGTAATCATCCGATCTTAATTTGATTCAGACCTCTTTTGACCAAAAGGTGAGAGAATTCCTAAGTTTTTGAGCATATGAAAAACTGTAAGCTCTTCATATCTGTAATCATGTACTGCAGGAGAAATTGAAAGGGTAATTTTTCCAGACTGTCCAGTAAACAATTTTTTAAACCAACCAATCTCTTTCTTGCAGTATAATGAGGTTCACCTATAGCCATAGCTAAGCCAAATGCTGTATGCAAAAATCAACTGCTTGGAAAGAACAATTGCTTTGTTGCCATTTATGGTCCTTCAGGTGGTGTTAAGACCCAGAAAGCTATGAATTACAGTAGAAGTGATAAAAGCACTAAAGCCTAATGTTGATTTCAAAGCATAAATTGAGTATCAAGGTAACCAAGAACGTATCAGTAACTGACTGCACATGAACTAGGGAGCTGCCAATTATTACAATTTCCATTTCCACAATATAAAGCGTTAGACCTAGATGACCTTTCTTTGAAGACTGAATAAAGAGACCCCTACATTTCTTTTGCAAAGTGGCTAACTGGAATCTTGATTTGTTATAACAGTGCAGCAGTTGAATAGAAACAATGATTCTGAACTTCCTCACCAGCAATGGTGCATTGCAACTCACACGCAGCTCATCATGGCTTGTGTGGATGGTGAATGTATTCCTGAAGCAATTTTATTCATCAGCGTGCAGTGCATAAGTATACCAGACCAGTGTATTTTCAATCAAACAAATGGAACTATAGTAGAAATCTGTTTACCTGAAAGTTCTAGGGGACGTCAGAAACCTTTAGGTGAATAAGGCAGCTGGGCAGCTAATTTTGAAGACTCAAATGGGATGTAGCAGTTTCATTTAATGATGGCTGTAACTTATCACTCATTAAAATAGTAATTTGGTTTCCCAAGATACGTGTTACACCACCTGCTTTTGAAATTGAGGTCCTTGGTGTCTCTGGAGCAGTTACGTTCAATCTTCCTAACCATGTGGAGTAGTGGCTTGGGGATCTAGACCAATGGCTGCACAAAAATCACTTTTACTTGTTACCATAGTTTCCACAGGGAAAAGTTCCCATCTCTACATGCTGAAACTAAGTCCTAGTTACACAATTAAAAATTTTAATACCTCTAAGTTATCCAGTCCATAATGTTCCACTGCCTTTTCTTCTGACAGTCCTACACAACCGTATTCCAGAGGAGTGAAAACTGTAGTGGGTACCTGGCACATCATAAAACAACCCCAAATGTTACAGTCGAACCATATGATGAAAGACACTCACTAGGCATTTAGCAGCTACAAAAATAGATGATTTGATATGGAGACTTTTGCAACAGCGAGAAGAGTTCTAGTTCAGTGCACCCAGTCTGAAAAGCTGGATCCCAAATTAGAAAAAATGATTCTTGTCTATTTACTAGGGTGTTGGGTTTTGTTTTTAACCATTATAAACAATACTGAAAAAAAAAAAAGTAACAACTCACATTGTCATAATCCATCAGTTCTGAAGACTGGCCAAACAGACGTTGAGCCAGCAACTTTCCTGCAGCCGCCGCCGTAGGCGTCAGTTCAGGGCGCCCCTGAGAAGAAAGAGTGGGAAAGAGATCAAGAAGCTAAGTGAGAAATGATGTGAGGAAGGGAAGAGGCAGTAGCTGGAAGATTTTTTGAGAGGTAGCGCTGATGTTTTATAAAGGACCATGGCTGGTGGATTTAGGTCCCATCTAGATGTCATACCGCTCAGATTCACTCAAAGCCATTAGGTGGCTGCCCCAATACTTTTGCAATCTAACTGTTTCCTTCCTAGTATTCCAACTAACCACTACCTTAGAAATGGGATTCAGCAAATATCAAAACCAAGATTTCCCACTCTACCCACCCCAAGCTTTTCAAACTTTTATTGACTATTGTAAAACACTTGGGGCATCTAACGACACTTCGATTAATTCCCTCCTCCCAGCTTATCCATAAGATTTCTATGTATATAGTATTAACTGTGAATCACTTCTGCGCACATGCGAATATCAGCTGAACTGCAAATTTTCTTGTAGTTTTCCTTGGATTTTATTGTCTCCTCCACCATCCATTGCACCTCCTTTATACTTGGATTCTCTATGTTAATACTCACTGAGTAGTGATGGAGTCATAGATTTCCATACCAAAAGTCAAATCCGAACAATTTAGTATTGTAAGCACTTATTCATACTGTACCTGATACACATGCTTCATAGGTCAATGAAAACTAGCCTATTTTTCTCCACAACCCATGACAAATCACGGAACTGCAAACCTATGCTTTTTTTGTTGTTTAAAAAGATCCATCAAATAATGGCTTTTCAAACAAAGCATTTTCGCTTCCAAGATCTGTAAATGTCATTTACCAGATGAAGTTTGCCATTTGTTTTTTCTTACATACATTTGCCTGAAAAATGTCTGCCAATCATTTCTGTAGCAGGAAATACAGATGTTGTTTTGGCATTCCAGAAATGAATAGAAGATTGGAACGAGAGATAAAATTGTGAAAGCACTGCCATGCATTCCACAAAACCCAACTAATTACTAAAACATCCATGCAGATAAAGCACAATTTCTCACAAAACAACAGCTTTAAGACCTTCCCTGGTAAATATTTGAAGTCAACACTCACTTTGCAGTCATGTGTACAACTACTCAGTTGATTATCATTGATTTGAATTGTTCATAAGACTCCTTTCAACATATAAAACATTTAAGGCCTCCTAGGAGAATTTTAGAAGCTTTGAAGTGCTGTATATTTGTTCTAACATGACTCATTTTTTTGGTCTTATTTCTATTCAGAACACCCTAGCAAAGCAACATACAGTACCTTCCACCGTTACAGTTGCTACAACACCCTTTGAAGAAGCGGATTTACAGTGGCTCCTACGTATGTTAAATATCATTATAACAACACTTCTCTGGTGCATGTACTATGCTTCTTCAGCAAGAATGATATGGGAGAGAGGATTTTAACAAGCATAAAATTTATACCAGACTTGCAAAACTGTCACATATATTTGCCAGCTCAGACAAAATCTACTGCCTCAACCCCTCACGATTACTGATAATGAAGAAACTAATGAGATTTCATTTGTCAGTTAAAAAAAACCCCAAACAAAACCACTATTCACTTAAAGGGTTCTGAGACCTTTTCAAAAGCACTGGATGCACCCCTGGGAAGTTTATACAAGTGAATAGTTCAGATGAATTTATGGTCTAATTTTCCAAACAAGGCACAACCATGCACACAATTCTACATTTGCACCAGCCAGGTACGTCTCTTAAAAGTGACAATACTCATTCTGAAGAGGTAAGTGGGGTTTAATTTGTGGATAAACTTCCCCACTGAACTCTTAATATTTAATAGCAAGTTAGTGTCTATGCAACATGAGTTTGGGAAATGAGGGCCAAGAGTGACTTTTAAGAGACAACAGCTGTCAAATGCACTCTGCATCTCAAAGGACCCTAATGCATGTCACAAGTTATGCACTTACAGTGGCACTGAAATGCTGCCAACTACGTTTGGGGGGAGCAGACTGGTGGAAAACCAGTGTGCAAGACCCTGTACAAAAGCAGAGGGAGGGGCAATGCTGGCCAAGGATCCTGTGGCAAACCCTACCTTTATGGGCAGGATGGGGGGAATCACTGATATCCACATATAGCAAGAAGGACTTTGGCAGGGCTTTTTTCCTTCTTTTAAAAGGTCTTATCCAAAGGATACACACACACACACACAAATACATGGTTCTCAATTAGTATATGCTGAAGGGCCGAGCTGACCCTGCTGTGTTGCGAACCAATGGTTTTAGAGTGCCTGGCGATTTCAAACCTGATATTTGATCTGCTAGAGAAATTCAACTAAGTTGGGAGTTTCACTTCACTGACAGCATTGCCAGTTTTCAATGATCTAAATGAATCCTTTAACAAACAATTTGGTATTCATGTAAAATGATTATATCACTTAATTCGAGCATAGAAACGCACTTCAATATTGGATGAAATTCTCTGGCCTGTGTTACGCTGGAGGTCAGACTAGATGATCATAATGGTCCCTTCTGGCCTTAAATTCTATGACTCTGTGAACAACATACCCTCTTATGTCTTGGGTTATAGGGAGCTACTTAAATGAAAGCACTGAGACTGTATAGAGAGGTACATAAATATGAGCTTAACTGAGCATATCTAGAGAACACTGATTAAATTTCCAGAGTGGTCATCCCACAATGGGCGTGGCACAGTGTAAAAATGAGAGTACCATTGTTAGTTCAGAGTCCCTGAAGAGCTTACAACCTAAATGAGACACACAGCATCAGAATAGGAAAAGGAGAGACAAGAGAGAACATGAGTCACAGTAGAACATGAATGAAGCTTTTAAGTGCTGACATTTTTGAACAGTGAGACGAAGATACAGGAAAAGAGGAGAAGCACCCAGCCCAGCAGGGTAAGTCACATGGGAAAGAAACAACGTGTGGAAGGGGAGCGAAGCAGAGATAGTTGAAGTGGTTTGCCCAAGGTCATACTGCAGATCAGCAGCAGCATCGTGAAGAGAACCCAGTTTTCTGAGTCCCAGTCCAGTGCTCTACCTACGCTGTCTCTAGCTTCTGAATTGGAGAGATTCAAGAAAAGAAAGGTTAAAACCACAGAGGTTAAGGCCAGAAGGGATCACCCGATCATTTAGTCTGACCTCCTGCGTATCACGGACAATCACTACCACCCGGCTGGCCACACATGAAACCCAACAACCGAAAGTTGACCAAAGTATTACACAGCCCTCAGGAGACTAAACTATTGTGTGCCACAAGCAGCGAATAGGAGGGACCAATGGCAGGGCACTGATTAAGTGAGATATACCCAGATGATCCTGGCAAGCGACTTGCGCATCACACTGCAAAGGAAGGCGATCCCCCGCACACCCTGGCCAATGCCAAGCTGACCTGGAAGAAAATTCTTTCCCAGCACTATCCTGAGCATCTGAACAAAAACCAGCCAGCTGAGAGAGAGAGAGCTCTCAGTACCACCTCAGAGCACAGGCACATCCCGTCCAGTGTCCCATCTCCAGCTGTGGCCATCCCTGATGGTTCAGAGGAAGGAGGCCAAAAAAACCCCCCAACCCAGAATACATTTGGAGCATGCGTGTGTGTGTATGGCGGGGAGGAATCAGGAGGTCAGGAGAGACAACTATGGCATGAACCAGGGATTTGAAAGAGGTACTGAGTGGAAGGGGCGAACTTCTAGAGATGTCACAGAGGGAGAACTGATAAGATATGGTGAGAGTCTGGGTCTGAGAAATCAAAGATAACCCCTAAAGGTGAGAGTCTGAGTGGTGGGGAATGATAATGAAGTTGTCAACAATGATGGAGAAAGGGGGAGGGGAGAGGGTTTAGGAGGAAAGGAATAGTTCAGTTTTGACAGTTTGAAGGAAGTAACAGGTCATCCCAGAGAAGACATCAGAAAGACACAAACAGGAAGAGATGTGAGCCTAGATGAAGGGGAAGAGGTCAAAGGTGGAGAGGTAGATTTATGAGATGTCTCTCTGGTTCCAGAGTCCTAGTTAGGAATGTGGACGACTATTCTCAGGACATTCTGTAACCCACCATACCTCTTGGAAGGTTTGGGACAACTGTATTCTTTAAATGTGGCAGAGTCACGAATCATTTAAAGATCTTTCAATTTTTACTGTATATACCCCTTGGATGTCATCACAGTATTTAAACCTTTTTGAAAAAAAGATGTCTCAAGTATATAAGGACCAATCCTGAAAAGCACTGATGCACTCAACTGCTACTAACTTCAGTGGTAGCGGAGGGAAAGCTCTACCTTGCAAGACCAGGCCCATATATTTCACGTTTTGGCTATCTCAAATATTTATAAGATATGCTTTGGGAATCAAAACAATCTGATTTACCGGTGAGAGGACTTGCTATAACTGTGAAGCTTATAATGCAGACATACACAATTATACATTTTACGAAGACAACTCATTTCTAGATGCTCAGTTTATACTGGTCACTCTGAGTTTTTACGTGACTGAAAACATCTGGCCTTATGCCTCGAAGTACATTCTGTCAGGTGCAAGAAACTGTTGTCATAGCACATTTTGTAGATTATTATTAGAATTGAGTTAATGCTGCAAGAATCTGTGACTATTTGTTTTGCTCATTTTGTTTGACTAATTACTGAATGAGTTCAAGAATGCTTGTCCCCCTTTTATGTTCTCTTGCCATGAACTTCTGAGCAATTGAGTTTTACGTGGCATGAATGTTCACAGAGAAGCAGAACCACATGCATGAATATTTGGGGCAATCAAATTTTAAAATTCGGAGATGCTGATTCTTGTGCCAGAAGCATTCCATATCAGGGAAGAGAAAGTGTCACGTGACCAATCACAATTAACTAATAAAACTAAAAAAAAAACCCCAAAAATCAAATATTCACTGAAATTTTCACTGTCATTCCATAGACATATTGAGACTTATTCATTCAGCTCTAGTAGTTATGTATATTTTAACTCAACATTCAGGGACTGCATGAAGACATTTATTTGAAGGGATAAAACAATATTAAAGATTATTAACTTCTGCCTAGTAATGCATTTCCTGATAATCATCAGCAATAATCTCATACAGAGATAGTTCACAAGATTTTGGTTAAGGAAATTACTGATCCAGGTGGCTGGCATGACATTGTACAAAGTGAAAAAAGACCAAAACACTGTATATATGTTAAAGCATGATGACATCTGGTCACTAGTTATAAGTCAGGAACAAAGTTCAGCTTCCTGTTATTGTAAAATAGTTTATGTAGACATTGTACCTCTGTAATGTCTCCAATTGCATATATGTGAGGAACAGAAGTAGCTTCGCTGGCATCAACAATGATCTTTCCAGTTTCAGAGTTAATTTTCACCCCAATTGTCTCCAAATTCAGAGTTTTCGTGTCAGGTGCTCGGCCTTAAGGAAATGAAGAAACTTATGTTAAAAATATTTCTTCATCAGCTTTAATCAAAAAAAACCCCTGTCATTCTCTGTCAAAGGTTTCCAAGAACTTAGTGCTGTTCAATAACCTAACAAGAAGGAAAACAAAAAACTGTGATTGACAGTAGTAAAGCTCTCAGTGGAAATTATTGACATGAATTTCTCTTTGTGAAAGGAAAATACCATTATAAGTACCTTAGTTTACATCATTTTCAAGAAAGTTATCCCATAACAAAATGATAAGACCATTGCATTATATGCAGAAGCCAGAAGGTTTAATGTTACATATTAAATGCAGTTATCAACACATTGTTTATAACTGCAGTGTCATCTTCTCTGAAAATTAGCATTCACGCAAAGTGAAAGAACCCTTAACAATCCTATTCCTCCTCCACCACACCCCCTTGACAATCCTTGTTTACCCTTTCATTTCTCTTTCACCTTAGATAATGAAGAAAATCAGCGAAATTAACTTCACTTTCAAGTTACTAGTGATATAATGTTTCAGTCTCACATATTATACGGGAATGTTTGTGTATTTTAAGACAACTGGTTTCCCTGCATTTTTTTTTTTTTTAATTTGTGACAATGTTTCTATTGGCCCTAAGTTTTATAACAGCTTCTTTTTTTTACAAAGTTTTCATCTTGGAACACATTTAAGTTGATGGTGTTCCTTTAAGTTATATAACCAATAAAATATGCATATGGCCTGGAATCTAAATGGCAAAATACTGCAGAAAGCACCCTACTTATCAATCAAAAGCTTGACAACATTCCACTGAGCAGTCTGTACAGTGCCTAGCACAACAGGCCCTGATCCTTGATGGGTGTTCCTAAGCTCTACTGTAATACAAATAATAAATTATTGCAAAGGTAACATGCAGAATCAAGTTACCCAGTATCAGCAGAGCTTTCAAAGGCAAACGTGATCACATAGGATAAATTAGCAGAAGAAATCAAAATGAGGAAAGTTTCCTTCTCCTATTAAAGTTGTATCCATTTTTGGAGGCTATAAAGGAAGGGAACAGGAGTATGTGCTCTTTGTGTGGGACTCACGGTTTTGTGTTTGATGTTAACGCAAAGCAAAACAAAAAGGGAAATGTGTTTGCATTATAAAAAACAAGGTCTTTGATGTTAATGTAGGAAATTATTAAACAAAAGGAAAACCTGGATTGTCAATGCAGACCTAATTATATGTAAACATATGATTCACTGCTTTACACATCTGCCATATCACCAGGCCCCCCAAAACAATGTCACATCTGAATGCCTCAGTAAGGACTTCTGTGTATTAATTTCATCTGGTGAAACCAACACTTCCTCTGGGAGTACTGACTGAAGCTGTCGGCACTTGGCTATCTGTCTGTCTTCCCTTCTGTTGTCCCCATGGGATGTTGATCTGCTGTTCCTTCTCTGCCCCTTGCTCCACAGTCCCGATGCTATCAGGCAACAAAAATAATAAACCTCCAGGACCTTATCTTGGCTCGGATGTGAAACAACTTCCTACTGTTGTATTTCTTTGTGTACTGAGAGTAAAGCCTGGATATTCTGAAAATGGACAGCTAATGGGGTTTTCTAGTTTCCCCTTTTTCCTGCCCAGGCAGAGCCAAAAGAAAGCTTAGCACGCAACAGACATTAAAAAAAAAAAAACAACCACCCAACTCCTAACCTCATCAATAGATTAGTTTGAGGCACTGTGACAAAACACAACACAGAGTTTATCAAATCTGCAGGATAACACTTAGCTTTTCAATTCCAATCTATTTTAACATGTGTATTTTGTATTAACAACTAAAGAATTACATAAAGTGTGTTTTGCTGGTCTTTCAGAAACTCCCACGCCCAACTACATTGCCCAAGTGCAGTTATGAAAGCAGTAATAAAATATTCAGCATAGAATGAATTTGTATTGGCTTTCAGCCCCGGTGGCTCACATTCACAAACTAGAATTACATTTAGTAATCTTACTTCAGATCAACTGTATTAGCCTTTGGCTCATGAATTCTCTCACATGCAGCCAAGTAGCTCGGTTAATTCTAATCCCAAATTTAGGAAGCCCTAACATTTTCCCACATTCACCTATCTGCAATATTAAAGCAGATGCTAACATGTCTTCCTAACGTTAGGTAGTAAGGCTAATTGTTTTTGATAAATTATACTTAAGTTCTCAAGGTTGTTTCAACTTTTTTTAAAGTACAGTTTTAGGAAAGTATCAGTTTACAGCTTCTTCCCAGGAAGAGAAACCTAAGCACACTCCAAACCCCACCAATCAAAGCAGAGAAATGGCCTCTCCGACAAGTCAGCACACATGCTTTTAATCACAGTTCCAAACACTGAAGATGACCACCGCCTTGAACTCTGAAAAACAAGGAGTCTCTGAAAGCATATAGGGCACAGGGCTGGCTGTAGTTTGGTTTTTGTTTTTTTTGTTTTTTTAAATCAGAACTGCAACATATTATGCCACCGTCCTAGAAAAAGAAAGATACAGACGCCTGTTCCACCTTCAAACAATGGTTAATTGACCTTTGCCCGCCATGATCCCACCCAACCCTTCAATAATTGTGAATGACAACAGCACTTTTAATAAACAAATAGGGTAACCATGTCTCCCTGAAAACTAGATATATCCCTGGCCCTATTCCCCTGATGTCTGTACAGAAAATAATGTTTTAGATAAGCCTTGGCAGAGTGGCTTCCTGAAGGAACTTGTCAGTCTACTGAGCTAATGAAATGAACAGGTAAACCACATATTCCGCTCTGGGGCCAACACCAGGTCAGTCATACACTAAATGTTGCCACCAGAGCCTACATGAGGTCTCCCAGTGAGCAGCTCTTAGAGTGAACTTTCCTCAGACACAATCAGATCCATGCGGCACTGGTCACGAGCCTACAGGCAGCCCAGGTGTACCATCCATAGGTGCCAACTTTCTTGGTTCCTGGGGGGTGCTCAACCTCCCCCACAGACCCCGCCCCACCCCTTCTCCCAAGTCCTTACTCCCTGCTCCACCTCTCCCTGTCCCCACTCCTTCCCCTCCCCCCCGCGCTTCCTGCACGCCACTGAACAGCTGATCGTGGCAGGAGGTGCTGGGATGGAGTGGGAGGAGCTGATAGGTGGGGCCACTGGTGGATGGGAGGCGCTGATCTGTTGGGCTGCTGGTAAACCACATATTCCCCTCTGGGACCACTATTTTTTTTAGCATCCACGGAGTTGGCGCCTATGGCACCATCATATGTCAACAGTACCTCCAACTACAGTCAGGAGAAGCCACAGCAACGGGCACAGACAGGAAAAAAAATCACAACACAGGTCTGTGGGTAATCCTGCAGTGGTCTGTGCATTGAAGATTTCCTGGGGGTAGTTTATGTCACCTCAGTAGGACTTTATAATAGCTCCTTTATCACTTCCTTGGAAATTGGAATGAATCCGCCCACTACCATTTCGTTGAGAGTTTCACACCAGGGACTGCGCCAAGCATTTCTGCAGTAAAGGAATCCCATCTACCATGATCACACACCACTATGCATAGGACCAGCCAGAGGATTTGAGGAGGGCTAGCAAGATGGTTTTCTGGCATATACACCAAGTTTAACTGCTCCTTCACAACCACGTCCCTCACTGCTCACCTGCTATGGTCTCTTATTACATTAACCCTCTACTCAACCAGTGATGCCTGTCTTGATCCCTCATTCGTCTGCTTCTCCCGCAGCTTGCATTTTCTTCCACACGGTCCCTTAATGCATGGACCACCCGCCCTGAATTGATTTT
The DNA here is from genome assembly GCF_965152275.1 of Natator depressus. Taxonomy (NCBI): domain Eukaryota; kingdom Metazoa; phylum Chordata; order Testudines; family Cheloniidae; genus Natator; species Natator depressus. Next base: position 16,292,653 of record NC_134248.1, read on the forward strand.
TAAGGCCTCTACCCCCTCCTCCTTCAAACCCCTTCATCTACTACAATGCCTACAAGAAAGTAGCCAATAATGCCCAAGGAGAGCCAGCTGGCGATAATTGACATTTGAAAGGGGAGAAAATAGTAAAAAATATTGATCGTGCATCAGATTTTCAAAAGCACCTAAATGATTTAGGAGCACATCCCAACGAAAGCACTCATGTTTCAAAGGCACTTTTGAAAACCTCATCCATGGAGACCTGTAAGTTCTTGTCAGCTCTGCTTGTGTGACTTGGCAAAGGCCACAGAGTCTGTGTCAGAGCTATGATTATAGCCACATGCTTAGTTTGCTATGCCATACAGTTTCTTGTGGTATTGAACGACCCCTGCTTCTGGGGAAGCTGATATTAGCTGTTCAGCACAGGAACTAGCTCAGCAGCTGTTAAGGAGCTTGCTGCTCTCCTCATGCCAACAAAAGTAATCTACTGTCTGGCCAAACCCAACAACAAAAATCAAAGCACCTATGGCTTTGGTTCTGCTGGACACTGGAGTGCTGGGTAACTGTATAACTGAGTGGACAGCCTGTGATCTTTAGCAATAAAATCACTAACAAGCAGACCTAGAGAGTAGTTTACATAAGTTTGAAATTTAAGGCCCTTGCAAGGTTAAAATAAAAAAATAAATAAAAGGAAAGTGGAGATTCTCCTAAGTCTCCCAATTTAAGGGGGCAATGACCAAGGACTTTGTGTCCATAAAGGCTGGCTCTGATATTCATATAAAGCAATGCTCTGACTGATCACTATTAATGGTATTCACAAGCTTCTATCTTCACCATGGTAAGGAGAACAGACTCCTTTGTTTACTCATAAGAACTTTGAAGGAAATGTAGCATTAGTTATAATGGTGGCATGGAATTACTTTGGAGCATTTTCCACCAAACAGTGTCTTCACACTGACATCCAAGTCATGAATGTATGGATGACATTAATGACTTGGATAATGCAGTACAGAGTATGCTTAGAAAATCTGCAGATGACTCCCTTCTGGGAGGGGTTACAAGCACTCTGGAGGACAGGATCAGAATTCAAGACGACCTTGACAAATTGGAGAGTTGATCTGAAATCACCAAGGTGAAATTCAATAAAGACAAGTGCAAAGTACTTTATGTAAGAAGGAAAAAATCAAATGCACAGCTACAAAATGGGGAATACCTGGAAAGGTCGTAGGACTGCTGAAAAGTATCAGGTAGTTATCGTGGATCACAAAATGAATAGGAATCAACAATATGATGCAATCAAGAAAAGGCTAATATTCTGGGGTGTACTAATAAGAGTGTCATTTGTAAAGACACCTGAGGTAACTGTCCCACTCTATTTGGCACTGGAGGCTTCAACTTAAATACTGGGTGCCACACTTTAGGAAAGATGTAGATAAATTGGAGAGATACCAGATCAGAGGAAAGCAACAAACAACAACAAAAACGATTTAGAAAACCTGACCTCTTAGGAGAGGTTAAAAGAACTGGGCATGTTTAGTCTTGAGAAAAGATGACTGAGGAGAGGGAACTGGATACAGTTTTCAAATATGTTAAGGGCTATTATAAAGAGGGCAGTGATAACTGTTCTCCATGTCCACTGAAGGTAGGACAAGATGTAATGGGCTTAATCTGCAGTAAGGGAGTTTTTGGCTAGATGTTAGAGAAACCTTTCTAACTATAAGGGTAGTCAAACTCTGGAATAATCTTCCAAGGGAGGTTGTGGAATCCCCATCACTGAAGATTTTTTTAAGAACAGGTTGGATAAACACCTATCAGGGATGGTCTAGGTTTATCTGGGCCTGCCTCAGCGTAGGGGACTGGCCTAGATGACCTCTTGAGGTCCCTTCCAGTCCTTTATTTCTGAGATTCTATGAATCTGGAAATTGCAAAGGGGGACTGCTCATCAACTCACATCTTAGCTGTTCAAAAATGCACTCAACACACACACACACACAGATCAAAGTGTAAATTACACTCGGTTTCCTAGGTTTGACAAAACACTAAGAAGCGATTGCGGCAGCCACATGATGATAAATGTAAGTAACATGTAACAAAATTCAGATCCCTCATATTAAACAAAAGAAAAACAAAATGCAGCACATCTAGCATCAGCCAATTCCCTCTCACACCAGACAACAATAAATAAATGTCACGTTAAGAACAATTCTGTCTAAGAAAGTCTAGTTGCATGTCACTGCAATGGGGCGGGAAAACCCCAGAAAGACTCCATCTCTGGCTAACATTTAATAGAAGTGACACAACTTTCCAGCAGGAGAATGTTGAAATCACATCCTGCTGGGAGATTTAGGAATTAAAATAAACAAACAAAATGTAATGGGAATTCAGAACAAAATATCCAGGCTCTCAGCAAACTACAGCACATTAGAGGTAACCGTTTTCTCAGATTAACAGAGATCCATTATTTCCCACTAAATAGTTCAAAGGTTAAGAATCCAATGGCCAGCCTAGTCCCTGAAGAGGATTCTCAAGATCATCCCTTTTGCACAGAGATTTGGCAGGGTTATACCCAGAGGAGATCAGGGCATTACTTCCACATATGGGAAGTATCAAAGGAAAGCTCCAAAGCAAAATTTGTTTTCTTGGTTAATCCAAAATGATGTGGTTGTAAGGTTTGAAGAAAACTGCTATAAAAACAATTCAGGCACACTTACTCCTTTCTTAATAAGGAAAGCCAATGATCTTTCTTCAGTCATACACACTAGGAAAGAGATCACCTGGTGCCCAGAGTCATAAGGCATAGTGCTTGAAGAGCATATATAACAAGGACAATTGGATACCTTTTCAGTTTTACAAAGAGCTTAAGGCATACATTATTTTTACAGTAAAGGTGATTTTATTTCAAAGACATGGTGGCCATATCCCAGTGCGGGGTAAGTGCAAACATAACAGCAAGCAGTGACTCGAAAATGCTTGCTCCACTGCATCCATCTGGGAGCCAATGCTCTCTTGTGTGTGGCTAACCTGTAAATCTCCCACTGCTCTTGGTGCTGGTTCTGTCTATGCTTCTCATTTTGCGTCAGCAGTTTACCAGAACACCACCCTGCTTGGCTATGAAAATAATTTTGGGGTATTCCATAAAGTCAGTTTGTCTTTATCGACGGATTGGAACTCAAGGCATACACTTTCATTTGTGTGTTGGCAGGAGCCACTCCATAGCACTTTCCAACAGATTCAAAGGAGATAGATAAAACCTTGTCCTAACATTTCACCAAAGTTGCTAATGAACTAGGTGGATTTATGCAAGCCCCCGGTGAGAAAACAGGCCTTTGAGTGCATGAAAGAGAATCTCACCCAACCATCACTTCAGTGGGTGCACAGAGATTGCACAGCATAGCTCCTCCTCCCTCAATGGCTCCTACAGTAAAGATCAAAAGGGAGGAGATGGGGCAAAGATGTTGTTACAGTGGGTTAAGTGTCTTGCAGGCACTGGCCCTCGCTTTGCCAGTGGCTCCATGATGGAGTTTGAAGAGCTAGTACTGGGAAAGAATATGCAGACCTGTTTCCTCTACCCTGCAACACTACTAGCCAAGGAAAGCCCACTCCGCTAGACCGCCACCAGGCAGGAGTAACCTACCCTCCCACTAGAGGTTCCCCAAGTCCCTCAATTAAGAGAAGTCACAAACAGACTATGCACTTCAGAAATCCATTTCCCCAACCAACCACCCAGCCCTCTACCAGAAAGGAACCACTCCTGACCTGACCAACTAGCTCATAGCTAGAAGCTGGAAAAATCACGCACCATCACTGTGGGTGCAAGGAGCAGCCCCAAGACAATGAAGCCTCATGGAGGAACCTCCATAAGATGCTGTGAAAGGGGAAGAATATATTTTGTGGTGGTTGTTGGTAGGGTTGGGGAGTAATGTACATAGAATGCCACATGTGTCATTGATTAATGCAGACATTTCAAGAGAGCTGTTTCTTAAGATGTTGGCATCACAACATTAATTTGAATGGCCAAGAGGACTCAATACAATCTCCCCCCGCATCTTTAAAACTAAAGCTGTTTGGTTCTTTTTTCTCTGGTCTTCTCTCTTCCACTCTGAGCCTATCTTGCCCATCGTAGGGTTTTATACTGGCACATATCACCCTATTATCTGAGCGCCTTCCACATAAAGTCACAGGTCTAGCCAAGTGCCAGAGACTCAGTGATCTACATACACACATGCTGGACTCTTCTGTTGACATCACCTATTAGCAGGAGGTATCTCATGCTACAGCCATCTCTGGGGTGGAACAGGGAAGCTCTTCAGCAGCATACAGGAACAAAAAATATTTCAGAACAGGAAGTGAATATTAGTATCTCCAACAGAAGTTACAGGGGGAATTCAGGAAGGCAGAATTTGACATACAACTATTAATCCACAAAAATATATGTTCAAATATTGTTAAAGCTCTGACTAACAGAGGTAAATAAATAATTGCCAGGGTCCTTAACTTACCCTGTTGCACCTAGGTGCTGTAGCATGATAATACATCAACTGTCATAAGGCCAATACAATAGTGAGTTAAAGATGGACTAGCAGCTCTTTAACTCAAGAGTTCCTTTCTTCTGTTTAATGTTTAATTCACAATTTTGAATAGTATAAAGATGTCTACGTTGAGAGTTCTTTTATATCAAGCTTTTAACAACATATGGTGGTTTATTTTTGAAAAGGAGGAGGGAGGCATACAAAAATATTATCTCTTTACCAGTCTGAACTGAGGCCCAACCACTCTACAGTCCAGCTTCCTAAACAGGAACCATAAACTTGGAAGAAAGTGTTTTTATCTTTTATAAACACATCTGGTGTAGCTGACCCACATGATTATTAGCTCCCACCAAGATTTGCAATAATGAAATATTTCATAACATTTTTCACAGAAGTTGGGGTGTTATCCTCGATGAACACAGGCAAATTCCAGTTTGAGCAATATGTTCTGCCTTCTTAAATTCCCCTTGCAATTTCAAATAGATACATTATTCTTCACTTCCTGTTATAAATGGTTATGAAGTGTTGCTGTGTGCTGCTAAAGAGCTGCTGCATTCATCCCACAGGTTACAGCATTTCAGTGGCTGGTGAAGTGATCTCAACATGTAGGATCCAATTCTCCAGAGCTTTTCACCTTGGATCTTCATTTATGCATGTATATAGTAGATGTAAATCATTTACCTTTTGATTTGGCAGCATTTTACACTCAGGTGGTACAAGTGTAAATTACTATCTAAGGCACAAAGCAGTGATGAATCAGGCCCATATGGTGCAAGTGCTTTGAAGTCTTTCAGGAAGAAAAGGTGATATATAACAACATGAAAAAGTTATTTGCATAATACCATAGCAGATTTCAAAAAACTGTCTTTTCAGTAGAGATCCATTGTCTTCTGAGCTCATGGGAATTCTTCTGAAACAACAGTCTTTTGATGGATGTTCAGATACTATGATGATGAGCTCTATATAATTGCCAACACAGGTAGAAGATTAATCTTCCATTTCATTGAAAGTCCTTAATGGATCTATTCAGCAATGTAATGTAGTCCCATTTGAGGCCTGCAGGCAAAGATTTTGCGTTGAAGCCTTTAAATGACATTATGGAAGTGAGACCAGGTGGGTGAGGTACTATCTTTTATTGGACCAACTTCTGTTGGGTGAGAGAGAGAAGATTTTGAGCCACACAGAGACCTGAAAGAAAGCTTGTCTCGCTCACCCAACAGAAGTTTGTCCAATAAAACAAAGATAAAAAGATATTACCTCACCCACCTTGCCTCTCTAATATCCTGGGACGGACACCACACTGCATACAATTCTAGGAGTCCTACAGGACCTGCTGTCTACACTAGGACAATTTTCCCAAATATTCTAACTGGTTTAAAAACCTGGTTCAACTCAACCAGATTTAAAACTGTTTGGGGCATAATATAGACCACATTTTGGTGACTTGAGCCATACAAGTGGAAAAGTTGAACAATTTCAAAAAAACAGCTCTAGCAGGAGTGGCAAATGAATATCTAGGACAGTGGAAATCCTGTTCTATACATTTGCAAATTATACATTTTTAGCAAATAGGATAAACTTCATGAACAGTGCTATCAAATTTTCCTTAATAAATAGGTAGCCAGTTTATTTACCAAGAGAGGTTCCTCTCCCAATGTTAACACTATAAAAGAATATATTTTCTATGACTTAATGTAATGAATAAAATTCTAGGATGGTTGTGCCACTCTGTATATGTAAACATTCAACAATGAAATGTTTTCTATGATTCAGACCACAACTAGTTAACTGTAGAGGCTAATTTCTAACTAACTCTACAAGCTGACTTTTTTCAATCAGCATCGTAATTGGCACATCTGCAGACAGGAAATCCTCAACACTACTAAGTTTCCCAGTCTATTATCTGAGACACCTGGTGTGGGTGTGTTGATACAGAGAAAACACAATGAATCATACCCCGACTGCACATCCATTAACCAGCTTTAACTGTTAATGTGTTTAATTCTGAAAGGGTGTAGTGCAAAAGTGAACACTGAGGGGGAAAAAGTACTTCAGTTAGTTTCCAGAATATAAAACAAATTTAGTTATTCTAACATTGCTTTCTAATACTTAGTTTTACTTTGAATCAAAGCAGTGAATTGCATTTACATTTCAACTGACCTGCAGCAGTGTATTAGTCAACTTTATAGATTATGGTTAAGGTTAAAGCCAGGTTTCTTTTATCAGCTCAATTTTAAACAATTCCCACTTCCAACTTTGCCAAAAGTAATTCAATCCACCAGAAATTCACAGGTGTGACTATATACCAGGGTAGAATTTTACTGGAAAGTCTGACACAAATCAGATAAGATGTTTGGGAAACATGCAGGTGTGAAAAATGAAATGATGTCAGTTCTTGAACATTTTTCTAAAGGTTTCAGGCTTGTTGCAATTCTAAAACAGCATGAGCTTTCTGGTCTTCACAAATACTTGTGCCTTTTATCAGTTATGGGAGAGGGGAATTAGTTACTAAAATAGTTTTTAACGGACCTTAAAGAACCCCATTACTCTCAGAGGGAGACACACAACAGTAGCGCAACAAAGCAAAAGTTGATCAGGATTTATAACCTACATCCTTCTCTCTGTGTCATAGGGATACAAAAAAGTTAGTTTAACTCAGAAGAAAAGACAACTAGGATGGCATCTGTGGTTTATTGGACAGACCGCTGAGTGCTGTAAGTCAGGACATCCAGTTCCTATCAATGACTCCTGTCACTGACCCACTTGGTAAGCTTAGGCAAATCACAATCTCTTTGGTTCTCATTTTTCACCATGTGTAAAATGGGGATAATGTTTACCCAACCATTATAATGCAATATCAAGAGAGGAAAGAGTATCATAGAAGTACTATAATCAGAATAATAATGAAATCACGGTCAAACTGATTTTTTTCCAGTGGCAGACAGATTTCTTGGGCAACAAGTTTAAATCTTTTCTGGTCTGTTAAATGCAATGTTAGCCAGATTTCTCCCCGCCTCAGCTGATATATCCTGCCATAGATATGCATGGAGCTTTACAAAAATCGAAGACAATAGGTCCCGTACTCCAAAAAGAGTACAATCTAAATAAGGGACCACAGCAAGTGAAAACAAATTGACAATGGTAGTGATGGCAGAGTTGTGGGAGGTGAGGCAGAAAAAGTGTTTTCCAGTCCATGTCTGGATGCCTTATATTATACATTACTCAACACTTTGGACTATACACGAATATGCTTGGTATTGTCTATAACATTTGATGTAACTGAAGTGGAAAACCTGTTTCATTTCATTCTTGATTATAAGTTTTTGGTGACTAGTTTACTGGCTTGGAGGCTACCATGCATTTCTGTACCTATTACTGATTCAGGAGTTGGCTCTCACACCTCAAGCGAGATCAGTTTAGGTGAGTGGAGGACAAACAGTTGAGCTCTTCACTGGGAGAGTCTAAGATACACAAATACCTCCAGCTACCAGATTTCCTGTGAGATGTTGGAGTTCTTAGAGAAGGCTGCTTCTCTCTCTCCTAACTGAATGCTGAGCACTGCAGTGGAGGAAGTGGAGTTTAGAGGCAGCTAGCAGAAATGGCAGCCCCCTCGAATATCAGAATAAAAGGAACTTTTGGACTGTAACTGAACAAGTCAAGTATAGAAGAGAGAGAATCAATGGTCAGGTGCTAAGACCTGTAGAGGGGCAGGCTGTTTGACACGACACAACACCAGGGGTGAGGGATTTCATTTCAAGAGTGGAAAGCATTTTTAAGAAGCAGTTATTTTAAAATGATCTAATTTACCTACTGCCCACATCACTGTGTCAAAGTCATCCATTTCTTCTTTGCCTGAGTCAACATATTTCCAGGTAACTTGCAGTTTGCCACTCTCCAGCTTTTCAACTTTACTTGGGGTGCATTTCTTTAAAAATCTTGTACCACAGGATTCCATGTAATTGGTTACTAAGTAGGACATTTGCTGTGAAGTAAAAAAACCTAAACATTGTTTTATTTAAAAACAAGCAACTTTTAAGTCTTCTCAAAAATCCACAACTCATTCGTGCTCATTAAAACCTAGTGAGTACATCAACCACCTCAAGCACACTTTGTTATTTCAAACCTATGCAACCTTGTAGTTTCCTTAAAAAAACCTGATAATTTTGATTTAAACAGCTGTCCCCTGAGGACCTTTTTCTTTGTTTTGGCTGGCCTTTCCTTAGAATATATCACCTCTAGCCTCATTCAAATTGCATAGGAAATAGAGAGTGTAAAATATCAGTGTGTAAAAATACAATTAAGATTTTTTTTTTGCATTAACAGAAAACCTAATGTTCATACCTTGGGATTTCTCATGCTGTGCCAGAGAAATCCAGTGAACCTGACAGAACCTGGAGATTTCTCACGACAGACAAACTGAGGTCCTGACAAACTACAGTGGCAGGATGGAGATTCATTATAATTTTAAGAATCAGTGTATTTACATCCATTGCAAGTCATGTCTTACAGCACATGTCACACTTTGGCCTTAATTTTTAATTGTCCTGTTTTGCCAGGTTTGTCTATGTGGTTTCATAGACACATTCTGACCACAGCCCAAACAGTGGGCTGATCACAAACGTAAGTCTTTATATTTATCCATGGCAAGAGCTCATTTTTTTAACAGAGCATTGCGTCAAAGATTCCATAATCAATTAGCGATGTGGCATGCTATGGTATAATTCCCTTGTATACAATCAGCTTGGGGGCCTTGCTACATACTTTAAGTCCAATGTGCTGCATGCTACAAGGGGCCTTAATCGTCATCAAGGGGACTGAAAGGGCTGGAATGCATGATCATTTTGCTATTAAATCGAGGACCAAGTCAAATAAGATGACAAAAATGCTAGAAAATTCCTTTTAATTTCCGTTTTGCCTTTTGGTGTTTACATACATATGTTTTTTCATTACCCTCTACAGATCTTTTGATGCATCTTTAGCTCAGTATATTACCCATTAGGTGGTAGACATGTCATCATCCTTACTGACATGAGTGTATACATACCAGTATGTGTCCTTTATACACAGGGTATGATTCCCAAACTCCAGTCTTGTTTATTATCTGTACCCTCTATTTTGTTTTGTAGGGCACCTATGACTACTATTTCTCTTTAACAAAGTTGCTTTTAGACAACACTGCTTCTGCAGAAGGTGACTGACATTATCCTACATACACCACTCTCCTCTAGGCAAGCAGTGAGCAAAAACCAAATGTCTCAAACTGGAGAACCACAGATGTGTGAGTGGACAGAATTATATTGCTGCTTACTTTCAGATAAAGTCCATCAATGGCTATTAGCCAGGATGGGCAGGAATGGTGTCCCTAGCCTCTGTTTGACAGAAGCTGGGAATGAGCAACAGGGGATGGATCACTTGATGATTACCTGCCCTGTTCATTCCCTCTGGGGCACCTGGCACTGGCCACTGTCAGAAGACAGGATACTGGGCTAGATGGATCCTTGGTCTGACCCAGTAGGGCCAATCTTATGTTCTTATGTAACACAATGTGTATGACACCTCAATGTCCTATTTACAACCAACTATTCAAAATAGTCAGACTGGGATTTTAAAACTGTTCACTGTTGTGTAGACAGCCATCATAATCTACTGCACTGAGCATGGCCAGTAAGTCCCAAGATGCAGTCCTTATTCTGCAGACCTATTGCATAGCCTTGTGATAGTCACTTAGCCTCAGTATGTCAGCTTCTCCATCTATAAAAAGGGAGTTATACTTACCTGCCTCCCTCCCAGAACATTGAGATGATTCAAGTGTGTAGATCACTTTTAAAAATGTAAAGCAAGGAGTGCTAGATTGTTGTTTTCCAAGTCATTTGATATATATCAAAAGAATATATTATATTATAAAGAATCAGCTAATTCAACTTAACATTGTCAGAATTTCAGTTTTTCTGGTAGTCTGAAAATGGGATACCTTTACATAACCCAACTAGCACAGAGCTTCCTGCAGCCACTACAGCTATCATGCGTCTCTGCAATCAACGTGAATCATTAAGATATCCTGAAAAGCTTTACTAAAAAAGAAAACGGTGGTTTTTCAGGAGACTCCTTTGATAAATGTGTTTGAACCAACGCCACACCATTGTCAAGCAGTGAACTGTCCCACTGACAGATTTATTCAAAAGATGTCATTGCTCTTGATTGTAGTGAGTCAGGTTGTACTTTATCATACGAGTTGTTTATTACTTATAAACAAGGATATTATCACAAAGCCACCCACACAGAAGAAATGCTCATTCTTGGCTTATACTTAACATTTTATTTTCAAGCTAAAAGTTGTGGCTGGCAATACAGTAAAGCAAATGCCAGTGTTATTTCTCTTCTGAAACCTGGTATATCAATATTACCTCATCAGTCTCTGTCAGGCTCAACCTAGTTACAATCTGACTACACCTATCTCCAGACCTGTTTTGCCTCCACTCCTCCTTGTATTTAAACTGTTATCCCATGTATTGTTTCTATACACATAAGACAAAGTTTCACGGGGAAAGGATATTCTCTAAGTGTTTTGTAAAGGACCCACACATTCATGGCACTCTATAAATACTCTAAAATCTTATGGATTTACATAGCAAGGTGAGAATAAATCCCAGAATATTAGCCAGTTTAGGCTATTTTTTTAAACAGTTGTATATAGTAGATGTGCCTTTTATAGTATTGTGCCTTTTTTCAAATTCTTGAGATGCAGTCATATTTTAAAATCATCTGCCCCATCCCATTTCTAAAGAAATATGGAAAACATTCTTTTAAAAGAGTTTATACTTCTAAAACAAACCATAATAATCTTTAACATGCATTGATTATGCACATCTACTATATACAACTGTTTAAAAAAATGCAACTAATTACAGTGGGAATGACCGCTATAGCTAGTGTTGTCTATTGGTTTAAATTCTAAGCCTCTGTTTTCAGATGATTAACTTTCCAAAGGCTTCATCCTTCAAGCTGAAATTTTCTAGGCTTGTTATCTGAGTGAGAGAGAATTACTTGGAAAGTTTAAGCAAGAATGGTTCAGCCAGTACAAGAGTGGAAACTTAAGCTAATTTTGGAGAGAGAGCCTTTGACGCTTTGAGCCATGGGACAACCAGAGCAAATCAAATTGGCCACTTCCCTCTTTCCTGAATTAAGCAGAAGAAAAAAAGAAGTACGGTCTTGTGGTCTGAATACAAGATTGAGTCAGGAACAAGAAAGTTCAAATCTCAGTTCTGATCCAATTCCCTCTGTAGCCTTGGGCAAGTCACTAGACCTCCCCCTCCACACATCCCCTTTTGTAAAACAGGGTTAATATTTATAACACACCTACAAGGTAATATTTTGTGAAGGAGAGTGCTGCTATTTCTACAGAAGACAAAAACACCCCACACATCTCAAGAGATTTAAACTGTACCAATGGTTACCTGATCAAACCCTCGAAGTGGGATACTTCTCACCATGACCGTGGTATTCTGTCCAATGCCTGTGAGAAAACCAGCACACTCAAGGGACACATCTTTTGAATAATCAATTAAAGGAATATAGATTACATGATTTCAGATGAAAAACAACCAAAACAAGGATATTGCCACAATGAGACTTGGATTATTCTAATCAATGAAATAGCCATGGCAATAATGTTACTATTGTATAAAGAAAAAACAAAGGCGAGCTAGTGTTCATATTACAGAAAACTTCATAGATAAATGTTTGCAAGACCCTCAGAATGCACCATATCTGATCTGAATTCTTGTGACTATACTGCTGAAAATGCTATTAATGTAATTTAACCACTGATGCAGGTAAACAGTTCAAGAGCAGGGGAATTTAGACAATTGAGCCTTCACAGAAAAGACAAAATCTGTCAATCGTAATCATAAATCATTACAACTTTTACAAAGGATACAGCTGGCTCCAACCACCAACCTGTTATGGAAAAAAATATAGCAGTGGAATGAGCTTGTGCATATTTTCACACAATTGATATAAAATTATTTTCTGGTGTGTAGTATGATGATAAGATTACAAGTTTGATCTGCACATTTGACATTGTTAGATAGAAACAGTAAGAGTGTGGTTTTCAAATTCCAACATAAAGACAAACGTTAAAAATTGTCAGATTTCATTCTGAACCTATTTTATTAATAAAAAAATTGATAGGTTTATAAAAAATGGAGTTGTTTTTATCTTGTGAAATAAAAGATCTAAAACACATTCTGAAAAACAAAACAGATAAAAGCACACACACACAAAGTGGGAATACCGAGGGGTTAAAAGGAATCATGACTAAACTCATTTATTGGGTTGCAAATTGCAGGTAAGAGCTGGCTGCTTGGAGCAAAAATGTTTTTTGCTTATGTTCCAAGATAGATTTTGATGTTAAGTTTGATGGTAAGCTTTCGGACAGGGACCATCACTTACTATGTATTTGCACATAGTACAATGGGTTTCTGATCCATATTGGGGCCTCTAGGTGCTATCACAATACAATTAATAAAACGACACACAAAATGGGATTGCAACAAAAGTAGAGGATCTGTGACTCTTCTAGGCACGGACTTTTATAGACCTCTATCATATCCCCTTTTAGTAGTCTCTTTTCTAAGCTGAACAACCCATCTTTTTAATCTTTTCTCAGATGGAAGCTGTTCCATATCCCTAATTATTTTTGTTGCCCTTCTCTGTACTTTTTCCAATTCTAATATATCTTTTTTGAGATGGGGTGATAAGAACTGTATGCAGTATTCAAAGTATGGCCGTATCATGGATTTAGATAGTGGCATTATAATATTTGCTGTCTTATTAACTATCCTTTTCCTATTGGTTCCTACCATTCTGTTAGCTTTTTGACTGCCATTGCACACTGAGCAAATGTTTTCAGAGAACTATCCACGGCTCCAAGATCTCTTTCTTAAGTGTTAACAGTTTATTTAGATCCCAGCATTTTGTATATTTTTCAATGTGCATTACTTTGAACTTATCAACATTGAATTTCAGCTGCCATTTTGTTGCCCCGTCCCCCAGTTTTGAGAGATCCCTTTGTAACTTTTTGCAGTTGACTTTGAACATAACTATCTTGAGTAATTGTATATTGTCTGCACACTTTGCCACCTCATTGTTTACCTCTTTTCCCAGATAATTTATGAACATGTTGAACAGCACTGGTCCCAGTACAGCTACTTGGGGGACCCTGCTATTTACCTCTTTCCACTGTGAAAACTGACCATTTATTCCTATCCTTTGTTTCCTCTCTCTTAACCAGTTACAAGGACCTTTCCTTACCTGCTTTGCTTAAGAACCTTTGGTGAGGGATCTTGTCAAAAGCTTTCTGAAAGCCACTGTATTACTGTCCACATTTGTGGACACCCTGAAAGAGTTATAGACAGGTGAGGCACAATTTTCCTTCACAAAATCCGTGTTGACTTTTCACCAACAAATTGTGTTCATCTATGTGTTCACTATTTCTATTCTTTACTACAGTTTTGATGCATTTGCCTGATACTGATGTTAGGCTTACTGGCCTGTTATTGCCAGGATTGTCTCTGAAGTCTTTTATAAAAATCAGTGTTACATTAGCTATCCTCCAGTCATTTGGTATAGAGGCTGATTTAGGTGGTTACATACCACAGTTAATGTTCTGCAATTTCATATTTGAGTTCCTTCAGAATTCTTCGGTGAATATTATCTTGCCCTGGTGACCTATTACTGTTCAATTTATCTATTTGTTCCAAAACCTCCTCTACTGACACCTCAATCTAGGACAGTTTCTCAGATTTGTCACCTAATAGAATGGCTCATGTGTGGGACTCTTCCACACATCATCTACAGTGAAGACTGATACAAAGAATGTATTTAGCTCCTCCACAATGACCTCGTCTTCCTTGAGTGCTCCGTTAGCACCTTGATCGTCCAGTGGCCCAGATGATTGTTTGGGAGGCTTCCTGCTTCTAATGTACTTAAAACTATTTTTTTTTTGCTGTTAGTTTGAGTGTCTTTTGCTAGTTGATCTTTGACTTCTTTCTTGGCCTGACTTACTAAACTTTTACACTTGACTTGCAAGAGTTTTTGTTTTTTTTTTATTTCCCTCAGTAAAATTTGACTTCCATTTTTTTAAAAAAAAGTCTGTTTGCCTTTTACTTTTACTCTGTTCTTTAGCCATGGTGTCATTTTTTGGTCCCCTTACTTTATTTTTTTTTAATTTTGGGGTATACATATAGTTTGAGCCTCTATTATGTTTTTTTTTTTTTTTTTTTAAGTTTCCATGAAGTTTGCAGGCATTTCAGTCTTGTGACCATCCCTTTTAATTTCTTTTAACTAGTCTCCTCATTTTTGTGTAGTTCCCCTTTTTGAAGTTAAATGCTACTGTGGTGCATGTCTCTGGTATTTCCCCCCCTGCAAGGATGGTCTATAACATAGAGGTCTATACAATCATGAATGGCGTGGATTAAATGAATAAGGAAGTATTGTTTACCCCTTCACATAACACAAGAACCAGGGGTCACCCAATTAAATTAATAGGCAGCAGGTTTAATACAAACATAAGGAAGTATGTCTTCACACAACTCACAGTAAAACTTTGGAACTTGTTGCCAGGGGATGTTGTGAAGGTCAAAATTATAACTGGATTCAAAAAAGAACTAGATAACTTCATGGAGGATAGATCCAGCAAAGGCTATTAGCCAAGATGGTCAGGGATGCAGCCACGTTCTAGGTATCCCTGTTTTTACAAATGCCTGTAACAGCACCTCATTCAGCGCAGCCCTAATCCTGACAGAGAGACACTAGCAACAGAGGGACGGTGTCAAGGACACAGATTCCTTCCTCCATTGACAATGTTCAATGGGGAACATTTGGTACTGTACTTTGAACGCAGAATTCACAAATGGGGCAGGAGGAGCATTAGGGTGTTCCATCTTCAGGGAAGATTCCCACCACCAATTTAGAGGTTAATAGTCCTCAGCCTAGAACAGCTATTTCATGCCTCACAGCAACCACAGACTGGAAAAAAAAACCTACCTTGTCTGTTTGACAAGCATGCTAACCCCTTTACTTAGGGCACAGTATTTCATCCTCCTTTAATGATGCAGGTACTGTTTAAGGATTGTTTGTAGAACACATATATCTCTGAAAGAAGTCACACTGCTACCTGTGATGTCCCTTGTCTTGAACCCTAGCCTGGGAGTCCCCAGACAGCTGCCACATCCTGGCCTCCACCCAATGGGTGGGCTAGGACTAGGAGTATAGCCCCATCCAGGGCCCCATCCACGGGAGCTCTGATTAGAGGATCACCCAGCTCTACCAATTGGTCCAACTGCACTATTAGGAGGGGGAGCAGGAAGTTTGTCCGAGCAATAAGGTAGTTTCCTGTTATGGCTGCATTGGACCTTGCAGCCAGTCTCATTCCTGCCCTGCTCCTGGCCCTTCCCTTATCTGTGCCTTTGCTCCTTTTCCCACCTTGCTTCTACTCCATTCTTGATCTTTGCCTTCTTTTCCCCTCCACTCATCAGTGACCAGTCCCGGCTCTGACCCCAGCCTCTGCCTTCTGATCCTGACTCCAGTTTGACCCTTAGCTCTGGCATTTGGCATCTGACCTCAGCTTCAATTCCTGGTTCTGACTCTGGCTTGACCCCTGGCTCTCGTAACTGGCAGTTGACTCTGGTGCTGACTCTTGTCTTCATTCCCCAACCTGTTCCGCTCACTAGACCTAACTCCTGCTCTGACTACTAGGCAAGACTGCCTACATCGTGGTCCATAAGAGCACCTTGACAGTAGAAAACTGATAAATAGTGTAACTGTGTTTGGATTTAAGAAATAAAGTAATATAAATCCTCTCAAATAAAATTTAAAAAACCGTTTTCAACATCAGTCAAATATTGTACAGTAAATGACAAATCCTAGACAGGGAAAATTTAGTTGTGGGTGGCCTACTGAAATCAGCTCTTTGGGTTTTTGGAAGAGGCAAGGCAATGCTAGAATGGATCATTCTAATGACAGAGCTAATCCCTACAAGTACTACTAATATAATTCCATTTTTTACAAAATGGCTTCTCTCAGAATAATGTTCTAGTGCTGTGCAGAGAGCAACTTATGTTCACCAACATCATGAAAGCTGGGTGACAGGAATGTGCCTGGAGTTATCATCTGAAGCTACGCTGATAAATCTTGTGAAGACAGGTGAAGCTTGCAACTGTCCAGTTAATGTAAAGTATTACTTAGCTTCTATAATAGATGGGCTCAGGGGATCAGACCAAGATTTGGTTAACTAAAAAAATCTGAAAAGGATAGACTATCCAGTCCAGGAGACTTGCAGAGTATTCAGCTTCTTTCGGTCTCCCATGTAGTACATTACTAACTACGTCTGCACCCCTGTATCAAGAATCCTAGCAACAAGCTTAATAAACTGTTGATGAGAAAATGACTGACACTCTGAAATCTCCCTTGAAAACCTGCATTAGTTACAGAATCTGGAATTTAAAATTCAGGCCATTATTCTAACACAAACAAAAAATGTAGAATAGCAGAAGTCATACCAGGGGTGAGGGGATTCCTTGATTTGATTGCTAAGTACCCATTTGCATTCAAAATCCAGACAGGACAAAATAGCAGCACTGGTTGAGCTTATAAATATTATTCAAAAGCTCTTTAAGGAGCTCATGTTTACTGAATTAGTTATTTTTATTTTTAAGAAAACAGTTAATGTAATACAGCTGTATTGTATCAAAAGTTAGCCTTTTAAAAAATTCTTAATCTTACGTGTGAGTACCACCGATTCTATAGGAGCTATTAGCTCTTTTTTATTGTTTAAATATTGTTAAAATTTTGGATTTTTATATATTTGGGCTTTAATCACATTATTTTTAGGCAACACTCAAATATGTAGTCTGCCTGTCTCTGAAGATTGTATGTATCAGGGTTTTCTTGCTTTAGCTTATTACAAAGAACTTGGACAGTCATGGATTCACGCACACTGCCATCTATTAAACCATATCCCTTTTAGAACATGAGAGTGAAATCTGGTACTACACTCTGTTGTTGTTTTTATACTCTTAAATCCCATTGTTTGGTAATAAATTCAACCAACTCCTATACTTTAACAAAAACTATATTTAAAGAATAAAAGTTCACTAATTAAGGAAATTCCCCAATAAGGATCAACATTTCTAGATAGGAATTATGGGATTCAATAAGGAGGCATTAAGGTAGTCTCCAGTTTTACACTGATCTTTAGCTATACATCCAGGCTTTTAAAAGGACTTTAATGGTATTTGATGCAAGGGCCAGAGGTATTTTTAACATCTGGTTTGGCTTTTTTAACACCCACCCACCTTTTCTTCTTTCTGTTTCTAGAAAGGTAAGCCTTTTAGAACATAAGGAGCAATGCCAGCAGAGAGAAGGCAGAAGGAGGCAACAGCTGCCTCAAGATAATCCATTGCATAGAGGTCTTCTTCCGCCAATGGTTTTCCTCAATTAACTCTAAATCCTCACGTGCCAACACAATGCTCCCTTGCTGCAAACTGTACAGACGCAATATTTAAAGAGACAGGATCATAAGAGGGCCAATACATTTCTAAGATCAACCTACAGTATCAACATTTGTATTGTTTGTGTGTGTGTGTTTTGCCTAAACTGTTGGTTTAAGCAGAATTTTCCAGGACGGTACTTGATGCAGCATATTTGACATGGAACTTAGCTATCATATTTTGCCTTAATATTAAAAATATATGTAATAGAAAATGCTGGATATAGATATACATTTTTGCATAAAAAGGTATAACTGGTTTTAAAATACTTTGCAAACTGGCAGAGCCATTAGCCCTCATGAAAACGTACTGGTTTGAACATTTCAAAACACTAACACAAGAAAGCCTTTAAAAAAATAAAGAATATGAATACACATTGGCATTAAAAACAATTAAACTTTAGTGAGACAGTGTAGTCCAGTGGAGAGGGCACTAAAGTGGGGGTCAGGGAATCAGGGGCTCTGCTACTGACTTGCTATGTGGCCTTGGGCAAGTCACATCCCCACTCTCTGAGGCCATGAGGGAAACTCAGGTTTGATAGGTGAAACTCTCTCCACTTCAGGGTTTTTGTTATGGCAGGAGCAACAGTGATGCAGCACTGGCAAGGGAGAGTACGTCTGATGACACCTAGGAGCCACATCTCTGGCTAATTAAAGGGCACTATCACCTGGTGAGTGGTGCTAGCGTGCAAGGTATGCGAGAAAGATGGAAGCTCCCAAAAGGTCCTGAAGAACATCTACACAATCCCCAATTTAAACAGCATTAAGCGGTTGGGAGAACAGGTGGCGCTAAAAGGGAAACTCAAAGTGGTACATGTCAAAGTTAAGTAAATAATTTATCACTCTCGGAGATACATTTGCCCAATGCTAGGGCACCTGGATTTATCACTAAATGGAAGGTGCACCTTCCTCCTCTAGCACACAATGGGCCAACATCGCCTACAGCAATTACCAATGCTGAAAAACACAACACAGCCTCTATAAGGAAATATTCACCAGGAGTAGAACAAGGACTTGGGCATACATTTGCTCCCCTCTTTCATTAGATGAGAAGTAGATGCAAGTCAATAGCCATATATAACACCAACAGTTAATCTGATTTACAGCCCCTCCTACAAACCAATAGGCTCCTTGACATCTTCAGTGTCAAAAAGGCAGAATTAAAAGCCAGAACACAGCCCCTTCACACCTCGCCAAGTCTCTCTCATTTGGAGGAAGACTCCTTTAGTTTGGATTGATTTTATGGCAGTCTTTCAGTTCTCACTACTGGTGTGAAGGATTTTAGTGTGTGTATATATCAGGGGATTTTAAGACTCTTAGGTTGGTTGGTTGTTGGTTTGGTCTGGTCTGGTCTGGTCATTTTTAAGTCTTCTTTAGAAAAATAATTGAAGATTGACAGCCCTGTAATTTATATGTTGCTAAATACAAGAGATATGTAAAAATAGCAGAATAATTAGAATCCAGATCAGAATGCAAAGAAAAGGCATTAAACTGAACCTTGGGAATATTTATAAGGGAAATAAATTGGACAGAAAAAACCCTTCTGAATGTGAACAGCTCCCTCCTTCATCAGCTTCACCACAGGCTGATAAAGTACAGAAATGCTACTGTAGCCCCTCAAGGCTTATTTTGACTAAAGCTTAGGAATGCAACATATAAACACTAGACTCCCACATTACACTGTTACAACTTGCATTAACAGCAACTGGACAAAAGCCACATTTTCATAGAAACATCTTACAGGGATAAATCTTGTGTTTAGTTTTTCAAAACAAAACAAAAAAAAAAAAACAATTTCCTCACATAAATCATGCTCTCACAATTCAAGAGGTGACTGATATACTGCAAACAACTGCAGATTTAGTTTCTTTTTAAACTGTACTAAAGGGTTCTGTTTATCTGTTGATGTTTAACTGAAGACACACTGCATTTCTGTATTCAGAGTAGCCAGAACTGCGAATGGCACCTACATTTTGTTTCAAAATAGCAATTTCAGCTCCCTCAGGTGATAGAGATATATTTAGTTCCTGGAATCAGCTCACTAGAGAAAGTTAAAAATATAAACATCTTTATTTGGCTACAGTACTGCAATCATTCACTTCCTATCATTTGTATTGTGGAATCCCAGGCACAAATCAGGACTCCACTGTGCCAGGTGCTGTACAAACAGAGAATAAAAAGACAGTGCCTGTCCCAAAGAGCTTACAATTTAGTAGAGCAGAAACCTCTACTACCAGTTATTTCACCTTTACACAGAACTTCACCATAAAGTGTAACTGCCACATTGTGCATTGAAATTTTGGAGTTTTCTTTATGAACACATTTTTACTATTTTGCCTAATTAGCTTGCAATGTATAGATGAAAGTTTTATCAGACTTAATTTTGTATTAAGTTACATATATCAAACTAGTACTTCTAGTCTGAAGTAGCCAAAAAGAGGAGAATAAGAGAATGATAAACATAATGTCATCATGTTCTATGTTCTTTGACTTGCTGTCAAAGTAGCGGAACCAGTTAAGAGTAAACACTAGCAAAAAATAAACTGGACTATGTTTTACCAATCTAAAACTTATTTCAAACATACACAAAAGAGTCACAGCAAAGAATAACACTATGGCATTAAATTCTAAGCACTTGCTGCCCTCTTGTGGCTTCTCCTTATAACTGCAAAAATAAAATTAAAAAAAAAGCTACGTTCATCTAGGATGCGGAAAATTCAATTTGCTTTTCAAAGGTGTTTCTTATGCAAAACATTCCTGTAGTAGGCGCAGAAATAAAGCCACAAAATAGCTTTACTAAATTAGGCATAGCAGTATTCAGGAAAAAAATTTCAGAGGTGAAACAGAATGATAGCGAAAGCTAGAATGCAAAAGTAGTCATTTAAACCACTATTTTGCCTTACTGTAGCAAGGTAAGAATGCAAGTAACAGCATATATTAAAGTCTTACGTTTTTCCAGGAGATTTTTTCAACCAGAATATATCATCACTTGTGATTCCGTATTCCAATGCACCTGGAATCTATGAATAAAATGTATAGATAATTTTGGAGCTTATAGAACACATTAAAGAAATAAATGAAAATTTGAACTTGAACACTACAAGACACTGTACTGTTTCCATTAGCTCGATTTCTGATTTTCTGCAAAATAAAAACCACAAAGCTAAAGAACTACACAGAGGTGCTAATACACATTTTAGAATTTTACTGCATTTGTACATGCCCAGTGGTTAAAAAAAAAAAAAAAACCACCACCAACAGACCCATCATATGTTGAACACCCCTGAAATTCCCATTGCTTCTGTGTGGAATCAACCCTATGTTCTTCATTACGTGCGGTGACTTTTTAGAATGTTTAGGCTCTGATCTATAGTATTGGTCACCCACAGAATTGCCAATGTTATCTATAGATAAGGTAGCTGCAGTCATCTCTTGTACTTTTTTCCTACATTTACTATTGGAACAGTGGTTAACATAGATTGAAACAGAAGGGGGAACTCTCATCACAGCAGCCAAGAAGTAGAGTGAGTGCTGCTTACCCAAACCAAGCACAAGAGGGGAACTTTTCTTCTTCTGTCAAAGGAGTGGGAGCTGTGGTGTGCCTTTCCCCACCTTTACTTTGACACATGTGCAGAAAAAACCCTGAATGCTTCAAGAGTAATATTAAGAATAAGTTATCTAAGGCAATCAGCAAGTTCTTAGGTGTGATAAAGCTGAAGTTCTATCCAAACCATGACTGTGAAGCTGGGACTCTGAATTTTTCTATTCTAGTCTACGTAAGTTTTTATACCATGCTCAACAACACAGTATGAGTAACTTCCTGTAGTGCATTAAGCCACATGACTATACACCTGTCAAATGTTTGTTCTCTCATCCTCTCCCCAGAGGAAGAAGCATGCACACTGGAGTTTCTGGTTTTGGTAGTGTGGTGCTTTTAAAAAAAATATGTATATATAAATATATCTATTGCTCTGTGTTTATGTTAGAGAAAACAAGGTTGAAGAAATGTGTCCTGCACTTGGAGCAGAAGGTGGTGAGGTCTGATGATCCTAGTTCATGGGGGAGTTCATATCACAGTCTTGGACCACCCCTGGAGAGGGTTCTGTCTCCCACACAGACAAGCTTTACTGTTTTTGTGGAGAGTTCCATTGTACCAGAGGAGCATAGTTACGGATCACAGTCTTCGTCCTTAAAAGCTTTAGATGATCTTTTACATATCCTGGACCCAAGCCATGGAGTACTCTGAAGATAAGGACTGAGACTTTGAACTTGATTCAAAATTATATGGAATGCTAGTGTAGAGAGTGAATGATAGATCTGATGTGTTCACGGTAGGACACACATTGACGTGTTCTGCACTAGTTGGAGTTTCTAAAGTGCTGAAGGGTTTCATACTCCGGTATACCACCTTGTGGTTATCCAGCTGAGAGGTGAAGAAGGCATGAATAACTCAGGCCAGGTCTTTGTCTGCCAGGATGGGATGGGAGTTTCCTAGCCAAGTGGAGATGGTAGAAAGCATTACTTGTAGATGCTGCTATGTGATAGGTCATCATCAGTAAAGAATCCAAGAGTATTCCTAGACTACAGACTGAACTGCCCAATTAGGGGGTGTGCATCTTCAACCAACAGAGACTGCACCTTGTCTGCAAGCTCTTCAGAATACTTTTCTCTGCCCACAAGCATCACCTCTGTCTTGCTTCAGCCAACTGTTCTTCATCCAAGAGCTGATCTCATTCAAGCACTGGGCCATCATGTGATATGTTTGTATGTGGTGATGGATAAGTAGATCTGTAGATCATCTGCAAATTGCTGGAACTTGAGTCCACGTCATCTGAACACTTCACCTAGAGGTTATAAGTAGGTGTTGAAAAGGAACAGACAGAGAATTGATTCTAGTGGTAGAGGTGCAGTTTCTCATCACTACTCATTGTGAGCATCCTTTCAGAAAGAACTCTAACCATTTTAGCATGTATTATCTTAGAAGTCTGCCACCTCTCTCAGGCAAGATAACAGATTCTGCAGCATTCGACACTGTTGACCATGAGAGAGGTACACCATGATGAAAATGGATGACTGTCCTCTATCCATTAACAGGAGGAGATCATCCATCAGTGCCACTGAAGCAGCTGCCACTAAAACTTTGCCAATGATGCTCATCGTATCAGAGCACCAAAGTCCCAGTACCCCTCCATGACAATAGAAGGAAATGGGCAGACACCTCTGACATGGCTTACTGAACGAACATAGATAATAAGAACAGCAATGTCTACACAAAAGGATGCTCAATACCACCTCCACTACTCCTATGGAGAAACCCATTTTTTGTTTTTCCTTGCAAGGGCTATAATCATTTTTAGATTTGACTAGGTCATGCTTTCACCCTTCTTTCACACAGGCATTATACAATAAGGGAGGAGGAAATTACACCTGCAGAAAAACAAGCAGAAAGCCTATTTTTGTTTTTTTACACTGTGTCAAAGGAATTTACATTGTGTGTGTGGTGGGGCAGCTGCCCCACACAGGCAGAAAAAGGGTTAAAGCAGCCTTGAGGAGGCTGCACAGAACCTAGCCAATCAGAAGAGGGCTTATTGAGCCAGCCAATGAGGAGAAGGCTTAGTGGAGCAGCCAATCAGGGCCAGGCTGGCCCATATAAGGAGGGCTGCTGAGCTGAACAGAGACAGTTTCTTCCTAGAGGCCAAGAAGGGAGGACTAGTTGAGAGTGACAGCACCACAGACAGAGCAGTGCTGGTCAGGGTCAGGGTCAGGGTCAGGGTCAGGGTCAGGGTCAGGGTCAGGGTCAGGGTCAGGGTCAGGGTCAGGGTCAGGGTCAGGGTCAGGGTCAGGGTAGCAAGAGGGAGCTCCAGACTGATGGCCATCAGACTGAGGCCCTGATAGAAGGGCAGAGAAGGTGCTAGGCCTGTGGGGAAGTGGTCCGGGGAAACAGATGGCGGAGTAGGAGGAGGGGCATTATGTGGCTGCTGGCTATAGGGTCCCTGGGCTGGGACCTGGAGTAGTGGGCGGGTCTGGGTCCCTGCTGCCACCCCCACTTGCTACCGAGGGGAGTGGCTAGTGCATTGACTGCAGTTTGCCACTGAAGTGAGTGGCTAGACTAGAGGTTGTAGTTTGCCACTGAGGCAAGTGGATGGACTGAGGACTGTTGGGTCCCCTGGAATGGGGGAGAGATCCGAGTGGGGCACAACTGAAGGGCTCTGTCCAGAAGAGGACGCTGCGGTCCAAGGAGTAACATGGGTCCTAGAAGTGAGAGTGACGACGGGCGAAGACACCACTAGATGAGGGCGCTCTGGAAAACGAGAGCTAATTCCCAGGATGGCCAGCAGGAGGTGCTGCGGCGGTGAGTCCCATCCCATTACAATGTGTGATATAGGTATTGCCAGCTAGTTCTGAGAGACTTAAGGTTCAGTGAGATCAGCCTTTGGTAAACAACACAGATGGGCCTCAGGATAACTAACATGCTATGGACCCTTTACCACCAGGTCACTGGTTAGAACCCATCCCTGGTTAGAACTTCATCTGAGAACAGACCAATGGCTTTTATGAAATGACTTCAGACATCTCAATTCAGTTTCCAGTGGACAGGTATTTACCTCTCAAACTCACCATCGCAATTAAAACTAACTGACATTTTCAGGAGAGTCCAAAGAATGTAAATCACCCTGATCCCAGGAGGTGTTCCCTTCCAATCAATTGTCAGGACAGTGTGGGAAAGCTTGCACAGCGAGTGCCCATACTTAACTGTCTGTTGTACAAGAAGATGACCAGTTTTAAGGACTGTTAGTCTGGCACCTTTCACCAGCACTAAAAAACCACTCTTTTAAAAGAAAGCTGGACCTGCCTATTGCTCTCCAACTTCAGATGCATGACCCTGAGACATCTCATAAAACTGGATTACCTGGCATGGAATCCCTTGTGCAGCCCCTTGGAAGATTACACAAGTGATGTGCTACTTCTACCTGTTCTGCTGTTTTTGAAGGTTAAGGGTTTAAACTGTGCAAAGCTATACTCATAGCTGGAGGCTTTTAGACTCAAGGACGTTCAGGGTGGTGAAATAGGGCAACAGGTTATGGCCTGATTAAAAAAGGGATAAAAATCAATCTTGAATTTCCACCCCATATCACAAAGCCAGATTGCCAAGATCCTGGATGGGTCAAAGCTTTGAGTTTACAGCACAAGCAACATTTGCCTTTAAGTTGTTGCACAATTTCAATTTAGCTTGCAGGGTATTTTATTTTAATTTTTTCTGGAAAGCTCACGTATTATGTTAAAGACAACTGTTCCAGTTCACACACTCAAAGAAGTTAATCATTTGTATCTTCACCTGTGCATTTATGTCCTTTGGTAAGTCCTCCAAACCTTTAGTGTGAGCTACAGCAGAAAAAGTGAAGCTATTGGACATGGCAGACGTGACTTACATGCGTAGGATATATTGGCCTCCCTCCAGTGGCAATAACAATGTTTTCTGCAGTAATGACCGTCTGCAAATAAAGATACAAAGTTATCATCATGATCAGCAACCTCTGCAAGAATCGCCAGCTTTATTCGGAGACAACCTTATTGTCTGTCATTAGCTTTTAATTACATACATATGAGTAATAAGAACTGAGAAAAACTGGCATTAGCACATGCTGTTTGTGTAAACTCATGCACCAATCAGCACTATTTTAACAAAGGTTGTATTCATCTGAAGTACGCGCACAAAAACTCTACTCCTACACTTTCCCCACCAGTCTGTCTTTTTAATCTGGTAAGGCTTTCAACTGTTCCTACCATATTGATCAGACTCAAAGGGTCCTTTTGGAGGCAGTAGTTGTGTACCAATAGCAGCTAATTTTTTCTTTAATTTGGCTATAAGAAGATAGAGACTATGACCAAAATTTTCAGGAGTGACACATGATTTTGGGTACCAAAATCAAGACAACTTAAAATGAGTCTGATTTTCAGAAAGCGCTGAGCATCTGCTATTTGAAAGTCACGCCTCTTTAAAGTGCCTCATTTCTGAAAATGTTGGCACACTTATATAGTTTTATTCCAGATCTTTTGCTCATGGGGCAGAAGTGATCACTAACCATGACTCCAGTCAGGTTCTTGAAGTTAACTGCAAGATACTTGCATTAAAAAAAACGAACGCAATGTTTTCCCAATTTTGCAAATGGAGGAAGAGCATCTCTTAGATGACCCAGGAGACAAGATAAGGAGAAAGTTTCATTTAGTGGTTACAGCATGACAGAGTGAGGAGACTGAAGTTCTATTTAAACCTCTGCCATTGATCTTGGCTCTGCCAATACTATGGGACTTTGGCCAAGACAATTAACCTTCTTGTGCCTCAGTTTTCTCATCTGTAAAGTGGAAATAATAATACAAGCTAACATTGGGAGTGGGGTTTATTATGCTCAATTATCAATATATTAATGTTTATTTAAGCACTTTGAGATCCTTGGATGGAGAGTACTTTACAGTTGCAAAGCCCTATTAATTTCATGTGCAGGAGGTTCTGGCTTGATAACTGCAAACTAAATTTGCAAAATACAACCTAGATCCCAGTATATTTGACAGCTAATAACAGACTTGGGGCTAGAGTTTCTGAAGTTCAACCAGATTATGCTATAATAACCAGCCATGTAGCTCACCTCTTTACCTGCATTTGTCAAACCACGGACTGTGTGTGGATCCACCAAACTGCCTGTGAGGTTGAAATACTTCACTTTTCTGTTTAAAAAAATTACACCTGCTTAGTGAACAAAAATCCAAGGGACATACAATCAGCTAGCCTACTCTTTCAAGAGCATCAGACCTAAAGTGACACAAAGATAGTAGATAGCAGCAAAACAGGAAAGTAAATGGAAGGGGAGCATCAGCATTTCATAGATCTATTTGTGGCATCATCACTGACTTATGTGACCTTAGGCAGGTCATTTAAGTAATCTATACTATGTGAATAACACCTATTGTAAAAGATGTGGCAAGGTTTAGTGTCAAAAAAACCAAACTCCACTGACTTCCTAGATCAGAGGTGACAAATAAGGGCATAGTATTACTATTTCACTGTAGTGCATACTTAGGAACATTAGCTTTGTGACTCTCTCTGAAGGTAGCTATACAACTCCTAAGTTACCCATTAACTTCATATTCACCACAAAGGAAACATTGCCAAACGGTCTAGACAACCTTGAGAAAGGCCTGAGGCCTGAAAAGTTGGGGATAGTGTTTTTTCTGTTCATTAAATGATAACTATGCATTCATTTTTCTAGTTCAGCAATGTTATTTACAGATTCACTGGTGTTCTGTGCAAACTCTCTCAAAGGAATCTCAGATCTAGTCTATTTTATATTAATGTAAATCCTCCTGCAAACCAGAGAGGTGGTTTTCTGGTCCTGAAGAACCATCCCATTCACTTGCACTCATCCTTAAAGTTACTGTAGTGCTCCTTCCAGAAGAGGCTGGGCACAGTTCCTTCCAAAACTTATCAATATTACTTTGAGTCATCCCAGCAGAAAGATTTCTTATCGCATTCCTAACTTAAGCTCTGTAGCACTCCAAAACTAAATCTCTGGGATGACAAAACTTCACAGGACAGCTTCTGTCTAGCAGTCACTCCTAATCACTTTGCACATAAGTAGGGCCCTACCAAATTCATGGCCATGAAAAATGCATCACGGACCATGAAATCTGGTCTCCAACTGTGAAATCTGGTCTTGTGTGTGCTTTAACCCTATACTAAACAGATTTCATGGGGGAGACCACTGTTTCTCAAATTGGGGGTCCTGACGCAAAAGGGAGTTGCAGGGAGGGGTCACAAGGGTATTTTATGGGGGCAGTAGTATTGCCACCCTTACTTCTGTGCTGCTGCTGCTGCTGGCAAGGCACTGCCTTGGGAGCTGGGCTCCTGGCCAGCAGCTGATGCTCTCCTGCTGCCCAGCTCTGAAGGCAGCGCCGAAGTAAGTGTAGCAGTACCGCAACCCCCCTACAATAACCTTGTGACACTGCCCCACCAACTCCTTGTAGGGGTCCTGACCCAAAAATTACAACACCCTGAAATTTAAGATTTAAATAGCTGAAATCATGAAATTTACAATTTTTAAAATCCTATGACACTGAAATTGACCAAAATGGACCATGAATTTGGTAAGGCCCTACACATAAGGAAAAAGTGGCAAAATTTTTCACTCATTTAGCTGACATTAACAAACAGATTAACAGTCTCTGCTGGAGAGTTTCAATACTTGCAAAAATGCAGGAAATGCCAAAGCTGAAACAGCAGTTCTACAAAGAAGAGAAAAGCTGCTTGATTATATGAGGGAAGATGAAATTTAGAGTTTCATTTACTTGTCCTGTAGCTGTACTCTGTGTCCCCAGTTCAAGGATTTGACGTAATTTTGAATGGCTTCTGCCATCGTAGACCTATCAAGAAACAAGACATGAAGTGTTAAATCATATTACAGATTCTGAAAATGCAACTCAAAGATTGATGCACAGGTAATTGATGGAAGTTAGGAATATTTTTGTAACATAAATGACATTAGAACAAAGTGCTAAATCAAAACTCACACACAATATCTTCTTTGTAAAACAAGCAAGCCTGATTTTTTCAAAAGAGTTGCCAAAGAATGGTCCAAGTGAAATTCAAATTCTGTTGCTATCTCAGAATGAAGAGCAGCGGGGAAAATTTTGGTACTTTTATTACATATCTACAGGAAACACAAAATGCATAGGTACAATATTCTTTACCAGTCATGGTGAACAGGGTGGGATATATTCCAGCCATAATGTTGGGCATCTTTAAGGGCGCTCCCTAAAAGAGCTGCTTGATGCATAAGCTTTTTAGGAATGCAACCAACGTTCACACAAGTGCCACCAAGTCCCCATTTGGTTCCTAAAGAGAACATATGAAAAATCCAAACAGATAATCTTAAACTAATGCAGTTAGTTCAGAAATCACAGGCGCCCCTTACACAATCTGCTGCAGATGAGTTTCTAACTCTGCTTAAGGTATTTATGGAAGTAACTTTTTATTTTTAAGTTTAAAATTAGTACTGAAAATAGCTTAATAGCTTACACTGCTCAATGCACAAAAGATCTAAAGCACAGCAACACCAACTATAAACATTCACATTCAAATGTTTGCATTCCTACCTCCTAATTTACATAATAAATCATAGAAAAAATTCAAGAGCCACTTGATTTATAGATAAGATAATGAACACAAGCTGAACTGTAAGTTACATTTGCTAACAGTCATGTTTTAACTGAGACAATGATTTTAAACTTTATCAAATTCCGCTCCCGTTGAAGTCAAGGGGAGTTATGCTACTGACTTCTAGAGGGAAAAGGTTGACTTACAGTGTACATCTACAATGCCAAACACCACCACCACCACACTGGCACTAATGCGTTTAGAAACAGACCTATTTAAAGACTTGTTTGATATAAAAAGTGATCCTGGCTTACTTTCATACCTTTAGGTGAAGGATCCACATAATCTAGAACAGCCACCTTCTTTCCAAACTGAGCAGCTTCAAAACAAAAACAAGGAGAGCAAGTATATTTAGCAAAGGGGAAAACACATGAAGAAAAACCTCATTATAGTGCTGCAGTTTTGGAGGGGAAAAAAATAAGGTTATTAAACATGTTAAATACAGTTAGTAAAGAGAGCATTTCCCTGGCATTTCCAACAGTTGTTTGGCTTTTCTAATTTCAGCAACTGTTCTTACTATGTGTAAACATGCAGAAGGTATAATAAAGAGTAAAGGAAAAAAGGAATGCTAATGAAGCATTCAGTGTAATTTAAGCCCTTATTTCACTACTGTTGTGTGTTAAAAATCCAGATGGCAATGAAGCCAGAGTTTAAAGCAAGATAAGGGGGAGGGAGGAGGGGAGAAGAAAACCCATACAAGACTGTCCTGTTCTTGTCTATGAATGATTCCTTAAATATAAGTGAATTAATGATTTAAGAAAACATTCTTTGTAGGGACTGAATGCTTTAAGGAGACTAGCAGAGACAGTAATGAGAACAAATATTGTCATAATTTAAACAAAAAATTGAAATTATTTCTTTACAGCTCCAAACCTTCTTTTGCACAAGCAAGGCCTCCAGAACCTCCACCAATCACCAGAAGATCATACTCATTTTTGCCTATGGAAAAAAACATAAAAAACAGAAGAAGAAATTAGAAAGATGGCAGAGGTACATTACAGGCTGTCAGGTTTGGGTTTTTTTATTAAAATATTGTCATATGAGTGTCCCATAACACTCTACTGTACCCACTAAAACTTTCTACCCTCCAAAACAACAATGTGCTAGTGCATGAAAACCAGCACATAAAACTAACCAGTTTGTTTTCTGAAATGAAAAGCAAAAAGTAAACAAACAGCAAAAAGGCTGACAAGTAAATTAGATATTGTACTGACAATGTCCACCAAAAGGTGGGTTGACATAAGTCCTAATGCCTCTAGCTTACTAGATTATAATTGGAACGCTAATGCATATTTTATTGACAAGAGTGTAACAGGTCCTATACTGTGGCTGAAGTTTCCATGCATGCAATTTCCAAAGCAACATGTTAAAGAGACTTATGAAACTTTGGTTGAAAGAAAGCTGTTGTAGAGGTAGACATTTTTCTACCCAAACTATTTAATTTTTGTTATCAAGCAACCAGATGCCGCAATCTAAATGACAAACTAGTGGTCTGCGACAACCAAGAGTATTTTAACAAACTCACTTTTATACAAAGGTAAAAACCAAGTGATTTTCATCAAAAACAGCCAGACCACTTGGTTTGCTAACAGCCTGATTTTTCAAGCTACCAAAAGCCATCCATTTGTAGTTAAATAAATAAGAAGCGATAGCACTCAACAACTTGCAGGATATGAGAAAACCCTGTATCACCAAGCTTCAGGGGGTAGCCGTGTTAGTCTGGATCTGTAAAAGCGGCAAAGAGTCCTGTGGCACCTTATAGACTAACAGACGTATTGGAGCATAAGCTTTTGTGGTGAATACCCACTTCGTCAGATGCATCCGACGAAGCGGGTATTCACCCACGAAAGCTCATGCTCCAATACGTCTGTTAGTCTATAAGGTGCCAGGGGACCCTGTATCACCAGTTTCAACGGAGGGAGTTTTTCTTGGCAGATGTGTACGTTTCAGAAGAGAGACAGGTGGAGCCTAGAACAACTGACCTCCCTCCACAATATAATGGTTGTGCTTAAAAAGTTGTTAGGTGCCTTCAGATAAGGTGTCACCGCAAGGTCGGGGTGACTCAGAGCTGGGGGAGGGGGACAGAGTCCTCTCGCCCCCAACCCAACCTTTCCAGGGCAGGGGGAGATGGCCACCTACCTGCCCCTCCCCCGCCGCCCCCAGCAGCTCCCTAGGTCCAAGAATCAGGAGCTCACTGCCCCTCCCCCCACCCCGGGAGGGTCTCAGTCACCTCCCCCAGCGGCTGCCCCCCAGATTGAGGCAGGGTGGGGAGGCCGCCCCCCGTCCCCACCACAGCAGCTCCCCCGACAGGGAGACCCGCTCCTGTCCCCCCCGCAGCAGCTCGCCAGGAGACAGAAGGGGGAAGCCATCCCCCGCCGCCGCTCCGGCAGAGGGTAACCGGCAAGGAGATGGGGGCCGTCGTACCTGACAGGACCCGAGCCGTACGGCACAGCACAGGCTCCCATGAGAAGCGCTTCCGCCCCCGCCAGAGCGCCGCCATGTTGTACGGCAAGAGTTACCGCGGCGGCGGCCGCCGCCCGGGCAGGACCCCAAATGCCCGGCCTGTCCGCCTCAGCGCCTGACTGAAAGGCAGGGAGGAGCGGCTGCCCTCGTGCGCCCCTCAGGGACCGCCTGGAGGCGGAGAGGGCCGGCTCGGGGCTCTGCCACTTCCCGGAGGCGGCGGCGGCGGCGGCGGCTCCGCAGGGAGGCTGCACTAGGTTAGTTGTGGGGCTGAGTGAGTCAGGCGGAGGGCAGCGCCCGGTGGGGAAGGACTGCCTGGGGTGCGGGCTGAGCAAGAAGGTACGTGGGTGTTGGGCGACCCCACCGAGGCTCTCGGCCAGGCCAGGGACGGGGGTTCGAGTCCCCGTTCCGTCTGAGGCGCGGTGCCCTTGGTCAAGTCACTTAGCCTCTCTGTGTGCCCTGGGGAGCAGCGCCGCCCTGCGCGCCTTGCGCGAATCAGTGCCCTCAAGCCTGTGGGGAGGGACTCAGATCCTGCACGAAACATTATCCCACAAACTCTGCCTACCTGGCCTTTCCCATGAACCAGAGGGTTTCCTTGCTAAACTCCTCCCCTGTGTTGTGCTCACATCATTCCAATTTAGTTTTAAGACATGGTTGTTTGGGGGGGGGGTTTAAACAGGCCCTCTGGTGACATAGGAATTTACTTTGTTTCAATTAGCAGGTTTTTCTGGAATTGGCACACATGCCTCAGCAACCCCTCTGATAAAGAAATGGAGGGAAGGTCTCTGCAAAAGGCGGTCAGATTAAAAAAATAAGAGCATGGTACACAGTTTGAGCAAAGAATACCTCTTAAACAAGAGCAAAACTCATTTTGTCCAAAAGTTGACATTTGATATTCCGGGGGTGACTGGAGGTGTGAAGATTTCCTCCTTCTTTCCTGAGGTTGTAGAATCAGCCCATCAACACTACTGCAGATGAATGACTGGAATATTTAATGTAGCATTAGCACATCACCTCTTCAAGATGAGGAGGATCTATGCAACGTGCACCCCACCTTTTGTCCCATATCATGTCCCTTAGCACAGCAGCACTACATCATTGTTACCAGGGGGCCCGCCCCAGCCACACAAGTGAAGGCAGGAGAGCTTCTAAGGAACCAGTCTAGTGGTTGGAGTTGGATCTAATCCTGATCCTACAACTGACTGACTATACAGCCTTGGGTAGCACTGCACTGGTGTGCCTCCTGTTACCCATCTGTAAATTAACGATAATTATATTGACCTACTTCACAGGGGTATTATGTGATTTAATTATTGTTTGTAAAGTGTTCTGTGATCCTCTGATAAAAGGTTCTATAGAAATACAAACCAGTCATTAATCAAGATTATGCCAGAGGGACCAGCACATTTTTTTTCATTCAAAAGTTCTGGCTATGGTCCCGTTCCAGAGCATGTTACGACATGGGAATCTAGATACTTTGGTGATTCGTTTGTTACAAATACCAAGGTAGACTGATCTATTCTTGGGACTTTAAGGCCTTGGCCTTGTGGAGAAGCAGCCCTAGAAAGGGACCATCTTTAGTCATTCTCTACTCCCTCCCTCCTTAAGGTAGCTGAGGAACAGCACTGATTGGCTCATGAGAAAACTGCATCCAGCCATCTTGTGCTTGAAATATGGTCAGTCCCGTGCAGGGCTGAGGGGTCACTGGGTGGGGGGAGAGGCAGGATGGAGGGAAACTAAAATGGGGAAAATGTTATACCAATAAAATAAAAACCAGCAGGATCTTATTAAAGGGAAAAAGGCAAAATACCACATTTATTGTGAATACAGAAAGAATCATAGTAAGCAGTTAGTTACAGCTATAACATTCCATTCAATCTCATATTTATTCACATATTCATTCATATACACACACACACACAGGTTCTGCAAAGTTGTTATCATAGTTACCAGCCTTAGAGTTGCTCATGCCAAGCCACTGGCCAGGTGGCCTGGACATGAGGAGGGAGCAGGGCCTTGTCAGATGCTCATCTGATGCTCCTGGAAGTTGGTTTGCAGAATCAGGCCCCAAAGTTCTCACTTTTTAGAGTCTATTTTTATAGGAATTTTTTCCTATGCCAGTCTATGGGAATTGCTTCATCATGCTGTTGCTGAATCAATCAGCAGATAGCACATTCCTGACGGCTCCGTGCTGCTAGATGTTATCTTGTTCTTTGGTTCTCCCATTCTTGAGGCTGTTGGGTGGATTCCAGTCTGCCCTCCGGGGGTCCTCTGGTTATTTCCACTTGACGCCTTCTTCAGCCGATGGACACTGGATTCTTAGGCTGGCACCTCCCTGATCATTCAGTTATTATCCACACCAAGCATCCATCCACATACATCCTCTATCTCTATTTTAATCACAATTGTTAATACAACAAAAGGGCGGGGAGTCTCTGGGTGCTGTTTCTGTTGTTAGAGTATTGCTTTGAGTCTCTCTCTCTCTCTCTGTGAATTGGTTTGAGAACAGACTCTGTCTTAGAATGTACTAACACAATTAGCAGCTTGCAAGTTTCACACACAGAGGGAGAGAAACAGTACCAAAAACCAAGAGACCTCTTAATTAGTAATACCCTAGAATTTAAACTATGGGGAATCAAACTCATTTGTGATTTTAATACAGAACTTCTTTAATATGATCCAACAAAAAGAAAGATTTGAGGGACTAAAGACACCACCTAGGGTGGATAGAAATGCTCTGCATACACAGTAACTTTCTTTGTTTATTGTTGTTTTACACACACCATGAAATGAAAACGGCAACGCTTTGATAAAAGGATAGAAAAGCTGTCCAGTATGATGATAAACACCTCCTTGGTATATTGCTTGTTGAATGCCGGATAGGTGATATGCACAAAACCAAAGATAAGAGTTCAATATGTCCAAAAGGTGGAGCAAGTTCTCCTTGCCGTGGATTTATCATAAAGGTTGTTTTCCATGGGAAAATGTTGCTCGACCATTACATTATTTCACTACTAGGAAAAGTCGCTTATCAGCAGTGTCTTGCTGCTTAAAAATGTCCCATAGCTAGGAATCCTTAGTAAAAAATTCTCTGATCCTCAGCCTCAGAGAAATGTGCTCTTAGGATCATCAATAGCATTTCTTTCAGTATCAGCTGCAGAGATGGGTCATGATGTGATTGGAGAATTTGTCCCACTGATCCTAGTATGATAATTATGGCTGCTGAACAGGTATTAGAAAAGCAAACCTGAAATCATGTTCAGAAATGCCTTTTGTGCTGATAGATGAATGCACATATCTCCTACACCCAAGCTGCTTTGATATGGAGCTGTGAAAGAACACTCTCTTAGAAATCTGGAATGCAGACAAATTTCTTAAATGACGTGTTATTGGACTCAGCTTCGTATTTTCTGAATGTTGTCAATTGTAGCAAGACATTTAAATGTTTTACAGTTTTATACTCTGGATGGCATTTAGTTGATTTTGGGGAGGAGATTTGTTCAATACATTGTCATTCCTTTTTCCATTTTTATAATGTATTGTTTACAATGTATGATGTTTCAGAAATACTTTTAAATAAATTCTGCAAGAAACCAACCCATATACGTAACCTTCATATTTGTAAGACAATAACAAACCTGCCAAGAAGGAGACTTTCATTTGGGGATTAATTTTCAGGACAATTTTAAAAGTCTGTGTCTCTTTGTCGTGATGGATTATATATCTGTGTTTTTCAGTGAAACTTTTAAAGTCTCCTTCATGGAGAGAACCAGTTTGAGATGCACAGTGTGAAAAATGGTTTTGTAACTTTCTGATTGGTATGATGCTGTGTTGTTGTAATGGTGTTGGCTCCAGGATATTAGAGAGTGGGGGTGTGTGAAGTAATTTTTTATTGGACCAACTTCTGACACACAATCTTTGGAGCTCTATGTAAGCTTCTCTCTCTCACCCACTGAAACTGGTCCAATTAAAAATATTACCACGCCCATGTTGGGTAACTGCTTGGTACAACACGTTATCTTAACTTTTCTTTTAGTTTGGACTTTTTTCTCCTTATACCTAACGAGTGCTTTCCAACTGTACTAGCTAGAAAGAGAAGAGGAAGTGAACAGCCAAATTAGGTAGCTACTGTTTTTTTTTTTTTTAAGTTACTACACTATTATTCTGTTTTGCAAGGGAGGGGGTGAATTAAAGCAATTGTATCTTACTGTAGTCATATTGAATGTCCTATGAGGGCGTGGCTGGAACTGGGTTAATTGGTTGAGCTAAACAGCCTTCTATGGAGGACTTACAGTTGCTTTCCACATACATTGCTTTCTGTGGTCAGTTGCTAGTGTGGGGCCTGATCTTGGCATAAAGGAAGGGGGTGAGGGAGAACTAGAATCTGCTGGTGACCTTGAGAAAGAGAGGAAGGCATGGCCTGTGATATAAGTGAAATGAATGGGATTGTCTGTGGAAGTGACTTGAACAGTAAGGCAGGAGAAGAGAGCCAGAGCTGCAGTGGGGCAGGAAGAACAAGTGACATCAGGACTGAGGTTAATGGTGGTCCTCCTGGCTGGGTTCTTTTGAAATAAGAAAGCTTGGGGAAGTCAAGCCAGCTAAGTGTGTGGGAAATACCTCAGGGTGGGGGCTAGACTGGCAAACAGGGACATCTACTTGCCTAAGATAGACAAAAGCTATGGAAAGCTAGTCAAAATGGCTTGTAGCACTTTTGCATGAGACATTTCAGTGGAAAATTATGTGACAATTTTCAAGCTCCAATTCTTTACTTTGGGGGTTGTAGAAATAGAAAATTAGACCCTTTTTTACAGTTGTATTGTTTTGCACTGGAAACAGAACTTCAGTTAATTTGCAACTGAAAACTGTATGCTATCTTAAAATGAAAAAAATGGCCTGGATGTTAGAACTCTTGCAAAAATTGGCTTGTGGAGGTTTTTTAAAAGCAGAATATCTCTGAAATGTCTAAATCTAAATGAATTCAAATTCTTAATCTTGGTTTGGGAGAGTGATATAGTAATCGGATTTCATCATAAAGCTTCCGTAGATCCCAGGACATTGTTAAAATCTGGGAACCTTCCTGCATTGAAATGTTAGGATTTAATAATATGTAAAATCTGAAGATGCATCTAAAGGAATAGAATTTCACTCCAGAAAAATTACCAGAGGGGGTTGGGAGACCCACAGAATTACTCTCTGTTGTAAACTGGGTAATAATTTAATTTCACCTGGTTTTTTAGGTTTAAAAGAAAGTCAGCCACTCTAATGTGTTTAAGTACCCCAACAAGACTATTTGTAACCTGAGACACTTCCTTTGGCTAAAGACGTTTTCTACTGTTTTGAAATAGCTGCTTACAGCTTGTGGAAAAATAATTGTTTTATTTAGAATCCTTCCAGCAAAATTTCTGGTTTTTTAGAACTTCTCTTTTTTTTCTTTTTTTTTTAAACACCAGAAACTTTTGGCGTGTTAGTAGGGTCTTTTTGTTGTTCAGAAGTTCATTTGTTTTTTCTCTTTTTTTCTTCCTTACTTGAAGCTGTCATTTTTTGTTTGTGGCATCTCCTCAACAGCTAATTGATGTCAAGTGAGGAAGCAGTAGCAGATGGAGTTGTAAGCAGCAAAGTTCTTCATTTTATGCAAATAAGTCAAGATATATTAAAAAAAGGGAGGGGGGGAGAAATATATAGAAGTATGGAAACTTAACTGCCTCTGAATGTTTGTTACTTTCTGTGACAAGTCAGCAGATGTTGAAACCACTCTAAATAATAGCCTTTTAAAATGGAGACAATTGGTTTGTAAAGCAAACAGTGAATGGTTTCTTATTCTCACTAACTAGTGTACTTCGCCTCTAGTTCTCTATTAAACTTTAGAGTGGGGTTTTGCCGGCCACCTTGCTTGATTGTTAACTATTTTATGCATTAAGACATCTTCCAGGTACTTTCTGGAACAAATATGGCCCATTCTTACTTTCTTGAAGAACTTAATGTGACTCTGAAAAATGGAAAATACACATACAAAATAAATAAAAATCCCTTCATGCTACTATGGAAGTAGAAGGCTTGAAAGAATTGACTGAAGGAAAAACATTTCACTTGATCTGTAGGTGTCTGTAGTAACGTCCCAGCTCTTTCCTCCATCTCTCTTTGTTTAGGCTTTAAAAATCAGGCTTTGGCCGGGGTTATTGGGAAAAGAGAATGTGTGCTGCTGGAATCTGTGTATGTGCCATGCATTGACTAACTCATCGTCTAGTGCAGTGTTTCTCGACCTATTTACCATTGTGGGCTGCATATGCAGCTCTCTGTGGTATGTGGGCCGCATCCACACAATATATATATTTTACCTATTTGGCCCTGAGGATGTCACATGGGCCGCAGCTGTGTGCTGACTGAGCTACAAGCAGCCCATGGGCCATGGGTTGAGAACCACTGTTCTGGTGCCTTGGGTACACAGCGAAGTTGTATATCCAACTATACCGGTGTATTTAAAGCTATATGCAACCCCTAGGTTTGCCACAGTAGTAGTGGTGTAAATGTGTTTATATTGTCATATCTGATTACAGAAAAGGGGAATAAGCTATATCAGAATAAAAGTCATCTTTTTACTGGTATAAGTGTGTCCATATTTAAGGGTATTTTTTTTTACCGGTATATTTGTACTGGTACAGTCCCAAGTGACAGTTATAATGGCACAAAAACTGTGGCTAGAACAGGTCTCAGAGTGGAATCAGAGCAAAAAGCATTATAAAAATTTTTCCAAAGCTAAAGAAATGTTTTAGAGCTTATTAGAATTTTTTTAATAATATAAAGATTAGACATTTATATGGACAACAAGAACATCCCTCGCTACATTAGACTGATTAAACAATTTATAATAGATGTAAATCCTCAGGGCATAAGCCAACACTTCACAGTTTTGGGTCAGGAAGAAGACTTCTCCTATGGGCAAGTTATTCCATAATAGCTCATTACAGTGTTTCTTGCACCTTCCTCTGAAGCAGATGGTATAGACCACTGTCAAAGCTAGGGGGCTAAACGAGTTGAACCTCTGCTCTGATTCAGCATTGCAGATTCTATGCTTTTACATATGCAACGGAGCATGTCAAGAACAGAAGGGGTTACAAATTGTCTTACCTCATCTGACATCACAGATTATCTTAATGCTTACAGTAGGGGATGAGGATAAGATCAATGTGCAGTATGTGTTCTTGTTTGACTGAGCTGTGCAGTCTGAACAGTTAGAAACTCTTACCATAAAAACGGGGAAATATATTCTGCATTAAAATTAACTACAGTGCTAATTCTAGTTATTCCTGCAGGCACGGACCATCTTGCGTTTAGAAGAGACTGAGCCAGATTTAGTGCTGGTGCCAACGTTAAGAAATCTTTAATAGTGGAATCATGTTTAATTTTGTAAACAGGGTTTTTTTTCAGATGCAAATGGGGAATTATTGCAGGTCAGACGAGTTCATCATTGCTTTCTACTGGTTCTCTTTGGCGTCTGGAATATA
Source organism: Natator depressus (assembly GCF_965152275.1). NCBI lineage: Eukaryota > Metazoa > Chordata > Testudines > Cheloniidae > Natator > Natator depressus. Next base: position 16,331,878 of record NC_134248.1, read on the forward strand.
GGAAAAGATTTATTAAGCTGAAGCTCTAACACAGGGGTGGCCAACCTGAGCCTGAGAAGGAGCCAGAATTTACCAATGTACATTGCCAAAGAGCCACAGTAATATGTCAACAGCCCCACATCAGCTCCCCATCCTCCGCTCCCAGCACCTCCCACCCACTGGCAGCCTCGCTGATCAGCACCTCCCCCTCCCTCCCCGCACTGCCCGATCAGCTCTGGGGGGAGAGGAGAGAGGGCAGGAAGGGGTTGAGCAGTGAGCACTCCCCCGGCACATTGGAAAGTTGGCCCCTGTAGCTCCAGCTGCGGAGTCGGTGCCTGTACAAGGAGCTGCATATTAACTTCTGAAGAGCCGCACGTGGCTCGGGAGCCACAGGTTGGCCACACCTGCTCTAACACGTGGGTGGTGGTGGGGGCTTTAAAGTTATTCTGTATCAAAATAACATATTGTTGTTTATTGTGCCAAAGTATTCATTTATGTTTTGCTTAAAGAGGTACAAAACCACCCTAGTCCTCATACACTACCCCTGACCTCCCACAGTTCCTTATTCATTGCATCCACTTGCTCTTATATTTTTTTCTTTCTCCTGAAGCTCTGTTAATTAGCCCCCGTCTACTTCGTAGACCTTCATTTGCTGCCTTGTCATCTACCATAAACCCTTCCTTTGTCGCTCCACGCCATTTGGCCACTGTTGGGGTGAGAGCGTTCTTCTCTGCAGCCCATTTAGAGCAGTTTCCATGATAGCATTGTAGAAATTTGCTCACTCCTACTTTTGCTAAGCTTCCTAGAGAGGATAAAGGGGAAGAAAACAATCCACAGTGAAGTCTATTCATAGCTGTATGCTGAAATGGCTTTTGTTTCTTTTTTCCCACTATCTGAGTGAGTTTCAGTTCAACTATCTTCAGTATTCCTGCTGTGAAAAGGACAGACATGCTTTGGACTTTGTTTTCGAGCATGACCTCTGTCTCATATTCAGCCCAAAAGAAGTAGTTTGTTAGATTGTGGCTCTTCTGATCTGTCTTGCAGAATTACTTCTAAACGTAAGCGATGAATGTTGTCATATTTGATTTTCTGTAATGCACTGATCACTTCTCCCTCATTTTCCAGTTTATGATGCTAACACAATTTATTATACAAAAGTCCCCAGCAGCACTACAGTGTATGGGTGTGCATGGGACTTGTATCTCCCATTTGTACATCAGTTATAGTGTGATAAGTCTTAATTGGAAAAAAAAAAAGGGCCATATTCATCCCTGGTGTAACTCCACTGAGCACAGTGGACTAACCTACACTGAGGATGAATTTGGCTCATGCCTGACTGCCAGCATCCGCTGTGCAGTAACTAAGTAACAAGAACAGTGTCACTAGAAGGTAGAGCCAACATAAATTGTGCAATGAAGAGTGGGGGAAAAGGACACATCTCCTTTTAGAATCTCTGTATACCAGAACGTGTAAGCTGTGCCAGTGATGTGATCAAAGGAGACTGCGACTTCTGCAGGCTCTTAGACTCGTATCCTGTAAAATCCATATCACTACAACACAGGAAAAGATCAGAAGGAACAGCTTCTGTTCTGTGCATGAAGGTACATGTTTATATTTTCCTATTTTTTAGACGTGATATCTGATATGCTATGCTCTCTTAGAGAATGCTACTATTTCAGATGGCGTTGGGTAGGAGGAAGAAGTTTTTGCCAGGTTTCTGACTGCCAGGCACTTTAGTGATGCTAATTTGGGGGCAGCAACAAGTCTTCAAAGAAGAGTAGGACATATTTATATGTAATGCTTTCATATTGTATTGTCAACCAAAACAGTTGAAAGAGCAAGAGGAGATAATCCTGATTAGGTTGAAAATGTAAATGGTGAATAACTACATCGGCATCTAGTACTCATTAAAATTACTTTTCAAGAAAAAGCTGAATATAAGGCAAGCTTATGTTCAGTGATATTTGCAATGATGTTTCGGGGTTGATGAATGTGTTTCTGTAGCTATATTTTTACCCTGGTTTGCATTTTGATTAGGGAGCTCTACCACAAAATGCCTTTCTTCCCTCTGAAAAGGAACTGCAACTGGCACTGCTGCTGCTCGCAGGGTATCTGCTTGTTGCCCCTAGTGTTTACCTTCACTTAATGGGACATTAAAAAAAAAAAACCAAAACCCATTTTTCCTTACCAGGGTTACTAACTACATCTCTGATTATTAAACCTATATAATGTTTAATATCAAATTTACTTCAAGGTTTCTGCACTTGCTCAGCCAGGGACTACGGTAATAGACTGCTTAAACTTTGATTTCTGGTTTTCAAGCACTAGCGCAATACTGCAGAATTTATAGTGTACCACAACAACCATCTGGTTGATGGCTTTTGTCTGCATCCCCAGAAGCATGCTGGTCATATTGAGCACTAACACTGTCAGCAATATGAGTGTGGGCATTCAGGTTCATTCAGTATTTTCTGTTTCATCTTATTTCAGCAACCTACGGCCAGAGATCTAGTTTTACTTTTTCTTTGTTGGTCCGACACCCAGCTGCTGTTGTCTGTCAACATTCTATCCATGTCTGTGTTAGGGTACACATGGTACATTCAACAGCCCAGCAGGTCATGTGTTGACCGGCAGTGTCCAGCCCTACCTGCTGATAGCACAAAATTGTAAACAATTATGAAACAGAAATAAGGACACTTTAGAAACAAATAAAACAATTAGAAAAATGATATCCCAGTAAAGCTATTGCTATTCAGGGCATAATATAATAGTTTATTTTAAAAATGCTTTTTAAATGTAAGAAATAAGGCCTTAATACTGCAATGTGATCCGTGTGTGTGGACCCTTACACCTACTTGGATTGGATTGCTGGATGGGTGAGACCTGGGGGAGAATGATCAATCAGACAATCAGAATCCGTTTTATAGAGCACATGGTCACTACATGGCTTTTTTAGGACAGTGAGTGCAGAAGAATATCGTAAAGCCAATAGAAACTACAGAGGGTGTTTTAGGAGGGCAGAATATAATGATCTTAATTGAAATCTGTCTGTTGCGATGGAGATAAACACCCCTCTGAAGCCTAATTAATGGGGATTCTAGTCCATAAAAGGCATTTATTATTTTCTGCCCTCTTCTTGTCATCCAGAAAAATGAGAAGAAACCTAACTTTGTTTCCACTGAACCTGGAAAAAGGCAGAATAAAAGACAAAAGAAACAGATTCTTAAATCAGCAGAATTTTGCATTTAGTGAAGATTGACATTTATGTAGTCACGGTAACGAAACTGAATTATAGTACTAGGTGAGTATGAGGATCCAGAGATTTAGATTTTTAAGTGAGGAAATCCTTAGTGGGGAAAAAAGGTGAAAAGTGCCTGTAGCTTGATAACAAGATGTTGATGGAAAAAACAATTATGGTTTGTACTTTTGTACTTGACAAAAGCAGACAAGTCCAGATTATGGTTTCTTGGCTATCTGATTTCTTCACATTTAGAAATACACTGGCTTTCTGACAGTAAAAGGTAAAAAAACACCTTGTTTGACTTTCAGCCTTATTGTTACATCTGTCAGAAGATAAGAGTAAAAATATTCTTTCTATTTTAAAATACCAGATTGAGGGTTGTTTTTCATTGGTTGGGGTTTTTTCCCTTTTAAAAAAAAATTAAATTTTGTGATTACTACGGCAATCTTATCTTTGGCAGACACTTACCTGGATGTTCTAGCCAAATTCCTTTGCTGGTCTTGCTCCATGGAAAAGACTAAAAATAAGCACCCACTGAATGGCATAGAAAGAGAGGTGGTTTTAGACATCTTAGTGTAGGACAGGGAGGCAGGAATTTGAATTTTAATCCTGGCTTTGACACAGATTCCCTCTGTCCTTCGGAAAAGTAATTAACCCAGATTTTAAAAGTCTGTGCAAAAGCATGCAAGCGCTTGTGCACATGAACAAAATGCAGATGTAAAATGCTGGCCATGTGAGCCAGGCTCGCAAACACGTGTATATCCTTGACTTCCACTGGTGCAACTGGTGTTTTGATGCACAATTCGGGCATGAGCTTTTAAAAATTTCAGACATAACCTCTCTGAATCTGTTTCACCACCTGAAAAACTGGGATACTACTACTTACCTACCTCACAGGGGTGAGGGGAGGGTTAATCAGTTAATGTGCAGGGCCTTTTGAAGGAAAACACTATGTAATTGCTTAGCATTATTACATTCTCCTCTGATGGATGCTGGCTATTAGCACCAGTCTTTCTGCAATGAGTTCAGGCCCCATTGTCCCAGGGCACTCTTCTATTGTAGTCTGTTCATCAATACCATCAGGCCAGTGGACAGATTCTTTTGTGAAGGAAGGTTGAATGGTATAAATTTACCAAACATTCTCCATTCACACCAGGTTATGTGAGCTAATAAAATCTAGATTGGATTATAAACCCCCCTGCATTGTAACACTACAGTACCAACTAGCTACTCAGACTCATAATAAACTCAGAACAACCAACCAAGCAATTGGCAGTTAGATTAAATGTATGAAAGATGATAGCAAAATTGGAGGTAATATCAGTGGGACAAAATCTATTAAGGGAAGCATTTGAAGCACTGTTTGTATCCACATTTTCACCAGTTATTCATAACGTCAAGAATATTAATGTGTCACCTTGGTATTTGTTATCAGGGTGTCCCAAAATGGATCTCTCTAGTAAATATAGATAAACACTTCGTCTTTCTCAGATGCCATCTCTCCAAAACATATCAGTGTACCTTCCAGACATGAATTAATTTAGCTTCACAATACCCTGTGTAGCATTTTACTCATAGTGTAATGGAGGCCCCCAGCAGTTAAGTGACTTGTCCAAGGTCAGACAGGTGATCTGCTGCTAAAATGAGAATAAAACTTCGTCTTCCTGAAGGACCATAAGGCCATCTCTCATGGAAAACAGCAGCCTAAGGGCACCTGATGTCTTTGCCGCATAGGGAGTTTTGTGAGTATTTCCAGACAGGACTACAGCAAAGTTGTGTAGTTTTATCTTGGATAAACTGATAATGATATACTAGGATTCAGTTTTAATTTTTTAAAACAAACATTAACAGAGAACAGACATTTATTTCCAAGTATTTTTTCATTATCAACTCATTTCTGCAGCAGCAGGCGATGAGGACTTAATTATTCAAAATGTTATCACTACAGAACTCAACCTTCCCAAGATTTAAATAATCCTATTTTAATCTAATTTAATCATTACATTTTAAATGTTTCATTATTAAGCATAATTAAATCCTGAGTTCCTTGTGCCAAAGCCACTAAGGCACACACTTGTATGAGCCCTCAGATCTGTAAAACAAGTTGTTTACTTTTCTTCTTAGCAAATTTCAGTTTGCAGCAAATGGAGATCCTTTTTGGGGGTGAAATGGGAAATAAATGATTACCACTATTCACCACTTTACATCAAATCCCCCCACACCTTTCCATGATACATTGATTATGAAGTATAGAAATATGACAACTTTAAAAACTAATCTCGTCATTTCTAGTTACCAATCAGTTTGGTATCTCAAAAAACTCTAGGTGCACAACAGATGTTAACTGATTCAGTCTGATTGGAGAAACACCCCTAGAAAACTGGTAAATAATATTAATAAAAGGCACCTTGGTTAAGGTAGTAAGAGTCACCCGTACTTGAGTAAAATCACAGGTGAGGATGAATTGTTCTGACTGCACCTTCTACATGCAGCTATTTTCGTGTTAAAATGTGTGTGATCCCAGAGGCTTTTTTGCTTTGTTTTTATGAAAACAACTGATCATATGGTTATTCAGTTAATCCCAAACACAACATTTACTCTTCTTTAAAACTATAATTGTATTACTGGATTTTTCATTGTAAAAGAGCACAATAAAGGTCTAGATGAAAAGCTGAGTTGCATTACCAAATCAGGATGTGATCTCATCAGATCTTTCAAACTGAGTAGGGTCAGGTGCTTAAGGAAAACCCAGGTGCTGCAGAAAGTATAGTAAATGATTTAGTACCTGAGCCAGCACTGACTAAATGTCACATGTGGAAGAAAGGAGTTCTAGTCTGTATGTGTGGAGGTGCCATTTTTAGGATAAGAGAAATTGATGAAATTCTCATTGAACGTTCCATGGTATTTTTCATAAGCGTGTGTTACCCTGATGTCCTTGCCCAATATGAAACCTAACAACAAATTGCCTCTAGTCTACATAGCACCATCATTCTCAAATCAGGGAGGGTGTTCACTGCCTGTCCTAAACTAGTGTGGAGTGCCAATGAGTACTTTTAATCAATTTCCACCTTTCGCCCTAGCAATGGTTGCACTTCAGTGTTTGGTGAAGTATTCTTTATACTTCATAAATCCATTGGTGGGGTTGGGAAGTGCTGGAGAATGCTTCTGTGCAAGATCATTATAAAGACAAATGGTGTCGGATCTTTCACCATTACTTTTTTTTGTTTCAATACTTGGTATTGTCTCAACACCTTCTTTCTTTCTTGTGGCATTTCCAAATATCATAACTGAATAGGCTGGAAGCGTTTACCTGCAATACCCTACTTGGCTAGCAGATGCTGATCCTTCTGTAACAAGGATAAGTGGGTGTGGGTTGAGCAATCGTGAGGGAGGAACTCTAGGAGTAGCTAAACTTGGGGAGAAAGGTTAATCTGATCTTTATCCTATTGTCGTTTGAAAAACCAAATTCAAAAAGAAAGGGCCACATTTGCACTTTATATACTATATGAACTGTGTTTGTCGAGCAGATTGGGAAAAGCACCTGCTCTCACAGACCAAAACTGTAAACATTACCCAGTGGGGCCACACCTTTGCTTTATGAAGGTTTGGGCACAAAAATGCAATGGAACCTATGTGGTAAAATCTGATGAGAAACTAAAGTCCTTTATGTATACTCTCAGACTACATGCAGAAGAGACAGCCAATATATTGTAAATTTGGGGATACATGAGATAAGTCACATGAATGAAAAGATAGGATATACTCCATGTAAAAGGGTGAGTTATTTATACAGTATGATCTAAAGAAGCAAGATTCTGCATCTATACCATAACATATGAAGAAAGATTATCAGTGCTCTGACACGCTGGGACATTTAATATCTGGTATCCTTGAATAATCTGTTTTCCTGAATGTGGATTTGGTGACAAAACTGGTTCATCATTTTAGACCAGGGGTTCCCAAACTTGTTCCGCCGCTTGTGCAGGGAAAGCCCGTGGCGGGCCGGCCGGTTTGTTTACCTGCCACGTCAGCAGGTTCAGCCGATCGCGGTTCGCTGTTCCAGGCCAATGGGAGCTGCTGGAAGCGGCAAGGGCGGAACAAGTATGGGAGCCACTCTTTTAGACTATGATATCCCTCCAGTGTTATGGGGTTTGTTTGTTTAATTCCCTTGCTAACATTTTACATGTTGTCTATTATTGTTTGTCTTTAGGCAGGGACCATATCTTCCAAATATGTTTCTAACCCAGAGGCGGTAATGTCAACTGGGGCCATTGGGCCCTACTGTAATACAAGTATTTAATAATAACAGTAGCTATCTTCTAATAGTATTGTTATGTGAGATGCACATCAGTGATTTATTTCTGTTTCTCTGTACATTTTGTGTGTTCTGTGAATCCACATTAAAACTGCAATTATAGTTGCATTTTCTAATAATGTCATAACGAACTCAGGAATAAGAATCTGTCCTCTTGGGCAGTGCTGGTTTTAAGTTGGTTGAATTACATTTTTAACTTTGCACATCAGATATTTATTAGCGAAAGAAAAAACAAACTGCCTATTATTTTGGTATGGCACTGTACCATTTCAGTTTGGGGGCATACTCCACATTTAAGCACCTGGCTCTTGAAAATAAGTTGCTTTTATTGCTGAATAGATATTGCAAAGATTTTTCTTTCACACATCCCAGCAAAATGGAGTGGGTGTTCTGAGATTTCCCAAAGGGGAAAAAGAAATTAAGGTTTTTACAGAAAGTATCAAGCTAAACAAAGCTGATTTGCTTCTTTTAAAACCCACTTGCTCTGGAATGCAGATTTCAGGATAATGTCTTGCAAGGGAACTCAGTTAATAACTTTATATTGCCAGCTTGCCAAGGTCCCTTGAGTGCTGTACAACAATTAAAAAATCCAATTGAAATTTAGAAACCCTCTTAAACAAAACAAATAAATCCCAAAGCGGCAAACAGCAAGTGTGCTAGATGGGCTAAGGCTAAGAGGTTTATATTCTATATAAGCTCTAGCCAGCAATCCCTCAAATATTAACTCTAGAGAGCTAGAGGAAAGGCGTTCTAGTCTTTAACCACTTGTAACCGTAAGGTAAGGCATTTATGCGCATAGGCATCAAACTAAAATACTATAAGAGACCAATTCTTCAAAACCCTTAATCATGTGAAGCAAGTAAAGACTAATAGTTACTCAGCAGATTGAGTTTGAGGGGTCAGGCTTTTAACACCATCCCCAAAATAATAGGCCCTTTGAATTACATTAGATTTTCCTACCAAATCTCTGTTAGCTAAAACATAAAAAGAAACCAGTGTTAAAAGCAGAGAAGAACAGTTTCCTACTCTAAGTCCCTTATGGCAATGTTAGACAATACAATTATAATTTAGCTTCAAATCCGGAGTCATGGGTGAAATCTGCAGTGAAATAAGTTATTACTTATAGCCCTTGACTCAAGAATTTGCTTCCCAACTCCAGGGCAAGCCTTCAGGGCAAATGGAAAGGCCTGTCTGTTCATTCAGCCTTCTGCTTAAGGGGAGGTTGGTGGGGATTTGAGGTTGGGTTATTTGTGGCTCAGAGAGTTTTCCTTAGCCTGACAAAATGTCAAAACTATGTATGTTTTAACATATGACATTTTAAAATTGATATTAGGCACTACGTGTGGCAATAGTGGGGCCAACAGGGGTCAAAACAAAACACCTGCCTTTGGAAAGGAAAAATTCTCAGTGTTTCTTAGAAGTGGGGAGTGAGATAGTTTCACAGCACAGGGCCCACCAGCTATAAAGCTATGATCACCTGCTAAGCTGAGCCACAATGGCAGAATGCCTGAATAGAAACTGATGTCAGAATGCAAATATACATCTGCAGGGGGCCCAAGGAGGAGGTGTTTGCATACACAGAGACTAGATCTATATAATTAAGTACAAAAAACCCAGCAGAGATTCTGTAAAATGAGTTCACCACTTTCTAGGCAGTGAGTGCAATGTGATTTCACCCATTGAGTGGTTGTGCTTCCCCCGGCTTCAGGCAATGAAGCAGCACTGTGGGAAGACCTTGAAGGGACGGCACATAATTATTTCATGACAACCTTGCCAATAAACAAGGATAACAGCATAAGAAAAGCGCACCACTGAAAACTACTTGCCACCATGACCTTTCCCATTGAAAGCCTGCATTGAAAGTGGTATGAAAGGGATGCGAAGGTTCTTACCTTGGCTCGTTACCTCCAAATAGTCCTTTGTGAAGGCAGAAGAGAGGGGAAAAGTAGCCTCCTCTCCTTTTTACTGAATATTTAAATGCTGTAGGTCAGATGAATCCAGCTGGCGATGCTGTGCAAGCATTCCTCCAGGGCAGAGATTCGGAGACTGAGTTAACAGGGTACATGGGGCAATAGGTATATAGCAGCTGTGTCTCATCAGCATACAGATGCTGTTTCAGCCTGTGTTCAGAAGTAGTCTCGCCAAGAGGTCTCACGCATATGTTGAGCAGCCCAGGAGAATGCTTGCATTTCTGAAAGATGCAACCTAATACTCTTGGGTTACTATCCATCCTGACTAAGTCCCAGGTGTGACTGGATCCTTCGAAGGACAGTCTTAACCATACTGGCAAAATCCATTCGTTGTGAAAGCAACAGTCTATGGTTAATCTTATTGGAAGGTGCTGAAAGGTCCAGTGTAAACAAAATGAAACTCTCTGGCAGTGATCGTGATAGTGACAAATGCATTCTCTGATCCAAGAGAGGCCTCAATGCAGACTGGATGCTGCCCAGAATGTCACTGGTATCCAGATGCACCTGGACCACCTTCTCCAGTAAAAGGGAAGGTTAGGCATTCAGTGGTAATTAGTGAGCAGTCTGGCATCAATAAATGGTTTCTTGAGGAGGGGGCCTATGCCCACATCCATTTAAGAACGTTTAGTACCTTTACAACCACTTGATAATACTAGTCCACCAATGACAGCCACACCCCTCACAAGAAGCCACTAGAACAAGTAAGGAGGTCAAATCAAAAGGGGTGTTTGTAAAACAATGACATCCTCAGAGGCCAAGCTAAGTTCCACCCGTGGAAAGCGTGAAGCTTCTTCATTCAGGTTTGGAAAGACCAGCCCAAAGGTACGCATTCTTTTCTATGAAGAACATAGGAAACTGGCCAGAATGATCAACAGAACTACTTGTGCATGGGGGCGGATGGGTCAGATTGGTGTACATGCCTCTGGAAAACGTGAGAGAAGCTTCTTGCTATCTGGGTTAAATGGCTAAGAAACATGATTTCCTCCTGCCAAATGATGCCATCAGGCCTTAAAAAGCAGTAACTCGGGTCAGTTCTTTGCAATGGGCATGTTAGAATGTTACAAATGTGAGCGTTAACATTGCTAACTGTTGGAAGCCAAAAGAAACAGACTGGAAGTGTTCCAAACAAATTATATGTTCTGTGCAACTGAGATAAGTGGATGAGTGAACAAACATCAACTGTAACATGAGTTGAGCACATCTCCATGGCAACCTAATCATCTCCTGAACTCAAAATGTGTCCTGCATGGTAATTTAAAGTTTTTGAAGGTGGATTTTTCCACATGAGCCATACTTCTGAAGAGCAGACTAAAGAAAGGAAATGTAGGGACCCCTAAAATGTAGGAGTAACCTCAAAAGGTTAAGTTTGGGGAAACAATCCCCTCCCGCACACACATTCCCACTTATGGTTGTCAGGTTAACCCCACTCCCTCACATCTGTGAGCTTAGACCAAGCGTTGGAGGATCCACTTGTAGTGTCCAGGTGGTGCAACAGCTGCTCTGCTGGGCCCCTGGCTGTGGCTGCCCTATTTAAAAGGGGCATCAGAGCATGTAAGACTTTTAATACAGTGGCAGCCAGAGCTGTTGGGCCTGGCTGGGAAGATTGGACATGAAGGGGTCTGACAGAAGGAATCAGCACCCTCTCAGGTTGTGAGCCATTTCTCCTCTTCCCAACTTCGCCCGGGGGTTCTAGTCTGTGAGGTGCTTTGTGAGTTCAGTGGGAATTCAGGAAATTCAGCACTTTGCAGGACAGAGCCCTCTGGGGGTTGCTGTTTCCTTTTAGACCACCCAGGGTGAACTAATTTAAGGAGAAAGAGCCTGTCCAGGCAGCTAATGGGATAATGAACAGCTGAGCCTGACAAAAGGCCAGCAAGACTCAGTAGCAGGAAGGTGGTCACAGAGAGAGACTCTAAGGAAGAAGAGCTCCCAGAGACCACAGGCCCTTAGGAGGAGGCTTGTGTTATCCCTGAGCCAAGGGGAGACACTATTTCAAGTTTATTTTGGGATTTAATGAAGTAGAAGCTCTGCACGGGAATTTGTCTGACACCCCTTTAGACTGTGTGGAGTTCTTAAAGGGCCCTGAGGGGAAGGGTGATTGAGGCAGGGAGTACCTGCAGCACCAGAGTTGGTCAGAATGGGGCGCAGGCAGCCCTGCAACAGGCCCTTTGAATGGAGTTTATTGGATTGAGGGGAGGGAGTAGAAAGGGTTAAATAACAGAGGCTGGTAAACTGTTCGTAGTAAAAATGGCTTAGAGAACAATGTACTTTCTAATGCAGAACTGTGGGGTGTGGTGGGCAGGGGAAGGAGCCTCTGAATTCCATAGATGTATGTGCAAATCCCAAATTAAAAATTGTAAGGGGAAACGATTCTGGCAGTCACTCACCGTTGTCCTGACTTGTGCACGTTCCAATTCCCCCGTGCAATTGTCAGCCCCAGCTCAAGTGGAGACACAGGAGTGGAGGAACAGAGGTGTTACAGGCTGCATCAACAGGTGCCCTGGCAGTGTTGCATGGGAGAAGCTTATACAGAGCCTGGCGCAGTCAGTGTTCTTAGTTCTGCACTTCCATAAAGACTAAATTAATTCTTCATTTAAAGAAACAGTCCATAGCAGCTCTTTTGAGCTGTGGTCGGTTCAAAATCAATGAATCATTCCCTACCATAATAAATATACTTTTCTGCAGAGAGTTGTCTGTGCAGGTAAATGGCTTTGAAGGGATTTATCGCTTGAGCTTTATGGGTGATGTGCATCCCATCTGGTGAGTTTCGAGCCCTAATGCCCTACACTTGGAGACACACATGTCTAGACAACGTACACAAGGGCACCTTCAGCAAAGAAGCCAAGTTTCTTGGAAACAATGGGCGCAGCATCATGAGGTGACTGCAGCTGGCTGCAAAACCCAGCCTGTCAGTTGAAGTACAATGCACCCTTTTGTTACATTCCCCTGAAATTCACGGGCCTGGATTCCTCGGCTCTGGCACAGGGATTCAACTTTGTATTTTGTAACTGGAGTGGGGGGGGGAGAATCCATGCTTTCAAATACAAAGTGAAGTGAAGTTTGTGTTTGTGAAAGGTGCCAGATTGATGGGTCGGATATCCAAGGCTTTGCCAGCACGGGCAGCAGTTGTACTGCCAGCTTCCTTGGACCGCGCCAAGCACCTGCCTCAACTGTGACCTTGAAGTGGGAGAGGGTAGTTCAGTCTCTGTAACACGCTCAGTCCTTCACTTCTCTGCAGACCGTGCCAGCAAGGCAGGGGCCTAACAGTGATGGGTTTTGTGGTGTGTTTCCTGGAGACTTGGAGACCAGTACTTCTTCATTAATGCTCATTTCACACAGGACTTTGCATAACAGCCGCTGATCTCTACAGATCACAGTGCTCAGATTGAAGGTGAAAAGCTCCAAATTTCTTCACCAGTCTCAACACAACCACACTCCTGCCTCACCCAGACAAGAGGGGGTGAAAATCACACCTAGTACAATTATTTAGGATTTTAAATCCTTTTTAATGGTTAAAGCAACTTTAAGGATTTTAAAGAGCACAGCCAGTCTGTGCAATGGTGTTTTGGGATGGAGTCAGAACTGAGTGGCTACGTGGGGGAGGGGAGTAGGGAATTAATAATGACACTTGTTGACCGCCTATGGAATTTGCCTCTAAAGGGAACTCTCAGATCACTGTCTCTCTCTGGATACAACATAGCTGTTTCCAACCACACTGTACAGTAGAATTATAGTAAGTTCTATATATTCCTATTCTGGGTGTTGCTTATGGGTTATTCTATTGTAACAGTTATGCGAAAGATGGTTCTCTCCTGTGCCACCTTAACAAAAACCTGTTTTGTCTCTTTTATTCCAGATGCTGGAGAGCTGTCCAATCCTTTTGTCCATAGTTACCAGCCTGCTCTTCATTTTGCTGCTGCTTGCAGTGCTCATCAGAAACAACGGCTGGGCAGCCATTCTGTGGAATGAAATCATCCTGCAGAAAATAACCAATTTCATCATGGCTCAGAGCAAAGAAGAGAGGATTTTAAACTTCGTGCTGCAGAATGCAATCAAAGGGGACCCCCAGAGTGTAGTGGACACCATAGATAAGTACTGCTCCCAGAAGGAGTGGGCCATGAATGTGGGGGATGAAAAAGGTAATCACATCAGAGATAAGCTCTTCAAGGCTATGTTTGAGTTTGAGACTGGCATGGTACAGGATACTTCGTTCTGTTAGTCACTGAAAAAACACAGCAGTCTTGCATGCCGCAACAGTGGTTATGCAAACGATCATGCACGATGGTGTAAATCTCTTTGGAAGAATCCAGCAGGTGCACTGTAGGGTCATGGGGCCAGATGTGATTTTTTGATGTGCCATGCACATTGCTTCTTAAGGGAGGGAGGGCGGGTGGACATCTGGGGAGTTGAGAAACAAAAACCCCTGACTTGGATTCCTGCCAGTTTCTTGCTACGTAGCCTTGGAAAATTCACTGCCTTGCTTTCTGTACCTTGGTTACAATGGATCATATCCTATTTCCAGCACAAGGTGTCCATGAGCCTTAATTCACTGGTGTTTATGAAGCATTTTGAGATCCTTGATTGAAATGTGCGAACCATGAGTATTTAAAATAAGAGGAATTTTGCATATATAAACAATAGTTATAGGCAATGTATTTTCGAGGGAAGAGAGATCATACAGATGTAATATACACAAGAAGCTGTCCCATATACTAATAGGAAAATCTGACATTACTATCCCCTGGCAAGTCTTAGTTTCTCTTAAAGGCCAAATCAGCTAAGTGGATAAAATTTGTCCTCTTGGGTGCACATTCATTGTCTCACTACTTTGCATTCAAAAAAGTTCAGTTATCGACTCATACAACTGTAGTAGCTCACTTCTAACATACATGTCCTGTGACTTACAGATCTGAGAAAAGAAAAGGAGTACTTGTGGCACCTTAGAGACTAACCAATTTATTTGAGCATAAGCTTTCGTGAGCTACAGCTCACTTCATCGGATGCATACTGTGGAAAGTGTAGAAGATCTTTTTATACACACAAAGCATGAAAAAATACCTCCTCCCACCCCACTCTTCTGCTGGTAATAGCTTATCTAAAGTGATCACTCTCCTTACAATGTGTATGATAATCAAGTTGGGCCATTTCCAGCACAAATCCAGGATTTCTCACCCCCTCCTCCCCCCCCCCCCCCACACAAACCCACTCTCCTGCTGGTAATAGCTTATCTAAAGTGACCACTCTCCTTACAATGTGTATGATAATCAAGGTGGGCCATTTCCAGCACAAATGCAGGGTTTAACAAGAACATCGGGGGGGGGGGGGGTTAGGAAAAAACAAGGGGAAATAGGTTACCTTGCATAATGACTTAGCCACTCCCAGTCTCTATTCAAGCCTAAGTTAATTGTATCCAATTTGCAAATGAATTCTAATTCAACAGTTTCTTGCTGGAGTCTGGATTTGAAGTTTTTTTGTTGTAATATAGCAACTTTCATGTCTGTAATCGCGTGACCAGAGAGATTGAAGTGTTCTCCGACTGGTTTATGAATGTTATAATTCTTGACATCTGATTTGTGTCCATTTATTCTTTTACGTAGAGACTGTCCAGTTTGACCAATGTACATGGCAGAGGGGCATTGCAGGCACATGATAGCATATATCACATTGGTGGATGTGCAGGTGAACGAGCCTCTGATAGTGTGGCTGATGTTATTAGGCCCTGTGATGGTGTCCCCTGTTCTTGTTAAACCCTGGATGTGCGCTGGAAATGGCCCAACTTGATTATCATACATATTGTAAGGAGAGTGTTCACTTTAGATAAGCTATTACCAGCAGGAGAGTGGGGTGGGAGGAGGTATTTTTTCATGCTTTGTGTGTATAAAAAGATCTTCTACACTTTCCACAGTATGCATCCGATGAAGTGAGCTGTAGCTCACGAAAGCTTATGCTCAAATAAATTGGTTAGTCTCTAAGGTGCCACAAGTACTCCTTTTCTTTTTGCGAATACAGACTAACACAGCTGTTACTCTGAAACAGATCTGAGAGCTTCTCTCAGAACATGACCCTTTTAGTTGGAGGCAATGCAGAGAATTTGGAGGTTAAACATAGTAATCTAGGGTTAACCCTAGTAAACTTGTACTTTTACACAGTAGTCAGAGACCCCGATGTTTTAGGCCTAGTTTATGAAAACAGTTCCTGTGATTCCATGAGTAGTATGTTTAGGGTGAAAGCCGTAGCTTCTAGTATCTGTGCACACATTATTAAAGCTCTAGCCCTGGTAATATTTTGTCATATTCTGAGGTTTTTGCTTGGACAAAATGCCCTTGGCTTTCAGTAGAAATTTGCTTGAGTGAAAACTGATTGTGGATCTTAAGATTTAGCCACGATGCATTGAATTATGTAGTGACACTATCTTGGATTTTTTTGGCACCTTTCATCTTAAAGGTGCCAAAGCACCTGACAGGAGTGGCTTCAATGCTCAGTAAAGTGCAGTCTCCTCTGTGGTTTTGAATAACACACAGATACACCAAGTTACCAACTCCCCAAACTAGGGGATTTTGCGAGGGCATCTGGTGGGATAACACCTTGGGATCATTTAGTGACCCCAAATGGTGTAGACTGTGCCTTATAGCTCATTTGAAACAACAGTTTCAATGGTACACTGCTAGGACATTGGTTCAATACTTGCTGAGAAGGACCAGTGCCACCCACTGAATCACCAGCCCTGATCCCTGAAATGCCCTGGGTTTCTTTGGAGGCCTCTTATCCAAGTATTGACCAGAAATGACCATGCTGAGATCATATCCCAAGAAGGTACATAGCACTACACCAATTTATAACAAGCCATCCCTAATCTACAATAAATTGGAATAATATGCTATGCTACAAATGACCAATTGCATTTATTAAAACAAATAATCCTATAAATAAGCAACTTGCTTTAAGATAATATACAGAGTCTGTCGCACAAATAATATGGGGTCAAGAGTTTCACCATTAGGGGCAACAGTAAGTGCAAAAGCAGGGTATTTAGACCATACGGACAGAAAGGAGAGCACCAGTCACTCCCACTGAATTAATACAAATAATGTACAGTTGCAGCACTACACACTTATGTGCCAATAAAAGCCGGATGGCAGGAGGAGGCTGAGTTATACTGTTAATTAGGATCCCTGGGCTAGATCAATGAGAGAAGAGCCAAACCAAGAGGCTTTGCAGCAACATCAGTGAAAGTTTTGCACGAGAGCTGAGGGTAGAGTATAGCATTTAGTTACTTAAGTCAATCAGTTTAATATTTGCATTATTTTGCAGTCGAATGCATTTTTCACCAGTATCAGCCCCTTTTCCCTTTCTCCCCAGTTCTCTCCTTCCCTCTTTCCTGTCTTTGTGCATCTCCTCCTGTGTTCTCTGTATTTCTTTTTTCCCCTCCCTCCTTTTAATCTACATACTCTTTCCTGTTTTCTGTCCTAGTCTCGCTCCCCATTTTCTCATTTCTATCTGCTCTGTCACCCTTCCTTCCTCTTTCTTTGGCACTTTTCAACCCACCTTTCTATTTGTAGTCTCTGCAAAGCTGCTAAAGTGCTTTCCATGTGGAAAAGCTGCAGAGGGAAACTAATTAGCTTTCTACTATGTTTTCCTCTGCAGGCTTTCCATATGTAAAGCAGCACTTCATGAAAATAGAGAGAAACAGTCTGAAAGTTTCTTGAATTGGGAGTTGAGTGCACAGTGAGCCTGAGGGGATTTCTGCAGACCTAGTTGGTTTCTCTTACATCAGCAAGGGACTCAGTTCAGAAGCAAACTGACCATTCCTAGTCAGCTTATACATACAGTAGTCTGAAATGAGAAACTAACTAGAATCAGACAGTTCTGAACAGTTTGTCTTTGCAACTCTGACCAATGCCTATAAGGTTTGTTCCACTCGCTGCAATTGGCAGTGGACTTAAACTGCAGTGTGATTTTTAAATTGAGGTGCACATGGCTGGGAGTTTGAAACCCACATAGAAAACCATTTTCACACTTCAGTGGTTAGGTGGGTTTTAAGAACTGCAGGGGGTATTACTTCACATTGCCCATCAGTGACCCCTCCAGCCTTGTCCTTTCCTTGGCTGCAAAAATGGTGGTCCTATTACAGGATGAGGCAAGTGAAAAGAATGGGAATCAGGGGGGCAGTCCTCATAACTGGGGCCCTTCCAAATTCACGGTCCATTTTGGTCAATTTCGTGGTCATAGGATTTTAAAAATTATAAATTTCATTATTTCAGCTTTTTAAATCTGAACTTTCACAGTGTTGTAAGTGTAGGGTCCTGACCCAAAAAGGAATTGTGTGGGGGGTGGGTTGCAAGGTTATTGTGGGGCGGGGGGGTCGCGGTACTGCTACTTTTACTTCTGTCCTGCTGCTGGCGGCGGCGCTGCCTTCCGAGCTGGGCAGCTGGAGAGCGGCGGCTGCTGGCTGGGAGCCCAGCTCTGAAGGCAGAACCGCTGCCAGCAAGCAGCGCAGAAGTAAGTATGGCCTGGTAGGGTGTTGCCACCCTGATGTCTGTGCTGCAGCCTGAAGAGCTGGGCCCTCAGTCAGCAGCCGACACTCTCCGGCTGCCCAGCTCTGAAGGCAGCACCGTAGAAGTAAGGGTGGCAATACTACTACCCCCTAAAATAACCTTGCAACTCCCTTTTGGATCAGGACCCCCAGTTTGAGAAACACTCTTCTCCCCTGTAAAATCTATATAGTATAGGGTAAAAGTACACAAAAGACCAGATTTCACAGTTCGTGATGCATTTTTCATGACCATGAATTTGGTAGGGCCCTACTCATAATAGGACAGAATCTCCCCCACCCCCACCCCTCCAAAAAAAGGGAAGATAAAAGTTTTCTGAGAACAGGGACTCCTAGGGGAAAAGCTGACAAACCTGGCAATACAGTGGGTGCCAAGGGGCACTGCTCCAGTAAGATAGGCAAAATCCCAACGTTATTTATTTTTAATTCCTAAGATTTGAAGGCTAAACAAGAGTGCTCAATTACAAATTGCAGCACCACACCAGTTCAGTTTGTACACAAGTGATGCATAAATAAATAGCACAGGACAAGGTGAATGCTAATAGTGGGTAACTAAGCAGCTCAGGTGGCTCATGCATCATGATGCCAAAGGCTAAATACCTTCAAATATTCATTCAGGTATCTAATGTATTTGCACTACTTAGGACCATAGAAGATTAAAGATGGAAGAGACTTCCGTCACTGAGTCCATTTCTTTGCAAGGATTGGATATCGTTTCCAATTTTATTTATTTATTGTAACAATTGGCTAATGGTTCCTGGCCTTTATAGTGCAAATAAACAGTGCCTTTGTCAGCTGGCTAGACTGTTCCTTTTATAATGAGTATTTCTTAACTTAAAAGTCTTACATTAAGGCGACTGCGTGTAATATTATTTACAAAATGTGAACTCTCTCAAAGTTTAAGAGCTCTACATTTCATGAATGGGGACAGATTTTGCAACAACTAAATTTCTTTGCAAAACGTTGCATTTTTCACTCAAAGTTGTGGTAAATTTTATTTAATACAGGCCCATCTTCACTCAAAAATGTGGGTTTTTATTTTAAAAAAGTTATTTTTCTTTTAAAACACCCCCACATACTTATTTTTTTGAAAATTTACCATTTGAAGCCTAGGTCAGATGATCAATTTTCCCAGTATGGTACAAGACAACCTATTTCTTGAAGTCGCCCTAGTGCAAAAAAGAAATTGCGAAAGCATTCACAAGACTATTTTCAGTTTCACAGGGGCCCCGTTGATACAATAAGCAGCAATTTCGTTTGAGGTATTTGTAAGTGGTTTCTTTCCAAGATTCCTGACATTTCAAAATGAATCTCATTTTAAGTGCGAGCCAGTCTGCAAAGGAAGCCCTGTATATTTGATCAAAAACCATCACATTTTGAATCTCCTTATAGCAGCTTATTAATGAACTTGTAAGATTCCATCCACAAACTTTATTATTTGATGCCGTTTGATTTAGTCCAGAGTTAACCCATTTCTCTCCCGTTCAGGTTTGATTCTAGATAAGATACTGGAGGAAACAAAGCCATCAGCCTTGCTGGAGCTGGGAACGTATTGTGGCTACTCTGCTGTGAGGACTGCTCGGCTGTTAAAGCCCAGCGCTTGCTTACTGACCATCGAGTTCAACCCTGACTTTGCTGCTATCGCCAAACAGATGATTGAGTTTGCTGGAGTGCAAGATAAGGTACATCTTGTTCTTCTGTGGCTGGTAAATGAAGGGACTGAGTAGATGTTATGTCAGAAGAAATACTGGTATTTCGCCCTCTTATACTTCAGCTAACACAGCAATTGCAATATCCCAAGCTATTTTAGCAGTGAACTGAGCACGGCCATTGGGCTCATCTGTGTGGTAGATGCGTCAAGTTAGGAAATGCCCATTAGGGACTGGGACAGGGTCATCAATCCCTTTTCACACACACTGTGTTTAAGATAACTGAGTAGTTAGTAAAGATGGGGCAAAGCTAACAATGTTGGGAATCATTGGGGAAGGGATAGATAAGAAGACAAACTATCATACTGCCTTAATATAAATCCATGGTAGGCCCACATCTTCAATACTGCGTGAAGATGTGATCACCACATCTCAAAAAAGATCTATTGGAATTGGAAAAGGTTCAGAAAAGGGCAACAAAAATGATGAGGGGTATGGAACAGCTGCCATATGAGGAGAGCTAAATAAGACTGGGACTTTTCAGCATGGAAAAGAGACGACTAAGGGGGGATATGATAAAGATCTATAAAAATCATGACTGGTGTGGAAAAAGTAAATAAGGAAGTGTTATTTACTCCTTCTCATAACACAAGAACTAGGGGTCACCAGATGAAATTAATAGGCACCAGGTTTAAAACAAACAAAAGGAAGTATTTCTTCACACAAAGTCTGTAGAATTCCTTGCCAGAGGATGTTGTGAAGGCCAAGACAAAACAGGGTTCAAAAAAGAACGAGATAAATTCATGGAGGATAGGTCCATCAATGGCGATTAGCCAGCATGGGCATGGATGGTGACCCTAGTCTCTGTTTGCCAGAAGCTGGGAATGGGTGACATGGGATGGATCACTTGATGATTGATTACCTCTTCTGTTCATTCCCTCTGAAGCACCTGGCATTGCCCACTGTCGTAAGACAGGATACTGGGCTAGATGGACCATTGGTCTGATCCAGTATAGCCGTTCTTATGTTCTTAGAGTGGTGTGATTCAGATCCAAATTGGGGTTTGGAAAGAGATCGGGGCTCAAGTGAGAGCAGGGATTAGAGCTGAAATTCCGCAAATTGCATGAGCTATTCTCACAAGTTTCCAGCTTTCTGAGCCAGAACAAGAATACGTAGCAGCAGGTGCAGGAACTGTGATTTAAATCCAATGCTCTCTAGTGTTGGAAAGTGTTCAGATTTCATTCTCTAGGTTTGGCTGTTTTTCTAGTAACCGGTTACCCGTGTAGGCAGACGATGGTTTATCGCACTGGGAATGGCTAGGTTCTTTGGCTTACAATCACCTATCAACCGACTTGAGCCTCTCTGTGTTCCTCTGACAACAGTGCTCTGCTGACAAGTCATTAGATAGGTGACTGTAAGCCAAAGGCTGAGGCATAAATCAGCAGCCAGAATAAACAGACTCCCTCACCTTTAGTTTTTGCTCAAGCCATATGGTACCTACTTACCAAATACAGGTGCCGCAGTTCCTCTCCATTGAACAGAGCTTGTGCTGATAGACCGATAATCAGGGTGTGCCTGCCGCTCCGCTGCTTGCATCCTCTATGGAGGCCAGGACTACGCTACAGATTTTGCCAGCACGGCTGTGCCCATCAGGGGTGTGATAAGGTGCAATTATGCCTGACCCAGCTGGCTGGCAAAAGGCCCTAGTGTAGCCCCAGTTATACTGGCACAACTGCATGTTTACTGAGATTGCTTATTTCACTCAGGGGGCTGGAACAAGCTATGCTGATGCCAGTATAAACTGCATCCACACTAGGAACGCTTTGCTGGTGCAGTAGACCAGTATAGCTATACCAGCAAAGCACTCCTAGTGTAGACATGGCCTGACTATGCATAAGAAGAACGGGTTCATTGTTTTGCATGCTCTCCCCGCAAGCTCTGTTCCAAACGAAATAACCCCAGTCTTTTTAACCTCTCTTCTGTACATTCTATTTGCTTTGGATAAGAAGGTTTGATTGGGACGTGACTGCAGTTCCAAGCCAAGCCACACGCTGTTTTCAGCAGGGGATTCCCTTGTCGCTAGCAGAGGGTCACTTTACCCAGCAGAGACAAGGTCACAGGCTTCTTATAATTGCACAGAGAAAAAAATAATTGAGTCAGTTTATCAAAAAAGCCCATGTGATCCAAAGCCCGCTGAAGTTCTCCACCAAGGCTATTAACATGATCACGGAAGTCTGACTGCACCTTAAAGGGTGAGGGGCAATGTGCTTAAAACAAGGTGCCCAGATCAACATGAGATGTATTTGCTTTTCAGGTGAAAATTCTAGAAGGCCCTTCGGAGACAATTATCCCACAGCTGAAGAAGAAGCATGAAGTGGACACACTGGATTTTGTCTTTCTCGATCATTGGAAAGATAGATACCTGCCAGACACCATCCTGCTGCTTGTGAGTTGGAATGATTTCAGCCCTAAAACCCCCATAGTGAATATCCAGATGTCTGTAAGATCTTCCCAGAACAGTTGGGAAGTGCGTGTTTTCTATAGCGGGGCACGCACCAGAGAAACTTTTAACAATCAGCCAGCCACGTGGTGAAAAGGGATGGAGCTTAGGGGCTGGATTCACAACAGTGCTAAGTGCCCTTGCCTCCCCTATTATTGTCAGAGGGAACTGAGGGTGCTCAGCACTTCCCAGGGATTCTTCAGCCACTTGCAGGATCTTCCTGTCTGGAAAGGCCTGAAGCTGAATACCCAATGAGAACCACCCACAAACACTGGAGAAGTACGATTTGGGTCTGAATGTCATGACTTAAGTCTTTCCCTATCAGATTAAGCCAGGACACCTGATCCAAATGCCCTGAATTTTGGAGAAGTTCGGATTTCAGACCCAGCCTTCACATCACTAATTTCCTGGTGGCAAACTCTTCTCCCTCTGTTGTCAGGGTTTGTGCTCCTTGATGAAATTCTCTCTCGATAGCACCTTTGTACCTTCTTTCTGTGAACATCTGGGGCATCCTTACCATCTGATGGGATATAAAGCAGCCCTTAGCAGAGGGAAGACTATTCCTAGCACCATGCTAGGTTCTCATTTCAGGAAATGCCATTCAGACTCTCCCCACCCACAGCTAGACGTGGGGACAGATTCTGTCAGCAACAAAGGTAACAGATAATGACACTTCATTACAAAATTAGAAGGCTATTATATCAATAGCAAATTATGGGTTGGCTTTAAACAGCCAGGTAATGACAAACGAGAGCAGTTGAGGACCCCAGGCTATTTCCAAACGTCAACAAATAACCCAGTGATAATCACAGCCTCTGTGTTTATAAAAAACAGCGCAAATGCACCTAATATCACAGCTCAATAGCACTATTAGACCTGTGATTATCTCTAGACTGAAATGACTAATTGGATGGAAATGCCATTTTTCAGTTACATTCTCCACAAATATCTACCCACTCACTCTTATATGAGCCTCTCTTGCATTAAGACCATGGGAGTGTCTCTGCTGACTGCTTCGCACTAGCCACATTCTCCCTCTCTCGCATAGCACCAGTTTCACCACCCCTGTTTGGAGAATACAGACACTGTGTCTTAGGCTCCCACTCTCTCCTCCCTACAAGCAGCTTTTTAAAAGGTCGAGAGTTTCTTTGGGACTTCTTGTTAAAACCCACCATTGAATTTACACACCAGTAGCTGGGAGACAGTAAAATTTTGTTCTGAAATTGCTTTTCCTCCTGAGAAAGTTATTTTTTAAACTTGCTCTGTAACAGTTACCAAGCTCCGAGCCATTTGGAGGGCTAGAGCACCATTTCCGGCTCTGAACCTCAAACAAACAAACAAACAAAAAACCAGCTAAAGCAAAGGATTGAGGATCATTTAGATCCAGCTTCTTAGTCAACAGTTTGATGCGATTACAAACCATAGTGTTGTTTTGCTTATTCTCATGAATCATTGCTGTGTAACATCACCTGGGGATTTGAGATGGACCAGCTGAAGGGAACACTTCGAACATTTCTCCAACTTGGCATCTTGAACATAGTTTTTGACAAGCATTTCAGATGACCTAGGTTGTGGTTTGAGTCCCACGCAGTTTCCCCTTCACACAGTTCTAGAAAAGGTCCTTGATACAAGGAGCACCTGGCAAACATCAGCGGAGTCACAAGGACACAGCTGTTAGTGCTGGAAATGCCCTTTTCACTCGAGTTTCTGATCTGATTATTAGAAAGTACAGGCCAGAGGATATCGACATACCTCCCAAACCGCCTCTTCTCTTTGGGTTGGCACAAACTCAAGAGGTGAGCATGGTGAGCTAACCACCAGTGGCCTCCACAATACTGATTTGCGGGGTAAAAGCCATGCACGGAGCCTTAAAGATGCAACCCTCCCCATAACTGCAGGGTGGGAACAAAGCTGATAAGCTGCAGGCTTTTATTTTGAAAATTACGTCAGATAAGTAGTGTCTCTTTGTCAAGGAAAATACAAGTCAGCAAATATTACGGTTGCAGCTTTACTGTTGTTAAACATTGGATGCCTGGGTATATGGCAAGTTACTTATGCCCCTTGAATTCTTGGTAACTTGCCAGCCTGGCCCTCTTTGGGCACTAACCGTGCTCCACGCCCTGTCGCCAGATAAAGTGGCCAAAGGTTGGATGGGATTGAGGAAGATTGAGCACAGGAAATCTCAGTCCTGAACTCTGTTTTTCCAGTAGTGGGCTAGAGGCCCAGTTGAGACTTTGCTGCCCAGAATGCCATGCAGCCCCCTCTCTGGTGGCTTCACCAGCTTCTGCAAAATTTCAATATTAATCTGAAATAAAAAGGAATGGTCAAGTCTCTACCCGTGTGAAGAAATCCTTCCAAATGTGAATTACCCAGAGTTGTCGTCTTAACCCTGCAGAGACAGCCAGAAACAATAATTTAGGCATGACCTGTCCCCATTCGTTTGAATCTGAATCCCAATGACATCAATTTCCTATCAGCATCATTAACTCTTTTGCCGCTGCTGACGTTAGCAGAAAGATCCAGCTTTTCAGCTGTTGCTTGCAGAACCTGTAGAGAGAGTCACAGCTATTTTTCCCTGATCAAACCCATGTTAGTACAGGAATTCATTTTAGCATGAAATGTCACGAATACGAAAGTGCATTGCACTAGCACTTAGTAAACGTTAACTCCTTCTAAAGTGAACAGATTCACCAAGTGCAAGTCTCTCTTCTTTCTAGGAACATGGCTTGCTGAGGAAGGGCTCTGTTATCCTGGCTGACAACGTCATCTTCCCTGGGGCTCCAGACTTCATTAAGTACATCCGCAATAACAACAGTTTTGAATGTACCAACTATCCCTCACACGTGGAGTACATGAAAGTGAAGGATGCCATGGAAAAGGCCGTGTTTTTGGGATAAAGGGAGTCACTGGTATCCAACTTTTGTTTCAAGTGGTGTAAATGCAATTGCACAGGTTAACTCTGACTGTGCTTCAAGTTTAGCTTTCTGTACTTTTGGGGCTGTAGTTAAAGCAAGTTATGATGAACAAGATGGGTTTAGAGAAGAGGGAAACCAAGGTCTAGCGAGCATGTGCATAAGTAGGGTAGCCTGCCAAAGATTTAGATGCAGAGGCCTGGTTTTTTCTCTTTTCAGATGGCTATCTGCATCCAAGATGATATACATTCCCTTAAGGTGATCTGCTTCTTGCCAAACAGCAAAAATCAATCTTTTTACTTTGAGTTCAAACCCCACCAGCCAAGAGTGAAACAAACTCTCAGCAGTCGCTGTGATTTTCTGTGTCCTTAAGCCAAAACAGACTAATTGCTTCTAATAGCGAGAAAGACACAGTTTGCAGGGAAGGCATATTTCAGCAGCTCTGATTTCGCTTAATAACTGGCAATGCACCACTGTGAAGAATCCTGTGGTTACGTCACATGCATTCTTCGGTAGCTACCAGTAAAAATTCATGGTGCTCTGTGCTGGGGAAAACAAAACAAAACACAGTTTGACAGTGGGCAAGGCAGACAAGATAATTAATGTGATTGTGGGGACGGGGCCAGGAAGGCTACACAAAATAAATGGGTGAAAATATACATTTCCAGGGTTCTTTTACCAGACAAGTAGCATTAAGCTTCTTTATAATGAACTACCAAACACACACAAACTGCCAGGACCTTGATAAAATGCTGTTTTCCAACCCTTTGCATTGACCATAACCAATGCAAGCTCTTTGGGGACGGGATACGCTTCTTACTGCAGGCCAAGAGCTGCATAAATGCAAGATGCTGGCTGATGATTTATAATAGGACACAACAGGCTGTGCCTTTCTGGGCGATTACTGTATACCCTGGGTTGTGTTCACATTATGGTAAATACTAAGGATTATTATTAAGGTACAAGACCAAACCCAAAGTGACTTTATTCACCCAAATGGTGCAATAATCCACTGGCAGGGCACTTCTCAGCATGTCCCATTGCTGTTGCACAACTGTGTAAAATTCAAAATTTATAAGTAAAAATGAAGGGGAAAAAATGACTTATGCAGTTACTGAGTGTGTGACTCCATTTTATTCCACAGGGACTCTGCCCAGCACTTCCGCTGTAGGTTTCAAGCCAGGGAGCAGCTACAGAAATAGACCCTGTATTCTAAAACCAGTAGATATGTACTCCCTCTCCCCTTCCACTTTGGATTCTCACAGGCATGTTATTTAGCTAGCTGCTTCTGCAGTTCACCTCCCTGAAGCGTCATTTATTCTGGCTCAGGAGCTGGAGAGAATCACATCTCTAAGTCAGTGAAAATGAGCTTGGCAAAGACTTCAAACAATACAACTGGAAAGGAGAGCAAGTTAACCACAGTTGTAAGATCAGATTGAAAATGGACAGAGTTAACTAGAGGAACCCAGTGTAAAGTGAGGAGTCACTCCTGTGCTAGGCCCCAGCCAATCCACAAGCCAGAAACTGGTCTGGTGACTCTCAGGGCAGGTGTATATAAGCCTCACAGGAGCAATAGCAGCTCAGTCTGTTCAACATCACTCTATGGATTGGAACGCTCTCCTGCCTCACAGTGACAACAGACTCCCCGAGCCTTGGCCTGCTCCAGCCTTGCTCTAACTCTGGCCTCACTCCAAACCGGCTCTGAACCTTGACTCATCCCTAGGCCTTACTGCCATGGTTCTAATCACTAGGACTGACCATGCCCCATCATGGTTTCTGACACCCAGCCAGCTCGTGGATGCATACTTTCCAAATAGGCACAATGAGGCAAAGTCACGATAATTTACCTCGATGAGGAAAATCGCTAATCGTCTGTCTCTCTCAATCTTAAACTCTGCTGGATCAGATCCCTGGTCCATCCACTCCAGGATTGACTCTCCAGCAGTGGCCAATAACTGATGCCTCAGGAGGTGAAAATGTCATGTAGTGACCATAGCTAATACTGCAATATTGCACTGTGCGCATCGTTCCTTTCTGAGCCTCTAGGGGCAGCCTTCTCTAACCTGAAATAGAAATGTAAACGACATACAAGTGCCTAGCTGTAGATACCATTAGTGATCATGTGTGTAACTCACTGGCATGGTACCAAAGCCCTTCTGGCAATTTTAAACAGTTTGCAGGACATGATTTACAAGCCCATCTACAGCCGGGGGTGAGTGTCCAGTGCCCACTGTTTTAAAGGTCATAACTTTGGCAGGCCTCTTCCATTTTTAGCCTATATGCCTTTGATTGCACTTAAGTCTTCCTCTCACCACAGCTGGTTGCTGTGACTTATTGATACTGATGAAGTCCAACACATGTCAGAGGCCGGATGCCTGGTCTGCTCAGAAGCTCTGTATTGTGACATTGTTGCATGTAAGAATTCTGAAGCAAACCAAGCACCGGGAGATCATTTGCATGTGAACGAAGGTTTAGGTGCTGCGTGTGGATGCAGTCCTCTGCTGTACTTTGCAAAACAATCAGGGAAGAGTGTTCTCATTTTTTAGCCTACAGACCTTTAAATGTGTGGATGTGAAATAAGTTATTATGCAAGGAGAATATCATCAAGAAAGCAGGACGAAGTACAGAGAAGCCATTAGGTTGGTGTAGATATTACACAGAGTGGATTCCCTCCTGTGGCATGGCAATGTGAGCTCTGTATGCAGTCAGAGCCATAGCCACTTCTTTTAAGGTCAGAATTAAGGGTTTTCCTCCGACTAGAACTACAGGGCCAGCATGGCTGTGGAAGAGCTGAGTTCTATTCCGGTTCATGCATCATCAGATTGTTAACCAAGTTCCAAATGCAAGGACAAATTTTGCCCTCAGCCAAACCCATGTAACACTATTTGTTACTGGTGACCAAGGATGGAAAGGAAAGAACCTAGCTGAGTTTGAATGACTGGCAAACAGAGCTGCTTTTCAGAGTAAAAACACACTTTGGAAGCAGTGAAGGTTGTAGGCTAGCTATTTATCCCTGTACAAAAGGAGGCTATTCAGAATCCTAAAGATCCCAGCATTGAGTGAGTGTCAATGCAGTATCATCCTATTACAATGGGTGTCAAAGACAACCCAAATAGTCACAATCCTGTTCTCATGGAACAGCAAATTGGAGCTTGAGTGTTTGACCAAAGACTGTCAACTTGTAAAGTGCCACTGATGGAAATTACCTATTAAATAAATTCCGCCAGCCAGTTCTCCCAACTCACCTAGCAAATAATCAATTCTAAGCAATCCTAAGTGAGATAAATTAGCCAAATGAAAAATATTGGCAGGGCCCAGTGGTAGTGAGCCATGCTACGAGATAGACCGGGTTCAGTTCCTACAACAGTATCTCCTCACCCTCCCACCCCACTCCCCATTATGGCTGAGGGCCAACACACACAAAAACTGGCTTTTTAAACAGGTAAGATGACAGTTGAAAGATTGGGGGAGGGGAGGGATCAACCAAATTTGCTAACATCCCTTTAATTTTTCATTTACTTATTGTCAGCTTGTACCACAGCCTGGCATTGCCGATGCTGTGCATTAGTTACAAATAAAGCTGTTACAGTAGGAAGCAAAAAAATCCTGGTGAACACCCACTGTGGTGACAGGAAGCTCACTGGAGATTTTGTTGAAATCAGAAACAGACCAGGGCTGTGATATTTCACGTCAATAGTTCCCATGTTAACCTTTCACCTCAGGGACTCCATTCTCCAGTTTGGCCAGAAGATGATGAGCTGAAAATGAAATTACTCTGACAGCTGTAAAAGGGCAACTGTAGAAACCACAGATTTGTTTTAGCTCAGTATCTTACCTACAGCATCTACTATTCATTGCCACTTTAGTGCAGCCATAACGAAAACAGAAGTCAGATTCTTTCCTGCAGCGGCATGTTGGCAATACCTACTAGGAGCCAGATTCTGAGGGCAATAGCCACATCGCTTGTAAAATGAGACGTTTCCTTTGTGTGTACAAGAGCAGCAGATGATTTTGCACAACATGCATTCCAGACATCTGAGATTTAAAGGAGGGAAGGGAAGTTGAAGATAAACTCCCCAGTACTGCTAACAAGCATCTTTGGAACCTCAAAAGTGATAACTTATTAATGGTATAATGACGTTTGACTGGTAATATGATTCACTGTTTAACTTCCAGGGAGAACCTTGCCTCCTCTTGCTCGCCAGCTCACTGCAGGGTACTATTACTGCTACAGATTTTTGCTGGGCCTTTCCCATGCTTGATGAGTGGAGGTCAGGAAGTGTGACACTGTTTGCCACATCAATCTCTCTGATCTGATCAACATTGATAAACCTGCCAGGGAGAGTCCGTCCTCAAGGGTGTAGCTCAGAGAAGATCTGTTGTGCAGAGGTTTGTTCTCTACATTGTCCAAGGTCACAAATATCCAACTCAGCCTGTTACATACAGTTGTTATATAAAAGTTGACAGAAGTGAAAGACTGGATTAGGTCAAACAAAAAGATCTGCTAATACCACCCAAGGACTGTGTTAAGGTCATGACTAATAAACAAAAGAAGAATGGAATCAGAAATTAACTAATCTAATTGGTAGACCGAATACAGAGGAGATGGCCTGTGCCACTCACCACCTCCTTTAGGGGATTCTTTAAAAAAAAAAAAAAAAAAAAAAAAGTCTTTAGGGAAAATCAAAATGGTGGAAATTGGTAGACTGGAAGGAGAGAACTTTATCATTATGGCTGCTACTCCCACCATCTCTTGGGATGCCAAGATCCAGTACCACACTGTTAGGCCTTCATTGTCCTGAACCTGAAAGGTGTCCTGACCAATCCAGGCCAGAGAGAGGGAACCAATAACATCATCACTTCTACCACTTTGGTTAAGTTCTAAATAGCACCTGAAATGGGAGACTTGGGTTCCTGCTGTCACCCCTCCCTCATGTGTCCTTGACCTTTCTCCACCTTATTTCTTCTCTTTTCTATCTTTCTCAAATTGCCTTCTGTCTAGTAAGGGTCTGGCTTAGCCAGACAAGATGGCATTTTTTACAACACTGCTATAAGCTCATGAGCAGATAGGCAACTAAAAGCAATGCCCTATACCTCCCAATGCTCATACTGGTTTGCCAGGTCTTGGGGTTGACTGATAAGATCGTGTGCTGGCCCGAGTTGCTACAGGAGTCGGGACCAGAGACAGAAACTGCATTTTCTACATTGGTGGTTCTTTGCTGTCATGTTGTGTGTCCATTTGTCTTGTTTGATCTTCAAGAGAATGGGACTGGTCTTTATCATCAGCTCCAGACCAGCTGAACTAACTTCTCTTTCCCCCAAAAAAGAACAGTTATCCGATTCTAAAAGACTGTCAAATGGGGCAGGCTGGGGGGTTCCCTATAAAAACTTTCTACTGCTGAAGGAAAAGGGAATGAGAAATATTGTAAAATGAAAGCCTTACTTAATACTTGACATTTGAAATGCTTTGACTGATTTTCTCTTTTACTGGACCTTCAACACAAGGTTATAAAATGTTTAATGGGGACGGTTGTCATGAGACTAAGCAGGTTGAGGTCTCTGTACTCAGAACTTTGAACCATGTTTAACTCTTTAGTGTTGTACAGTGATAGGATCACATTAACACCGTTGCTTGCCTGGGCCCAGCTATTCCATCAAAATTAACACAACAGATCTGTCAGCAATGGGCCATGTCATGTACTGGAAAGTTGTCTCCTCAGCTTCTGGGTGGATCTCCCTTCCACACAGCAGGAAAACTAAATTATCTAATATACCCCAGAAGCGTGCAAAAAAGAAAAGCACAAGAGAAGTCTCACACCTCACCCAAAGCATGCATCTAGCTCCAGTCAATTCCGAGCATCTGATTTTTTTTAAACAACCCCCCCCACGCACACACACTTTACAGCCATGTGACGTGGTATACTAAAATATTTCATCAGCAAGCGTGGGGAAAGGGCAGTGACCTCACAAATGGTAGCAGTAAGATATGCGTGTCATCACTAAGCCATCAGTAAGATATGCTTGTCAATCCAAATGTGCAGTCCTTTGAACAGACCCATGCAGATATCTCCCTCCCTCCACAGAAACACCCTTGTGTCTTAGTAAAGCCATGATCTACACTCCAAAGTCATTATATGGCTTTCTGCTATAATGCTGACATAAACCATAGAATTACCGTTTCCAGCTGCAGTACATTAAAGCATACACCAATCACTTTCATTACCAGAGGTTTTTTTGCAGCACACTGCTGGCCTGTGCTAGGGTCCCACTACCCTGTGTCCTGGCTGAATGATGTTATGTGGCAGAGAATATTTAGAACATCCGATGTAACAAATACAAATAACCAATGGCACACATGTTCTTTCCAGGCATGGTTTATTGAAAACACACCAAACTGTTATCCTACATACCTGGTTTCTAACAAGCATTCTACTTATCGGTGTTATGGAAAATTCCTATAATAATACATTCTGTTATGGTAACATTTGTTCTATGAAAGCATAATTATCTTTTATTCCCCCCCCATCTTACTCTTAAAATAAAACCATTCTAAGTGTTCCAGTTTATAGTACAGTGTAAATACAATGCAAAAACCCACCAGTCTAAACTACAGCGATAATGTTGAGTAGTATTACAGAAAACACATTGGTGATTTTTTTTTCTTTATTTTCCTACCATGAAAATTTTAAGGCACATGATAGTTACAAACACATTAGCTACTAATTACCAGTAAGCTTCTTAGTCTAGTTATGTTTTTGTTTTGCTGAACAATTATATCCTCAACTGGATCGGCAGGTTTTGCAGCATATGCTCTTTCCTCCTCATGACTCATCCTGCAGTCGTGTTTCTGAACACTCTACCCCAATGTAAATTTAAGACAGGGAAAAAAAAACGTTTATAATACTGTCCCTTAATGCACTAGACTAGTTACTGTACCGATAATCAGAGGAAAACCTTTCTGTGAAAGGTAAGGAAACATCAGTTTTTTAGGAGCAGAACAGTGAAGAGACTTTGCTAGAAACTATACCTCTATAAACACCTTTGAAAGTATGGGGGGGGGGAGGGGAGGGAGAGACAGAGACCCCCAACGGCACAAAAGCATGGGCTGAAGTTATTAGCACATTACGGTTTTCAAAGAAAGAGTGAGGCCATGAGGAGTGTCACAGCAGGAAGCAATAAAATCACTCTCATTAATATGGCCCTTGGCCCCAGAAACTTTGCCTCCGCTGTCTAGGAACTTATAATGCCCCCATCCCTGTTGGTAATCAAGCCTAAACCGCACAGTAAGCTGCAGGTAAGTAACGAAAGTGGGAGACCCTCCATCCTAATGCTCTGGGAGTTGAACCCAGGTGAAAAAGTGCTTTGCATATCACAAGCCTTGTGTGTAGCAGGCCATGTGTCACAAATTCTCATCAGTATTGGTAAGAGCTTACTGGAGTGGTGGAACCATACTTGCAAACCACTGCTTCCTCTGTGTGTCTCCCTATCCTGGGCCAGTTCCTGGTCCCCCAAACCAGTCCTTTTCATGATGTTTTAGAGACAGTGCTGCTCTGAGAGCTGTAGGAGGAATCCCTGGGTGGTAAAGAAGGGTGGTGCTTGCTCTGCACTATTCACTCTACCCTATGTAGGGGGCATTCCTGAGAACATAGTTAGGGGTGGCCAGAGCACACCAAACTCCAGGAATCTACAGCCAGCAAACTGATCTGTGGGCCACCAGTCCAGCCACTAGTCTTTGGGCCTCTCCAAGTTATGCAGAGGGGTGAACTGGTACTTGGTCAGCTCCAGAATCAGGAGAGCAGAAAGGTGGCTTAGCTTGGAGCCCCATATGTCCGCACCCCTCCCAGGATCCCACACTGAGCACAGCCTGGCCCACCATGGGTATCTGTAGGAACCTATTGACTCGGTACAGCTATTACTCCAATGCACAGCAGCCAAACCTACAGCCACAGGGGGCTCCTGAGTCATGGGAGCCCCACCAAAATTAGCACTTGTTTTCTTCAGTGGTCACAGCGTAGTGCCATGGGCTGTGCTAGGGCTGCTTCCTGGGGACAGAGCTCCGTGGGATAACTTGAGTTCCCGAGGGAATCAAACTATCCCCCACTTTATCACAGCCCTCTAGCTGAGGCAACAGAGGTTCCCGCCTCCTCCTGATCAACAGAAAGCCTGCACCCACAGTCCTGCTAGCTTCCTCCACAAGGACACACTAGAAACTCTGGGGTGTTTTTTCTAGCTCTTGCTCCTCTGTGGGCCTGATCTCCGGCTGTCATGGTGCAGGCGTCTGGAGCAAATGGCAGGGTGGCGGTTGCATGCCTAATCCTGAGACCTGACTGAACTGAGACCTCGAGCTGCTTGACTTCAGACTGATTTTGTCACACACACTATTGCTTTCCCGCCTCTGCATTCGAACGCTCCTAAAATGCCTAGTGCTTCCTTCCTTCACATTCCCTATCTTCTCAAATGAAGCCCAAACATAAATGGGAAGCAACAGGTGGGTTGTGGGGGGAGGGATTGGAAGGGCTGGGTAAGGGGAGACATCCTGAAAAGTCCCAGTAGGTTATCAGCTAGCTATAGCTACCATACATCAGCCCTGCACCAATACATTTCTGTAAAAGAGCGCCTCCCACAGGTGAGCCCACCCCCTGCAGCATGCTTCCACTGCAACTTGATTAAATGTGATGCTAGGACTGATCAGCAGCATTATTTTAAAGTAAACAGTTTCCTGATTTGGTCTATGGCTGATGCTGCTGACACTGGAGGCCATTCTCATGTCTTAAATCAGCCCTGGGATCCCTCTCTCTGCTCATTGTCCAGGGAAAGGCTTGCAGGAGAGGAGCAGAAGAAAAGCAATGAAATGTACAGGATTAAATTCTTGTTATTGCGACATACTCTGAGTAAATCTTCATTGTGGTGAGTGTGGTCAGAGCCACACTGCTCCTGTTAATAGTCCTGATATTTTGCCTCTTGGTATAAACACCGCATACTACTAACTGGGGGTAGGTGAGGTGTCTTTTACTCAGGAGCAAGCAGCCTTGCAAACAAAGCAGTCACAAAAAGACAAAGCTGGAAACAAGGGAAAAGAACAATCACCCACAATGATTCCAAGCATCCAGTTCCATTCCGTCTAATCGGGTGGGACGGTTTCTGCTTAGAATATAAAACACAATCTGCTTCTCAAACACCCCTGTGTTTTTTGTTTGGCCCATTATAAAGAGGCCATTTGCCCAATCTGGATTCTGATCCAGATTTTTAACATCCCTATAGCATGGGTGTTTAGATCTAGGTTTTTGTTGGGGGGGGCCTCTCTCTGCATAGGAGATCATTTAAGTTTATTGCCAGTCTCCTCTCCCCAGGATGTTTCCTACAGCCTTCCCCTTTTGCCATTCTCCCTCCTAACCTCTCCCTGGCTTTGGAATATTTGTAGAATGACTACATTGCAAAGACTTAGCAGAAAAGCCTTGCAACATTTGGCTAGTTATCTGCAGTAATCTTTTGCTGAGACTCCTTTGGTAAATACAATACTCTGATACCCGAGTCTCCTGGGACCTTTCCTTATGCACTTCTAATGGGCTACAAAGAAGGTTCCTTTGCTAATTGCTGAAGAAAGTTTTTTTTAAAAAAATCCTTTCATATACAAAAACACACAAGGTACAGAACCCAAAGCAGTATAAAACTCTTCTGTGTAACAGCCTGGTTAAAAGGGTCTCCACTTATCGGTAGAACAAGTATGAAAAGAGCACCGTTGTTAGAATATACAGTAAAACTATGTATCTGGTTTCACTCTCTATGCTTTACATCTACAAGAAGAAAACCCCCCCCGCCCATCAGAATCCAAATGGTCACAGATGGATCTGTCTTTGCCTCCCTTGCCCAGCTGAGCATCTTTGACCTCACATGACTCTCTCACCAGGGTAAACATAACCAATCTCCCAGCAACTTCACCTTTCTTAGGACCCAGACGTAACCTCTCTGTGCGTGAGTGGGATGGGAAGGGAGATCAAGTTAGTGCCTGTAGCTCGAGCATCAGTCTTTCCCTGAATCAACAGTCCTCCTGCATACTACTTGCATGGTTTTCGCAACCTATCCTCTGCACAACTATATATATTTATTTATAGATATGTATTTATCAAATTTTATTATACTCAAGAAGATACAAAGCTCTTGAGGCTTGCTTTTTTTTTTAGTTTTTTAATTTTGTACAAAAAATTAGACGTTTACTATTACAGTAATATTTCGTTTTTTGTTGTGGGTTTTTTCTTCTTCATTTTTAAATTACAAAGGAAATGGCAGGCACTGAAAACCTAAAATTAAGTTTGCTTGATTCAAAGATGTGCTTTCCAGTCACACTGTATTTAAGAACTTGTAGGTGTAAACATGGCAACCAAATGACAATGGTAACTAAACAAAATAAGTAAAAGGCATCCATCCAATGCTAGGAGAGAGATTTGATTCTTGTTTTCATCCTTCTCCCTCATTGGATCAAAACCCAAAGGAAATCAATGATTTGCATTTAATACATAGCATCACCAGATAGCATGTGTGTAAAATGTGACCGGGGGGGGGGGGGGGGGGGGGCAAAAATTCAACCTTGTGCAGAGAGTCTGCCTATGGCCTACCAGGTGGCTTTGAGTAGACCCTCAGCAAGAGGCTGAATTTTACCCTTACTTAAGTGTGCAACCTAAAAACAAAAAGCAACACAACAAAACCAGGATGATGATTTCTTTAAGAAATATATCAGCTACTTTTCATCAGGCTCGACAGCCGAAAACACGCATGGATCCAATAGCAACCGAGTCTATCATCAAAAATGTAAGGGGTGTCAGATTACAGTGTGTTCTAATGGGAACTCCCTAATGAGGAAGTTTCCATTCTTCCCCGATGTGTTAACAGCTATGGGAAATAAAATTATGTTAAAGATTAAATAACCATCAACCCAACATCAACACTTGGGGGGGAAAAAAAGCAACTCCTTTACTGCAATCATCATGAGCAACAAAAATAAAAAGGCAGCCAACTCCATTTCTCAGCACAGATTTCTGAATTGGGACAGTGAAACCTTCAACAAACTGTTTACATATGTGGAAGTAAAAATAGAACCATTACAGAAGTCAAAAGGCAGAAGTATTTTACACCAGATTATAATGATAATATAGCACAGTGTGATATCGCTTCCTCTAATAGCAGATTATACAGCTTGCATCAACTTCGTTGTCTACATTCCAGTTCATTCAACCAGCCGAAATAGTTTTTTTCTCCTTTCTTTAAAATCCAACAAACCCACTCAACGTTCCTGCATTTCTTGTGAAAAAAAATAATAAAAGCTCAAAACCAAAAAAACCAAACTCCCTAATATAAAAATCTTTTAAAAATTAAATTCACAGTTCAAAACAAAACCCAAAAAAACAAAAACAAATGAAAAGTGCTAGTTTCCTCATGACTATACCTAAGATATATTTCAAATATTCTGCAGTTCCTCTTTCACTTGCAAAGCTGTCCTCTTTCCCGCCACGTGACCGTCTCTTCTCATCCTTGGCACCATCCTCATTTAAGAGTCACCAGTTAGATGTAAGCTTGGATTCTTTCTTCTTTTGGGGGAGGGGGACAAAGGGAGGTGGCTGTGTCTGGTGGGAATGTAATTGAGTTTTAAAAAGCAAATTGTCTTGCTTTAAGGCATGGTGCTCCGGGGTTGGCTGATGGCAGTTGTCTGTTTTCTCCCCACACCCTCCTAGAATCTGCAGACTGTTCACTGATGCAGCGCCCTCCGAATTTGAATGGCAGTGGTGATTAATGAGATCCTCTGTGTTGGTTCAAATTTGTTTTTTCCCCTCAGTATAAAAAAAAAAAAAAAAAAAAGCAGTTGAACTCTAGCCCTGGAAAATAAAGCCACAGCTGATTAATATATGAAATAATGCACCTTTGATGATCTCCAGCACATACAGTGTGAGCTCAGGTAGCAGGACAACCGCAAGCGTCCACCCAAGGGTGACCAGATGTCCCCATTTTATAGGGACAGTCCCGATATTTGGAGCTTTTTCTTACAATAGGCACCTATCACCCCCACCCCCACCCCCTGCCCTGATTTTTCACACTTGCCATCTGGTCACCCTAATCCACCCCCCTCGCCCACCCCCAATATCATAGTTCCTTTAAGGGCAGAAATTAGAAAAAAAAATCCCCAAAACAACAACAACAAAACCAAAAAGCCACCATAAGTTTAAAAAGGTACCCTCACCCACCCTCGATGCCTTCTCCACTCTCAAGGATCGCTGCACAAATGTGGGACTACTATGTCCTGTCAAAGCTTTAAATCTCAATCTTCTGGAGCAGGGACCACTACTTCCCACTGCACCTAGCACCATGGGGCTCTGATCTTGGTTGGAGTACTACCATAATACAAATAATAAATAATCTATGGCAACAGCAGGGCCCCCAGGGTTTCACATGTGTAGTAGCTGGATGGGCCGAATTTTCAGGGCAGTGCCCAGGGGAATCAGATGCGAGAACCCCATGAATTGTGTCTGACCTTGCTCCCCTTACTCTGGAGAGACTTCCACTTGCTTTCAATGAGAATTTCTCTTAAATCACAGTCCCCTGATTCCTAATGCACCTGAAAGCACTGTCCTAAGGGGGCACCAGGAAGTCCAGTGGCTTTTGTGCTCTGGCTTTTCACTTTTAGAGAGCAGGACTCAAAATCTTCAGTCAAGCAAGCAGAAATCTGCTGGTTATATCGCAGTCCCCTATGGGTCTGCATCATTAAATCACCACACAGTTTGGCCCAGTCGGTGTTCTCTCATCCAGCACGACTCAGGACTGGAACAGTACGAGCGCTGCAGATAAAGAATGAGGTGTAGCGCTGCAGTGGCAAAGTGTCTGCTGGTGCTACCACTGCTCACCTTCACATGCATTTAATGCCCCAACACACGTTTCAAGAGCTTTTCCTTCCCCATCATTTTAAGGTCTTAGAAAAGTAACAAAGTGAATCTAAATTTGAGACCTTGGACGGTTTCAGGTTTAAAGTTACTTGCCAAGAGTTGCCAGGAGAATGCAAAGAGCAGAGAAGTGCAGCATCACTGGGGCTGCTTGTGTTGCAAAGTTACTCTGCCAGCTTCAGGTGTGATTTTTAAAAACATTCTCCCAGAGGTCTCCAAAGCCCTGCGAATTCACATCCTACACCCTCGCCCCACCCCGGGTCTCCAATGCTTTATTTCGTCTGTTACCATCAGGAATTTGTGTGAAGACAGAGCATGTCTTCTAGGTTTTCTCAGGAGATGGAGGAATTGCTCTTTGAAACCAGCACCCCGAGGGGGTCAGCAAAGCAGCCAATCAGAAATTTTAATTATTTAAAGAAATGCTTCTTCTACAAGTCAACAAAAAGCCAGTGAAAGGTGCCAGACTGACAGCCCCAAGGACTGAAGCCCACAGACCCATTTGTCTCCAACACAGGCACAGGATAGACAGTGGCCGCAATTTAAGACCAGAAGAGGGATGGTTAGTAGTCAAAGACTGAGTATGTACTTGGAGAACCAGGGAGACAACGTGGGTGAGGGAATCTCTTTTATTGCACCAACTTCTGATGGTGAGAGAGACAAGCTGTTGAGCTACATGGAGCTCTTCTTCAGGTCTGGGAGAATTGTCCACCTAGCTGAGAAAGGCCTTATACGGGTCTGTTATAGGCTGCAGTGGCCAGAGGGTTCCAGCCCTTCCTATCAAGGAAACAAGAATGAGTCATGAATTCTGATCCCTCCTATTGTACTGCACTCGCCTCATGACTTGAGTTTCCTTCTCACTGATTAATGTGATTTCCATGTAGAGAAAAGGACCGATTTTCTGCAGTGCTGAGCAATGGGAGTAGTGGGTGCTCACCATCTCTGGAAATCGGGCCTTCAGGGACTATCGGACACTGGTAAGGAGAACCTGTGTAGTGCAATCCTCATGGTTACGAAAGATATTCTTTTAGTCCACAGCCAGCCACACAGTCTGTACTATACACAATGCGGCGTCTGACGGGCTGCCAGGAGGTGTAACATGGATAACAGACTGAGCAGCAGGAGGCAGATTAGTGGCAGCAGGAGTGGTAAAAGCTGGCACAGTTTTAAGGAGCTTGGCACATAGGGAAGGTAGAGAACAAGAAGGGGTCCAAAAAAAGCCTTGAACTGCGGAGAAGAAGGAGCAGGAGGTGGGACTTGTGGCTCCATGTTTAAATGACCGATGTTCTCCCCCCTTGAAATTTAATTGTGTGCGTGATCACCAGCTTTCCCTCTGAGGACAGGACCATAGAATTCTTGGGAGCCTCAGGGGAGATCCATGAATAGCCAGGATGTACTTTTCCTGAGGGCTCAGGCTAAACCTGGTAATGAGTCCGGGGTGTGCGGGGGGGGGAGGTGGAATGGCTGTAAACATTTGAGGTCAGTCAGGAAAACTATATTCAATTTAATTCCCATGTCCTAATAGCAGAGATCCTTTACATTTCCTCTGACAGCCCATCGGTCAGAATATTAATTCACTGTCTGGTTATTTGACAGGTTATTTTTTAATCAAACAGCAGTGGTTTATTGTGTTTAATTAAAAGATACAGTGTGCAATATAAACCTCCCTTTTCCAATGCATTTTCATTTGCCTAAAAGGAACCAGTTAGCTGTTAGCCTCGGAGAGATTCTGCAGTGATACAGAACATGCACAATCAGACACGGTAATCACTAGCACCAATTACCATTAAAAGGACCTACCATGCATGCAAATTAGACCCAGGAGTCAACAGGCTGGGGTTTAATGTCACGGGCATCCACCAGATTCACCGAAGCCCTGTTACTCCTGTTAATGTTTTTCCTATTTGTGTCATTCTGCAGCAAACAGGGTGAGGAGTTAAAGGCAAAACAGAGCGGATTAATCAAACACAAACAAATCAGTCAGCTCAAAGGATTGCAAGGGGGTGAATTAGTGGAGAGAGAGAAAGAAACAAAATTGGCAAAGGCATGAGCTATTCCACAGGCACTGACAAAAGCATTCGTGGCAGCACTTCACTTCATTGCAATTATTATTCACAAATCCTAGCCACTCGTACAGCCTCTGAGCCACAGTTACTGGATTCAGAGTAGCAGCCGTGTTAGTCTGTATCTGCAAAAAGAAAAGGAGGACTTGTGGCACCTTAGAGACTAACACATTTATCTGAGCATAAGCTTTTGTGAGCTTCAGCTCACTTCAGAATGCATCCGATGAAGTGAGCTGTAGCTCACGAAAGCTTATGCTCTAATAAATTTGTTAGTCTCTAAGGTGCCACAAGTACTCCTTTTCTTTTTGTGGTTACTGGATTGTTCACCAGCTAGAAATCAGCACACACGTTTCTCTTGGATGGGGTAGTGCAGGGGGGATCTAGACTTTGCCCAACTAAGGGCTGCTTCAACAACATGACAGGAACCTGCAGGCAGCACCTCAGTGGCATAAATCAGACAGCATTTGGGCTGTCCTCCATCTTTAACAGGGAGGAAGCACAGACTGGGGAAGAGACAGGTCCCAATGTTCCATCTTGATGCAAGTAACTCCTGCTCCGATCAAGCCAAAGCATTGCACAATGGAACCACCACTTGCCTCGGTGGGTTGCACCTCAACTTTAGGAAAAATGAAGGTGGCCTTGGGATGCATTGCACAGCTCTGTGGGCTGTATTTGGCTACCTGTGTGTGTCACATGGTAAAAGTAAAGAGCACTTGCTCATCCTCTCTCCTCCCAACCTATCCCCCTCTCCTCTGGAAGAAGCATTTTCTGTCATTTCTGCAGAGCAGCATCCTAATCTTTGCAGCCATCTCCCCTAGTTCACCCTCCTCCTCAGCATCCTGTAGTGTACACTAAGACTGTGGACGGGTGGATTGGAAAGCTTATACCATTAACCTCTGGTTCAGGCTGGGCCATCTGTTTCCATATCAGAATAACATCTGTGTCAATCAAATGGTATTTCCAAAGCGGGTAACTAGGATTTAGACACCGATTCCCATCAGTGGCAATCTCAGAGCCTTGTGGCTCAATCTTTGTGTAGCACTTTGGAAATTTACCCTGAAACATAACCATGAATAATACGAAGTGAATTGCTCTTAAGCACTTAAGATAGAAATTTCCTAGTTTGATCAGGGCTACTACACAGTAAAACAGGAAAGGACAGAAATGACAAACTAATGAAGGAAGCACCGATCCCTTCCAAAGGCAAAGGTGAGAGGAACCAAAGATTTTGTTTCCTTTCCATCTTTACTAGTGACTGTAAGGCACAGAAGAAATTATCATTCTACATGTTCACACCAAAAGGTGATTGCTATCAAATCCCATTATATATAGCACAATGGGTGCAGGCTTAGGGAATGGATTGTACATGGACTAAATAGGGCAGCTAGTTTTAAACAACAGTGGCTGTTCCCTTGCAGTACAGCTTTAAGGGTCGCTGAGGTCGCCTAATCTATGCACAGCCATAATCTTCAACCACTTACAGTACTGGATAATGGAAGGTCATATTAAAGTAAGATCGGAGGCTGGGCTAACCCAGGGGGTAAAGAGGTCAGTGTTTCAGTCACACTGCAGCCACATGACATGAGACTTCTACTCATTCAGGCCAGCTAATAACAGTAAGCTTGCAGGGTTTGGCACTGGAAGGATATCACAAGACAATGGCTTATATTAATGAGGTTGCTAGATGAGAGGCTTCTGACAAGGCAAAGGTTTTAAATAGCCTTTGAACGAAAGAGGAAAAAACTATTTGTGTCTGAACAATTGAAGTGTGGACTGCGGCTGGCCTCTACGTTTAACAAAGAGGAGGGGTAGCTATGCTCAATCTGGATGGTGAGTGTTTATGTCCACATGTTAATATAGACAGACCATCGCCAGGCAGGTGTACAACTGGCTCATTCTGTGGAAAGATTTTTCTCTATCTTATTTCTGCATGCCTTTGCTCAGTGTTTTGCACTAATTGAAAAGTCTTTCCTTTTCAACCGCTTGGCCATTTAACCTGAAGCATCTGGATCTTCTGGAGTTCCCACAAAACACTGAGGAGATTTCACCACAGATGCTCAGGGCTCCCTAGCACTGAGGTTCCCAACACCAGCACCAAGGCGGGCAGCAATGATTTCTGTCACAAACTCTTGTTTCATTGTCTGGTTTTTCCCACTGCTGACACACAGGAGTGTGTGCGTGGGTTTTTGCAAGGTAGGGAGGAGTCCCATATGCCACTGCACTGCTGGAAGCATAAAGCAACTGCTTATAAAAACTTAGCTAAAATTGTGCATGAATGTAAGAAAAATTGCATAGAGTCAATTACTTGCATGCAGCCTGTATTGCTAAACTCAACAGCCCACAATGGAAGTGGAAGATTCAAGTCTGACTTTTCAGTTAGGAAACTGCGTGGAAGAAGAAAGTTGGAAATCCATTTTAAAGAAGGCTCTGTGTAAGAGAGTGAGAGAGACCGACCCATATACAGAGTCCATGTGCGGGAGAGTCTGAGCAAGGGCCGGGAGCTGTATATACCACACTGCTTTACAAAGACACACAGGCTTTCAGCTACACTCCTTTATGGTTTCCATGGTGGGAAGTAACTGCTTGATGTGACTATTCTCAGAACAAAGTCTCCTGCAGAGCTATACACTTTAGGGCTGGGGAATGTACCTAGATGGAGGAGCTGAAAGTGATAAAGCAAACACATTCTTTTGTAAAACTGTTATTTACCTACAGGAACTTGAGCACATATCAGCTTATAAAACCATCTCCAGCAGTTGCTCCCTTATTAGAAAGCAGAATTTGCTTCCATTTAAGGCTAACTAGTGATCACTTACAAAATGGTGCCTTTATAGATAACCATTTACAAGCCCCTGCTGTGTACTTGCGACACATGTTCCTTGCTGCCTGACACTGGATGTCCCATTCTGTAATGGCATTAAGTAGCCTTTGGAATAGCTGGAAGCTTACTTTTAAAGGTTCTTTCTCCGATGCGTCCCCTATAGTGTCGTTGGTCTTGTATTTGCGCTCTTTGTCCCGGTGATCGATGGTGGAATAGCCATCTGTGAAGGAATGACATGACAATCAGGCAGCAAAACCATGGTAGATTTGGCTGTTTTGCATTGTCAAAGAACTAAAGAGAGAAAGAGAGACAGACACAAAGCATTAAACCAAAGACATAGGCATGTGCCTTCCTCGTGGGCTGATGCTCAGCAATTTTATTTTTTAACCACCTTTCTTTTTAAAGAGAACTCCTTTTATACCACCACCTCCGTGTCAAATGCTGGTATCTCATTAACAAGCAGCACAGTTTCCATTCTGGCCGGCTGCAGTGTAGTGGTAGTCTGTCCATGGAAAGCAGCAAGCTGTTACTTCACACCCTGTGGCTAATGAGCTCCAAATCCAGCTGAAATCTTGTGTTCTGCACTTAACAACCTGAATAATTGGCTGGGTTCCTTCTCGGAGTGGCATGCAACACATTCCCACTCCTTCTGAACTTGACTACAAGCAGGACACGACAATAGTTTGGAGACATCCCCTTTGGAATGATAAGAAAAGCAGCCTGTCGAGTTTTGTGAGATCTCGATGCAAATCCTGCTGTGCTGGACCTGCCTCTCAGTTTGAAATGGCACCTGTGGGTGATTTTTCTCCCTGACAGTTGAAAAGCAATGTGAATACATGAGTAAACAGGAAAGAAGGGGGTGGAAGGGCTTTATGAAGAAATGCTGTAAGTATTTCAGAAACTACTTGGATTCATGGTCAGAGGTTACAAATACTACTTTATTTCTCTAGTGCATCAAGTTTCCCGCATTATCAGGGACAAACATATTCTCGTGCCTGCCCTGACAGCTTTCTAATCTGGGCTAAGTGACAGTCAAATTTGTGGTTCTTAATAAGCTTTGTATCTCTCCATGTAATTAAAGGATCATTACAGGTTCTACTTCCTGTCAAACTGTACTCTCCAAAAAGATTTTACATAAAATGTCAGAATGCCTCATGTCTTGGTTTATTGCTTGCATTCAATAGGCCTTCTAAAATCAGTCAGTCAGTCACTCTAGATGTCGTTTTTGAGGGCTACCGGTGAAA
Organism: Natator depressus; assembly: GCF_965152275.1. Classification (NCBI taxonomy): domain Eukaryota; kingdom Metazoa; phylum Chordata; order Testudines; family Cheloniidae; genus Natator; species Natator depressus. Next base: position 16,376,043 of record NC_134248.1, read on the forward strand.
CTAAAAAGTAAGCAATTTTAAGCTGTAACACAAAAACTTTGTAAATGGAGTGACTCCTGGTAAACAGTCTATGGGGCAGCAGTTCTCAAAATAGGCTACGCAGGCTGCAATCCAGTTAGTTTATAAAAAGATGTTTGTCTTTATACTTGGCTCAGTAAATCAACATATGCACAAGCCTTGCAGAATGCCCAGGCATTTGAGATGGTCCACATGTTTAATTAAGATCAATATCGTATAAAAAGATAATCCATAACTATGCTGATTATAATGACTAAGGCCGTGTATCAAGTATATTTGAGATATGTGGTGCGTAACTTAAACCTTGAGAACCACTGCTATACAACTTTTCTTCTTTACTTTCAGTTCTCTGCTGACAGTTAAGATACCTAGCATCCCTGCTTGTGCCAGTTAGACCAAAAAATCCCAACCATCCACCTAGCCAACACTCCCGGGGAGTGTACAATAAGTCATTCAGTTTCAAATTACACACACACAAACACACACACACACAGATCTAAAAACGTTACAATTCACAGTAAAAGTCATGGGTACATGCTATACATTTAAATGATAGCACAATGGCGTTCAAAAATCGACTTTCCCAAACTCGATGGTCAACTCAGAAGCAGCCCTTTACATTTGAAAATGTATTTAATCATATTTACTTACAAGTAACAGATCACTGACATTGTGTAGCACCTTTCATCAAGAACGATCCCGAAGCACTTTATAAACAGGTAAACTACAAAGAGAACTGTTCACCCACCACTGAAATGCAACTGCCACGGAGATGATAAATGTCTAGTGTTTAACATTTCACAACAGTTTAGGAGAGGAGGTAAAGAATATCACCATATACAAATGGAAAAAAATGGATATTTTAGGTAGGCAAAAAACTAGTGTTTAATCAATACACCAGCCTTCAGAATCCTAACCTTAACCAAAGTGATAAAAAATGGTCAAAGTCTTTGGGTTTACATCTGAGCTAAAAGGCATTTTGTAGCGTGTATTGTTGTTCAGCTGAATGCTGACCCCTTGTTAATGGTAGGTTTCAGAGTAGGAGCCGTGTTAGTCTGTATTCGCAAAAAGAAAAGGAGTACTTGTGGCACCTTAGAGACTAACCAATTTATTTGAGCATAAGCTTTCATGAGCTACAGAAGTGAGCTGTAGCTCACGAAAGCTTACGCTCAAATAAATTGGTTAGTCTCTCAGGTGCCACAAGTACTCCTTTTCTTTTTGCTTGTTAATGGTGTCACACATGTCAGTTCTAACGGATTGTTTGGAGCTAAAAACTACATGCTGAGTTGGGAATACATCAAGATAGCAACTGAGATTGGAAGTTTGTGGTTAGATTTATTAAAATGAGAACTATCCTGAAGGAGGCTGTGCCAGTACAGTAATATCTCGGTGCCCTGAGGGCAATGGCTCTGTGGTGGAATTAAACTCAGTTCCTTCCGTGTTGCAAGATTAATTCTAAAATCAAATTTAATTTAGTCTATATGGAATTAAGAAGCAATCTGGAGTGTGTTTTAGGAAGGTATAAGCCATTTGGACTTTGGCTGGAGGAGCCTGAGGAACGGAAAGTCAAATATTAATATTATCCATTTTCTTGGAGTTTAGTGGAGCCAATCAATTACCTAGAGTTAGTGCATTCCCTGTGAGTTGGCCTTTAAAGGTATTGGTGATGAGATACAGAGAAATCCCAGTGACCAGCTACAGTTGATTTAAAAGTTTCCAAGAAAAGGGATCTAGAGAATTTGACAGAAATCTTGGAACCTTGTTTTCTAGAGGTGGTGAACAGATTTGAGTGGACTCTCCTAGGTGAGAGATTCTGTCAAACTGCCTACCTAAAATAAGTTTGTATTTCACCTACTAAAGCCACATCAGTATTAACCTGTGGAACAAATTAAACATTGATTAGATTAATAGTTTTCTCTGAATACTGAACTACAGTCTTGTGGGCACAGAACTTCTGATCCTATTCCCCTGACTGTTGAACTAGTTAGTACATAGCTATCCCTGTTAGGGGGCTTATTCCTTCACCCTCCTACTTCCCTGGTCCTTCTCTCATGAACAGAGAGCAACAATACCCGAAGTCCAAAGGTGCAAACAATTCGATGTTTATTGGGGTGAACTTCCAGCAAGCATGATTCCAGTTTTCTTCCTTAGTGTCCCCCTTCCCAGCTCTGACACCACAGAGCCTTACCTGTGTCCCTGTTCCCATTCTCCCCCACTTAGCAAAACATGATTCCAATTTCCCCACCCCCATTGCCTGTTCCCATTCCCCCCCCTTACTTCCTGATTGACTGCAGACTATATAGTAAAACTTGAGTTCTGCTTAGCTATACCTTAACCAATCATTTTACTGAAATTTAACTAACCAATCCTAACATATTGTAACATGATTATTTAACCAATTATATCCCACCACCTTAATTAGTTTACACCCAGCAAAATTAATTATACAGCAGACAGAAACAATCACAGAACCAGACAAAGATTATACAGACAAACAATAGGGAAATGGGGACTACAATGATAGAACAATACAGAAATGAGGATTTCACAACTACATCTATAAAGACATAAGGGTTTCCCAGCTGTGTCTATTGATAAGTGAGTTCTTGCCAGACAGGATGCTATCAAACTAAGTTTCCTTTTACATTTTCTAGGCACTTCCCTTTCTCTGGAGGCGATAGGCATTATCAGGACAGGATTGTATTCCTAACAGCCCCATAGCACCTTATTTCAATGTGACTAGTTTGGAATGTGAGGATCTGACCGTTCGCTTCCCAGCTTACGGCTGCCTCTGCTGCTTAGCCAGAGATCTTCACCTAAGAACAGGGCCTCAGACTGTCACAGTAAGAGAAGGCCCTTACACCAGCAGACAGTGATTTTGATTCTCTCTTTTATACCTCTATAACTAGCTAAGTGATAAAAATACACCTAAATTAGAGTATAGGCCTTTACAGACAGGCCTGAATATCTATATCCTAACAATCCCATTGTGAGATCTTCTTTTAAGTTACTGTCTTTCATTGTGAGGACAATTATTTCAGTCTTCCCTTATGCAAACTACATATAGACAGTTTATTCATGCCAGGGGGATGCTGTCAGCTGAGGTCATGGAAGGTAGCATCTTTATGTTATCCTGACTTTTTGGAAATGCTGTATTTGATTTTCCAGCAGTGGCTCAAACTGATTCACATCTGCACCTGCAAACATGGCGATCGTGAGATATCAAACTATCCAACTTGCAGATACGCAGACATTTAAATACAAATATTTGCAGCTGGAAAAACAGAGGCAAATCCACAGCAACACTGTGTGTGTTTATGCTGTTGTACTAAAAGGAAACAGTTGGTCTGTCCCAGATTGCGGTGCCTTTCAAATCTCAAAGCACTTCACAGAAATATGGACTCATCCCTATTTTATAGATTGGGAAACTGAGGCACAAACCAGTCACAGCAAGTCAATGGCAGAGTCAATAGCAGAACCGCTATCTCCTGACTCACAGCCCTGTCCCCTTATACAGCACTGCCTCCCATGCAGCATTGCAGCCTTCATCCTGAGAACCACGTGCCTCCGAAGTGGCTATTAACAGGGAAACCCCTGACTTTTCCCATACCAGAGGAAGGTCGGAAGAAACAGGGCTTAATCCCTGCTTTTTTTTTTCCTCCCAATTGTTGCTGACAAAGCAGCAGCTCAGGCTTTTAATTATCCTTCATCTCCATCAGGGCCTGAGCCCCTGAGTAAGTTGTTCTCACATCCATGCCACAGAGTTTAGCAGCATTTTGAAAGAGAATGTCTTGCACGGACACAGCTTTGCTTTTCTCTTTAGAAGTAGTACTTGTGGCACCTTAGAGACTAACAAATTTATTAGAGCATGCTCGGGGGTTGCATAACTAGTTAGCATGCTAGAGTCTCGTTTGTGGACATGGCCGTTCTTAGTTGGTGGAGCGATTTGTCTGGTTAATTCCGATAACGAATGAGACTCTGGAATGCAAACTAGTTATGCGACCCCCGAGCATGCTCTAATAAATTTGTTAGTCTCTAAGGTGCCACAAGTCCTCCTTTTCTTTTTATGGATACAGACTAACACGGCTGCTACTCTGAAACCTGTCTTTAGAAGTAGGAGTTCCTCCTCCTGCTGCTATTCTACATCTGAACAACAGTCTCCAGACCACCCAGCTCTTCAGAGTTTATCTATCCTTGGTCCTTACTGCTTCATCTACTTATGCAGAATGGCTATGTATTTCATGGGGCTTTGGGGAAATCTTTTCTCACTGCAGATCCTGGTGGGCAAGTTGCATTTGCCATATTAGGTGCACCAGCCGCAGGGTGGAGGTTTTTCCAAGTATTGGTAAAATCTCCTCCCTCCGTCCAGTACTGGTTGCTACGAGCAAGGCAGCTGATGCCCACTGTGTCAATTGACTGCACACCACACAGTAATGCCAGTGTTATTGAGACGGATTGCATGGATTGTGCTATGGCCTGCAGCATCTTGTTCTTCACTGCCATGCAAGCCTCAAACCCAAAAGAGACTCCAGAGAACTCTGGTGAAAGGGAGCCATTCCCATAACTTGTATTGGGAAAATTAAGCCATTCTGCCTGGCTTTCGAGAGATGCCCTTGGTGGACTGGGGGAACTGAGAAGACGAGGAGAAGTCATTACTTTCTCACAGCCTGCATTTCATATATGGAAGGAAGAATGGAGGGTTATTTCTTCGTCCCAGTTTTCACGCACACGCACATGCAGAGCCAGTTCTGTAATTCCGTGCTCAGATTATGTTCTATCTTCACCCAGGCAGAACTCCCATTGAGCCAATGAGGAACAGTTTAAAGTTGTTGGCTCGATCATGTTCACCTTCTGTTAAGCTCTACTTTGCATACAGAAAACCCCGGCACCATTCTTATCACTCATGGCAGATTTTTACAATCATGTATTCCTATTTTTTAAAAATGTTTCTCTTTCCTCTCTTGTGTGAAAGATCCACATATGCAGCAGGGCTGACTAACTCTCTCACTGAATTCAGGAAAACAGTGACAATAATTACAGACTGAACAATAAAGTACTTCTTTCCCCTAGCCTCTTTCAAGTAGGGTCATTTTTTGTGCTAACCTGTAAGAACAGCAGGAAAAACATTTTCAGACAGAATATGATATTTAAGTAGATTTAAAGCTCACAAAAGTAGTGTCCCATTTTTTTAAAAAAGCAATAGTTGAAATCTGATGGCTTTTGAATCTCTCACTCCAGGATGCAACCACTTCAAAGCAAAGAGATTAAAATGCAGGAAGCTCTCAGTATATTTACATGATCTGGTTAAAAAGTAGTGGGGATACCAGTATATATGCAGTATACACATTTTAAAAAAAAACAGACAACTGATCTTTTGGAAGGAAAAGTTCTGTTTTTAAATGTCAGCTTTATCCACATGAAAGAATACCTCCCAGAAAAAGCGCTGAACTTTCTCGTGAGTGACAGTGTGCTCTATTGAAATAGACAGGGGGTTGAGCTGGGACTGCATTTACCTGGACCAAGTTCATCCAGAGGAATCATATCACGACTTCCAGCCTTCTCATTATCTACAAAACAGAAGCATTGAAACTAGTTGTACCATGCTTCCTGACATGAAAACAGAGCAGACTGGGATTAATCACAGGGCTGGAGGCAGTAGAGGAGACAATGATTTATTGCACTCAAGATGCTATAATGAGGACACAAGAGGCTATAATGAAACAACATTAAGGTTCTGATAATTCACGAAGAAAGGTTCTGAGTTAGGCCCCCAAAGAGCACACTCAACTGACATCCCTCATGCCATGGCTCTGAATCACATACATTCCTCTATCCAAAGGATGCCACCAACTCCGTGCCCCTCTGAACCACCTATACTTTCTAGAATTTATCTCTGTACCCCTCCAAGATGGAATGAAGTTCCCTTCTTTGCCCAGAGAGAAGAGCAATCAGTAGGCGATCAAAGGCCTCAAGAGGGTAATTTTAACATTGGTTTCTATTTCCATCATGATCAAAATTAAAAGACTAAGGAAATCAACATGGCCTGGAGCCCTGGAACCATTGGTGCGATTATTGTCAAATCTGACAAACTAAGCACAGTTGGGTCTGGGTCCGAACTTGGATAGAATACCTCCACTGCAAAGCTAAGTGACACAGGAAACAGGGCTGGTGATTCAACAGAGGGTACGTCAAATAAATCAGCACTGAACAAACGTCCCAGGGCATTGCTGGAGCTGATGCCCTTTGCATGAGATATAACACCAAGATCTGATGACTTGTGGTTAGTAAAAGTACCATCGACTTACCACAATAGTTAGCCTGCTCCTTGGCTAAATTCCTGCTGGGTAGTTATTTCATGCCTATCTAAAATACTCCCTATAGGCTTCAACTGAACTTTTCATCCTGAACTGGGTATCATACATTTCATGCAGTGGAAGTGATCATTGTCTATATAGTCTGTAATGTCAATTGCTTCGCGATCTTTGGATAAAAGGCACCATAAAAAAAGTAATAACTGATATTTATCCAATTTGAGAAATTCACTTAACAGACATGGCAAATAGCAAAAGGAAAATCATTATGGCCCACACCAATGAGCAGAACTGACCTTGGCTTTTATCCACCAGTGGCAGAGTACTGTCGTCATAGCCAGACTTGCCAGATGTACCTTTGGATCCCTTTGGTGCTGCAGAGACAGACTAGAAGACAAAATGGAAGAGTAAGGATACTCAAGGTAGTTAAGTCCAAAGCAGACTGCGAAGAGTTACAAAGGGATCTCACAACACTGGGTGACTAGGAAACAAAATGGCAGATGAAATTCATTGTTGACAAATGCAAAGTAATGCACGTTGGAAAACATAATCCCAACAACACATACAAAAGGAAGGGGGTCTACATTAGTTGTTACCACTCAAGAAAGATCTTATAGTCATTGTAGATAGTTCTCTGAAAACATCCACTCAATGTACAACGGCAGTCAAAAAAGTTAACAATGCTAGGAACCGTTAGGAAAGGGATAGCTAAGATGACAGAAAATATAATGCTACTACATAAATAAATGGTATGCCCACACCTTGAATACTGTGCATAGTTCTGATCATCCCATCTCAAAAGAGACGTAATAGAACTGGAAAAGGTACAGAGAAGGGCAACAAAAATGATGAAAGGTATGAAACAGCTTCCATATGAGGAGAAATTAACAAGAAGGACTATTCAGCTTTGAAAAGAAATGACTAAGGGGGGATATGATACAGGTCTATAAAATCATGACTGGTGTGGAGAAAGTGACTAAGGAAGTGTTATTTACCCCTTCACATAACACAAGAACCAGGGGTCAACCAATGAAATGAAATGAACAGACAGCAGGTTTAAATACAAACAAAAGGAGGTACTACTTCACATAACGCATAGTCAACCTGTGGAACTCATTGCCAGGAGATGTTGTGAAGACCAAAACCATAACTGGGTTCAAAAAAATAATTAGATACATTCATGGAGGATAGCTACATCAATAGCTACTAGCCAAGACAGTCAGGGATGCAACCCCGAGCTCTGGGTGTCCCTAGGGATCTGACTTCCAGATGCTGGGACTGGACGACAGGGGATGAATCACTTGATAATTGCCCTGTTCTGTTCATTCCCTTTGAAGCACCTGGCATTGGCCACTGTCAGAAGACAGGATACTGGGCTAGATGGACCATTGATCTGACCCAGTGTAGCCGTTCTTATGTTCTGAGAAGCTGCTGCAAACAGAGTAAGAAATAAAACCAATTTTCTAAAAAAGTTATAACTTGAACAAAATGTATGGAAACCTGTTGACACTCCACCCCCTCTTGATAAATTGATCTTCGCCTGGAATCTAATTTGTGATTCTGGATACTTTTCATTTCACTGCAGTTTTGCTGACGATTCCTCCTTCTCTCATCACCTGGTTGGGCAAGCCAGTAGCTTCTTTACAGGCCATGGTGAAAGCCAGTTACTTTTCAGATAAAGAAAGTAGCAGCAGCTTCACATAAAGAACAGTCAGATGCCCAGCATGCTACATGGACTATGTCCCAAGGGAGCAGCAACATACAAAAATGGGCCAAGTCTTTCCTTGATGCTATGTATATTTGTAGGGATTAGACTTGGTACATCTAAAGTGGAATAACCCCTAAAATGTGGAAGGCACATGCCACAGATCTTCTAGATATGCACCCAGTAACTGTATTTATGATAAAACAATTATAGTAAAATTATGGTATCACTGGAAAACACCAACTTAGAGTTCTTGGTCTACCTGCCATTGTCATTAGTGGGAGTAGGGCCTCAACATGGAGTGAAGGATAAAACACCTTCATGGGGCTTTCTGTGACCACCGATCTGGACTAGGACTCTGCATCTTTACCTGGAAATGGGATTTGTTCCATCCATCCTTCTGTAGGACACTTCGTAGTTCTTTGTAGCTCCAGACCATCTGAAGAACATGAGATGCTGCCTTTGTTTCCCTGGGGGACTGGCTAATTTGTGAGACAAAATTAGAGCCTCAAACATTAGGAATGCAAACTCATTTATGCTAAAACCCATAATTTCCTAGCAGGTCTGTTATTTCCCAAGAAGCAATGCAATATGTGACAGCTCTAAAAATACGTTCTTTGGGCCAAATTCTATAGTGGCTTTATTAATGTGGGTCCATCTACCTGCATGTGTAAACATACAGTTGCTCAGACAAGAGACATCTGCACAAGCAAGAGATAGTTAAATATGCAGATGTCTGATTTTCATATGCATAGTGTGCAGGTACAGAGGCCAGTTGGATAACATTGTCCTTTTGCCTAGTGGATTTCAACAGGCATTTATATAGATCAAAGCAGAAGTGCTGAGCACCCAAAACTCCCAAAGAAATCAATACTCAATCACTTCTGGAAAACAAGAACTTAACGTCTAAAGTTGGGAATCCAGAGGCCACTTTTCAAAATTTTGGTCCGAGTGTATATAAAAAACTGAATTTAGCTGAAATCAACCAGTGGTTTGAAACACACCCCACAGGGTAATGAGGATCAAAGAACAAACAAAACTAATTCTCACCTGAAAAGCATTTTTCTTTCAGTCCTTGCCAAGTCAGTATCAGTCTGCTATACAGAGCCCCATGTGGCTCGATTTCTGGCTGACTCTTACTTAGGGCTTGTCTACATGGTGCTTTTGTCTGCACTGAGGGGTGCAAATTTTAGTTTGCATTAGCAGGTTGCGCACTAACTGGGCTGCGGGGACTGTGCTGCTGCACACAAAATTCCCGACTGTGACAACAATAACACACAGTAGGGCACTTTTAGTGCATGCCAGCGGAGTCCACATGGGCCAGTTAGTGAGTGACACACTAGCACAAACTCAAATTTATACCCCTCTGATGTGGACTAAAGCACTATGTAGACAAGGCCTTACTGATGAAAAGGCAAAGGCTAAAGAAATCTCCAGCCAGCCTCTCAACAGTTTGTTGAAAAGGCACTTATGAATGAGCTCATTTCTAATTGGTTGAAGTACAGAAGGAAGCCCTTCTCCAATCAGGATACAGCTTGATCCTGATCACTGCAGATCATTAACCATTTCTTTTAACAGAAATAAAGTTGCATCATTGGCATTTCAGGAATGGAATGTCACAGGATAAAGGTCTCCTGCTTTGCAAACACAGGTCTCAGCTTCACTGCAAATGAGGTCTGATAAATGCATGCATAATGCTAAGGCATAAATAAAACAAAGAGAGATTGTACCCTGAAATGACAGAACTTTTTATCTTACTGATTTTATCACCCAACCCAACCCAACCTGACCCAGGTGGGAGGGGAGGGATAGCTCAGTGGTTTGAGCATTGGCCTGCTAAACCCGGGTTTGTGAGTTCAATCCTTGAGGGGGCCACTTAGGGATCTGGGGCAAAAATTGGGGATTGGTCCTGCTTTGAGCAGGGGGTTGGACTAGATGACCTCCTGAGGTCCCTTCCAACCCTGATATTCTATGAACCCATTAAAGTCACTGATGTAGGATTTGTTTTTATTGCATGTTTTAAGTGCTTCACTTACACATCTGAAAGGTCAAGATGTCTGGGCACCATCACAAAGCATCACAGTGGGGTTCGTACAGTATCCTCTTTACTTTGTTTTCTATTATAGTAAGAAACATACCTTGACTTGCTGATAGCTACCAGCTTCTGAATGCCCTGTGTCTGGATCAGGGACCTTGCATTTTCTGAACTGTCAGTAATGATTTCATGGATGGTATTCAAGACTGCAACCACTGTATCCTCTTCCAGGTTTTTAGCGGATCTCTGCTGTCTGCTAGGCAAATTTCTTACCAGTTCACCCATGGCATAACTACCTAGATAAGGGGAAGAGCTACCATTAGCCAGACCCGATAATCATTTCAAGAAACAGCTTCCTGTCCTGAAAGCTAAAATATAAGGAAGTTCCCAAAGTCTAAAGATTTTCTAATGTAATTTCCTTGAATCTCAAGACTATTTCATACTGCATTTATCATTAACTTTCTCAAGATGTTTGAGAACTGATATCTGAAGCAAACTCATTCTGCATAATCAATACTACAGGTATCAGAGGCAAAAAAGTTTGACACATTTATTGAGAATTTCACAGCCAATACATCACACTTTGCTGTGCCTGAGGCAAACAAGCATTCATAAACTTAGGCTAACATATTAATGCTAATGCATGCACACAACACTTACTCAGTGTAGCCTTGTAAGAGGTCTGCAGGGGCAAGGTATGCAACAGTGCATATATTAACCTTCCCCTGAAAGGTAAGAACGTCCATTTGGCCTTCATGCTCGGCAGCACTGACGTAAAGCCTCGGTGCCTAGGCCCATTACTCCCAGATGTGTGTTTGTACCATTTGGTAGCTACAGCTCTACACTGGATGTGGTTTTTATGAAACGTAGGCGTATTAAAGTAGAATTGGAGATTTGTATTGATTAAGCATCAGCATCTGTGCTCTGTATGCAGCGCAAACATTTCCTTGCTTGGTGAGGTTACAGTTTAAACAGATCGGGAAAACTGCCCAGGAAATATACTGGGAGACCCACACAAAGCCTTTGATTTGGAGCTCAGCTTCTGCCACTTCCATTTAATGAGTAGTGAGTGCATTTTTGCTAATGTGGATTAGAGTTGGGGAGCATTGCAGAGAAGCTGAGTTTTAAGGGGGACGATCTGAATGGAGAGCACTTGGGTACCAGGCTTCTCGATACAGGGGATAGCACAGGAGAAGGTAAAAGGCTGGAAGTGGGAGAGGTGAGGCAGGGTTCATTGACAGAGCAAAGGGGGCCAGAGGGGGAATCATATCAAATCAAAAAGCCATTATATTTTTGCAAATTATTTTGAGATCTACTGCAAAGTAAAGATTCATTTCCATTAAATCACACTATGTGCATGTATGGTAACTGGATGGGCTGAAGCTTAATTTTCAAATGGCAATTCTTCACTTGGGGCGTGCACAAGACTCCTATATAACGCAAATGGAATTTGTATGCAGAATAAACCTCAGCTTCAATACTTGACAAAAGCCTAAACAATTTTACAGTGCCCATGTGTTTATGGGGTCACATTCCTGTAAGAGAAGCTCAGAAGGTACCTATGAGATCCTTATTGCGACGATCCATAGAGAGATTCCTCAGGGCAATTGACACAGCTCTCACAACCTTGTCAGAGTCAGACTGGAGAAGCTCAACGAGGACTGGTAAGCCTCTCTCCTTTCGTACTGTTGCACGGATGTACGTGGACCACTGTGAGCACGCAGGAAGAAAAGCAACACACAATATTGTGAATTTAGAGACACATTTTCCTGCATTTCTTTCAGTGTTGGGGTCTGATTTTTTCCAGCATGAAATTGAAGAATTTTCCCTTATGCAAACAGTTCTTCCTTATTCTCTGCATGGCAACATATCTGTGACTTATCCCACCATCCAAGTCCATTGTGCACCAAGCACGAAAAGGAGGTAGGATAGTATTTCATCTTATAGCTGGCGGGGGGCTGGGGAAGAAATATCATCTTTTCTATAAAATTTAAGAGCAGCAGAGGAAGAGTATAGGCTACTATATACGCCTCAATGGAAAATGTATTCCTCTCCATCAGAAAAGAGGTCACTTAGAGGGAAGAGCAAGACATGTACAGCTCCTGTTGTCTTTTAAAAAAATTACTTGTTTCTATTGTTTCATGCATGTTTGTAAATACTTATTTTAAAAAGCGTCTCCCTGTTCAAATTAGAGTGGGGAAAACCACCTTACTCTTCGCAGACTTGTAGTTGCTGTGGATGACCTCACTTTGTCATGTCCGGAGACATTCCAGTATTCTTTGCTAAGAGTGGACTGATCACTGTAGAGGGACGGGGGGTTTACGGGAAGGCTTTGGTGGCAATTTTGAGATGCGACTCCCAGTGTTATCTGATGAATCAGGACAATACCCAACCCTGGGGTAAATATGGTTACCCAGCTCTAAAAACAAGCACTGCTGAAGAAACCCACAAATGAAAGCAGCAGCAGATAAGTGGTCTAAAAAGTAACACTTGCTCATTTTAAGATTTGCATTCCCTTTAACCGCAATGACAACACTCCAGCCATACAAAATTCTATTTGCTTGGGGCAAGTGAATTGTTGTTTATTCCCCACAGGCAAGTAAAATAGCATCAGTTTTTATCTGTTACCATCAATCAGCATGGTAAAGAGGGAGAGGAGATTTTGTGCCTGGCCTAGTAAATTCTCATGACAATTTTGCAAGGTGCCAATATTCACAAACACTGTTTGCAAATTCCAAACAGAACTTCCAGGCATCTAGCTTATCTGACAACAGGAAAGATGAGAAATGTCAGAACAACTGGAGAATCAACAGAATTAAGCAATTCTACTTCTGCTTTGTCAGTGTCTGTCTTATCTCCAACATTGCTTGAGTGACATTAGAAAGATGCCAGTCTGGCTTTTTGGAGTTCATGCCTCCCTGTTTACAGGTGAAAACAGAAGGTGAAATTTTCAAAAATGTCTAAGTGACTTACCACCTAAGTCTCACTGATATTCAAAAATCATTGGGCACTTGACAACTCTACCCAGATACCACAAAGGGGAGATTCTAGTCTGTCTGAAGGAGACAGAGTTTGTTCTTTAACTTTAGACTAGCCTTGCTTGGTAACCTTCGGGATCACGTCTCTGATGAATATTTCAGCAGAAGTATACATGGAAGTCTATTTTATTTTTAAAATACTTTTGGGTAACACTGAAACCTTTTCTAAAAGCTAATAATTTAGACTTTGTTCAAACCAAAAGCTAAAACTCTTCCAAAAGAGATTCACAAAAGAAAAGTAACAGAGTGCAATTTGCCAGCTATCAAGTGACATCAGGCCTAGAGGGCTTAAAGGGAATTTCAATGTACCAATTTCTGACTAGGATTAAGCAAAAGAAAAGGCTAGACTCACTGTCCAGTTTCCAGCACTGAGATTCTGCAAAGCACCTGCTGCAGCTTCCAAAGTGTTGAAGTTCTGGCTTTCAGTGAGGATCGAGAGGTAGAGCCGGACCACCTCTGGCTGGTAGAGCAATTCAAAGCCTGAAGGGGGAAAAACAGGAGAGGCAACATATGGATCAATATTTGACACGTCTTTATTTCAACATGTATGAGAAACATGTCAGAACACACTACACTGGCAGAGTAAGGATAAGGATTTCAGTTAAATCCAGCTTATTCTATTCCCACCTGCTGAAAGTGGCGCATGCTGGAACTCAGTAGGACATATTAACTCCGCAGTTTTGAGAGCCCCTGCACACAAATTCACTCTTCTCATTTTCAGGAAGGAGATCCCATCTCACCACTGAACATTTAGAAGTCTTTGTGTTATTCTGATTCCATATATTTAATCACACTGAGCATGTGTATGCACAGCTGGGTGACACGAGGTTGGGTCTGTTTGCGTAAATTCAGACCTGCATTGCTAAGCTGGGTGTGAATTCAATTTGCACTGCTTTGTACACTCAATTTCAGTCACTTTCTAGGCATGATTAATAATGCCCAAAGTCGGAGTGTACAGCATGATCATACCATATACCCCTCTCCCATGCCTGCCTGCTGAAAGGTGGCCATGGAAAGTTGGATTGATGAGAATCATCAACTGGAAGGCGGGAGAGAAATACAACTGAATAATTTTGGTTCAATTATGATATGAAGAGACATACAAGCATTGTATTAAATCTAGAGGCTGTGGTAGATGGAACACTCTTTAAAAGAATATTCCCAGAGTTAGTACATCAGTTTTATAGGTAAGGCACAGGACTTAAAGATTTGGAATCAGTTAAAAGATTTGGAATCTATTTCCAGTTCTGCCACAGACTTCCCAAGTGATCTTGGGCAAGTTATTGATAGTAACTTCAGTGTCTTCATTTATACAGTTATTATGATACATGGTGTGTACTACTGTAGCGCCTAGGAGCCCTAATCATGGACCTGCACCCCCCCGGTGCTAGGTGCTGTACAACATGGATGATGTTTATTTACTTTGGAGAGGTTTTGTCATGCTAATTACATGAACTGATGTTTGTATAAGCACCCATTGAAATCTGAGGATCGCAGGTGTTTTTCGTCTATGGTAGTATTGTTAAGAGTATGTTTCACTATAGTGACAGGCTTTTATGTAGCACATCCATATTATATTACTGCTTATTTATGAGTCAGGAATAGGCAGTCATGTAGTTTGAGGCTGTTTCTCTTCTCCGTCTCCCAAGATCTAGTCGTCAAGTGGGGATGATACGATACATTACATTAATGACAGGAGATTATGCAAGTAACCAGTACAAAGGACTTGCAAACCCAATGCAATGTCAATGGAGAGTGACACTGTACATGGAATATACATCAAAGAAAAAAAATCCATGCCCCGAAGTGCTTTGGTAAGCATGGGGATGATACAATACACTAAAGAGGAGGTTTACTGGAGTAAACATGGAAAGGAAGATGTTCGGTGTAAAGCTTTCCAACTACACTGGCTAGGTTGCTTTTCAAGAGTTTACCACAAGGGCGGGCTGGGACACATTCATGGTGTTACGAACAACATGAGAGGTAGCACAAAGGTGCAGAACAGACAAAGGGAAATGTAAGTCTTGGCATAAACATGTTGAATCTATTTAGATTCATACAAATGCTAGAAAGGGCACTGATTCCATGTAACAAATATAGCACCAGCACAATTCTCCACCAGCAAGCCAGGAAATAACCCCCCCACCCTTAAATTTTACCTCCTCTCCCCACCCCTACTCCACAAAAGTGCCAGGGAAAGAAGAATGAGATTTGGACTATTGCAGACCAAGCAGATCCCAAAGCCAGGGGACCCAAATGGTTGACAGGGAAGGGTGAAGTGTGTTCCTTTTGTACCTCCACTATGTTCTTTACCGGTTGCTTACAGTTTTTTCATTTGCTTCTAGTGAATCTACTCAAGTTAACAGCTGATCAGACTGAGTGTGTATCCCAATCAGCAATGAGGAGCTAAATTTCAACATTTTTTTTTTTTATTTCCTTCAGTGGCAGCCCGAGAAGCCTTCTTTGCCCCATACTGATAGCCAGGTCTAGGCATTAGGCTCCATGCTTTAATAAAAAGCTTGGATGTGCTTTTATTTTACATTTTTGAGCATTTCACTTGCACGCCAGGCTGCTCTGACATTGTTTTAAACCACTGAAGGATTCACCTGTTCTTTGTCTGAAACTAGGTTTGAAGCAACCAGTGACCATTATTTGTTCCATGGACAAGTGTGTACCCGCCCGGGGGGCAAGCCCTGATTCCAGCATCATTCTTGTCTCAAATAAGTCCCTTGCTTCCTGGTCCCAAGTTCTCCCATTTCTGCAATATCATTCCCTTTTTTATTGGAGGCTAAGCAAAAAATAGCTATTTAAAATATTAGGCATTTTGGAGTTCTCTTTCAACTGTTCCCCTGGTCACTAATAGCTTTTTGTATTTTCCCCTAGTATCTCTCTCGGTGTATTTATAGAACTCTTTCTTCTCTCCTTTGACTGCCCTAGACAGGAATATTTCTTTTTAGCTTCCCTTATTTTATTCTTGCATGCCTTATATCTATTTCCTCCAATCACTACAATTACCCACTTCCCACAGACGATCATCCTTTTTCGTATTCCAGGTCTTTTACTACCTTCTTTTCAACCACTTTTTTAAAAAGAAATCTTCCTTGTATTTTTAAATTCTATTGGTCTTGTTGGCCTTTCATCTCTTATACTGCATAAATTCTTACCTTTTTTTTCTCTCTACACATTATACTTCATACCACAGCTGATTTTACACTGCTCACTAAATGTCATTTCAATCCTTTCGGAGAGGTAATGTCCTAATAGAATGTAGTATCACTGAATAGCAAGAGCAGGAGGCTGGGAAAGCCAGGATTTGTCAAGAATAGAACCACTAACACTGAATGACTAACCTTATGCAAGTCACTCAACCACTCTGTGCCTTTGTTTCCCCAATTATAAAAGAGGAAAACACTCAGCTCATGGGAGTGTTGTGAGGTTAACTAACTGGTGTATGGATACAATCTGCTGTAGCAGGGAAAAGAACTTCATTGCTATTGTGACTTTCTAGAATTCATTTGCACCACAAATTCACTAAATTTGTGACCACTCCACCCTCAATTCCCCACTGCCCTCGTGCCAGACCTTGTAATGCTGCTTCCACATTTGAAATAGGGAACTCTCTGACATCAAGTAAAAATATTCTTTGACAATATGTGGATTGTATCCTTTTTTCCATTAGCTAATCTCCGGAATTAAACTCTCTTACTGATCATTTATTGGAATTTTGACACCTTCGATAATCTTTTTATTGAAATTTTAACTTTAAACATACATCAGACAAGCCAGAAGGATAAAGATAGTGTTACAACACACAAAACATTATTGTAAGAGGGACATCAGGTCTGTATAGGAGCTCATAGTGGTCTGTGGTTAAATAGTTGGCAAGTCTTCAGTCAGTGTCCACTTAAGAACACTGCTTTAGATGCAGTCATAACTTTGACATTTTTGGAAACAATTCCAGGAGAGGTTCATCTGCCCCTGCTCTCTAGTTACATAGCTTATAATTTATCCTCATCATCAATGCCAGGTTTTGTATCCTTTATCTGAACCCAGACACTTTCATCTTCCTCATCTCTTCACATTAGTGATTATTATATTATTGATACATGGTATTATTGATACACGGTAACCACATCACCTCCATTTCCCCCCTCCACATCCTACCTACTGCAGACAGAACCTGCCTTTAGATATTTGCATTCCACTCACGTGTGTCCCACCATGCCTCTGTCATTACTGGTCCTCATGCATGAGAGCCTCCTGTTTTTCCTGCTTGTTTCCCTGTATTTCCAGCATGAGTGTAGGAGCATCCCTCCCCCGCCTTTTTTTTCTGTCTAATTTTCTGCACTTCCTTTATTAATTACCAGTACATTTCTGCTCGGGGTGCAATGACTTACAGACAATTTGGTGAATGACCCCCCCCAATTAACCCCCCCTCATACTTTTATTCTCCTGCCCATTACTGCTTATTCTAAGGCCCTCCCATACCAGCCTGGCTAGCCTTGTCGGATGAGGGGGATTGCTGAAACAGGACTAGTATGAGTGCCCTTCATGAGTTGATGCACATTAGCAGAGATGAGAGCCTTGTATTGCTAATGCTACCACTCTACCTGAAGGATTTTCCTCAACCTCACTCTTTTCTTAAACATTATTTTCACTTGAAAAAAACGTTTCTATTTTCTCCAGTTTTTGTCCCTCGGAAGCCAGTTCTGCTACTCAGAGGATAGATTTTGTCTGAATTATTGTAATTTCCTTCCAGTGCTGTGTGGAGGCCTCACACGTTTTTTCCCCTGAAGTATTTTTGCAGAGTCCCGAGAAGCACAGCTGGTTTCACCTCCATTAAGCACCTGCTTCTCTTCTAAACCGATTTCCTGAATTTCAAGATCATCTTAATTATTTTTCCAGGTACTTGTGTAATATATGGATAATTGCCTATATCCATTTTAAAAATGGAGCTAAAAAAGAAGAGGATCATTAAAGATAGGTAATGAGTCAACAAGAAAAAAATGTCAATTGCTTTTCTTTTGCTTCTTTAAAAGGTCATTTGAATTATGGCCCCAATTCAGCAAGCGCTGAAGCATATATTTAAATCCCACTGAAGTAAACAGATATATGCATGTGCTTAAGAGCTGTGTTGAACCAGAACTTAGACAGTTTTTTCCTGGAAAAGCATGGGTTAAATTTATCTATACCCTTTTCATTGCCAAAAACAAGGTACAGAAGTCAGTTAACTGGCTGTTGGGTTTTTTTGGGGCGTTTTAAGGAGGTAGGAGAAACGTCAGGTGATATGGCCATTGTGGTCCTCAAGCATTCATACCGAGTATAGAGGCGCCCCAGGCAGTTACTAGGATTGTATGGGAACAGCTACTAAGGAATTATATTCCTTTCCCTCCTTAAAACATTTCTATTCTCCAAGCTTGTGTCCCCCTTTTCAGGGGAGTCTGAGGTTCTCTTGTGCCAGCCCCTCTTTACAATTGTTGCAGTCCCATCTTCCTAACTGAGGGGGACCAGATGAGCTTCTCTTCTGTTCGTTAATATTGTTCCTTAGTTGGCAGAGGAGTCTATTTTATGTGGATCTAGCACTCTCCAGGTGCCAGGCTGACAGGTCTCTCCTTATCCACAGAAGAGTAGCAGACCAGGCAGAGGTAATGCAAGCTTCCCAACACTACCTCACCAATGTGCTTCAACCCTGTCTTGGAGGGGTCACCTTGAGGGACAAGAGGGCATTCAGTCTCTATGGCCCTCTCAATCCTCAGTCTCTTTGGTAAGACTGCCAACAACAGTAGTGATTCCTGTGATGTGGACAGAGGCTACAAAGTGCATTTCACCACCATGCATGGTCCCCGAACAGCCATCAGTTCGGAATGAATGTTTGGTCACAATGCGAACCCCAAGGGGGAAGGTGCTATAATCCACCTACCAACTTCTGAACAATCCAGTCCCCTCTTTATAGGGTCACTGTTGACCACCTCAAAGCATCTTTCTCCACACACGATAGTGAAAGGTATAACTTCCAGCACTTCTATCTCATCACAACAGATAAACGGGGTGGGGGGGGGGGGGAGGAAATCAAGATTAGGGATCACATCCTGGTCTTATGCATAGAACTGTTGCTGAGTCACGGATCAATTCCTCCATGAAACCTATCTATGACTATGTGCATATTGCACCCATATCAAACAACATTCTGGCAATAGTGGAAATGACTGTAGTAGGTATATTACCCTGGCATGTTAGTATAATCCCAAACCAAGGTGATTATTCTCAGAGCAAGACTGCCATACTCTCCCTCGTCCATTCAGCAGTTTAGTTGTCCCTATAGGCATGGGAAATTATGCACATATGTGCAGTGCTGAGAGGACAGACTGCACCCCTAAGAATGGTTATTGGAGCAGAAAAAAAGCATTGCTGGTTTATTTTCTATCATTGCATAAACTCCAGCTCACAGTTTCAAAGAAGAGGAGCACACTCCATACAAAGATGGTGTATGGGACCCTGGCAAAGCCATATAGTGAGTCCATCAATCTTTGAAGAACACCTAACTGTAGCTTGATGGTTATCCATTTCTGAGGTGTTTATGTCAGCCAATTCGAACAGTGTTTTTGCGATAGCTACCACCAGATGGTGCAAGAGGAATCCCAAACTGGAACTGCTGTTCCTCTGCAAGGTCACAGAAAAGTACACTTTGTAGAGAAAGCGAATGGTTCCCTAAGCAACTAGGCAAATGAGCCAAAAGGAAACAATCATGTCAGTAATGGAAACCAACATTCTTACAGAATAAAAAAAAAAAAAAAGAGAGAAACTCAGCAAATCTTGGACTTCTGCCCTATTTCAGCAATGGGCTGGTAACTTCATTACAAACCATGTAATCTACTGTTTTTGAATTAAACAGTTGTAAAACCAGAGTTCATGGTCATTTTCAATAGAAACTGGGGCACTTTCAAAAGACATAAGCAGCAAACATTCTAGTAGTTCAACAAGATACTTTGTTCTACACTACATCATTTGAGAAAAATCTCCTTGAAGAATATATATTTTTAAAAAGGACTGAAAACATGATTAGCGTTTTTATAAAATTCACATCAGTGCCATTCCATTTGTATTCTGTGCTTCAGTACATGGTGCACAAAGCAACCTGAATATCAAGATAAATTCGCAAGCTTCTTTGAATGGAAGCAGTTTAAGGTAGCACAGATGCAGTCAGATCTAACAGCTAAGTGCTTAGAATGATAGATGGAAAATGCAGCTCACTGTAGATCAATGTAGAATACAGAATGTCAAACTGGAGAGGGATGGGAGAAGAGATACCTTTTGGATAGAAAAATGCTGCAGCATATGAAGGAGAGATGAGAAAACTAGTCTTGAATAATCCATACAGCCTTCACTTCAAGGTGCAAGAGATATCAGGATAGGTGGTGTTCTTACAATAGAAGGTACTGGTTAGATCTGATCAACAGCACTATATCCAGTACAGATCGTGATCCCAGAAGAAAAAGGACAGAATAGCCTTTGAAGAATGCAGAAAGGAGCTACCAAAAAATGTGATACAGGAGATTCAAATCATAAGGGAAAATCAAGAAGGGACTTTTCTACATAGAAAACAAAGACCAGAGTGTATGACTTTACTGAACATTTTAGTAAGTTACATACAACACTTCTAACACTAAGCAAGCTCTTGTACAGTTTACCCCCTATAGCCACACTGGAAAGAGATATTGGCATGAAAGCCATAGACACACAAAGGATGCTATTGGAATGTATGGAATAAGATATCAGAGATATCCAAGAAAATGAAAAGAGCAAGGACAAGAGAATGAGTCCGTCTGAATATAAAGCAGACTGAGGCGCATCCAGAACTAGACGGGGATGGGGGGGGGGAGACTCTTGTAGCAGAAAAAGACTGCACAGGACAAGACACTCAGTTTTGGTTTTAGTCAGATAAAATATAGAGCGTATACATTATTTAGATAAGAGATGTGGCAATGAAACTCAACATTTTCCATGAGGCAAGTCTTTAAGCTAATACTGCTCTCCCTTTCCAAGTAACCTGCTGTCATAAACATACAGGTAAGGGTAGCATAAAATCCCTCCTTTACCTGTAAGGGGTTAAGAAGCTCAAATAACCTGGTTGGCACCTGACCAAAAGGACCAATAAGGGAAGAAGATCCTTTCAAATCTGTGGGGGGAGGTTTTGTTTGTTTGTGTTCCCTCTGGGACAGACAGAGACCAGGGCAGGAAAAACATCTCCTAAAACCCTACCTGAAATAAGCATCTAAGATTACAAATTGTAAGTAATAGCAAGGAAATGCATTAGATTTATCTTTTGTTTTAGCATGTGAATTTTCCCTATGCTAAGAGGGAGGTTTATTCCTGTTTTTTGTAACTTTAAAGTTTTGCCTAGAGGGGAATCCTCTGTGTTTTAAATCTTATTACCCTGTAAAATTACCTTCCATCCTGATTTTACAGAGGTGCTTCTTTTACTTTTTTCTTTATAATAAAGTTCTGCTTTTAAGAACCTGATTGGGTTTTAGTGTCCTAAAAACCCAAGGGTCTGGTCTGTGCTCACCTTGTTTACCTATTTGGTTGGTATATTATTCCCAAGCCTCCCCAGGAAAGGGGGTGAAGGGGCTTGGGGGGATATTTTGGGGAAACGAACTCCAAGTGGTCCTTTTCCTGAAACTTTGTCTAACTCACTTGGTGGTGGCAGCAATATTGTCCAAGGACAAGGAAGAATTTGTGCCTTGGGGAAGTTTTAACCTAAGCTGGTAGAAATAATCTTAGGGGGTCTTTCATGTGGGTCCCCACATCTACATTCCAGAGTTCAGAGTGGGGAGGGAACCCTGACACCTGCAAAGTAACATTAGAAGTGGGTTAGTTCAACAATATTCTGAGTGCCCACTAGTACTCAGTGCATATTGTGAGGCCTCCTGGCTTCAAAGCGCTTTTAGCAACAACCCTCTCCCTGCCCACTAATCAGGAGAGGGAGGCTTTAGGGGCTCGTAGTCCCATCAGCATATTCAGCAGGAAGAGAGCGGAACTTGAAACTGAGAAAAGTACAGAGGGTCCCCAACACGGTAGTTCAGTAAGGGAGGGTGACGTCCCCCTTAGCCCACTTAGTGGGGCATGAGGAGAGGGAAATTCCGACCAGTGAGGTTGGTGTGGGGAGGGGTGAGATGCTGAAGGTTCCCTTTACTCTGGTTAGGAGGAGTGTTGCTGAAATACATACATTCAGCATTTGTAAGTCATCTTTTAAAAACATCCCACCATCACTACAAAACAACTGAACCTGCTTCAGTTCCAAAGTTGGCACTGAGTCTTTTGGCTGAATGACTAAAATGCACAGTTTATGTAAATCACTTTCTTCCCCGAATAGTCCTTGAAGACTCACGTCTGACCTTGGATTCTTTAAGTACAGTACATCAAATGTTAATGCTTTCTTTCTTGCCAAAGTTGTGGATTTTTAATTCTCAGTGGCAGCAAAATTTGTTTCATTTTCAGGGGAAGGGGGAAAGAATGTGCTGCCTACAAAACAAACAATTTTAAAGTGTCATTATTTGAAAATGGACTCTCTAAAATAAAAACACATTCTAGGGTTTCTCTCTTCGTTAACTGCATATCAAATATGATCTGTTTGCAAGTAAAGACTTTTTTCTCTAACTGACAAGGCTGCAAACCCACCCTAGAGGTTGAAAGTCAAGCTGGGTTCTTTCTAATCCCTGCATCACCAGCAAAGAGAAAAAGATACTGTAAATGGAACGAACCTAAAAATTCTACTGATGATGCCTCAGCCAGAGTAGAATCCATCTCCTTCTCCCATAGCTATGTTGACCACACATTATGTCACTGTGTGAAACTGTTAGTGCTGCAGAGTCCATATACCTATGGGTAAGCAGTCTAGTGAATCTGAGTTAGCTTCACTTGGACTATAAGGTGGATAGAAAGTTGGCTAGATTGTCGGGCTCAACGGGTAGTGATCAATGGCTCCATGTCTAGTTGGCAGCCAGTATCAAGTGGAGTGCCCCAAGGGTCGGTCCTCAGGCCGGTTTTGTTCAATATCTTCATAAATGATCTGGAGGATGCTGTGGATTGCACCCTCAGCAAGTTTGCAGATGTCACTAAACTGGGAGGAGAGGAAGATACGCTGGACGGTAGGGATAGGATACAGAGGGCCCTAGAAAAATTAGAGGATTGGGCCAAAAGAAATCTGTTGAGGTTCAACAAGGACAAGTGCAGAGTCCTGCACTTAGGACGGAAGAATCCCATGCACCGCTACAGACTAGGGACCGAATGGCTCGGCAGCAGTTTTGCAGAAAAGAACCTAGGGGTTACAGTGGACGAGAAGCTGGATATGAGTCAACAGTGTGCCCTTGTTGCCAAGCCGGCCAATGGCATTTTGGGATGTATATGTAGGGGCATTGCCAGCAGATCGAGGGACGTGATCGTTCCCCTCTATTTGACATTGGTGAGGCCTCATCTGGAGTAGTGTCCCCAGTTTTGGGTCCCACACTACAAGAAGGATGTGGAAAAATTGGAAAGAGTCCAGCGGAGGGCAACAAAAATGATTAGGGGACTGGAACACATGACTTATGAGGAGAGGCTGAGGGAACTGGGATTGTTTAGTCTGCGGAAGAGAAGAATGAGGGGGGATTTGATAGCTGCTTTCAACTACCTGAAAGGGGGTTCCAAAAAGGATGGATCTAGACTGTTCTCAGTGGTAGCAGATGACAGAACGAGGAGTAATGGTCTCAAGTTGCAGTGGGGGAGGTTTAGGTTGGATATTAGGAAAAACTTTTTCACTAGGAGGGTGGTGAAACACTGGAATGCGTTACCTAGGGAGGTGGTGGAATCTCCTTCCTTAGATATTTTTAAGGTTAGGCTTGACAAAGCCCTGGCTAGGATGATTTAGTTGGGGATTGGTCCTGCTTTGAGCAGGGGGTTGGACTAGATGACCTCCTGAGGTCCCTTCCAACCCTGATATTCTATGATTCATGCATGAAGAGGCAATTATTCCCCTGCTGTGAAGAGTTTTCTATTTATTTTGAGGATAAAGTCTGATCAGGATGGTGACCTCAATGACTTCAGATCAATGTGTGGGAGTGGGGGCGAGGGACAGGGAAGAAAGTTACAAGTGCAAAATCTTCTGCATTCCAGCCAGTCTCCCTCCCAAGTTCTTGGGAGCATCTTCCTGCAACTTTTGATTTGGACCCATGCTCGTCCTGACAGCTGATAAAATCTAGTGATCAAACTGGATCCATTAGTGGTGTGAATTATCAATGCCTCTTTTCAGAAGGGCAAGATGACCTAGAGAGAGTGGCAATTTGGCCCATGCTCAAGGTTTCTTGACACTGACAATTTTGCCAGTTATCACACCTTTCCCTCTGCCCAATCCTGACCCTTTTCAATCAGGCCCATAATCCTTTCCTAACCCTCAGAATTTCCTGACCCTTTTTCAGTCTGGGGCATGGCATGGAGATTAGAATGGTTTTGTTAGCTGATGATCTCCTGTTGGTATACAAAGATCAGATGTCCATGCTGATAAAATACATATTTTATCTATAAGCTGTCTTTGTTACTGTTGACCAAGGATGTTTTTGACATATTTGTGGCCCCTGGCAGGAATAGGAAGAGTCACACTTGAATGGCTCTGTTCTTTTCTCCCTGAAAGGACCCAGATGGTAGTGTCTGGTGATTGCTCATTTGCCCTGAAGGTTCTCGCCTCATGTGCGGTATGCCACACAGCTCTATTTTGTCACCCCTCCTGTTCAGTCAGACCCAGCAATTGCAGCGACTGCGAAAAACAAACCAAGAACATTGCCTGGCCCATCTGCCTTGCTGGAGTTTGGGCCAGCTACACAAGCAGAAAACCTGGAAGCTCTGATGGATGTCTGCCCACCACCCTTGAGAACAAACCAAGAACACCTGGGGACTCCATGCTAAATGAAGTCATTAATGCAGCCTTCAAAGAAAGCAACATACCAGCTACCCAGAAAAATGCAGTAATCAGATAATGCTGAAAAAAATCGACACTTCATACAAGTGAACACGGAAACTATCTCCCCCTTCTTAGTGGAGAATTGTCTAGTTTGGAATTCACTTCTTCCCCTGTGGTTTGACAGAACTTAGGTTCAATGACTTTTAGGATACACTGCAAGTCCTATCTATTTTTTCAGGCTCTCCAGGGGTGGATAGGATATGGGGGGAGAAAGGGGTGCGGTGGAGGAGAGCTTGACTGAGGAATTCTTTATTGTTAGTAGTTGATATTGAGTCAGTTGATGTGGTTTTAAAGTTGTGTCTATCTGTGTCTAGAAATCATGAGAGGATTTTTTCCTAAAACAAATGGGAAAAAACACTTATTTTCCCTCACAAAACCCATCAGAGGTGACTCAGACTTCACACAGAATTGAGTAGAGAGGTGCCATCACTCTTTCGATCATAACTGCCTTTTGGTAGAAATCAGGTTTGATTCGCTGACCTAACTGCGATGCCTAATTGTCCACACTAATTATCAAAAGGTCTAAGTTCGCTATCCAATGCATTTCTTGGACAGAGAGCGAGAACCTGAGCAGTTCTCTGAAGCAACAGCCATAAAAAAGCCTAAGGTATTTTCAATAATAAAACAACACGTTGCTTTTAGCATCTCATCAGCAAGTCCAAGAACTTTATAAACACTGGAATTTTTTACAACTAGAGTCAGCAGTGCAAATCAACAGCTTGAGACGGTGGCATTAAGGGACTCCTTTCCTTCACTTCAGGCTGTTTGGACCAATCATTCTGATTCCTCTAGTACTTAATGCATTGTTAACTAGGGACTGGATGTTCCAAACTTCATATTCTCTTGGTCTCAGACCACTGTCAATTTGGTTCCTTGCCCCTTCAGTTCTGTATTGGCAGATGCATATCAGCTGTTTTGACGCCAAGAAGTTGAAGAGCTTTTAGCTTCCTCCCCATTTCAGTTCTGTAATCCCATTTGTGAAGAAATATTTATGGAAAGAGCAAACATCCATAGAGTTTTGCTACAGGTGGCACGTTAGTTAACTCATTTTGATAAAAAGGTTTCAGTATTGTTTGACTGCTTACATCTTTAAGGGTTTTAGAAACAGACTGTCAGAAAATCATAGTGAGCAGACAAATATATATGAGGAGGTGTAACACAGAGTTCGTTGGTGGTTCACTACTCTGTGTCAGCAACTCTTGTTAGGCCTGATATACTCACTGCACCTAACACACTGTTATGATATATACCCAAAAGGTGGCAAGGAAAACTCTTAACTCACTGATCATTAATATTCTTGCATAATGTTTGTAAAGGGTGTGAGCAAAGAGCTATGGACACATGCTAGAATTACGTTCTTAAAACGTTTGGCAAGCAATGCATAAACCCAGTCTGCCTAGGCAAAGGAACGTGTATTTGCTTGCCGTCAGAGACAAAGGCGGCACATTCACATAAAAGGCAGACAAAGCCATCAACCTCGCAAATGGGGAAGATAGCCTTTTGTGGAGGTCTGAACCTCAAATGATAAGTAATTGAATCAAATGATTGTATGCTATATTTCTGTGTTATAAAAATTATCAGGTAAGGTCTTTTATAAAAGCTAATGACATACTAGTGACCAATATAACTGGAAAATATCTATATTAAACACTTTGAGGAATTATGAATACTCATTGATATTATGCTTTACGATCTGTGACCAAACGAAAGGAGAAACAGGTTTTCTCCCAGACAGGTGGGAAGGAAGTGATCCACCATTAAGCAAGGTGTGACCAAACACAATGGAAGACCCTTTACATGTGAATCAGCTGGGGAATGGGAAGTCCACAGAAACGGAAGAATAGCATGAGGTCATCCTGAGTCTGGGGACAAAACAGTGTGTTGGGGAAGATATAAAGAGAGAGGAGAAGCCATGTTGGGATACATCACTCAACAGACACAAGGGACTGGACTATTGCAAGCTGAGAAAGATGGGTCTTTCACCCAGAGAGGTTGAAGTCTCTGGGCACTGAACATAGGTGAGAAACCTGCTTAGGCAAAGATCATTCACCCACGAAGACAAAGGGGAACCAGCTACCTTGTACTTCTGTGGAAGGTCTTGACTGACAGAAAGTCAGCCATCATTGGGAAGAAGAAAGATTAGTTCAAGGTAGATTTCTTAGAAAAGCCGTAGTGAGTTAAGTCAAGCCTTAGCCACTAGAAAGCATATTTTACATTCATTTGCTTGTAACTATTTTTGTCTTTATCTCTTGTACTTCAGCTCACTTAAAATCTCTCTCTTTTGTTAATAAACTTGTTTTACTCTTGATCTAAACCAACCCAGTACTGTGTTTGAATTGCAGTGATTGTTAACTCCAGTTAAGGCAACAAACAGCTGTGTTTTCAGCTCTTTAAAGCAGCAATGGACCTTATTACTCCCATGAATGAGGGCTGGACATTTCAGGGCAGATAGTTTTGGGGAAATTTGGGGCTGGGGTCATGTGGCCAGTAGTAGCAAAGGCAGGTGGAGATCAGATGGGGCTGCTGTGTTGTAGGCAGACAGCTGGGGTCAGAGCGCTGTACCAGGGTTGCACAGCACACAGATACTTAGGGAACTGAATGCTTTTCTGCTGGTTGTTGGTGTCTGGGCTGTGAGCCAGAGCAGCAGAGCACTGAAGGCGCCCTGGATTACAGGGCAGGCAATGACAACCTCTCACTGGTCTGAATTGCACCCCAAAATGGGACAGGAGGAAAGGAGAGATTGAGAGACACACACATGGAGGGCATGGGAAAGCAAAGACACATTATGCTGGTGCCTCAACTAAATAGACAATCAAACTCACATGTGCACTCAAGAAGCCCACAACACGAAGGCTGAGTTTTGCCATCATCACAAGAGTGAGCTAGGAGGAGAAGTGAGCGTAGAGCCCTTCCTCACAGTAGTGCGCCCACATAGGGGTGAGGCAGCATAAACTGGCTTTCAGCCAGGAAAAGGAAAGAGTAGCAGATAGCAATGTTGGCAGCGCAAGTGACCTGAGACGGGGAGATTACAGAGAGGGGCCACAGCCTCTCTGTGCCCCAGGGCAGTTGTGTTTTGGGGGAAAACTGCTGGCTACACCTGTTGAACGGGTGCTGTAAATGGTGCCACTCCCTGCACTCCACTGGGCCTCCAGAGGCATTCTGGCTTTCAAAAGGCCCATGAGAGGTCAATGGGCTCTGGGAGTGCACTGCGCCTTGCAGTTCTGGGCCCTTTGCCTTTGTTCACAGATGGTGCTATTTACAATTTGATATTTTGCCCCAGTGTGAAGAAAATAAACGTCACTTGGGAATTTGGAGAAAAGGGATTGTGTGCTGACTGGGACAGAACTATGGGACCTCTGCTGATCACATTTCAAACACTCACTGGTTCACCAGGGACTTTCTATTCCTGTTTAAAAAACACGTACACCCATGACATGGTACTTAGATTCCACAGTGATGGGCGCTGTCTAAGAGCCTCAACAGATGCAGTTAGGCAGGCAATATTTCAGCTAGGGCTGGCACCTGTCAGGATCTCACCCTGACAGGCTGGTTCTTTGAGTTTTATCTTCAGTGCCTGGGGAAAGGCAACTTAGAAAACAAAACAGATCTTTCAAAATCTACACATCACCCCATGTTTGGCAGCTAACTTTATGGTTTGAAAAGCTTCTTTCTAGGTTACTCATGCTTCAGGGAGTTCACTTTGATTCTTTCATTTCAAAACATAAATATTAATTCACTTGCTCCTGATTTCTGGAAGTTTGCACCAGGCAACCAGAGTGAACAGAACTCCGCATCCTTAGGCTTCCAGTGAATCACATCACTACCTCACACGAGTGTTGCAATTACCTATTACACAAATGGAAAATGAAGGACAGCCTGATATGCAAATGTGGAGAAGACATACAAACCATGGCACACCTAATCCTAATCTAAAATCATTCTCTAGAGGGAAAGCCTTACTTCTTTCCATGTCACTGAAAGCCACTAAGTGGATGACAAATTTGGATGTCGACCTTCCGTGCTGCCATACCAAAGAAGGAGAAGGGATCACATTCTGCCCTTCATTATCACACACTGGAGTACATTCAGAGTCACAGTGGAGTCACTTCAGACTCACAATGGATACCAGTGAGGGAAGTGTTCTGATGCAAGCTGGAGGAAATGGCTATGCTGAGGACCCTTCAAAGATAATATGGAACTTCTGTGGAAAAGGTAGTCCTGTTTTGTGTTGGGAAAAAGCATGCAACCTGAATCTTAGCCTATAGTAACTCTAGGCCACTGTTGCTTCCTTATTAGGGCTAGTATTTGGTCTGTTACAGGCAGAGTGCTGTGGACTTACACTGGGAAGAGTTTTATAATGACAAAAAACACCAGTAAGCATTTTGGTATTAATGGGTACAAGTACTATGAAGAGACCCATCTACACAATAGTATTCAAAAGTACTTAATAATTAAATGCATTTATGGGAAGCTCCGAACTTGCTCGATGTCTAGTAAGCTACTGTATGCAGATCCAAATACATCCTCCAATCCTGTTCACTGTTTGAAACTGCCAATTAGTTCCCACTTCAACTTCTGAAGTCAAAAGTAAGTTTCAGTACTTCTCTGCATTTCATGAAAGATGTCACACATCCCCAAAGGAAGGTCTGTGCTTCTAAACCCCTCTCTATTACATCCACTCTGCTGCTGTCGGACAATGGAAACATCTCCTTATAACCGGAACAAAATATCTTTTCAGCATCAAGTTGCTTCCATGTCAGTGTGGAGGCAGAGTGAATATAAAACCACCTTTAAGCTCTCTGTAGAGAATGGGCATTTCAGGTCCATCCTCAAAGTATCCTGATCAAAGAGCAACATCTGCGAAAAACATAAGGTTTATAGGAAAAAGGAAGTTTAAGTGCTTTAAGCAGTTATGAGTGCAGGTGACTATAAAAATAAAGTTACCTGTTTGATATTACAATTTTCACTTTCCTGGTGACTGGGAGGCAGAGTGGTCTAAAGGATAGAGCACCAGACTGGGACTCAGGAGACTTTGGTTCTGCCAATGACCTACTGTGTGACCTTGGGCAGGTCACTGCACGTCTCTGCCTCAGTTTCTCCCTGCTACCCATTGTATGTCTTTATTTAGACAATGCTCTTTGGGGGAAGGGACTGCCTCAATGGGGCCCCAGACACAACTAGAACATATAAACACTACTGTAATACAAATACAAACTCAGAAGGACACCTCTGAACCCCTTGCCCAAGTACCTTGATTACTGTAACTTTGTCCTCTCCAATATCCCTGCTTCTTACCTCTGCTCACACTCCACTCTACACACAACCAACCCTGCTAAAATTATCATCAGCCCCTACACTGGCTCCAACCATATCCTCATTCAATCTTCTCACCAGCTTCTGTCTCTGGCTGTGTCAAATTCAAAAGGCTTTATCAAAATCCACTTCACATTACCCTTGCCTACTTATCTCACCTTCCTCCTTCTCCCGCCCCTCCTCCCCCTTCTCTCCCATAAAGGAGAGAGACCTCCTCTCGCTCCCTTCAGGCCCAAGTTCCTTCCAAGTAGAGGGTAGATCCCAAAGCTACAAGTGTTGCCACAAATGTTACCAACAATTTTTTTTTAAATGGAAAGGCTAATGCTAAATGTGACAACAGAAACCAACATATTTGCTGTTTGACTGACTAGCTTAAATGCCCAATAATCATAGGCAAAATAGACACGAACAGCTTTGTCCATGAACATATAGATCCCCTGGAAACAGTTCTAGATCACTGTTAAATTTAATTTGGATAGCACTGTGGGAAGAGAGAATATAATCAGAGAGGTAGCTAAGGCCCCAGTCCTGCAAACACACGTGTGCAAATGGGTTTATTCACGGTAGTGAAGTTAAGCAGGATCAGGGCCCAGATTGGTAGCTATGGATGAGATTCTTTGGTCAGATATATAGAGGAAGCACACAGACAGTCTTCCAGATACAGAACATGGAAATGTTTCAGAGCACCCCAAATCATAATCTGTCCTCAATAACGTCATGATTCAGATTCACAAGCCTTCAAGAAAGTCATGCTGAGAGATTCCAGAGCATAGAAGCAACAGAGGCTATCTGAAAGGAACACAGCAAAGAAAGCATGCACGTGGGCATGTATACACTGCAATGAGTCTCAAAGCCCAGGTCAATTGACTAGGCTTGTAGGGCTTGGGCTGTGGGCTAATACTACACATTCCTACTTGGGCTGGGGCCCCATTCACATCAGGTTTCAGCGTTCGAGCTCCAGCATGAACATCTACACTGTTCCTTTTAATCCATCAGCCTGAGCCCCTTGAACCTGAGTCAGTCGACTCGGGCTCAGAGACTCACCGCTGGGAGTTTTTCTTTGCAGTGCCGACATACCCACACAGAGCAGCATTTGGGGTTCTGAGAGCTGCTCAAACCACTGCACTTCCCCACAATTAAAAAAAGATGGCAAGAACCCCTTCTTTGTGAAAGCCATATTGTTAGGGACAGCATTTTTATTTAGTTCATTTTTTTAAAAAAAATCTGATAAAATTATGCAATTATATAGTGACTTGTTTGAATGAAAACCAGTGGGGGGGGGGAGGGCGGGGGGAGAGGATTGAGGGAATTGGATGGATGTCAGAGAGCCACGGTTACAGAATATTTCATGCAAGTAAAGTATATTCTTTCACCTGTGTGTCCAGTTGGGTCAATAATTCAAAGATGGCATTTTAGAAACCCACACACTTTCTTAGTGCCAGACTGGGCTATTATTAATGCTGGGATTGCTGCAGAGCTGCACTGCCCATGAAGGGGCCTTAGGAGGCGCTGTGCCTCCTGGAGAGTTCCTTGGCATGGATGGAGAGCACGTCTAATGTGCACCCTTCTGCAGCTGGCCAGCTGTTTGATGTGGAGGGAAGGCAAAGCTAGGGCCTCACCTCCTGCCCACCACTTTTGGTGCGATTTGTGCCCACAGGGGGCGAATTAGCAGGATGCAGCCCCGGTGCCCTGGAGACCACAAAGATGGCAATTGTGGCCAACCCTGGCACAGGGGGAAGATGCTCATTGCATCTTCCTCATTCTGGGCAAGGATGAGACACAGTTTAGCCCTAAATGAACATGGGCATTTCAAATATTGCCAGCGTCTCCTGTGAGCAAGACTCGGGGCATTCAGCGACACACTAATGGCCCAGGAGGCTGAAGTAAAAATGGTTTGTCTCCCTCTGTGCAGCAATCATTGTTCATGTTGATCATCTGAAACTAAGTCGGTTAGTGATCATCTTCTCCCTGGCTCCAAAGCAAACAATAGCTGGACTGATACTAGATTCCAAACTATGTGGAGGTGAGGTTGGTTTTTAAGTTGACAGGCAGTTTTGAATGGCTGTTTTATTACATAAAATTTCTGTCTCTCAAAAGTTCAAGGTCATTTTTCTTTAATGCACAGTTAGACATCGGTATATGGTACAATAAGTCATATCATTCCCCTGCGAGGATGGAGCAGGGGAAGAGGTGGGAGGGAAGCTTTTAAGCCTGACTAGAGCACTCAAAAGTTTTACAACTGAATTTGGTTTTATATAGCACATTTCACACTTAAAGTATCTTACAGCGCTTTACAAAGGAACGAGTCACATAACAGGACTGCAGTGGCTGTGTAGGCAAATGCACTAACTATTATTAATACAGAGAAAACAGAAGTTTTATATTTTGATCCTGTTACTTACCCTTCTGCAAACAAGTCAATGCATCTTAGTTTCAATAGTTTCATTCCTTGTGCATCACTGATTCTTGAGGTACAAAGGTTATTTGAGACTACAAGTTATCTTTTACTTCTTTGGTTAAAATTCACTTTTAACACTTGAAAAACTGTTCTTGTTGAACTGATAAACTGCTAAGACCTGGCTGTACACATTGCTTCCCTCTTTGTTGGGTTATAGCAAAGACCTCTTTGCTGGCCTCCTGTGGTCTGTTGTCTCCTTTTATAGTAAGCTCAGAACCATGAAGCTATTTTATTTTGCATTGTTTTTGGTTTTCTCCAAGATTTCAAACATGTTCCTGAAAAGCAATTTAAAATGGTACTGCGAGGGTTCCAGGTTTTACTGTACTATGATGGCTCCAGATGAAATGTGCTCACATCACAGTGAAAATAAGTTATAAACTCCCTTGAAAGTCAAGCTGAGATCTGATAGTCAGCAGAGAGTTTTGCACATTATGACTTAGTAATAAAAATTCTGTGGCCTGAATTCTGCCCTAAATTAATCTGACAATTTGGACATGCAGTTGGAACTTAGTTAAAGAATTCAGCTCCTTCCCCTGGCTCTGTAGGGCTAATTGAAGTGAAAGGCAATAAAAACATATTTTTGCTGCTGACATAAGCAGTTATATCTGTCCATACCACAGACAGCAGATCTGGTCTCCTCCTTAGTCATTTGCCAATTCTAACTCTAACTTTGCCAATGTCATCCCTTTCAGAATTTTCTTCCTTGGGAAATCCACACTGAGGGTTTCATGGCCCCAGTTTCAGACGTAGCTGGAAACATACTCCCAACATAAGGCTCCACTGCAGCTGGAGGGGGGCACTGTGACTGGCAGCGCATGCAGACATACCCAAACTAGCTAAGTACTCTTGCTAGCTCACTAAAAACAGAAGGAAGGCCACAATAGCATCCCGACTTCTATTTTTAGCAAGCTAGCTAGATTATAGCTAATGCGAATATGTCTAAATGAGCTGCTGGTGCCCCAGCTGCAGTGGCTCAGTACCTTCAGCGGCTGTGTTGAGAAGAGAACCGAAGTATCCTGACTCCTCCCATCCATGGCCTATCCACTTACTAGACCAAACTCCCTTTCTTTACAGTGCAGCATTTTGCTCGGTGTACAGCCATACTTCGACATGTTCCGTAGCCCATGAAGTATGATCAGGAGGGTAGGGGTGTCCTATACTCTCCAGAGAAATGTCCCGGGATAACATTTTTTTAAAAGGACTGAAGAGATTTAGGAGCCTCAGTCCCACTTTCAAAAGTGCCTGAGTAACTTAGACCTTTTAAAAACATTATCCAGGATGTCCTATTCCCATCTGGACAGCCAGGGGACTCGGTTTACCATCTTATGCAGAGTTCTAACAGTTTCTTTTGCTTGTATGCATAGCATTTCTGATAATCTGGCAGGACATCCAAGGCAGCAGTCATTCTGCCTCAGCTGTTCTGAAGCTTTCTGCCAGTCTCTGAGTTTGACAAGTGCCCCCGTCAGCTGAATGTTGCTGCAGTATTGTTGGTGGACAGTAGGAAACACTCTTAATTTTGTGCAACAAGGTTTTTGTAATGGACTTCAACAAGTCAATTTAATCTCCACACATTGGCAGCAGCAGCTTGGTGCATATTCCTTGCTCTGTGATAACGTTGGCTAGGCAACCAGACGACTTCTTGATATTCACCCTTCTTAGAAGCATCAACTCCATTGTTTTGCATTGTTTTTTAAATACACTTATGCTAAATGGAATAGTCTTCTCTACGTCTTCTGTTGTTGCTGCTTAATTGAAACTGAAGAAATGGCATGGCAGGAATCCTACTTAATCCAACAGTTTTGGATGGATGGGCAGAGTCTTTCACCACTGTGACTAAGTCCCAAGACTGAGACAGCTGCAGTGATGCGGAAAATGCACCTCTCCCTCCAAGTCCTCTGTTTTCATTCCCGGCAGGCTTGCTTGGCACATTCTCATTTTATAAACAATTCTATAAGAGCATCTGCATAATGAGCTGGACTCTGTAATAACAGTCATTGTATTTTAGAGTAACTATTATAATTGCTTGTAGAATAGAAGTGGTAAATGAGACATGCAAAAACACACACACAAACCAAGGAAGAAGAAAAAAAAATTAACCCTTCTCAGCCAAAAGCAGGCAGCGATGCATAACACAGGGTAGTTTGGGAGGAGAGGAGAAAACAGAAGAAACAGTAGTAGCAACCTGAAGCTGTCACTTTCCAGTGGTATCTATTTTATCTTCAGAAACTGTAGCCATGTACTTCAATCCCAAGTGAAAAGGAAATGCAAATACACATTAGTGGTTCAAGTTTTAAAATACTGTCGTCACTTGTCTCGTAACTGTAAGGCAACATATGTTGCCATAACTAAATTAAATACATTACCTGGGCAGTCAATCTGCTAAAGTTCTAATTTTATTTAAAGATTTACACACACAGAGTAGAGCATCATAAATGACACTACGTATCTGTGATGGGGTGCCTGCCCCACACTGTGCTCTAAGGGGTTAATAGAGCCCTTGGGAGGCTGTGCAGGAGGCAGCCAATCAGAGAAGGGCTGAACGGAGCAGCCAATCAGGGTCAAGCAGGCCCATATAAAAAGGGAGCTGCAGGGCAGAGGAGTTCAGTTCTCTGCTGGGAGCCCAGAGAGGAAGGATGGTCTCTGGAGGGCTGAGAGAGCTGCCAGCACCCTGGACAGAGCAGTCCTGTTAGCAGGGACTGGGGGAGCGAGAGACAGCTCCTGGCTGGCTGCTGGGGTTTGCAGGCTGAGACCCTGAGGCAAGGACAAAAAGGATGCTGGGGCCACGAGGAAGTGGTCAGACAATTCGCTGCAGTAGCCACTAAGGGAAGTGGCTGAACAGCAGCCTGCAGGTCCCCAGAAGGGGGAAGCACAGAGTGTGGCATGACTGGAGGGCTGTCTGGCTGAAGAGGACACCACGATCCCTGGAGAGATGTGGGTCCTAGAGCAGGAGTGATGGTGGCAAGGCACCACCCAAAGAGAGCACGCTAACGTGCAGAGCTAATCCCCAGGAAAACCAGCAGGAGGCGCCAGAGTGGTGAGTGAGCCCCATTACACTATCCATAAAAAATAGAGGGGGGGAAAAAACCATTGAAAGCCTGAACAGTAAAAATACTAAGCACTTTATAATATTTTACGTTTTCAAAACACTCCATGTACCGTAAATTACTCAATCCAGCCTCACCACACATCTGCGTGGTAAACAAGCATTATCAAGGACTGACCGAAACTGGGTCTATACTGAGCTTTCCATTAACATTTCCCACCATTACAGTACCAGCAGTGCTAGCAATGGTGAGAGTTCTACTATAGATAAAGCACTGGCAGCTACTGCTGTTTTTACTATCATGTCATCTACTTACCTGACAAGGTTAGACACCACCAGCAGCCAGTCTACTGCAATGGCGCAAAATGTTTAAAATATGCTTAATACAGACACAGCCTCTGAGGTCAACGGACATGCCCAAGGCCATTCAGCAAGTCAGTAGCAGAGCTGGTATCAGAACTCAAAAGAGTTTCTTTGCTGAACACTCTATCGTACTTCCTCTCTTATGGCTACCATAATTACTCCATGCGGCAGTGGAGAACCTGCTGTTTTGTTACTCATAGGCTGTTTTATTCTATGAGTTTCTGTCCCAGGCTAGTTTAAGATGTTCTAAGCACATGCATTATAAATTTCATTTTCCATGAATGTATAAAGTTGGCCGCAAATTAACAATGTTAGAAAAAGGAAATTTACCACTGGGGATCCTTGCTTTTCTAAAGTACTGCTAGTTATTATACTAGAGCTATATTCTTGGGTGTCAGCCTCAGGCATGAGAGATTGGGGAACTGACGTGTGAAGTAAAATAAGTTATATGGTCCCCAGAGAGCCACAGAATCTGAAGAGGCCGGGGGAATATCTAGTCGCGGACTGCCAGGTTTTTTCCCCACTAAGGAAATGTTAACGTTTAAGAATAAGGGAGAAGAAGGTGGTGAGCGTGGACATGCCTTCACTATCAGTGGTTGTTCTACAGTCCTCACTGTGACTCTGGAGAGGAATCTCAATTGGACAGTACAGGCCCAACTTTGGAAAAACCTTCCTGCGGACGGAAGAGTGCTGCAATTTGCATCTTTTCCAACCCAGCCGCCTTATTCCATGTGTGCATCCGAAGTAGCTTTGCTTAGTATTTCTTTCACAAGGGGTTAAACTCTTATTCCTTAAGAGGCTACAATCTGGGCCAAATTCTAAGGGCATGTCAACATAAGCACTTACTGTACAGCAAGCAGGAGTGTAAATCTACAGGGCTCCAGAGCACCACGGACTTAAGCATCCATGTGGACCCAGCTGAGGTGCACTAAATGTTCCCTACTGTGCAATGACCTACTGCAATTTAAAACAGCAGGACATCAGTGTGCCAGGAACTTGTAGGGCACATCAGCAGGGTCCTCACGTACACTTAGTGCATGGCATGCTCTAGATCTACACCCCAGCTTGCTGTGCAATAAGTGCTTATATAGACACTCCAAGAAGTGAAGTCCCCAGAATCTCTGTCCCTGAATATATGTGCACAGTAGGTAATTTTGAAAGATTAACACCATCTATCTGGTAAAATGAAGAACAGAATCTAAATACGTAGCAAGACTTTGAGAGAAGAGGAAGAATTAGAAGACAATAATCTTGCAATGGATGCTTGCAATGGATGCTTGCAATGGATGATTGCAATAATCTTGCAATGGAAGCTTGCAATCCTAGTATCCATTCTCAATGGCCTGCTGGGAGATTTCAGTCGAACTCTAAGCCCATCACTTTACACAAACACCGCAGGTTTCAAGAAGAAGAACGCACGCTCACACCTTCTGATCAGAAAAGGAAACAGATGCATTGTTAAAAACGGAGGCAGGCACTGTGAATGACTACTGGAGCTTGGTGAGCTATTCTGCAAGGGACAAAGATACATAAGCCTGAATAAACTGGAATAGACTCATCTGCTATTTGTCTGTTATTAAACGTTTATTGAAGCTGCATTTCTAAAATGCAGCCACACTAGCCACCTGCCCCACCTCCCCCTGCGTTTCTCTGAAGCAGTGTTAATAGGAAGTGTCAGCTGGGTTTTATTTTTCTCCTGGTTTTCTTCTGGCATCCAACGGCTGCTACACATTTCGTAGAAATCATAGAATCATAGGACTGGAAGGAAGGCACCTTGAGGGGTTATCTGGCCCAGTCTCCTGCACTCATTTCCTTGGATCTGTGTATTCCAGGTGCTCTGTACCAGGCCCTCAGCTCCCACTGACTTCATTTGGAGTCACCTCAGCACCTTGCAGGATAGGACCCTAGTCATCATGCTCTCTGTTCAGTGGCTAATAGTTTAAAAACCCTTCAACCTCATGTGAAAAAAACCAAACAAAAAAAAAAACCACTTTGCAGATTTGCAGTTTCTGGAGTGGTTAAAGACTGCACTATATTTTGAAATGAGACGGGGTCAGACTCCACTCCGTGGTTATGGAAGGAAAGGGCTTTATTTGCAGTCTGTGGAGGTTAAAAATAGAAAACGTTATTTTGAAAAGCACTTTGCAAGGCAGGGATGGCCAAGAACAGTGACGCCCAGCAAGAGGCTGGCAACCCCCTGCGGTCTCCCAGCTCAGGAACAGACACAACCGAGCATTAGGTTATATAAATGGAGACGCCAGGGCACTGCTTTTTCTTGCTGAGTTCAGCAGAGCTGAAACCCCAAGGAAACCCTTTGCATGGGGATTTGGCGGCAGCAACGCTACCCATGGGGCACATCGGGGCAGAAAGGAAGCAAGATTCTTACATCATTGCTGCCATGGAAACTGCATCAGTCACCTTTCCGAAGTACTTGTGCTCTTGCCAGTCAGAAGCCTCTCCTTGCTGCCTCTCCCAGTCCCCTCCCAGCCCATATCTTTTGTTGCTGAAAATGTATGAGAAAAACCTATTGTTACTCCTATGGTGAAACAAGCCACTTGGGGACAACCAGCTGTTTCCAGCTGGTTAAATATCTGTTTAAAACAGGCTGTAGGAGTGTGTTTTTTTTTTTTAAACCTCTTGCTACCAAGCTGATCCACGTGGAAAACGGAGGTCATCCCAGGGATGCCACGCTGTTCAGTGCTTTCTACCTGCATAAAAGCAAACAAGCAAGGAGGATTTCTTTTAAGAGCTGTGCTAATGATTTATCTTATGCAACATCTGTGTAACAATGGGAGCTCACTGCAAGACAAGACTGTGAATTAGTGCCCAGTGAGATTGTTTTAATGATGAAGCTCAACAGCCCTGTGTGATTAAAATGCAGTCAAATCTACCACAAAACCTACTAGCTAATATTGACACTGTACTGTAGGACAATAAAGCGTTTAGAATAACGAATGTGACCAGGAATGTCATGACAAAATAATGGTATTTTCCATCTCAAGTGAAGATATCTGTGCAGTCGGGAACATAATCCTAACAAACTAGCCTAATAAAAGCTACAGTTGTACTAGTGATTTTAAAATCCATTTATGTCCGAATACACCCTGAATGGAATGGAAAAGAATCGTGCTGAGGACAGCCATTTGTAACAGTTACCCTATTACACGGCAATGGTGAATTTAGATTTCAGGGCTATAAAAAGAAAGCTTGTTTCAATAGATTCCTACTAAGGCAACTTTTTCTGCTGGGACTTCTCTCTCTTTGTCCCTTTGCCATCACCCAAACAAGGGTCACAAAACATTCAGAAAAAATACAGCATTATTTTTGCAGGTAGGTGGGAGACAAATAGGAGCATTAGGTAAGGCAGAGAATAGAGAAGCATCTTCTCAGCATGCAAGTAGACACATCTCTGGTGACTACTAATATGGGACAAAATATTGGTTACAAAA
Source organism: Natator depressus (assembly GCF_965152275.1). Lineage (NCBI taxonomy): Eukaryota > Metazoa > Chordata > Testudines > Cheloniidae > Natator > Natator depressus. The sequence continues at coordinate 16,415,768 of NC_134248.1, forward strand.
GAAACTGATCAACATTTGCCTGGCTCTGAGTTCATGAAAAGTTTGTGCAAGTGGAACAATTCTATGGAACAGACTTATTTATGACATTTTTCATAACGTGAACAGAATGAGATCAAGATGACTAAACAATTTGTGACCAACATAACCCACGCTAACAGCATGGCTGGTACCTACCTCAGGTAAAAGGTATCTGAGTCATTTGCCACTAAGGGGGGAAGAGGGGGAGGTGCCACATTGTGTTAAGGTGGGTTACCACAAATTTGTGGTACTTTTTTGAATTTTGAGCTGGGCTGCTTGCAATTAGTCCAATAAGTCACATGGTATGAGTCCTGGCTCCCTGATTGGCTGAGGGTGAATAGAAGCTATTTAAGACTCGTTCAGTTGGAGCAGCTGTATTTTGCATATTCTCTCCTGATGCTGTGTTGGGGAAAGAGTCCCAGCATTTGAGGTGGAGCTATAGCTCTGTCCAGTGGCCTCCCAAAGACACTAAACTGCAAGGGGGAGAGGAGTCGCATGCCCAGCCCTGGCGTATATTACATTGGTAGACGTGCAGGTGAATGAACCGGTGATGGTGTGGCTGATCTGGTTAGGTCCAGTGATGGTGTTGCTGGTGTAGATATGTGGGCAGATTTGGCATCGAGGTTTGTTGCATGGATTGGTTCTTGAGTTACTATGGTGCGGTGTATAGTTGCTGGTGAGAATATGCTTCAGGTTGGCGGGTTGTCTGTGGGAGAGGATTGGCCTGCCTCCCAAAGGCCTGTGAAAGTGAGGGATCATTGTCCAGGATGGGTTGTAGATCACCGATGATGTGTTGGAGAGGTTTTAGCTCAGGACTGTATGTGATGGCCAGTGGAGTTCTGTTGGTTTCTTTCTTGGGCTTGTCTCGCAGCAGGAAGCTTCTGGGTACACGTCTGGCTCTGATCTATTTCCTTATTTCCTCATGTGGGTATCGTAGTTTTGAGAATGCTTGGTGAAGATCTTGTAGGTGTTGGTCTCTGTCTGAGGGGTTGGAGCAAATGTGGTTGAACCTCAGTGCTTGGCTGTAGACAATGGATCGTGTGGTGTGTCCGGGATGGAAGCTGGAGGCATGAAGGTAGGCATAGCGGCTGGTAGGTTTTTGGTATAGGGTGGTGTTAACGTGACTGTCACTTATTTGCACTGCGGTGTCTAGTAAGTGGACCTCCCGTGTAGATTGGTCCAGGCTGAGGTTGATGGTGGGGTGGACACTGTTGAAATCGTGGTGGAATTCTTCCAGGGTTTCCTTCCCATGGGTCCAGATGATGAAGAGGTCATCAATGTAGCGTAGGCAGAGAAGGGGCGTGAGTGGACGAGAGCTGAGGAAGCGTTGTTCCAGGTCAGCCATAAAAATGTTGGCATATTGTGGGGCCATGCGGGTGCCCATAGAGGTGCCAGTGGTCTGGAGGTATATATCATCACCAAATTTGAAATAATTGTGTGTGAGGATAAAGTCACAGAGCTCAGCAACCAGTTGTGCTGTGGCATCATCAGGGATACTGTTCCCGACAGCTTGTATTCCATCTGTGTGTGGGATGTTTGTGTAGAGAGCCTCTATATCCATGGTGGCTAGGATGGTGTTTTCTGGAAGATCACCAATGCATCGTAGTTTTCTCAGGGTTAGGGTCACGGAGATAGCTGGGAGTGCTGGTGGCATAGAGTCTGAGTAGAGAGTCCACATATCCGGACAGTCCTTCAGTGAGTGCCAATGCCCGAGATGATGGGGTGTCCAGGATTTCCGGGTTTGTGGATCTTGGGTAGTAGATAGAATAACTCTGGTTGGGGCTCTAAAGGTATGTTGATTTGTCCCTGTGTTAGTGTAGGGAGTGTCCTGAGTAGATGGTGCAGTTTCTTAGTATATTCCTCAGTGGGATCTGAGGAAAGTGGCCTCATGTTATAATTCATGAAGTGTAATTATTTTTAGAGACTCTTAAAGGTTTGCAAAATAATTAGTTTCCATCTGAATGGCACTCCATAACCCAAGTTCAGTGGGCCAGGCAGCAATTCATTGCCACATTTCAAACCAGTGGTGAAGAAAGCAGGGGTCAATGGAAGAATTCCAAAAGGGGATGAAAAACTAAAAACAAAACAATCCAGAATAAATCAGCCAACTTTTAAATTACAATCAATGGGTTAACTGAATGAGTTTTGAGTAATGGAGCATAAACCAACTGGTTCCCACATTCTAAATTCCTGGCACATGAGGAGAGGTGAGAATTTAAATGTATCAGATTGGAAAAAAAAGTTTACCAAGGAAAGGCCACACAGGGGATTCTCTTATCCAAGGTAATAAAGTTTCTCTGATTCAAGATACTGGAAGACAGAGGAGCCTGTATTTCACTGCTTTGTAAATTATGAACAACATAGGGGACTAAAATGAACATTGTACTTCGTAAAGCAACAGAAATGAGAGACTTAATAATTCTGATGGGAATTCTCAATTTCATGTGCCTAAAACTTAGAAGATCTTAATGTAATAACATGTTACATGTTCTCAGGCTGAGGGATTGAGAAGAACTCGCCTTACAACTTCCACTGGCAGGAGGAGGAGAAGTGGGGATGGTACCATTGTCAGTCAGTCATTTATTCACAACACTGCAGTCAAAACTAATGATTGAAAGGAGTCAGAAAAGGGCACACAATACTTGAATCAACTTGTAAGATTTTAAAGAAATCAAATGAAAGTGACATAAGTGCTAGAGCAGCGGCTAATCTTATTCACAAACCCATAATCAAGATAAAACTGTTAGTGAAGTTTCTCTCTCTTTCACCGCACACAAACACAGTGTCACCATTTAGTCAAAGAGAAATTATCATTTTTGTAATACACTAGCTTAGAATCATTACCCTGACACTACCAGGAAGTCTAAATATCGTTGCTTATGGGCAACGCAAAAGATTTATTAGCCAGTTTCAATACTCACCTTCTGGAATAAAAAAATCTGTTTATAGTATCGGACTAGATAGAAAGCAACTGATCATTGTGATATATATGGAGAAGAAATTCATCTGCTAGCAAGTTCATCCAACATCTCATCCACCAATATCCATAAACTTTCAGGGTAAATGCACATGCACAAATTCAAACTAGTTTTCAAATACACACAGCGTTTTCACAAACAGCTTCTTGCAGCAGCACAGACTTGTTAACAGGACATTACAGATTTGTCCCATTCCTAAATAGCTTTAGTTTCAGGACCTAGGTTAGATACCTTCATCCTACTCTATAGGCAACTTTTGCAATTAAATTGCAGTTAAGAACAAAATAATCACAGGGATGGACTGGACCTCAGGAGGCAATCTAGGTTATTCCCCTATGCTGAGCAGGATTAAGTACCCCTAAAATTATTCCCACCAGGTGTTTGTCTAACCTGTTCTTTAAAACTTCCAATGACAGACCACCCTGGAAGCCTATTCCACAGTTTAACTACCCTTATCACTGGAAAGTTGTTTCTACTATCTAACCTAAATCTCCCTTGCTTCAGATTAAGCCCATTACTTCTTGTCTTACCTCCCGTGGATATGGAAAACAATTGATCACCATCCTCTTTATAAGCAGCCCATAACATATTTGAAGACTTATCAGTTCCACTTCAGTTGTCTTTTCTCAAGACTAAACATACCCAGGGTTTTATGGGTTTTTTTTTACCTTTTCCTCACAAGTCAGGTTTCCAAAACCTTTTATTATTTTTATTTCTCTCCTCTGGACTCTCTCCATTTTGTTTATAATCTTTCTTAAAGCGTGGTGCCCAGAACAGAGCACAGTACTCCAGCTCAGGTCTCAGACCACTGCTGAGTAGAGCAGCACAATTACCTGCTGTGTCTTATATACGACACTCCTGTTAATACATCCACAATATTAGATTTTTTTTGCAACAGCATCACGTTGTTAACTCATTCAATTTGTGATCCATTATAACCACCAAATCTTTTTCAGCAGTACTGCTGCCTAGCCATTTATTTCCCATTTTGTATTTGAGAATTTGATTTTTCCTTTCTTTGCACTTATCTTTATTGAATTTCATCCTGTTGACTTCAGACCACTTCTCCAATTTGTCATAGCCATTTAAAATTCTAATCCTTTCTGCCAAAATGCTTGCTACCCCTCCCATCTTGGTGTCATCCAGAAATTGTATAAGCACACTCTTCACTCCATTATCCAAGTGATTAATGAAAATTTTGACTAGTACTGGACCCAGGACAGATCCCTGTGGACCCCACTATATACATCCTCCTAGTTTGACAGCAAACCATTGATAACTACTGTACTCTGAATATGGTCTTTCAACCAGTTATGCACCCATCTTACAGCAATTTCATCTAGATCACATTTCTCTAGTTTTATTGAGACATATGTGGGAATGTGTCAAAATCAAGATATATCATGTCTACTGACTAGGCCAGTAACCCAGTCAAAGAGGGAAATTAGGTTTGTTTGGCATGATTTATTCTTGAATGTTAGAGATAAGTGAATAACAATTTTATCCATTAGTTCATGTATCAGTTCATGTGACCTGAACAAACCCTCTTTTGTCCAAACACTTCCAGTCTCCATAATGGGATGAACCAAACCCCCAGAGCTGGGCCCATCTCCAATATCTGAGTATCTAACAGCAACCTATATTATGCCATTATACACACACACACACACACATATACTAAAAGCTGATGGTTTAATAAAAATAAATTGTAATTTATAATTTAATTAGTATTAACCAGGTTTGACTGCACAGAAAAGCAAATCTAATGGACAGGATTTCCGGGCTGCTTGCCCAAGAGATGGACAGACTAAGGATTTAACCACTCCAGAACAATGTCACAAACTTTAAACCAACTCCAGAGGGCTTAAGCTAATCAACAGATTTCTTGAAAAGACTTGGTTATCTCACCAATCTGCTATTCCAACTACAGCTGCAGCCTTCACTGCCCAAATGACTCCGGATTTCTCCCCCCCACTCCCTCTTGTGTTCTCCCCTTTATCGTCTGCTCAGTTTATTTTCACCTTAACACCTGTAGAAATAAGGGCTCTGAAAGCAAAGCAAAGGCACCATGCTGCACTGTATTTACTATTTTTTTTTTTTTTTTAGTTTTGCACAGGAGAAATCAATACTTGCATTGTTTGTGGTATTCACTGCTAAAGAGGACACTTTGCAGAGGAGAAAATTAGCCGATAGAATTTTTGTCAACCTACTTTATAATGGTGAAGGATTTTAGCAACATCGTTTTTCTAACAATGGACTGGAAATGGGTATTTTGCTCAGGACCTGCCCCAGTTTAACAATCATGTTTTCCCATTAGCACACTGCCATTCCCTTCTGACTCACATGGGCTCTCCTCAGTTCCAGCCACCAAAAGCTTATGTCCCCACCCCACCTGTCAGAAAGATGAGCCATGTCCTTCAAGGAGGAAGAAACAGGAAAAAGCTGCTCTTTAGACTTCTTTTCCCATTATGGGAAGAGCACTCTGGACAATGCCACAGACGACTTTCTATTAGATGTGACCATTTCTGAAAACACTGCACTGTCCCACACCATATTAACAGATTTCTCCACAAATAAGCAGCCTTAAGCCAGAAGTGTTTTCCTGCCAGAGACTGTGGCAGGGAAAGGTCACAGGTGTTCAATGAGAGCCAAGGCTAGGCAAACTCTGTCCTTGCATTTAAAAACGAACAGCCATTGGTGAAAAGCAGCTCACATTTTTAAGACACTAGATCCTTGCTTGAAAAATTGCATTATATCACCAGTTCCATTCCACATGGCAACCAAATAAGTTATCCCTGGGCAGAATACATGAACATAAAGCCAGACAGTCACCCCAAACCTGCTTCTCTCTTTTCAATACACCAACTTGTTTATAGGTTGTCTTGACCGGACACTAAAGAAAAGGTGCCAAAAGCTATGGCTATTCCCATTTAAACACATTCAGCTGTTCATTAGGCAGAGATTTGTGATTAAGGTCCTGTGGATGCCAATTTAGCTTTCTAGAGATATTGGCAAATAGGACAGCTCCTTCTCTAGTTGACAGTTTCTTAAAGCGAACATGAACACTGGATCAACTAAACCCAATGATCACATTTATGACACATTTCTATAAGGCAGTGGTTCTCAACCAGGAGTCTGGGGCCCCCTGGGGGGCCTGCGAGCAGGTTTCAGGGGTCCACCAAGCAGGACCAGTGTTAGAGTCGCTGGGGCCCCGGACAGAAAGCCAAAACCTGAGCAACTTAGCTTCATGGTGCCTGCTGTGGCATGGGGCCCCAGGCAATTGCCCTGCTTGCTACCCCCTAATGCTGGCCCTGGCTTTTATAGCATGTTGTGGGGGTGGCTCAGAATGAAAAAGGTTGCGAACCCCTGCTAGAAGGGAATCGTGACCAGCAGTTTTTAAGGCTGCTCTTTAGCTTGCCCAATGAACCCTAGGGAAGTAGACTAAGATTCAGAAAACCTGACAGCACTGCCTCCCAACAGTCTGTTAACTACCGCAGTGTTCATTTGCTGTGCGGCATGAACAGCTCTTACAGCAACTGTAGTTTCGTTTGCTCAAAGAGTCCTGCAGAAAACTCACTTTACTATGGCTTAAATAATCCATGAAACAGATTAATCTACAATTGCTGGTTTTTGAAAAAGCACTTCATTGCGTCACTCAAACCAAACGCATCTGATAATTAAAACTTGCATGATTTTTCAATCTTCAGAAGGAGATTCTGCCTCAGCTGAAAGGTGATTTCATCAGAGTCAATTCTGCTCCAGGGCCCGGATCTGACCTGAGCTGTTAAACTGTTTTGAAACTGCAATTTTATTTTGCTGATCTTTCTGAACAATTCAAAATAGCAGCAATCTTGTTAGAACGGTCAGGACCCAGGAACTATCGGGTAAACTGGCTGTTTTGCAGGAAACTTCTTGTAGGAGGGAAAAAAAAATCATAAATGTTAATTTGCTTTTCCTCAAGTACACTTCAGTAAATGGTTTCTCCTGTCCCTCTTTTCCCAAGAGGTATCATCCATCAAAATGCTGATGGGATTAATCTTTTGACCTAACCTAGTATGTGATATGGAGTCAGACTAGCATTATCCATATAGATTAAATTTGGGTTCCTCAAAATTATCAAAGAAAACCTCTTGAACAGCATGTAATCTTAGCAGCCTAGCTGCATAGGCAAGGAGATTAGGGAGACAAGGTGGGTGAGATAATCTCTTATTGGACAGAAGTTGGTCCAATAAGAGATATTACTTCACCCATCTTGTTTCTCTAATATCCTGGGACCAACACAGCTACAACACTGCACAGGCAACGAGACATAGTCGTGACTCCCAGCAGGAAGATCCACAAAACACTGACCGCAAAATCCACCCCCAGCTTTTTTTTTTTTTTTTTTTTTAAGAAAATAGAATGTTTGCACAAGATGCATGTCTCTGTAGAAATCTTGTGTGTGTCCATTTTTCTCTGCCTGGCACCCACATTGCAACCACATTTAGCAGTAAATTAAAGGGCTGAGGCCTGCCTTATGCCATACATGTGAAGTTTGTTCTACTTTCCGTTTTTTACTTTGGATTTCTCAATCCTCTAACAAGTAGTTATCAAGCCCATTTGTCCAAAAAGTAAAGTGCTCATTTAAGCACTTACAAAAAAACAACACCACCTAGAACATATTTCAGGCCCAGCCTAAAATTTTTATCCTTAAAAGGCCTCTCTGCTCTGCAACCAAACCCCTAGGCCCAGCCCGTAATCAGTAAGTGTGTGAAGGCTCTTTGCATCTTCCAGGAGCGCTGAGTATCTTGCATGATTAGACCCAGATCAAAACTGGTACTGAAGCACAAGTCTAGCAAGATACAGCCACAGTTTCCTTCGCAAAGAGAGCCAACCTGTGTCTATATTAAACCAGTATATAGACTGAGGCCAATAGATCAGTTCATAAATAACTCAGTCTCATTCCCCATAAAATACTTGATTCCTAGTTAAAAATTTAAGTGTTTAACTATATATAACACCACCACCCTAATCTTATATGAAGCTTCGATAGCTCTCAAGGTGCTTCATAAAGGAGGTCAGTAGCAGTATCCCCATTTTACAGACGGGGAAACTGGGGCACAGAGAGGAGATGTGACTTGCTCAAGGTCACCCAGCAGGTCAGTGGTGGAGCTGGCAATAGAATCATAGACTTTAAGGTCAGAAGGGACCATTATGTTAGTCTAGTCTGACCTCCTGCACAATGCAGGCCACAGAATCTCACCCACCCACTCCTGTAACAAACCCCTAACTTATGTCTGAGCTATTGAAGTCCTCAGATCATGGTTTAAAGACTACAAGGTGCAGAGAATCCTCCAGCAAGTGACCCATGCCTGAGGTATCCTGAGTCCCAATTCAGTGCTCTATCCACTAGGCCACATAGCTCCCACACATTGCATGTAGAGTTTATACTGTGGATAGGGAGGCAAACATTTTCTTTCATTCATTTTCCTTACTTTTTTTTTTCCTTTTCCTTTTTTAAATAAAGAAAATGAGAAAAATGCTTGTGTGTATTCATTTTTTTTTCCATTTAGACCCACTTAGATCTTGATAGTCACATCTCATTTAGGTGAATGGTGTTCACAGAAGAGAGTTTTCTGCAGGGCAGAGTTAACAGGGCAGCACTGCATCAGTCTGCATGGCAAAGGCTGTATCTTTGCAATGGAAAAACATTTTTATTTTAAATGAAAGCTTGAGATTTGCAAAAAATTGCAGTATGCAGCAAAAATCACAGGAGATCCCCAAATTATCCCCTAAATTACCGCTGAAAAGAGTACTACGCACCAAATGTTTGTGAAGAGATTTCACTTCTCCCAACAGCTGAAACACACACAACGCCAAAAAAAGCCAGAGCACAATCCATTAAAATCTCTGTCTGGACCTCCAGTTTCTGGATGCTCTGAAAAGCTACAGGGGCTGCTGACTGTAGCAGGGGAAAATTACCATTACCATTATCAGGGGATATCAAGGTCAACCAGCCGTGGATGACATAAAACCCCCAGAAGACCTAAACTAATGCGAACTAGTGGGGAACTATAAAGCTGCCATTGAAAAAGCGGATTGTGAGGAAAGTAGAGAAGAGAAGAGGAGAGCTCTTGTAAATAACCTCTTATGTCTTCTGCTCTACACAACACCCTATGCTCGTGTCTATTGTGGAGAAAGTGCAAAATTGTGTTTTGTGAGTGGATCCCATGTTTTGTCCCTGGATAGAGGCACTTTCACCCAACCCTAGGCTTAATCTGCCCCCATTATCTCCCGTGGCCAGTTTAATCAATAGAAATCTACATAAGAACGGCCATACTGGGTCATACGAAAGGTCCATCTAGCCCAGTATTCTGTCTTCCAGCAGTGGCCAATGCGAGGTGCCCCAGTGGGAATGAACAGAACAGGTAATCATCAAGTGATCCATCCCCTGTCTTCCATTCCCAGCTTCTGGCAAACAGAGGTTAGGGGCTGGGAATGAGCAACAGGGAATGGATTACCTGTTCTGTTTGTTCCATTTGGGGCATTGGCCACTGTCAGAAAACAGGACACTGGGCTAGACGGACTTTTTGTCTGACCCAGTATGGCCGTTCTTATGTAGGTTTCTATTGATTAAACTGGCCACAGGAGATAATGGGGGCAGATTAGGTTTAGGGTTCGGTAAAAGCGCCTCCATCCAGGGAAAAAACATGGGATCCACTCACAAAACGAGTAGTCAAGTATTGTACATGGGAAGAGAAGCAGCACATGACATGCATCTATTATTTCAACTGAGTACGCAATCAAGGTATAAGCACTGTATGTTGCTCATTTTGCAAGTCCCTTTAAAAGTCCCAACCTCCCATTTTCCTTATTTTCAAGAGCACATACCCAGATTAGTGCATTACCTTTTGCTGCTTCAGACCGTTTGGGCAAATCAAGTGTATCAAAGTTCCTGTCCAGATCTCCATTTTTCTTTCCTGTACATAAAATAGGACAATAAATGACAAAGGGTTTCAGTGTATGGATAGAACAGTTACTGTACTGTGCATCTACAGTATGAGAGGTGGTAACAGAACCAGAACATAAACAATAAAATCTTCTTTATTTGTATATATTCAGCCTTCAATCCACATGCGTAGCCATTGTGTCTATATGAGCAATTTAGGTACAAAACTGCACACCTCCTGGTTTGATTTACAAAGATTCTGACTATCTGCAGTTCCCTTCAATTCAGTGAGTCTTGTGGGTGGCTCAACTCCTCTGAAATTCAGGCCACTTAGCTTCATTGTCAAGTTATTTTCCTTACTCATAAATCCAGTGTATTGTGCCCTTATAAACAATGTAGACAAAAATTCTTGCCTCATGTCTTCCAGCTGCATGAGGCTCTCTCACTGGTTTTTAGTAGAAGCTACATCTTGACTACTAGATTCACTGTGAACAGCTATACATTGGAACAAGGATGAGGTTCAGAGAGAAACAGAATGGGCCCCCTTTTTAGTGCTATTCACTTAAATGGTTCGGCAGGAAGGCCTGGATTTAATATATCGCAAAGAGGATAGCAAATAACCTCAAACTGCCCTTCAATTAACACAATGTAATTTTGGCTGCTTATTAGAAACCAAGGGAAATGATTTTGTGCTTTAAACACTTGGCTAAGGGATGTGGACAGATTCATACCATTACATTAACTTTAATTTAAAGGAAGTTTAATTTAGCAGAAAGTAGCACGGTGGACATTTTGACAAAACCCATGTAAAAATGGGCTTGCTGGTGCATGCATGAATTCAGGCTTTGAATTAGGGGCTCTGAAAACAGAACCTAAGAATGGCCATACTGGATCAGACCAATGGTCCATATAGCCCAGTATCCTGTCTTCCAACTGTGGCCAATGACAAGTGCTTCAGAGGAAATAAACAGAACAGGGAAATTATCAAGTGATCCATCCCCCAGCATCCAGTCCCAGCATCTGGCAATCAGAGGCTTAGGACACCCAGACTATGGCTCATCGCCATTGATGGACCTACCCTCCATGAATTTACCAAATTCTTTTTTGAACCCAGCTGCAGTTTTGGCCTTCACAACTTCCCCTGGCCACGAGTTCCACAGGTTGGCTGTACGCTGTGTGAAGCAGTACTTCCTTGTGTTTATTTTAAACCTGTTGCCTATGAATTTCATTGGGTGACTCCTCGTTCTTGCTATTTTCCCCTTAACATAACACATTTCCTTATTCACTTTCTCCGCACCCGTCATGATTTTATAGACCTCTATCACTTCCCTCCTTAGTCGTCTCTTTTCCAAGCTGAATAGTTCCAGTATTTTTAATCTCTCCTCATATAAAAGCTGTTTCATCCCCCTAATCATTTTTGTTGCCCGTCTCTGTACTTTTTCCAATTCTAATGTATCTTTTTTGAGATGGGATGATCAGAACTGCACACAGTAGTCAAGGTGTGGATATACCAAGGATTTATACACAGTAGAACCTCAGAGTTGCGAACTGACTGGTCAACTACACACCTCATTTGGAACCAGAATTATGCAATCAGACAGCAGCAGAGACACACACATACACACACGCAAACAAAGCAAGCAAATACAGTGCAGTACTATGTAAAACAAACTGCTTAAAAAAATCAAGAGAAAGTTTAAAAAAAGATTTGACAAGGTAAGGAAACAGTTTCTGTGCTTGTGTCATTTAAATTAAGATGGTTAAAAGGTTTTTTCTGCATACTAAAGTTTCCAAGCTGTATTAAGTCAACGTTCAGTTGTAAACTTTTGAAAGAACAACCATAACATTTTGGTCAGAGTTACAAGCCACCTCCATTCCTGAGGTGTTTGTAAATCTTAGGTTCCACTGTAGGGTATTATAATATTTGTCTTATTATCTATCCCTTTCATAATGGTTCCTAACATTGCTAGCTTTTTTGGCTGCTGCTGCACATTGAGCAGATGTTTTCAGAGAACTATCCACAATGACTCCAAGATCTCTTTCTTGAGTGGTAACAGCTAATTTAGACCCCATCATTCTGTATGTATAGTTGCAATTATGTTTTCCACTGTGCATTACTTTGCATTTATCAGCATTGAATTTCATCTGCCATTTTGTTGCCCAATCATCCAGTTTTGTTAGATCTCTTTGTAACTCTTCACAGTTTGTTTTGGGCTTAACTATCTTGAGTACTTCTGTATCATTTGCACATCTTGCCACCTCACTGTTTACCCCTTTTTCCAGACAATTTATGAATATGTTGAACACCAGTGGTCCCAGTATAGATCCCTGGTGGACACAGCTATTTGCCTCTTTCCATTCTGAAAACTGACCATCTATTCCTTTTGTTTCCTGTCTTTTAACCAGTTACTGATCCATGAGAAGACCTTTCCTCTTATCCCATGACTGCTTACTTTGCTTAAGAGCCTTCGCTGAGGGACCTTGTCAAAGGTTTTCAGAAAGTCCTAGTAAACTATATCTACTGGATCAGCCTTGTCCACGTTTGTAGACTCCTCAAAAGAATTATAATAGATTGAAGAGGCAGGATTTCCCTTTACAAAAGCCATGTTGACTCTTCCCCAACACATTGCATTCTTCTGATAATTCTGTACTTTACTATAGTTTCAACCATTTTACCTGGTTCAGATGTTGGGCTTACTAGTGGCCTGCAGTAGCCAGGGTCGCCTCTGGAGCCTTTTTAAAAAATTGGCATCACATTAGCTATCCTCTAGTCATCTGGTACAGAAGCTGATTTAAACAATAGGTTATATACCACTGTTAATAGTTCTGCAGTTTCATACCTGAGTTCCTTCAGAACCCTTGGGTGAATTCCATCTGATCCTGGTGACTTAGTACTGTTTAATTCAGGGGTGGGCAAACTTTCTGGCCTGAGGGACACATCTGAGTGGGGAAATTGCATGCAGGGCCATGAATGTAGGCCTGGGGCACGGGGTTGGGGTGCGGGCGGGAGTGCGGGATGTGGGAGGGGTGCAGTGTACAGGAAGGGGCTCAGGGCAAGGGGTTGGGGCAGAGGAGGGGTGTGGGGTGTATGAGGGGGCTCAGGGAAGGGGATTGGGGTGCAGGAGGGGATGCGGAGTGTGGGACTTGGCTCAGGGCAGGGATGCAGGGAGGAGTGTGGGAGGGGGCTCAGGGCAGGAGGTTGGGGTGCAGGAGGTGTGCGGGGTGCGGCAGGGGGCTCAGGGCAGGGAGCTGGGGTGTGGGGTGTAGGAGGGGTTTGGGGTGCGGGCTCTGGCCCAGTGCCTCTTACCTGGAGAGGCTCTGGAGTGGCAGCGGCATTCACCGGGGCCAGGGCAGGCTCCTTGCCTGCCTGCCCTGGCCCCGCGCCACTCCCGGAAGTGGCTGGCACTACGTCCCTGCGGCCTCTGGGGAACCGCAGGCAATGGGAGCTTAGGGGAAGGTACCCAAAGGTGATGGCAGCGTGTGTAGCCCTCCGCCCCCCCTCCCCCAGGGGCCGCAGGGACGTGGTGTCGGCTGCTTCCGGGAGCGGCTGGGGGGCTGGCGGCGCCATAGGTGTGGCAATCCCACGGGCCATAGTTTGCCCACCCCTCGTTTAATTTATCAATTTGTTTCAAAAATAACAAGTGGGGAGATGAGGTGGGGAAGGATGGTTTAATTTTCACCATTTTTCCCCTACTAAGAGGGAGGGAGGAAACAGTCTGCTCTGGGGCAACCACACCTTGATATTGTGTTGACTTCAGGGCTCCTTACTATCAGAAAAGCATTGACAGATTGGAGAGAGACTTTAAAGGAAGAGCAAAAGGCTGGAGGGCTTAATGAAGAAATATTACAATATTTACAGTTTAGCTCTGATTAACAACTAAGTATGGGGGCAATCGCATAATTACTTTTCACATTGCACAATAATCAAGATGGGAAAGGAATCATTTAGGATGGTACAAAGGGGTTTAACTAGGAGCAATGGGATGAAGTTCAGAACACCACCATTTAAGCAAGCTAGCAGTGCATCTACTGACTGCAGAATAATCTCCCACATGAAGGGTTGGAAGTTGCACCACTTGAGACATTTAAAAATATACAGGATAAAGCACTTGAAAATATAATGTAGTGAGCAATCTGGCTGTGTTGTAGGACTTGGACATGAGATGGGAAAGACCTATGAGTCTGAAATGCAAGAAGCATCACTAGCTTGTCAATATTTTTGGCTCCAAAATAAACAAACTGCTCCCAAACCATTTACGGCTGGTTTCACCTTCCCCTGGAGTCAGTGGGAGCCCTTCAATTTACTTCAATGTAACTGGATCAGATTCTTAAAAAACATTTACCAACGTGACAATTGCCAACCAAATTCATCTCAAGACTACAGTTTGCCCCTACACCAGTGCAATATGGCTATCCCTTTTGTTCTTTATCAGACACTGGAAACATGCATCTAAAGCTCTGTTGGTTTGAAAAGTATGTTTTCTTAATTGTACCAGACCATAAAGTCCCGTTTTCTTGTCTGCCAAAAGTTCATACCACCACATTTTGTTCCATTCCTTTTGAAAAAACTCTTTGCCAGAATGAGGGATGGGAATTAGTGATAGCCCTAAACTCTCACTCCAATTCTTGGGCCATGCAAAAAACTCAGTCATATGTTGCTTGGGGAGCTAGTGACACACAGAGGAAGACAAAATGTCAGGCATTATGATAGGATGCTACTTTTTATGGTGACAGTTGAACCTGGCTGTTCAGCTGAAAACCCTGCTCTGCTTGTCACTGCTCAGAGCTAAGAAAAATCCCACGACAGAGGAAAAGCGGGATAGTGAAGGGAGGGTGGCTTAAAATTCATGTTGGGAAAAGAAAAGCTCTAAATGAAGACAGAGGAACTTGCCTCCATTTTATCTACAGAATTTAGTTTGGGTAATAATTTTACTGCAGGCCATTAAGTTTTGTGTCCCTAGCACTGGCAAGTTTCAAACTCAGGGCAGTTCTACTCTGAAAATAAGCTTGTTAAAAGCGGCACCTTACTGAACAGATCTGTCCAAAGCCCTATCTATTTACTTTAAAATACGGTTTGGTTTTGTTATTGCTGTTAGCCCTGCCGAGTTAGTGCGGTAAGAAAATGAGCTAGATTCCTCTCCTTGTGCATCGTCAACTAAATTGTTAATTAAATTCAAACAAGACACTCTTGTGCATAATCTCTGAAGACCCAGTTTACGCAGGTGACACAGAGCCTATTTTAGGCTGCAGAGTGTAACTGCCTGTTTATTAAGCAGTATTTCACACACAAAAAGCGTTCTACCTGCCCTCAGTGATCCTCACTGACAGCCGTTCAATTTCTGGGCAAGGTATAGGTGCTGGCTTTCATCTACGAAGCCCTCAGTGCTTTGCCTCATGGTCACATGAGAAACAGCTTCTCTTTTCATGTGATAGGACAGCAGTTGTAATCAGCTGGCAGTTTAAAGGGAAAGCATTATTTTCTCAGCGAGGAGAGTCCTCAGTGAGTACTTTTCCCTGTTGGTCCACCAAGTGCCTGGGTTGGGAAACTGCAGATCATGTTACAAGACACCTAAATGTCCAGGGTTTTTCCTGTGGGGAGGAGCGGATTAGGAAGAAGTCTCTGATGTAGGGGAGGAGCCAAGAGAAGTCTGCGTGAGGATGGGAAGGTTCACACACTTATGGCTTTTTTGAACCATTGAGTTGTATTGGTTTAAACTGGTTTCTGCAGCACCCACATGAGAGGACGGGCACTTGTAAAAATGAATTAAATTTACAAATTTTGAATATCCAATCATAATTTTATCATAATTACAAAATTGGGTGACATGAATCTCTTCCCTATCTGATGTCAAGCACAACTTACAATGCAAGATCGCCCTGTCCTACAAAAGTTCAGCCCTAAGCCCCTGACAAATTCAGCCATTCCTGCGGTGACAGTCATGGAGCACAGCGATGCTTAATGATTCCACTGGCAGATGACAACAAAAAGTTTTAAAGTGCAAAGTTTGTGCTTATGGATTTTTTTCCCTTCCTGCCCCTGACACGCAGAAGAAGAAAGATGATATTGTCAGATCTGAAGCCCAGCTCAGAACCTCGCCAAAAGACAGGCAGCTTTTAATACAGCTGCTGAGAGGCCTGTTTTATGGGGCCGGGCTATCGGAGCTGGCACAGTGTTCTGGTGTGGGAAAGTAGCCTGGCAGGAAAGTTGCTTGTGTAATACATGATCTACAATCATATAAAATATGAAATTAAAGCTTCTTCCTTCACATAAGGACTTATCAAAAACATTACTCTGGCTCATGTACTGTCATCCTTACTGGGTCAAATGCTTTCTAAAAAGTTGTTAAGGCCTTCAGGATGTGACCCTGTGTTATTTACAACTAATATTTCAGTGTTCTTCCCACAACAGTCCTATGCTTCCCTGAAAAAGCCCAAAGGATATCCCATGTCCCCCTTCCATTTTACACCATACTTTCCTCAAGGACAAAATCCCCAACCGTCATCTTTCTGGGTGAGAAGAACTGAAAGGGAAAGAGCCCCGTAAGGGCCAGTTAATAACATGCTGCTAATTCATCAGCTAGAAAAATGCCCAGTTAAGTGACATGAGGCATTTGCTCCTCCCAGGGGCGGAGCGCCACCTTAGCAACACTCCTGTTCCAGGGCCTGATTAGTGGGAAGCTAGAAAGCAGGGTCTCCCTAATGACATTGCAGACCACCACTGGCTTTTCACCCTAGCCTTCTTCAATCCACTGTGCCAGCAGCAACGAGCATTCGTCATCACCTGAAACCTATCCCATTCCAGCAGCCACCATCAAATCAATGGCAACAAACAACAGCACTTTTCATCTTCCAGCCACTGAACAAACTAATGAACCCTCAAAAGTAACAGCTGAGGGAGGTAAGCATTATCCTCATTCTGCAGAGGGGGAAACATGCGGTTAAGTGATTTGCCTAGGATGACAAATGGAGTTAGTAAAGAGCTGGGATTAGAACAGGAATTTCTGGCACCCACTCCCACATTCGACCACTAGACTATGTCTCTTACTATCCTTGGTGAGCAAAATTTAGCCATATGCATTTACCTGATCCCTTAGCACATGCATATAGGGCCAAATTCCCAGGTGCAATTCCATGCATTTAGTGGGCTTAAACTTTAGATGAATATGGCCCTGTATTCTTTACTGAGAGTGGCCCCTTCCAAATAGCACCAACAAGACTGGAAATAGCCCCTTCATCAGATGGACAGTTGGCATGCACCTAAGAGGTCTTCAAGTGACAGCAGCAGAACCCCTGTATTGAACGTGTTGGGTCAGTGAGGCCACAGTGCCACCTCTAATCCTTGCATGTAAAAGGTGAAGGAAGGAGATTATGGCAATGTTGGAAAGAGAGTACTGGAAGGACTCACCTTGATTGAACCACTCCTCTAATTACCAGAAAAGCAGTAAAGGAAAAACAAAAGTTTACAGGAAGGAAGAAGATACAAAGGAACAATCACAGAGAGGCAGAATTTCACAGCACAGAATCAATTTACAGGGCTGCTCTAACTCTCACTAATAAAAACACTTCCCACTTCCCCCCTCCCTCTTGTTTCTGCTGAAAGAGTGTTTTTTCCCCTGAAGGTTCTTTTTCTTTTTAGTTATTTCCAAAAACGCTGAAGGTAGTGGGGGGAAAGGAGGCAGACTAGCCCTTGGCAGAGGTGTTTGAAATGCTATGATCAATGACCATGAAACAACACAACAAAACATCACAAGATTAAAAAAAAAAAAAAAAAAGACAAAAGAAATGACCTATTTTCAAGTGCTAGACCGAGAAGAGTAAGGAATTTTTAGTCTAGATTTTCATAGAAATTTAGAAGTAAGAGAAGGATTATTTTATTTATGTTTTTAAAAGCAGACTTACTAATGGGTTGGGTTTTTTATACTAAGCCTGCCTGTCCCTCTCAACCCTTCTGATCTGCACATCAGCAGCTGGGAGCTCTGCATTGCTACTAGTCAATTCCATCCTAGAAAACAGCACGAATTTACACAGCTGAGAGCTGCATGGGAAAAGTGCTAAAACATGCTTGGGAAAAATAATTGGGATTTTCTGCTGAACATTGTGAGCCAAAATTGAGAGGCCACCAAGTATCTGCATCTCTCACTCAAGTCAATGGCAGTTTGTCCTCAATGTCCCTCACACTTTTGGCCCCCATTTTCCCCAAAATACAACCCCAAAATTTTTGGCTGATAAATTCAGAACCATATACAGACAGAGAACATATATAGGGCTGAGTCCTATGGGAAGTGGACAGACATCTGACATACAAGAGCAGAGCAGTCATTTAGAAGTCCTCAGACTCTTCACTCATCAAGATGAAAATCATTAGATCTCAGCAATCATTCTCTCGCTCTCTACACAGGGAATATATTTCACACATCAGATTTATTTTTCACATGCTTCCACCCCATTGGCATTGCTCTCAAGTGGCAGGATAATATGGACCCACAAATGGAGAGAGCAGATGGCCCAAGTGCGCATAAGTTAATTGTTTGTAAAGAAAATCTTATTACCTTTTCTCACATACACAGTATAAGTTCTGGCCAAGCAAGTGATGTTTTCTGCCTCCTCAAAGAGTTTTTCCAATTGCTAAAGACCTTTTTTTTTTATTTAAAATTACATTAGGTCAAGCTGAAGACAGACTGCAGTTACTGATATACATACTATAATAACTACTGTAGTACACGGAAGTAGAGCAACTTAACACCAGCTATTTAAGTTCAGTATATGTGGGGGGACTAAATTATTAAACCTAGGACCACAGGTTTGGGCCCTCAAATATTTGGACTCAAATTAGATCAATTCCATACCTGGCCAATTATCAACATAAAAAAACCCCAAACAGTATTTGGCTACCTATAGTAATCTGAGTACACACAAACAAAGAACTGGGTGCCCAACTTGGAAACTTTAGCAATTTAGTCTGGAAGTTGAATTTCCTAAACTAATGAGAAAATATATAAGTTGAGTGTCAGTATTTGAAAGGAAGATAAAAAGGAGGTTTACTGAGACTTTATTAATCCCCTCTTGAGATGCAACATATTTGTGACACTCGTGCCCAACAGGGAGAGAACAGGTCTAAAGTGATTGACAATTAAAAGCTACCAGAATCACATTTGCAATTTAAATGAATGTAAGAGTGACAGCGTTGTGCTTTTTAAAAAAAATGTGATAGATTAAAAAATATGAAACAGGCAGAGACGGGACAACAATGCATGGAAATTAGCGTGTACTTGGCTTGTTTCCAGATAAATCAGCAAATGCTGTGGAGCAAGATGGATGGAACTAATGTGAAACTTTCAGGGGATTTGACGCATGAGACAACACTGGCATGTGATGAGACGCCAAACACATCAGCCTTCGCCAGCAGTGGACATGAGGGGGCTGGTCATACTTCAGTGCACATAACCACTATTGTTAAATGGATGTTACACATACATATCAATGAGAGAATAGTTCCTAAAATATTTAGTAATAATGAACAGGGAAGATCAACACATGCCCCAATCCTGCGCAAACAGACTCACAGAGTCCGAAAACATGCAACTGTGTAACTCTACTCATGTGAATAGTCCCATTGGCACCAATGAAGTTACTTATGTTAGTAAAATTACACAAGCTTGCTTGCAGGAGCACGGGTATACACAGCAATACATCAATGTGACTCCAAGAATCACTCTTGATTATGAGACCACTATGACACAAACCTTTAGCTTTCTTTCCTCCAAAGCAGCCAGCGTCATCTTTTTTCTTCTTCTGAGAGCCTCCTGTGCTGGTAGGTTGATTTGCATCCAGCTCTTGGTACTTGTCGGCTCCTGGGACCTCTTTGTGGACGTGATATGAAAGGTTTCGCATAATGCACACACAGTTCTCCACAGACTGTTAGAAGAGATTTAAATTGGAAGAAAAAACGAACACACCCTCATATTTGCAAAGTTTTATGTTACATGAGGGAAGAATGAAGTTTTCTAAGTGGATTTGAACAAATAAGCCTTAATTTAAGGTTCTATTAAACCAATGTTTTAAATTTAACACTCTTCATAAATAGCACCTATGCAAGATGCAGGCTCTCTGATCAAAGATACCACCAGATCTTGTTTAAAGAATATAGATTTACCAGACGTTCAAATTGACTATAAAAGATGTACTTTTCCGATACACCCTTCCCCCCTACATCAAGAGACCCATTTAACTGAACTTCCTCTGGCCCAAACTTCGGGCTTGCATTGAAATCAATAGGAGTACAAGCAGACCCTGTAGTAATAGTTAATCCTTAACAGTTCTCTGTAGGCTGCAAAGGAAAACATCAGGTGGTTTCAAAATCAACTTACAAAATGGTCTGTGATTACGTGACAAAGCTTTCGAATGCAGTTTGCTTCTGCAGGTCCCATACAGACGGAGACTCATTAGTTTGAAAAAAATATAAAGCTAAGACATTTTATATAACCAACAAAGCATTCAGAGCAATAAAGTTCTACCACATTCCCTGACTTCTCAAGTACATGAAGGCTTTTGGCCTTCTGCCTCATAAGTTACTTACATGTTATGGGATGTGGTAAAACCATATGGGCCAAGTTGTACCCTTAGAGAGCAATCAACACTTGCTGACTTCAGTGGGAGCAGCATGAGAACAGAATTTGGCCTCGAAACAATATGTACAATATTGTCTCAACAAGACTAAGTTCCCTTGGGCAGGGACTGTCTCCTTAGTTATATTTTATACAGAGCCCAACACAATGGGGCCCCAATTCTGACTTAGGGCATTAACGTAAAATAACTGAGGAGTAATTATAATAAAATGCCATTGCATTTACTGTAGCATTATCTTTCCACTTGCTTCCCCCACCTCTAATATTCCTTACTCATATCAGACAAGCTAACAATGGTATCACTCTGATGATCCAATTTATGAAACTAGATTATCCTTCCAGAATATCCTTAGACAAATGCAGACCTAGTTTGCACGAGCAAATAAAACTCAGCTTCTAGTGAAGTCAGAGCTCAACCCCTCAACAAATGCAAACACTCATCCAAATTGTAATACACAAGATCACCTTGTTATCTGTATCCTTCTTGCCTACTGCAGACCGTAGAGCATGAAGGAGAGCGTCCACTAAGCCATCACACTCTCTTAGTCTTCTGCGAGCTTCTGCGCCATCTGAACTTACATTCCTGACAAAGAACAAATGCAAAAGAAACATTTAGCATCGTAACCTTTACAATAAAGGTCAAATCTACGCTGCTTTGTGTTATATTTTTGAAGAACCCAACACATATGGATCAACCCTGGGAGTTTTCTGGTAATGAAAAGCAGACCAGCTGGAGAAAGTCTGACAAACCATGAGATATTCTTTGCCCAGTGTCTGAAAAGCATGGACCACAAACCTGCAAATTATTAACTCTGCATGAAAACTGGATTAGATGGTTATAGGAAGTTTGATCTGCTCATTCTTCTGGGCTTCCATTGCAGCTCAAACCTCATGTGTCACAGCTACATACACAATAGTTATCCCAGTTATTACACAGAACAAGCCAAACCCTGTAATCCCTTCTCAGCTAAATTCATTTGAAGTAAGAGCACTACATTTCAGGGCCTACAAGCTGGAAGTGTTTCTTCTGTGAGTTTTATCATCTTAAATCAGACAGATCATTTGTAGAGGTTTTTCTGAGGAGTTTGCAAAGTTACAATCATCCCCAAACCAAAGACTCCAGAGTAGCAGCATATTTCCAATGAATCCACAGGAATTAAAAAATAAGCAGACAAGTCTCTTCACGTACAACATGTTTTTAGTTTCATGAGACAACAGATATTAAGATTAAACAGAAATACAAAGGGCTAAGGTTTATTTAATCAGACTCTATACATTTTCACTTTCGTTGGCACTAAGTCGCACCAACAGAAGCAAGAGTCTACCTGTAAAAATTTTAAAAAGGGCATTTTTCACTACATGATCTCTGATTAGTCAAAAGCACGTGACAAAGCTGAAAACTGCACAATTACCGAGCTGATGGTTTCTCGTGCATACAAACAAGAAGTTGCTTCCAATACCAGGACTTTTTTTTGTCTCAACCCTTAATCATGCCAGTGTCAATGCAGAGGTGAAACTAGTGTGCAGAAACTGTGTACCAAACAAAGAAGTAGCCTGCACTGTCTGCAGTGCACTGGCCTCTCTCTACTGCCTTTGAATAGAACTCAAACACTGAAGTCCTCCCACTTCTCATTAGTGGGAGGTTAGTGGGTTATACATTGTTGTAATAAGCCATAAATCCAGTGTTTTTATTAAGACCATGATTTTTAGCGTCCAACAATAATGTGAATTTAAACTCCCAGGCTTGTCATTTGAAAGTGTTGTGCAGATTTCCTTGTAGGATGAGGACCGATAGGTCATATATAGAGTGATCACTTTGTGGAAAAAAAAAAAAGTGTTCACACACAGGTGACATGGTGTTTTTGTCTTATCATTTTCCTGTGTGAGTTCATTCAAGAGTGTAGCGATTGTCTGGTTTCACCCACATAGTTGTTATTGAAGCATTTAGTGCACTGGCTAAGGTACAGCACATGTTGTGATAGGCATATGTAGGACCCATGAATCTTGAAACGTGTATTGTGCGGAGTATTGATCATTGTAGCAGAGGAGATATGTTTGCAGGTTTTGCATCTCTTGGTCTGGTAGGGTCTGGTGCCACTTTGACTTCGTGTGTCCTGGTCTGTGGGGAGCTTGCTTCTGATGATGAGCTTGGAGCAGCTGGGGGGTCATTTGTCTACTTCTATATGTAGTTCTTTATATTGGCTCAAATTTTACTCCATTCCTGTGGAATTATGCAGTAGAATGTCTCACACAGTAGGGTATCCAACTGGTCTTTCTGTCAAGTTTCTAGGCAGGGCGAACTTCGCACAACCTCCCTCGTAGCTCACTCTTCAGTATCAGTCATTAATTTGGACCAGTCACAAGATGGCAAAACAGCTTTGTGGCCTATATAATTGATTTTGCTTCAGAGGTCTCTCTTCCACTGAGAAATCTCCAGTAAATTAATATCTTCCAAATCCACCACAGCCTGAAAGCGTTAAGAACAATACTTATGCCCAAATAAATTTGTTAGTCTAAGGTGCCACAAGGACTCCTCGTTGTTTTTGCTGATACAGACTAACACGGCTACCACTCTGAGGAACATAACTGGTACTCTTCTGCTGCCTCAGGCCTGCCCCCACCTCCACAAAACATTTTTAAGGTTTAGGTTTAAGAATAGATGCAAAGCACTTGCCGTTGTTAAGATGGCCAGCAACCCTGGAATCCTGCAGCTTCAAAGGGGAAAGTTGGGTTATGAAATGGAGCAGATGTGACTGAGAATAAAATTGCAACTTTTGCCTAGCTGTGATGCATAGTCTAGGGGAAGTAATGTTTCTGTCACAAACAAAAGAAAAAAAGCAAAACTACATACTGTTTGTTTCCCTTTACAGGCCCATCTGCCAGAACCTGAGAAGCAGAAAGAGGACAAGGGAGGACCTTCTGATGGAGATGCGTAGGGACTTTGGCAAAAGATTGGACCTCCACTCTGAGCTACAGAGGAAGGCGCGAGAGCAGGAATGGCAATTCCAGACTGCAGCTGAGAGGATGCTGGAGACGGAGGAGATGGTGGCTGAACACATTGCCCATGAGACAGCAGGTCCACCAGTAGCAAAGTGAGGAGCACCAGCAGCAAATGGATATGTTCGAACACATGCTGGGTATTATGGCCAGCAAGTGGGTGAACAGCCAGCCCAGGTTCAGGCCCAGCCTCAGTCTGCTGCCATCACCTCCCTGCCATGCTACCATGAGCTGCAGCTTCTGGCAGCATGATCATGCTACCAGATCATTCACTCAGTGCTTGTGATCATAGGTCAGAACCACAGGTCTGAACAGGGACATTGCACAGATGTGGTTGCCCCATCTTAAAAAAAAAGATATACTGAAATTGGAAAAGGTTCAGAAAAGGACAGCAAAAATGCTGAGGGGTATGGAACGGCTTCCGTATGAGGAGAGATTAATAAGACTGGGACTTTTCAGCTTGGAAAAGAGATGATTAAGGGGGGATATGATAGATGTCCATGAAATCATGACTGGTGTGGAGAAAGTAAATAAGGAAGTGTTATTTACTCCTTCCCAGAAGGCAAGAACTAGGGATCACCAAATGAAATTAATAGGCAGCAGGTTTAAAACAAACAAAAGGAAGTATTTCTTCACACAACACAACACACAGTCAACCTGAGGAACTCCTTGCCAGAGGATGTTGTGAAGGCAATGACTATAACAGGGTGCAAAAACGAACTAGGTAAGTTCATGGAGAATAGGTCCATCAATGGCTATTAGCCAGAATGGGCAGGGATGGTGTCCCTAGCCTCTGTTTGCCAGAAGCTGCAAATGGGTGACAGGAGATGGCTCACTTGATGATTACCTGTTCTGTTCATTCCTTCTGGGGCATCTGGCATTGCCCACTGTCGGAAGACAGGATACTGGGCTAGATGGACCTTTGGTCTGACCCAGTATGGCTGTTCTATGTTCTGAACGTCTGCATTGTGTGTGTCCACTCCCGCATCATGTCTGCAAACAGCTTGCGTGCTCACCGCAAGAAAGCACGTCACCACCTTCTCAGGGTGACAAGCCACTGCTGAAAGGCTGCTTCACTGCATCTCGTATCCAATATGGTGCTTGTGTGTCCAAAACGACCATAGTATGAAGATCAGCATTTTGCAAAACTCATCGTTTAGAATTGGATTCATGGCTTCCCACCGGAGTGCAGACAAACACCATCAATGGATTTCAGAGTAGCAGCTGTGTTAGTCTGTATCCGCAAAAAGAAAAGGAGTACTTGTGGCACCTTCGAGACTAACAAATTTATTTGAGCATAAGCTTTCGTGAGCTACAGCTTACTTCATTGGATGCAAATGTTTCCATCAATGGAAATGGTGCGCTGTAATAAACTGCTGGGCAAACACTACAATCTGTGTGCCCACAATTGACAAACAAACATTCTCCTGAACTACACTACAGGTTGGGGAAGGAGCAGCTTGGAATGGTGCAAAGAACCAAGGGATATGCCCCCAGAAAGCAAGTGTCTCCGCTCAAGTCAGTATTGTGACAAGTGTATAGGCAGTAACTGGAGCATAGCTCAAGTCACCTTTTGCAGTGTGGCCACTCTTATCTGGAATGCAGCTCCTCAAATATACTACCTTGAACTAACAATGCAGTGAAGACAATTTCTTGGACTGTAAAGCTTTTTGAGACAGGGACTCTACCTTTTCTGGATCTCACACACTGAAAGAACTAACTGCTCGTGCCTGCCAATTTCATATTACAATTAAATTTTCCAAGCATTGCAAGGGAATTTAGCTTCCCTACTTCCACTGAAATTAAAGGGAATGAAATGGCAAAATGCTTCTGCACCATGCTTGAGTACATTCCATTGTCACCAAAGACAGACATTTCTAATATCAATAGAAACAGCCAATGTGTCAGCTTCAGGGTCTTTGAATTTCACAACCCCCTATTAAAAAATGTTCTCTCTCAAAAGTCCAAATAATGGAATCACTGCCCTTTTCCATTTGGACTATTCAGCCAATTTTTCTTCAAGTATAAGTACAGCCAATATTGTTCAATGTAATTAACAAATTAATCATTTTCCACATCTTTATGGGCACATTGAGATGTCAGACAACTAGAAGGAAACATTTGCTCAGAGACCTTTCAAAATATGAATACACATTTAATTGTAAGTTGCATGTTATAGCATATTAACGCTCTATAATTAGAATGCAAGTAAAATGTAGTGATAAATAAATCCTATTCTCAAACAATAACATACATCTCAGCTGGTAACTGTCGATAAGGAGTGGGAGAAGTGAATACCAAGGATGAGTTTTCATTGGATACATGGAAAATAGCATTCTGTATGGTATTTTTTCTCCTCTTGTATTAATCCAATAGCATCAAGAGCCCAACTGTGAATTCTAACTTTGTGAAACTGAAATTAGGATTCAAGTTCTCTATGGTACCTTATAGCAGTTATAAGAATTATGATGAGAGATGCTCCGCTTTCAACTACATTAATATGGAACACTACTTGTTAAGCTGAAGGGTGGCAGATATACAATGAGAATGGACCACCTGGAGTTACATGTCATATTTCCTATTCCCCTATTATATATTTTAATTCTTTTTATTTCTAAACTTAAGGAAAACTGACTGAATTGTAATGAAGAAATGATCAGATTACTCCACACTGAATTTTTTCCCTCCCCCATCTTCTCATTATCCATTCAGAAGAGAATTTTAAATGGCTCATTTATGATACATACTTACAATAATGTTCATTTCATGTATTTTGTGGCTTTAGCTCTCAGCAACATTAGGGATTTTGTATTTCCCTTTTCTTTTTATTTATACATTTTAGGATTAACATTAATGTAGACATGCGTAGACATATATTTTGCAAATACATCAATAAAGAAAAACTCAACTTGTCAATATTAGAAGTCCTCTGTGTACCTTGGATTAATGAATTAAAGTATTGAAATTTAAGACACAATTGCATTAAAAATAAAATTCTCATATATCACAACAGTACATTAGCATGTAACAAACTAAAATAAAAAGAAAGAAGGTGTCAAGGTTCCTCCCCCACTCTGAACTCTAGGGTACAGATGTGGGGATCTGCATGAAAACCTCCTAAGCTTACTTTTACCAGCTTAGGTTAAAACTTCTCCAAGGTACAAATTAATTTTATCCTTTGTCCTTGGAATAACCACTGCCACCACCAAACTCTAACTGGGTTTACTGGGAAACGTAGTTTGGACACGTCTTTCCCCCCAAAATCCTCCCAACCCTTGCACCCCACTTCCTGGGAAAGGTTTGGTAAAAATCCTCACCAATTTGCATAGGTGACCACAGACCCAAACCCTTGGATCTGAGAACAATGAAAAAGCATTCAGTTTTCTTACAAGAAGACTTTTAATAGAAATAGAAGTAAATAGAAGTAAAGAAATCACCTCTGTAAAATCAGGATGGTAGATACCTTACAGGGTAATTAGATTCAAAACATAGAGAATCCCTCTAGGCAAAACCTTAAGTTACAAAAAAGACACACAGACAGAAATAGTCATTCTATTCAGCACAATTCTTTTCTCAGCCATTTAAAGAAATCATAATCTAACGCATACCTAGCTAGATTACTTACTAAAAGTTCTAAGACTCCATTCCTGTTCTATCCCCGGCAAAAGCAGCATACCGACAGACACAGACCCTTTGTTTCTCTCCCTCCTCTCAGCTTTTGAAAGTATCTTGTCTCCTCATTGGTCATTTTGGTCAGGTGCCAGCGAGGTTACCTTTAGCTTCTTAACCCTTTACAGGTGAGAGGATTTTTCCTCTGGCCAGGAGAGATTTTAAAGGGGTTTACCCTTCCCTTTATATTTATGACAAAGGTGGGTAAGGTCTTTTACTGGACCAACTTCTGCTGGATGAAAGAGACAAACTTCTGAGCTACACAGAGCTCTTCAGAATGTAACTGGAATGTCTGTCTCTCATCCCAACAGAAGTTGGTCCAATAAAAGATATTACCTGACCCCGCCTTGTCTCTCTAATATCCTGGGATAAACATAAAATAAAAAGAATCAGGATTAGTAGATTATTAATGCTGTAACGAAAATGGACCGAGCGTCACCAGGTGTCAGGGTTTTAACGTCATCACTAGCACACAGCAAGGTTACTACAACTGGTTACATTCCACCTTCCCTTCTGGAACACTATTGACAGGATGTGTCCCCTATTTATACCTAACTCATGGAGATACACCTGCTTTTGTAGATACCTGGTGTTTGGGACTGTGTCCAGCTGGGTCACCGGGTTTCTGCACATTGTGGGGGTTAGACAGCCAGGGACAACACAGTTGTAGGCATGAAACAGGGTTTTTTCCAGCTCCCAGCAAACATCCCTGGCTCCCAAGGGGACAGTGCACCAACAGCCTCATAAGTAGACTAAATCCACAGAGTCCAGATTCCTCCCTACACTAAGTGCCCTCTGTGCAGCTCAGGCAGTGCACATAAAAAGCAGCTGGGGATTCCCCTTTTATCGGGGAATGATTGGATGACAGCACTATACCACACAGAGCTGGACCCCTCAGCGGGGGGGGGGGGGGTTGGTGAGGAGTGAAGAGCCTTGGCTGAAATGTGATGTGCTCTGGCAATCTCAGTATAACAGCTCATAGGGGTCCTTACAAACCAGAGCAAGTTAGAGCAGCCCTGAGGAGTTAATTTGCACTGGGGCTGAAACGCTCCTCAGCCAACTCCAGGATTGAGATAGGGAGGCCTGAAAGTTGAGGAAATGCCACCTTTATGGCCCCTATCCACAAGTGTGTAGATCAAAGTTTCCTCTGTGTAGCATGGCCTTCAGCACTAATCCCTAGAGGCAAAGTTCCTCTTGGCTTCTCTTCTGCTCTCACCAGTTCTACCTCCTCTCTCTCTCCTGTCCTTACTTCCTCACAAATACCTATCCTACCTCTGCACCCTTCTTCAGAGGCAGCTCACCACCAAGTGTCCCTCAACCATGTCATTCTCAGTTGGCTAATTTCTTGTCGCTGTCATTGGAGAAGCATATCTTCAGGAGATATTTGAACGTGGAGAAGAAAATGACTGAGAGGACTAGACCATGGTAGAAGCTAAAGGAGCAATCTTTAAGCTCATAATTGCAATTCTCTATCCTCTCTATGGGCAGGCACTTGAGTACACTACTTCTTACACTTTAACATTGCACCAGTCCATTCTCCAAAGGGCTTGCAACCTCAGTTATGCCTTTGATAGAATTATACTTCGAGGGCTCTGGTTGTTATTATAGTTCAAGACTCCAGAAACTGTAACAGAATTATATTATACCACCCCCCATATCATCATATTGATGTATACCTCTCCCCCTTTCACGTATATCTCATCTTACAAAGGGAAGAGGGTCACTTGAAACCAACATGGGATTATTACTTCATATCTTGTCCTCTTCGCCACGCACATCACTCAAATGTACATTTTCAGCAAAACATACAGAGATTTAGTCCCACAGCTCTTTGCTAAGCAAGTTGTGCAGCTAACCTTCTATACTGATACTTTATGTTGATATAGCGAATGATTTATACCATGTGGATAAAATCAAAGGGTAGTCAATCTCTGCTCAAAAAGAAAGCCTCTGAACAGAGTTTCTAAAACTACCTCCTTTCAACAGAGCGATAAAAACTAATGAATACTCCACAGTATCCAGTAGACATAAGAGTGGATTTGTAGGCTGCCTGGACAGTGCGACATTCCAGAGGAAGAGGAGGAAGCTTCACCAGGGCTTAGTGATTACAGATCCAGAAATTTCTGAACTGTGTGCAACAGAAATGTACGCAACATGTGGCAAACAGATTTGTAACAGGTACAGAGTTATGCTTTTCGTTGATCATTGCCCACACATTTTAGACACAAACACACCTTTATATCTCTAATCAAAGGAGAATTGAAGTCTGTGTTCCTGGGATATGAGAGAGGAAACAGGATAAAATATGGGGCCGGAACTTTGGCTGGGGCAAATCAGTGTATGTCTGTTAAGTTTGATAGAGCTAGGATGATATACACAAGCTGAGAATCTAGCCCACGGTATCTGGGCTCAGCAGAGGTCTCAGCGAAGTCTGAGATGGTTTTCTGTGGTTGAGGCATCGGGCTCCGAGCCCCGTGTGACTTTTCAAAAATGCATGAAGGGGAAAATATTGTTATAGATGAAATAAATCTGACTGCCTGTCCAAATGGATGGGTACTTCAGCTTCTTCTATATGCCAGCGTGACTACCTGGTGAAGAGAATCCAGCTGCTACATATCTGACTGGCTGCATCCTCGCTCCTAGCATCTCTGTGGGACTTCCGTCTCCAGTGCTGTTCATGCAGCAACTTTTCACCAGCATGAGAACGGGTTTTAAAAAAAATAAGAAAATATTTGGGGGGGAAACTCCAGTTACTAAAATCTCGCGAGGAGTCTCCTTGGGCCCAATACAAGTTGTAACTGGCAGAAATTCTACAGTCTGTGCTATACAGGAGCTCACAACGGGTTGCCAACCCCCCAGGATTGCCCTGGAGTTTCCAGGAATTAAAGACTAATCTTTAATTAAAAAGTAGGTCATGTGATGAAACCTCCAGGAATATGTCCAACCAAAACTGGCAACCCTAAGCTCAGGCTACATGATCTGATGGTCCTTCCTAGCCCTAAGCTATGAATCTCCTTAACTCTTTGATCCGAGAGGAGTTCTCATCTTCAGAGTACTGCACAGAGATACTGCTCAGTTTGCCTTCAACACTTCGCTCGTCTCTTTGCTTGCACAAGGAACTCTGCCTTCTTGTTGATTCCTGCTCTTCAGTCCTCCTCAAAAGAGGGCTACAGTAGTATAAATAAGAGAGCTTCAAATGTACACTACACTTCAAAAATATTCATAGTATCCCTTTAAGCCATATTGGAATACACAAAGGACAATATTAATCTTAAATAAAGATGCTCTTAGGACACACATAGCTAA
This sequence comes from Natator depressus, assembly GCF_965152275.1. Lineage (NCBI taxonomy): Eukaryota > Metazoa > Chordata > Testudines > Cheloniidae > Natator > Natator depressus. Next base: position 16,446,289 of record NC_134248.1, read on the forward strand.
GAATGCATCCTAATCTTCTGCTAGCAGCAAAATCTTGAATCCCTTACACGTTAGTATAAGTGCATGACTGATTTCATGTAAAAGCAGCAAAGCACAGAAACAGTACTGTACAGAATCTCACACCTGGATTTGACATCCCTCCCTCCCCCACCTTTCCGCTGAAGGAGAAAGTGACCTGGATTCTCTCTCACATCTCAAAAGTCTTGCATGCTGATCTGCAGGCAGGACTAATGGAAGAAGATTTGTATAGCTGTTTAAATATCTCCTTTCCCTAGGAAAACAAAATGGAGGAACACTGAGTAAATGTTAAATAAAAGTAAATACCTACCAGAGTGGAAACTCATCAGATTAAGAATCTCGTCTGCTGGTATGAAAGACTATAGAAAGAAGTGAGGAGGATGTGAGGAATCCATCCTTGATTTAGATATTACTGTAATGACAATCACATAGGCCCCTATATGATATGCAAGTCTCAATGTAACATTTAAGTCTGCAGTAACAGGGTTGACTTTCACCACCTCTGGGATAGGTGTGCAGCCCCTGCTATCAGAGCCACACACAAATCATCCTCAACAGCAAGATTTGTAAAGAGGTTAAATGCATGGCACTTAATTTGTATTTTTTCAATGCAAAAAAATCAATGTTGTTTTGAAGAACAGCAACCCCTCTTTTATTCTCCCCTGGCAATCTGAAAGTTCACAGGGCAAGCAGCATGTTTTAGGATAGTTAAACAGGAACATGTGAAAAGGTAGGGACGAAAGGGTCACAGAGACACAAGGTAGGGGACATATCTTTTATCGGCTCAACTTCTGTTGGTGGAAGGGACAAGCATTTGAGCTTCGCAGAGCTCTTCCTTGGGTCTGGAGAACATAACCAGAGAGTTAGAATACACAATCTGTTTTAGTAAAACTCCTGTTTCCAAAATGACTGCTGGTGTCAGCCATCTTGCTGAAAAGTAGTATCGTTTGTTATCATGTAGAGCTGTCCAAGAAGCATGAGAGCAGAATGTTAGGGAATAACACAGTCACCATCGTACTTCAGTGCTAGTTCATCTCTCATGAAAAATACTTTGTTTAAAGTGCCCTCATACCTCTCTGAGGGGAGAGGATATTTTTTGTGAAGTTAAAAATTGTTTTTCTTTTTTGATGCACTCCAACGAATACTTTGGTTTTTGGCATAGGCATGGCATATGGGGCACTCATTTGTTGCACTGTTTCTTTGGGAGAATCACCCAGACCTGAACAAGAGTTGAAGCTATTGGCGTCATTGTGCCTGGGACAATGCATGAGTTCTGCCAACCACCACCTAGTTTAGGCTACTGTCTTTCTGCTTCTCTGAACAATTTTAGCTTAAATTAGTCTTGCTTAATTCTTCTTGCTTGACTGGTGAGGAATGTATCATTAGCTCCATTACTTCTACCAGCACAACGTAGGTGGCTAAGTTCCAGGCCTGGGCTGATAAGTTGCCATGACTGTTTTGCAAGGCTGGGTTTAATGTTCCACCCACCAGCTCTGAGACTCAATCCCAGTCCACAATCCTGTCAGATGTTTGCCAAAGATGACCGGTAATTATTAAGAACACATTAGTAAATTGTTCTGAATTTCTGTGTGTACTTTTATTGCAGAATATCCCAAATGGCAAGTGCTACCTTCAGCACATAACTCATTTCAAGCCAACCCTTTTTTTCCCATTTCAGACAGAGATGTGATGAATTCCACATTTCACTCATCATTGAATCCCAAGCAATTTAACTGAGATTTAGGGAGTATGGATCCTAATAACCCAAAGAAAGTGAAAAGGAACCTGTGATGCAAAAGAGGTCCTGGAGCCAGACAGGGTGAGCAGGACAGAGTCGATCAGCAGGAGGTGGCATAGGACACAAGGAAGCCCGTCGGAACTGGGTGGCTGTGGAGAGGTCACTGATATTAAAGAAGGTTACCCAATAGTAGCAGAGGGCAGTAAGGTCAGGATCTGAGCAGCCTGAAGTCAGGTGATGGTAAGAAACCTAAGGCCCCAGGGTGAGAACAGGAGGTCTCTTTGAAGGGGAAGGCTGGCAGGGGAAGCCATCCATCGTGGTCAGGAATGGAAGAGAAGAGCCACTTCAGAGGCACTGCAGCCCGTAAATACTGGGGTAGTCCCAAAAAAAATACAGCTCCAGCAGCAGTGGCTGCCCTATGTGGCAGAGGCCCTTTTATCTATTCAAAATCTATATTGTTTTTTAAATCAGTCAAATACTGGCAAATGACTGTACAGCAGCCAAGAGCTGTAACAGGGAGTTTAGTCTGTGCTCTAGAGAAACCTACATAGTGTAGACACAATCAAGAAAGCTCACAGTTGCCTTCCTCACTTTCAAGTCGTAATTCTTTGATTTAAGGAGTGATAACCAAGGATGGAATAACCAGCAGCATGGTTTAACAATGTTGCCATCACACCTTAAGTGAATGGTCCAATGGCCGGCTGGATGGAAGAGAGGGGTATTTGCCCTATTAACATAACTGATAGAGTCCTCCTCCAGCAGGCTGGAAGGAAAGAGGTCATTGCCCCTTTAAGGCCACCCTCTCCAGCTCACAGCAGGGGAGTAAAAGGGGAAAGAGACTTTACCAGTGCTGACTGGGGAGGAGCAGGAAGCTGCACAGCTAGACTGGGGCTGGGGGCACTCCCCAAACTGAGCAGAAGAGAGGGGGTATTTACAGGAACTACACAGGGCATAAAGCCCTCTCTCACCTTGAGTGGCCTGGCAGCACCCATCTTCCCACCCTCAGAAGCAGTTAAAGGACGGGGTTTCATCATGACAATGTATGGGCATTACAATAGTCACCCCTTTTCTTGGGGTCTGGGAAGGAATTTTTCCCTCACTGCCAGATTGGCCAAGACAAAGAGGTTTTGGGACCTGGTGGGATGGGGCAAGTGGCTTAGGCTATAAATGTCACAACTTATGTAAAGCTTTGACAGATGTGCAGTGCAGGTTCTTATTATGGAACGGATAAGGTAATCTGATAAAACTGATTGGTAAAAGAAGCATCCATTAAAATTGCTCAGGAATTCAAGGGGGTTCAAGGTGCCTATATCTGGTATGGCAGGGAGTCAACCACCCTCCTTTCTAGGCCCCTTAACCCTCATACGAGGGGAGAGTGGGGCAGGGTTACAGCAGCAGGATGGCTGGGACCAGACTGGAAAGAGGGAGGGCTCACAGCAGCCACCCATGTATCTGGAAAGGATTCTGGAAATGACGACAACCTGCACTGTACAATTTATTTGCTGGGTACTCCCATATATTCAAGATAATAAAGTTGCCTCCTAATTTAAACCACATCCACTGCCTCTTGTCCTTCCAGCATAGCTGGACAAAGTTCAGGTGCAGCTGTGAGGTTTGCCCTTTGCTATTTGGGGCATTCAGCCCATAAAAATACATGAACTACTTAAAATATCTGCTGGTTACCTTTCATCTGACCTAGTTGTGGGAGCCTTGTTTTGCTCTTCTGTAACACTGAGCTGCTCCAAAACATGCTGCAAGAGAATACTGGAATGGCTGGTGGCTGCTTAGCTTCAAAATTATTTTTCCATTTTTTGCTTTGAGAGAAGGATAAGAGGCTCTGCTTGTCCTACCATGTGCGTCCGTTGCCATGTGAAAAGAATCTCTGAATTACTTTGTGTAAAAATGGAAGGCCTCTGTATCCATTAGGTGTACAGAATAATGTAAAACTATGCCCACTGTCTACATCAACCCCATTCCAAAAGTATTGGTATAGGTGAGTTTTGTTGTGAACTCACTTTTCATCAAACCATAGTGACATACATTTTCTAGTTCCCTTCATTCAGAGCCAAGAGGTAAGGGACCTATAATTCCTTCCTAAGGAAATGACAGAAGGCAATAAGCAAGTGTACAACTTTAATTTATACCTTAGACTCGGTTGTAAAGCCTTAAGGTTGCATGTAACTAGGCTATGTCTCTGCTACTAAAATCTATGCATAATTTATTTATATTACAAGCTAAACATCAGGAACTGTCAGGCAGAACTCTAACAGCTCTTCACTAGCAGGAATTAAACACTGTACTCATCATATAAGCCCCAGGACAGCCGTATGCTATGATCCTATACAGCATCAATAAGCTAATTAAGAAACTGCCTTAGCTTTCTCCTCTTTATTATACTTCCTTAGGAGTCTAATTGTTGTTTTTTGAACCTGCACTCTACAGATAAACCTCACCCTCTTTCAAGTTTGCTCAGTGTTTGCTGTCCCTAAAGAGAAAGTTGCCTGGAAAAGTTGTTTTAATGTCGTCAGTTCAATTTCCCTCACTTTTTGAAGTTATTTCCCTGAGGAAAGTGCAGGTCAAAATGTACCTGCTTCTCAGCAAAGTCTGATATATATTTTTTGAACTCCATTTTGTACTACACTGACTGAAACGCAAGGTCAGGCAACTAACCCAATGCCTCAGTCAGTAGCATGTGTGAAGATGAGGAGATGGCAACAGTGGCGTGGGACATAATAATTCAGTGGCATTTTGTGTCCCTCTTCTGTGTGACTGTAATGCAGAGATATGGTTTGAAAGAGGCCCTGTCCTGGGCTAAAAGGAAGCCAGCTGAAATATGCTGTCATAGTGGTATAGAGGAATGGGGTGATACATGGAGAAAGATCATCCAAAGGGCTTTGTCAGAGAATCCCATTTCAGAGAGGGGGAACATCTTGGAGATTTTCCTAGCACTCAGGGGGGAGTTATGGAATGTTGTTTCTCTGTATAAAATGTAGACTACTTGCTTAAGCTTAATTATTAATTTACTGTCATTTTAAGAAAGCCTGCATCTGAAAACCTTCATCTAAATACCTTCTCTATCCTGTCATGCTTCAACAGGCAAATTACTCCATGTTCCCCTGACACAGGCCAATGGCACCTTGACAGTACTGCAGTGATCTCCCCAGTGTCTCACCTCCCATGTCCTTTCCTTCACCAGACAAAACTATTTAGAAGAAGCTCACACAACCAGCTCTCTCCAATCCAAGATTTACACTTTGCTGCCTTTCCACTTCTGTCAGTCTGAGTTCAATGCTGCCTCATGTAGGTGGGAGGGCGGACAGGGGAAATATAATGCTACTGTTATCATGTATTTATTATCATGCTCGCAGGATTGGAAGACAGATAAAGCTTGAAAGTAATTCATTTTGATAACTAATTCCCGGTCACTTTTCTTTGGAGAAAAGATATAAATTAATCATTAATAGGCACAGAGGGTATAACTGGTGCATTGTGACATAGCTTTTTCCCCCTCCTTCCTTGGAATTCAACATTCAGAGACATCAGGCTCTGGAAACAGTAACAGAATGGGGCCATCTGGGTGACTGAGCATGGTCCCCCACCCCCAGGAATGGGAACAGAGCATGCTCAGCCTCTGGCAAGACAAACCTCCTGTGACATTCTAGCACCTATCCCCTTAGTTGGCCAATGCTGCAGTGTTGCCAAACTCCCAGGGGGCGGGGGGTGAGTAAGAGAAATGATGTGATCTTAGAAGAATCCTTCCCCAAAACAAAAAATAAGATAAAATAACTAGTTAGGACAACCACATTCTAGATTGTCCCCTGGTGAAAACATACTTCACTAGGCAGCAAAAGCCAAGCTATACAGTGGTCTCAAAGGGATAGGAGAATACTCACTACAGCCTAGTTTCCAAAATGGCTACACATTAGCTTTCCCATACAGGAAACCTCAAGCTGAATTGATCCCAACTTCTCGTTATACAACATTACCTTTATAGGCCAAGCTTCCCCATTTAGTGGGGATGATCCTTGTTACTTTTCCAACAGAACAATTGGAGCAGGGTTTTCCTTTTGCACAGGTGGAGAGAGAAAAGAACCAACTCTTTCTTATTCATTAGTGCCACCATGGCTTGGTAACTAGTGATCTCTGATCAGAGCTTTTCTACAGATCCACATTGTAAAGCATCATGCTGGACCTAACTCCCCTCTGTGGAAGACTAGAGATCACCACAGAGCTTTGTAGCTCAATATGTTCCCCACACCAAGAAAAGGAGTATGGGAAAGAGTTAAGGCAATGGTACAGGGTTCACAGATTTTATTCTATACTACTACTCCTCTTGCACTTGTTGGTCCAAATGGTAATGAATTAATTCTGCTGGGCAAGCTTCATGTACTACATGTTCTGGCTTCTCAAGGAAGACTGTTAAACTGTCACATACTAAATATACACCTGGAACAAAATATATCCACAATACAGTAACTTATGACATTCTGCTGAGCCCCTTTTTTCTCAGCACCATCTGAAACAGTGTACAAGGATTAGAGTATTTTTTACACACACTCCCATATTTGTTTGTGTATTTTGATTCCAAAGGAGGGGGCTATTAACATTTACCTACTTTGGGTATTTATACAGCCCCCATCACCATAGTATCCTAGTGCCTCAATCTTTAATGTGACAGAGTACTTCCCTATTTATCCCCATTTACAGATGTGGAACTGAGGCAGAAAGACACTACTAGATTTGCCATGGGTCATACAGGATGTTTGTGGTGGAGTAGGAACTAAACCTGGATCTTCTGCAGCCCAGGCTAGTGCTTTAACCACTGGACCATCCTTCCTCCATAACTTCATGGTGAACAGCCATTCTGTGCAAGATTGTTTTGCAGAGAATTCATTTTTTGGTGCAAGTCAAGTAGGCAGGGTCTCTCTTTATGCACTTGTACATCCACGGCCAGGATTTGAATCCTGGGGCTGTTTGTGAGCAGGAGTCTCTATGTAGTAGAAGGATTGACAAGAAAAGCTGCAGATGGTAACCTGGAAAAAGTAGCACTTTTCATCTATTTAGTATGCAAGTGAACTAATTTAAATATTTGTTGACAGCAGGTCAGTTTAGCACAAGATCCATGCTATAAAATCAGCAATTTAGGAACTAAATTTTATCCTTTTCCCCCTTCAAAAACTGAAAAAAAATCTGCAAGGTGCAAGAGAGAATGAATGGTAATTTAATAGAGGGGAATGGTAATTAAGCACAGTATTAATTAAATTTTTTAAAGCAGTTAAAAGCCTGGTTGCTTCTATAAGACTCAGAGTCATGATGTATAACTGTACAGGAAATGAAAAGGAAGTCTGATTGTGACAGCCCTCTCTGACCGAAAGGTCTCACATTTCTACTCCTGACCAAGAGCAAACAGTGTTATCTGAACAAGCCAAAGAGAAACAATTCAGCACAAACATGGAGAAACACAGAAAGTCTCTGGCACTGAGTTAACGAATGCAGGGTAACCTAAATTCCATCTCTCTCCTGGAATGATTCCATTAAGTGTACCCTTTCTCTAATGAGCCTTAATGTCTTAGTCAAAGCTGAAGGAAGGATTGCTAAATGGCCTTTTAAAGATCCATCAAGTCAGAACATTATTTAAACTGGATTATAGTATAGTTTAAAAGCAAATGTTTCTGGATTGAAAATCCAGGCAGGAATTAAATAATAAAGAGACAGACAGTAATTAAAAAAAGAGACATCTCCTTTTCCACACACCTAAAAGAATAAATCAGTTTGAGGACATCAAATTTGCACACCAAATAATAAGAGAACCACCTGTGAAATAAGAGAACCACGTGTGTTTATTACGGATTCTACTGGCAAGTTCCCTTCTTCCTTCCTAGTCCCAATTCTCCAGCACCACATATCAGAATAGTTTCAGAACAACTTTTTGGGGGAGGAGAGCTGTACATTGTTTACTGCAGCTAGGAAAAGGACAGAAACAAATCAGTGGTTTGCTGGTTTATGGGCAAATCAGGCTGAAGTTGCTCAAAGAGGGAGACTCACAATGGGCTGGTATTCTATTTCGGTGTTCTACAGCTCAGATCATCAAGCATGTTGTTTAAGAAAGCTGGAGATACTCATTCACACACAGCACTTTAATAATATAGATATACCCTGTGTGACACTCAGATTCCTTAAACTTGAGATACAGCCTCTGAAGGTCAAGAATCCAGCAAAAACACTCCTGGAAAAAAATTAAGCACATCATGCATTCCCAGATTTTCAACACTCTCTTATCCTGGTGGCCATGTTGAGAGAGAAAAGGAACTGCCAAATTTTGTGCTACTTCCCGATTAGTATCAAAAAAGGCTTAGGACTATTCTGATCTGTCAGATGATCACCCCTCTCTCAGGAATCAGATATTGGATCTGACCAAATAAGTGAAGCTTGACAAGGAAAGGGGCCATTATCATTCCTTGGACCAGGAGGAAGATTAATAAAACAGAATTGAAAATCAGCATCATCTCCACAAATTCATGAATATTTGACCTAGTTTCCTGGTGAAATAGACAGCATGCAGCAACCCCAGTTACTAGCCACAGTGTTGTAACTGTCAAATTTTGCATTAACAAAATGAAATCTGAGGTTTTCCTTCTCGTCATTCGAAAACCTAACTGTTGGCAGGTTGCATACAGAGTCAAGGTGGAGTGGCTAGGATTAGGGTGATGGATGGAAGATGCTGTTCATATTTCAGTCTAATATTGGGATACAAACAATATGAACGTGCCCCATGAATGTAAAAGAGCCCCCCAAAACAACAAATACCTGTTTCCAAAGTCAACAAGTGTTGATAGGAAGCCCTGTCTTCCTCTGGTCCCTACTTGGCATTCAAGATCTTGAGTATTCCCTGGTAGCTCAGAGTAGTGTTTCATCTGGTTATGGGCTGTTCAGAAATTGTGTGACTCATGACAGGGAAGAGATAGGACTTTGGTGAAACTAATATCAAGTGGCTTCTCTATTTAGGCTTTTGGACAGAGAGGGACATTATAGTTCTCACTGGTCTCAAGTTGCCAGTTATCATATCCCATGTTTCTTAGCACCATCATTTGGGTTTTCTTAAACTGACTTAGATTTAGCAGTTACGGAATGGATTGCTGAATACAATTCCTTACAGCAATCCTGGCTAACATCAACATCAAGCTTAATTTAAGCATTCCTGCCAGCTTGGTGAATGGGAGATCTAGCGCTAAATCATAAGGTGCCTTTTTTTTTTTTTAAACTTAGAAGTAGGTACCATGTGCTGTGAGGCCTAAATAAAAAGCAGCTCCAGCACTGGAATCACAGGGACAGTGTAGCTATCTCAGCTGAGACACTAGCTCTAAACACTGGTATTCAACCATAGTATCCTTCCTTCCCTCACACAATGCACATAGCATGCACAATATCCCTTGTAATATCACCAATCCCCCAGCCTCTCCATCTGTGGATCAGTGCAAGGTAAACATCATCAGCAAAAGCATGGACTAACATAGCAGCAATTCTCATAGTGAAGCAAGGAGTTTGATGCAAAGCCACCCACACTTGTTGGTAAATTTCATTAACATTCCTGAAAAATACTGAAATGAATGCAGCTGTGCATGTGTAATGCGCATGCCGTGCACTGGCACTGCTGAGCCCAAGTGATCTTAATTACTTTTAAAAACTCAGTCAAAATAGTTGCTCATTTCTCAGTTCTTTATTCAGAGAGCAGTGCAGTGTTCCTTTCAGAATCACCTGCAGAGAAGACAAGGTGGGCTTGGCAAACGATCAAGAGGACTAACCTCCAAAGTACAAATCAGATCATGCATTTTTGCAAATGGTAAATGTGTTACAGTTTGTAATTAGCTCCATTCACCAAAAATTGAATTTCTATGACCAACTGCTGCCTCAACACAAGAGCAGGCAAAGGGGCTTTAACATGGAAGTCAAACAGATGACTGAAGAGTAAGCCAGCTAAAACAACACAATTTATTGATGGCGTTAGCCATCTTATGTTGGTGATACATTTAATGACGAGCTGCAGAGTGTTTTATTAAAGATGCCAACAGATTTCCAAACACCCATTAGAACACTTTGCTCTTATCTAGCCCTTTTTACGCATGGATCTCATAGCACTTCATAGAAGATAGGTATCATTACCCACATAATACAGAATGGGAACCCCAAAGCCTGGAAAGAGCCCACATCTCCTTACACCCAATCCTTTGCTCTATGTATGGATCATCCTGCCTCTCCTTTAATGTCTCCAGATAGCAATGGGATAAAAATGGTTATATTATCACAACAATTCTCCTCTCTCCACACAATGGCTATGCATTCCATTACCAATTTTATAAAAACAAAAAGATTGATAAATTGCCTTCTTTAACGGTTCCAGATTTTTCCCCATTTACCTGAACAAATTCTCTGGATCACATACTCAACTTTCTCTGAAGACTAGCTCTCTCTGAATTAAAAAAAAAAAAAAAGGATAGACAGATATTGGCCCCCCTCACCCCAGTAGTGACAGAAGAAAGACTGTAGACATGAGGATTGCAATAGATTTGCATGCACAGCTCCAGCAGTAGGCACCACATATGTTTATTAGCAAGTGCCATCACAATGTAATTCAAGTCATTTCTTAAAACAGGATCACTTTAGTGATCTAAAAAGTGACGTGGAATTCTGCAGCTAGCAGATTTTAACACGACACTAGTTCTGTATGCCCACATTCATTATGCTGAAGAAAGCTGGGTCCTGTAAATAAAATTTTTGTTTTTTCCTCCAAAAGCAGCACCTTAATTTAAAAAAAAAAAAAACAAAAACAAAAAAAAACACAGACTGGGAATGCAGACATTCAAGCAGATCAGAGCATTGCGGGTGCTAATAGAAAATTTATGACATGGATCATGTTAATCTATTAACAATCAGTTTTTTGTCTGCAATCATTAGAGAATCTCATACTATTCAGATAATCCTTTTATCCTCACCATAACTAATTTCCTCTTGCAAAACCATTAGAAAGTGAGGCACTGCTAAGGAAAAATTATGATGTCTGGATCCTACTCAAAGGACCTCCATCTTCAGTGGGACTGCAAATAAGTTCAGTAATGGGCCCTTTCAGAACACTTTTCATTACTTTCTGCATTCATGAAGTTACTCATGGGAATAGTTAGTAAAATTTAGAGACTGCAAGCCCAAGGAACGGAAATGAACCAACTTTCTGAAGATATATTAATCAGTAGAAATCTGACAGAAGTACACTTCAGTGCACCAGAAGGTGCAATACGGAATCCTTATTAGTTTTGTTTGAACTATTAGACCTCACCATAACACTGAAGAATTTAACAGTGTATATACACTGTTTAATCTTTTATAGACTATTTACAAAAACCTCAAGGAAAAACATATAAAATGAAAGTCAGTCACTCTATACAGAATGTCGGTACCTTAGATCTTCACAAGCTGTGCTGAGGGCTCTTTCAGACCTTGTGTTCTAACACGCACTGTCCAGTTGTGGAGGAGTTCAGAAATGCAAATACCACCTAATCAAAGGTCTTTTTTTTTTTTTTTTTACTGGAAACTGGTTCTTAAATGCTCAGCAGGCAAACTGTATCTAAAGCTAACACCTATGAATTACATTGAATGTGCATCTCTGACAGGTTCATGATATATATCCTACAGCTCCTCACTCGCTGCAATTTGAAATCAGGTTAGTCAATATCTTCACCTGGGGTGCTTGCAGATAAATCTGAATCAGAAGTCTTCTAGATTTAGCTTAAATCAATAAAAAAGCGTTAACACTGATATCATGCATTTCCTCACCAGTTGGGAATAAAAGTCCACTTGTGCAGGAAGGAGCTTCAAAGAACTGAACCATTTAGAAAACTTGTCATAAAAAAACCTCTCAAATGGGCAGCTAAGGAAAGGACTTGACAAGTGACCAGAATCAGCCTATTGATCCCAGCACAGCTGATTAAAGCTGGATTCCTAGCACTTATGACTATGCTTGCAATGGCATATTTTCTTCTTGGGATATAACTTGGGAAGTCACCGTTCTACTAAGCATTGCCCCCACTAAGGGAAAGGTTAACATTTATATATATAATGTTCCATCTTACACAAATGACCAACCACTCTCTCAAATGCGACTGGAATGTCAGCACTTACAAGGCTCTAGTACAAGAGAATCTGTGGCAAAACGAGAGCCTCCCATATTGCCACATTGAGCTCCTAAGTGCACCTATGCAAAAGAGATGCAGGATATTTGATTTCAAAGTCAGGGTAAATAAACCACTTTTTTAAACATATGCTAAGATGCTATAAACAGAAGCACAATCCATGCTCCCATCTTACCGCAAGCAGCCAGATGTGTTCTTGAAGACCGTGGTCCATTCAGCATCCCGAGGCTTAGAGTCCTCATTCGGCTCGCTCTCCCATCCGGAATGGGGGATAATCACCTCATTTGTCAGTGTCTGAAGGCCATGGTTAATGATCACCATCTTTAGGGGTTCATAGGATGACAAGTTCCAAAGAGTGCCTTAGAGAGAAACAATGATTATTAGCCAAGTTACAGTAGTTTACAGGTACTGCTCATGCAGACTAGCATTTCCAAAAGATTAAAATCATAAAACAATATGAACCAAGGAAATTACTCACCTGACAACATTTCTGAGAATCCAATATAACCACATGGTTAGGACTCACTCAGCAATTATCAAAACAGAAAGCGATACCACCTTTCTAAAAGCAGTTATATTTAAAACAGGTAGAGTGGTTGAAACTGCTGAGCCATATAATATACAGGAGGCATATGACAGGTGTTCATTCATCATCTACATAAACTAGAAGTGTAAAGATTCAATATGATAATATTCATTCTGAACAAAGTGTTAATATAATTAAACTTGCAAATCTACTTAGGAGAAAAACCCCCCCACCCCAGGGCAGAGGGCACTGCAAGGTCAATGCATCTCATAAAACCTCAAAATAGGGCTTAAACTGGATTTAAGGGGCACATAGCCCCGGTGTCGACTCTCTACACAGGACTGAATTTCACCCCAGACTTTTTGCATTCCATATTTACTTTCATATTATTCACTATGTCACAGGCACATACTGTGCAGTGAGGGCGTTATTCCTAGAGGAGACTGAGCACCCACAACCCTCTTGTCTTATCACCTCACCTTGATTTTGAATCACAGCTGTAGAAAGAAGGTGAATACCAAATCAAAGCAGCAGAAGTCACAAACGTAGGTTTTACGCGGTAAACAATGCAAAATATCTTCGGGCTAATCTACACTTAAAAAGTTTTAACAATGTAACTCTGTCAATTAGGGGTGTGATTTTTTGCCAACAGTTATGCTGGTAAAAACCCTACAGGATGCTGTTACACTAATATATAGGTACCCATGCCAGTACAGTTTATTTCAGTTCCTGAACTAGAATAAGCTGCACCAGCATAAGCCCTTTGACACTGGTATAACAGCATCTACATTCAGGGGAATAGGGGGTGTTTCTGCTTGAACTGTGCCCACATAGATCAAGTGGCAGAACTGTGAAGAGGAGATTAGTCCTTAAAAATGGTTCATGGAAACATTCAGCACTGTACAAGGCAAAACATTTAAGCACCAGTGATTTCAACTGAAAAACAAGAGATCCAAGAAACAAATGGATTCTGGATTTACTTTTTTTTTTAAATGGATAATAATTTAGACTTTCCCTTGAAATCAGAGGGTGAAGTACATTTTTGTAACCATCAGCTGGTTTCTGCTAATAAAGGGAAGTAATATAGCCTTCACAAAGCTGACTAATTCAAGAAAGGCAAACAAAAACCTTCTTCTGTTCGCCTCATGCTTTCAGCAGAATAACATCTCCAAACCAAAGGACAAAGTTGAAATCTAATAGGAAAGTTTTTGCTTAAACATTCCTTATTCCAGACATTGCCAGGCAAACTTATGCAGAAGTACAAATATCCTTCCAAATCTCAGTTTTACAAAGGCTATTCCTTATCGAATGGGGACTAAAATGGAACCCTTCATTTCACAGATACAGAATTTATTAATCCTACTTGGTAACATTTCAAAACTATAAATAAGCAAATATGTGGAGAGAAATAGGTACACCACTTTCATTTCCACTGAAATGCATGAGAATGAAGGAGATTTTTGCAAGGACTGAATGGAAAAATGATAGAGACTTTCCTAAATATCCAGAGACCTCTTTCCTAATAATATGTACTATTAATATGTATCCAACGTGCATCATTAGGTCTACACATTTTTGCAAACTAATAACTTAAGTTGCAGATATTTGTCTTTAAACACTATGTTTAAAAAACCCACAAGGAACAATAAATGGTCATGTCTGGACTTTTGTTTCAGTCACACATATCAATCTCTCAAAGTTTCATGGTTACAATGCCTGCAATTTTTCTCTCCCAAAACTCCTTTTTAAACTGTCTACCAGATATTGACTCACCAGACCCAATTGCCCAGTTACACTGGTGTTAATCAGGAGTAATGCCACTGAAGTCAGTGAGTTCTACCAGTGCAAAAGAGGAGGTTACTCACCCTGTGCAGTAACTGACGTTCTTCGAGATGAGTGTCCCTGTGGGTGCTCCACTCCAGGTGTTGGTGCGTCCCTGCGCCTCCGCTCGGAGATTTTTACAGCAATACTCGTACCGGTTGCACATGCGCAGAGCTTGCATTCCCACTCTGAGTGTGCCTTAATAGTACGCATGTGCGACCGGTCTCCTCAGTTCCTTCTCTACAACAGAGGCTACCCCAACTCTGAAGTAGAGGGGGAGGAGGATGGGTAGCGGAGCACCCACAGGGACACTCATCTCGAAGAACGTCAGTTACTACACAGGGTGAGTAACCTCCTCCTCTTCTTCGAGAGCTGTCCCTGTGGGTGATCCACTCCATGTGACTTAAAAGCAGTCTCTCTCAAGGAGGTAGGGACTTCAGATTGGGTAGAAATGCAGTAGATAAAACAGCTCTCCCTAATCGTGCGCCCAAGAGGGGGCCCTGAGTAAGGGAATAGTGCTTAACAAAAGTGTGTTCAGAAGACCAAGTGGCTGCTTTATAGATGTCAGTCAGGGGAACTTTGCATAGCAAAGCCACAGAGGTAGCCATCGATCTAGTGGAGAGAGTTCTGATGTCTGCTGGAGGCACAACTTTCCGTATCTGATAACAGAGTCGGATACAGTCAGAAATCCATTTTGAAAGTCTCTGGGTCGAAATAAGTGTACCTCTGGATCGCTCCGCGATAGAGACAAAGAGTCTAGAAGAATTCCTAAAGGGCTTGGTTCTATGAAAATAGAAGGACAAAGCCCTGTGTACGTCTAGGATATGCATTGTGGATTCAAGAGAGTTCACATGTGGTTTAGGAAAGCAGGTCAGCAGGTGTATCAGTTCATTGATGTGGAATGACGAATGGACCTTTGGAAGAAATTTGGGGTGTAATCGAAGGGTAACTTTGTTCTTAAAAAATAGGGTATATGGTGTGTTGCCATGACAGCTGCTATTTCTCCTGCCCGTCTGGCAGAAGTGATTGCCACTAAGAAGGCTGTTTTTTAGAAAGGTGTAAGAGGGAGCAAGTGGCTAGGGGTTTGAATGGTTGTTGAGTTAAGCAAGATAATACTAAGTGAAGGTCCCATGGAGGGGTAGGAGGTCTAACTTCTGGGTATAGGGATTGAAGTCCTTTGGAAAAACGTTTAGTGATCGGATGAGCAAACACAGAGGTACTGTCAATTTATTGTGGAAAGTTGTAATAGCAGCTAGGTGGACTTTGATGGAGCTAAAAGAAAGTCCAGATGTTTGAGGTCTAACAGGTAGTCAAGTATGAGAGGAAGAGGTGCAGATATAGGAGAAAGAGGAGACATTAGTTGAGCACCATTGGGTAAATCACTTCCACTTTTGGAGATACGTGGTGCGAGTAGATTGTGTTCTGCTATGTAGGAGAACTCTGAATTTCATCAGAGCATGCTAGTTCATTTTGGGAGAACCATGTAGGAACCAAGATTTGAGGTGAAGTATGGACAGGTCGGGGTGGAGAAATTGGCCGTGTTGCTGCGAAAGGAGGTTCAGAATGAGAGGCAACAAGATTGGTAGTCGAGTTGACATCTTGGTGAGGAATGGGAACTACGGCTGTCGGGGCCATGCTGGGGCAATCAGAATCACCTTGGCACGATCTGTTCGTATTTTTTGTCAGAACTCTGTGGAGAATCGGGATCGGGGGAAAAGCATAGAGTAAGTTCTGGTGCCACAGAATCATAAATGCATCTCCCAGGTAGTGTTTGCCCAGTCCTGCTCTGGAGCAAAATCCGTGGCATTTCGTGTTTTCCACAGTTGCAAAGAGGTCTATGGTTGGGTAGCCTCAAATGCAGAATACGTTGGTGATGATTGTTTCGTTTATCTCCCATTTGTGGTCCCAGGGAAAGTGTCTGCTTAATTCATCCACTGTGGTATTCATAGCTCCAGGAAGGTAGGCGGCTGATGTCTGGATATTGTTCGCAAGGCACCAGTTTGAGTTTCATAGCTTCTGTGCAAAGCGAATGAGAGCGAGCTCCTCCCTGCCTGTTTACATAGAACATGCAGGCAATGTTGTCTGTCATAATCCAGAACCAACATGTACGGATAAACGGGAGGAAGTGACAGCAGGCATTGCTTATAGCTCGAAGTTCCAGGATGTTTATGTGCAGGGAGGTTTCTGTTGGAGACCATAGCCCCTGGGTGATGTAACAGGTGAGCACCCCACCCTGTGAGGGATGCATCAGTGATAGATGGAGCCTCCTGGAGAAAGGGGACTCCAGAGCAGAGGCTGGAGGGAACTGTCCACCATAGGAGACAGTCTTTGACTCAGAAAGGTATGGATAGGGGTTTGTTTAGGGTATGCACATTGGGTCTGTAAGCCATGGCCAGCTGAGCTTGGAAGCACCTCATGTAGAGTCGTGCATTTTGGACCACAAAAGTGCATGAGGCCGCGTGACCTAGTAGTTGTAAACAAACAGTCTTGAGCGGTGACTTGAGGACTGTTGCAAAGTTTTGTTGCCAGCTGCTTTATGGTGTTGAAGCGATCGGACGGGAGAGATGCTATTCCCGTCCGGGAATCGAGGTGTGTTCCGATGAACTCCAGGTGCTGGGTAGGAATTAATGTGGATTTGTTGTTGTTTATTTGTAGGTTGAGGGATAGGAAACAATAGACGGCGAGTTGCGTGAATCGAAGAGCTTCGTCGAGCATTGAGGCTTTGAGAAGGCAGTCGTCCAGGTAAGGAAATATTATGACTCTTTGCTTCCTGAGGTGAGCAGTAACTACGGTCAGGAGCTTGGAAAAAACATGGGGGGCAGTGGATAGGCCGAAGGGTAGTACCCTGTATTGAAAATGCGTCAAGCCGAGGGTGAAACGAAGGAAGCGTCTGTGGGCTGGATGTATTGTCAAATGAAAACAGGCGTCCTGTAGGTCGAGAGCTGAAAACCAATCGCCCTGCGCCAACGCTGGGATTCTGGTGGCGAGGGTTACCACTTTGAACTCTTGCTTCTTGATAAAATTGTTGAGCCACCCGAGGTCAAGGATCGGTCGCCATCCCCCGGTTTTCTGTTAAGAAATAATGGGGGTAAAACCCCTTCCCTTCAGGCACAAGGTCCACTGCTCCCAATAGAAGGAGATGGTGCACTTCTTGCAGGAGGGGTCCCTGAAGAGGGATGGGGAGGGAGCGTGGGTAGGAGGCATGGATAGGAAGGGGATGGAATAGCCAAGTGTGATGACCTCTAAAATCCACTTGTCAGTGGTAATGTTGTGCCATTGATGGAAGAATGGTCGTAGGCGGTGTCCAAAAGTAGGGACAGGGGGTGTAAGTGCTGAAGTGGGAACATGGTTTTTGAAACCCTTGAGCAAGGCTTCAAATCTGCTTGTTAGTCGGAAGGAGTTGAGACAGCGCCGTGGAATTGGGGCGCAACTCTGGTATCTGGGTCTCTGGTGTTGTTGCTGTTGTTGGTCATGGGATCTCTGGAAGTGCTGGGTATACATGGGGTAGTGTGGATGTTGGTAAGCTGCAGGCGGGTTTTGCGCGGTATCTATATTGTCACCTTCTGGTCGTAGGGGTTTGCATTCCTAAGGACCAGAGAGCTGCCCTTGAATCCTTCACTGAGTGAAGGACGTCGTTCGCTGTGGAGGCAAAGAGTTTGTCGCTGTCAAATTGAAGGTCTTCAATAGTAGTCTGGACCTCTAGAGGAAACGAAGAGAAAAAGAGAGCCATGAACCTCGGCGCATGACTACTGCTGTAGCTGTAGATCTTGTTGCAGTGTTGGCCGCATTGAGGGCCGCCTGAAGAGCGGTTTGTGATATGATTTGTCCCTCAGAGACTAAAGCAGTGAATTGTTGTTTCTTTGCTTCTGGAATGTCCTCAATGAAGTCCATGCATTTGTTGTAATTTTTGTGATCATATTTTGCAATTCGAAATCGTAGGGTGGAAGACGCGTATACTTTACATCCAAGCGGATCTAAATGCTTACTGTTTTTATCGGCTGGGATGGAGCGGGGATACTGGTGCTTGTTCTTTTGGTTGACTGCGTCAACTACCAGCGAATTAGGCACTGGATGAGTGAAAAGAAATTCAGAGCTCTTGGAAGGGATGAAGCACTTGCAGTCCACTCGTTTGCAGGTAGGTAAGCTTGCAACAGGAGTCTGCCAGATGGCTTTGGCAGGTTCCAGAAGGGTGGGTTGATTGGCAATGCAATCCGGGAAGAAGGCGGCAGCTGCAGGATGTCCATTAACTCATGGTGCTATTCAGGAAACTCCTCCAGATTGATTCTTAATTCACTGGCCACTCTTTTGAAAAGGTCTTGAAATTTTGAAAAAAGTCATCTGAAGATGACTGGGGAGGAGGAAGCAGGCATCAGGCATAACAACTGGGTCTACTGGTTTAGAGACAGGTTGTGCCTGATTCTGCACTTGTGATGGTGCTGTCTGGTGACTGGCATCAGTGGCAGGTTCGTGAGCTTGTGGTGCTGGACCGGTGTCGGGCCTGGTTGAGGTGGCATAGCGAGTGTGGTCTCGAGGACAGGATGCCCACGGGGCCCAATATTGCCACTGTGGTGGGAAGGGCACAGGTGGTGCCATCCACGGGTTTACACACCATGGGGCAGGATCCTGAGAGTAGGACGAGATGATGTTTCTATGGCCTCTATTAATTGGGGTCTGCGGATGAGAGACTTCATATGGTGAAAAATCCCCCTGAAGACCAGCTTCCTCCTCACTGGAGGAAGGCTGTTCAGACCATGGCTGAGCATTTGGCGAGAAGCAGGCATTCAGTAAGGGTGACTGCAGAATGGGTGACACCAGCAGGTCACTTGACTGCGAAAATTGGAGTGCTGGAGGTCCTCTGTGTGGTAAGGGCTGTGCGAGAGGAATCTGCTGCTACAAAAAGTTCCTCTGCACCAGTGTCTTTAAAGTCGTTTGGCCGCCGGCCAGCTCAGCCGGTGCCGGTGCCGGTGCCGGTGCCGGTGCCGGGAGAGCAGTGACAGCCTGCGGGAGGTCAGGCACATCCGCATGTGTCGGCACCGCTTCCACCATGGTGCTGAAAGGTGCCATCTGAGAGGCAGGCAACAGGAAGCCTGAAGCGGGTTTTGCCCGGCGTGTCAAAACTGCTCAGCCAGGGAAGCACTGGGAGGGAGGCGGCAGACCTGCCGGGAGAAGCCTTCTCCCATGAAGTTCGCTTTGTGGGTGACAGAAGGTGATGTTCTTTGAAGTTTTCTTCATCTTGCTAGAGGCGGGGGGGCTGTGGCGTGGAGCAAAGCCGGAATCAGCGCCTGGGTCTGAAGCTGACCCTAAGGATTTTTGCAGCAGGAGCCGCTTTAGCCTCAACTCCCTGTCCTTTCGTGCCCTAGACTCAAGTTTGCTGCAGTGGGCACATTTTTGGGGGGATGAGGGACTCCCCCAAACATTTTATGCATTTTGAATAGCCATCTGACAGAGGGATGGCATGCTTACAATTAGAGCAGCACTTAAAGCCTGGGAAGCCAGGCATGTTGGAAGTGGCTGCGCTGACAGGAACTAAGAGAAAGAAAAAAAATTGAGAGAAAACTAACACACACTACTGGTAACACTAATAACTAACACTATTGGTAACAACCTAACTATCTAAAAGGGTAAGAGTAACAAGGGAGAAAAAGTTTTCTAACAAGTCTGCCGAGCTCCGTCTCAGGCCAGGGACAGTAGAGAAGGAAGTGAGGAGACCGGTCGCACCCGCATACTATTAAGGTACACTCAGAGCTGGGGGGCAAGCTCTGCGCACGCGCGACCGGTACGAGTACTACTGTAAAAATCTCTGAGCGAAGGCGCAGGGACGCACCAACACCTGGAGTGCTGCACCCACAGGGACAGCTCTCAAAGAAGAACTGGTGTATGTGAAAGAAGGACCAAGCCTGCTACACCTGTCTATAAACAAACAGAAAAATAAAGTTGCAATACTGAATCCTCCCTGATGTGGGTTGGAATGAATGCTTAATGCTCAAGCTTTCACTGCAAAAAATGAGAGATGGCAAATGTCCTTTGTCCTATTTTAATAGTGTGAGATCCATATAGGGTCATGTTACATACTAGACTGGAAAGGGAATTTTATCTCTGCTACCAGTCGTGAGTGGCAATTATAACCCAGGAGACTGACAACTAACAGAGCTTTAAGACTGACACTTTATGATGCCTCCGATTCCAAGTGGCATTTACAAAACCCAGACATCTGTTTACATTTAACTGAACACATTAAATATTAATCAAATCCAGTAGCAAACAAAAGAATCTACCTCAGATGTTAAAACCCATCTTTCTTTACTTTAATCTCTTTCTGGGTATATGCATTATTAGGATTTACTTGGCACACCTCACTTACTGTAGATACACAACACAATATAAGTTGTGTGCCTTTTGGAAATTATTTTACTTAGCATTTAAACAAGATAATATAAACGACAAGTGTAAATTAGCTTTCCATTGTTACCAATTTATATATTAAACAAACATCCTCATTTTTGCAGAATTTACTAAACACCCTGGGTGTTAAGAAAAAAAGGAAACAGAGAAAGGAAAAAAAGCTCAATATCTCCACTCAATTCTGGGAAGGAAAAAAAAAGCCAATACTAATTTTCTTCTACTTCAGCTTACACAGATACCTTGTAAAGAAAGCAAAGGCAACTACCTAATCAATATAAAATACTTATAATCAGGCAAAACAGAACTGTTCAATAAGTTGTCATCAGAATCATATCAAACCCTCTGATTTAACAAATTATCCATTCTTTACTCACAATGCAGCAAAGCATGTGAATTGTCCCACTGACTTCAATGGGGCTACCAATGTGCTTATAATATGAATGGGGGTTGAGGAAAAACAACGATGTAAAGGACTGGAGAATGGGTGGTCTTGCCAAGAGGTCACAGCTGGGCTTAGGTCTGCCCACCAGGGATGGGAGTCACTGGGCAGGAGTTGGAGGAATCACAAGGCCAGGTCCTGTAAACAAGAGTCAGGCCGGGGTTGAAGACCAGAGATCAGAGGCAGTACCAGCCTAGAATTGGGAGGCAGGAGTTGGGGTCTAAGTCAGGTTGGAGCCAGAGACCAGAAATCAGGAGACAAGGTAAAGTCCGGCATTGCAGCAAGCCAAGGTCTGTGTGGTTGCCCAAACAACTTCCTGGGGTTAAGTAGGAGCATTTGGCTAATCAGAGGGCTGCAGGGTACTGTCACTCTGGGTCTCGTGGGCAGTACTTCCTGAGGCGCCCACTCTCCACAGTGCTCCCTGGCAGTGCCTCTATGTGGCCTCCTGGTGGGATTATGGGAATATCAGCCACACCTAGCTCTGCAGACCTGGGTTCTAATCCTCGGGTCCTTACAAACTATTTCTGTGGGCACGTCTATTGCAGAACTGTTTCTTATACTTTCCTCTGAAGCACCTGGTACTTGCAACTGGCAGAACCAGGATACCAGAAGAGATGGATCACTGGTGTGATGCAGCAGGATCATTCCTATGGTTTCTATATTTCTACTGGCCTACAGTAATTCTTTACCTGAGCTAGTAAAACATCATAATTAAAAAGCATGTTGAGATTTAACAAAATAAATCTTTAATCAATCATTCTGAGTTTGGAAGAGGCCAATACAAAAGTTTGGTAGGCCACAGACACACTCTGAATAAAGTATTAAAAGTTTATACCCTTCATGTTTGAGTGGTTTCATTGTTAGAGATTCACAAAACTTTCTTAATCTGAAACAGGATGTTTCCTCTCTTCACCTGCCCCAGACAATTGCCTATTCATTACATTACAATGCTGCTAGAGTAAATAATTTCATTTTTTGAGATTAGAGAAGAATCAACTAAGGAAATGTTTTAAAAGTCTAAAAGAAATCTGAAATCTTCTTAATATTGGAATTAGGACAGGATGGTCCTAATTTAACAATATAATTCAACATGGAACAAAGCTTATCAAAAAGTTTAACACCCTTTTAAGACATCAGACAAACCAGCAGTCCTAATATTAGAAGATTTTGCAAAAATTCTCCAGTGCTTGGGTACCACCTTGAAGACAACTGTGTATAGATTTTAATGTGCCCTAGGTCTGTAAAACAAGGATCTTATCTCCATATTTCTTCTATGTTGTCAATTACTGGTAGCTATTTCTGAACAGACTAAATCCTACATGGATTCAAGAGAATCACATCTGGATTGCAGAGCTTGAATGGCCAGAAAAAGAAAGTCCAGTCCAGCAAACATGTTGTCTCATTTAAACCAATAACGGGACTACTTGCATGAGTTAAGGCACGCATGGGCACCTTCGCCCATAGTTTCTAAAGAAATGTTGCCTGTAAACTCTAACAAGTCCTTAAAAACAAATGCTCTCTTGGGCAGCCAAACAGCTGCTCCTTGTAGGGGCTGCAAGACAACAACTTGACACCCAAGAGAACCTTCCCCCACCCTGCATCTCCTCTGTCCCTTCTGGACTCAAGGTTGCAATTAGGGTTGCGAGGTTTTCCATTTCTCCCCCACTGCACAGCCTCTTTTTATGCTCCAAAGGAGGCATTGCTAAACAAGAGAGAGGCACAAAAGATACCCCATATTATACCAAAAATTGGTAAGTAGGACCTTTAAGATGTTCAAAGGAAATAAATGACAAGAGTCCAGTAGCTGGCTATATGGGGGATACAGATCAAAATAATCCTTCTGTCAAACAGTACTCAGGGAGGGAAAAAACTTAGAAGATATACAAAGAGTGGTCCAGGATAGGCAGAGCCTTGGTCATTCCCTATGCAACATTTGATGATGTGGGAAGGATTTAGATTCATGGCTGGCTATGTAGGGAAAATACTTCTTCAGAAAGGAGACAGATAATAAACAGAACAAAACTTTTTTCTTTTCAAAAGGTATGACTCAAGAAGGGGATTACATCAGAACTTTACATCCCAGCATCTCTCCAGTGTCTTGGGGGACCAAGCTCAGCAAGAGGTTCTCATGGTGGCACCCATAGCAACATGATTTTAATCCCTAACAACTTAGTTCACTCTAAAAATTTTTTTAGACTGTACGTTAAACCTGAGTGAGAACAAAGAGTGACAAAGATTAACATCACCGTAATTTGACCTCTGCCCTTAAAAATGATTCATTACATTTATTAGCATGAAGTGAGCTGTAGCTCACGAAAGCTTATGCTCAAATAAATTGGTTAGTCTCTAAGGTGCCACAAGTCCTCCTTTTCTTTTTGTGAATACAGACTAACACGGCTGCTACTCTGAAACCTGTCAATTAATATGTTATCTTATAAAAAGTCAGTTTTAAAACTCCTGTCAATTTATCAGTTCATTAAAATGACCCTAAAGATAAGTCATTAAAACAGTAACTGCAAGACAAATTCATCCATCAACTTTTTCCATGCGCCTTTACTAAAAGAATTTGCCTTTTTGAGCATTGATCAGTGGTTGGCATATATGTTAGGATTTAAATAAGAAGATATACTATTGCCTTGCAGAAGATAATCAATTTTCTCTCTCATTCATAAGAGCTAGCTTGAATATACATGTAGATTTCGAGCTACCCAAGGCATCAAGCATAGGCAGAAGCAACAAGGTTGTCTTTTTAAAGTAGTTTGGTTGATACAAATTGTAACAAAGAAAACAGAAGATAAAAACTGTTTTTATAAATCCTCACTTCACAGCATATAAAAACAATTTAAGCCCACAGTTCCAAATGCTGTGGGCCCCACCTTCCAGTAGCTGTCTATGATGGGCAGGTTTAAAGAAAGTGCGTCAAACACAGACATGCTAACATCTTTTGAAATCCAAACAGAATCTTCTTTCTTACTTTGCTTAGTTGCAGAATCCAGTGTTACTATTAAATTAAAAAAAACCAAGAACCTGTTTACTCTTTCATCTATGCAGCACACTGAATCATTTATCATCTAAAATAAATTGCATATATTTGCTGGGTGCTCTTGATGTAAGTTGATCTTGTAGTCATCTGTCTGACATGTATTCTATTATATATGCAGTCTTTAAAAAAAAAAAAAAAAGAAAATAAAACTGAGCTCTGGTGATGGGAGTTGGGCATCCCAAGCTGAAAGAGGCCAAGCACAGGTCCTGAAGATAAATTACTGGGTTACACAGTGCCTCATGAAATATATATTCTTTTGACAGGTTTCCCAACAGAAAAAAGGAGTAAATTCACCTGTAATTAGAAAATATGCTGCTCAGAGTAGTGGACTTCCAAGAGGAGTTAGTGCCCGCTGAAATGAATTCTGGTTAGCTGCTAGGCTTCTAACATACATTAATTAATGCCCACAAGAAATGGATTCTGATTGGCTGCATCAAACAGCAAGTTTCTACATAGAACATTATTAGATCAAAAGATTTTCTCCTTAGAACATTTAAGGTCAATCATTTTTCAATTAAACCCAATTTGCCAATACAGAGTGTCAGGAGAATAATGTTCTGCACCACTTAAAATATCATGCAGTGTCATTAAACAACAAAATTACATTTCAATGAGCACACAAAGAATGAAAAATTCATTAAAGCTACTAACTTCTGATTGCTTGTCAAAAGAGTGTAATAGAATTTCTGTCTTGCATATCTGATGGGAACATTTGTTCCACACCAAACCTTATCGTTCAAGATAAAAACCTTTGCAGCTTTCCCAATCAGAGCAGATTTCTTTCTTTATCAGCTCTGCTCTCATTTCTGAAGTCAGAAAATGATCCATTGAATGGGTAGCTTTGCACAGTCCCAAGAGGATAACTGCGGACTGATTCAAGGAGGAGCTCCACAGAGTAGCATTTCTGATTGCAGCTCAAGTCATAGTGTAGCTGTGAAGCCTTAATAAACTGAGATTTCTGCAGTACAATAAGTGCAGGCTGTTTGTGCAACCCTAGATTTTTTTAAAAAAAGAGAACTAGAGGATACAGCATGACTATATCTTTGGGGATTGGTAGGTATTTTTAAATGCCTAACATGCCTGGCGTGCACTGAGGGCCATCATGCTCCAATGCCATTCTAGGCTATTGTCATAAATAGAAAGGGAAGGGTAAACCCCTTTAAAATCCCTCCTGGCCAGAGGAAATCTCCTCTCACCTGTAAAGGGTTAAGAAGCTAAAGGTAACCTCGCTGGCACCTGACCAAAATGACCAATGAGGAGACAAGATACTTTCAAAAGCTGGTAGGAGGGAGAGAAACAAAGGGTTTGTGTGTCTGTCTACATTTTGTCTTTGCCGGGGATAGACCAGGAATGAAGCCTTAGAACTTTTAGTAAGTAATCTAGCTAGGTATGTGTTAGATTATGATTTCTTTAAATGGCTGAGAAAAGAATTGTGCTGAATAGAATAACTATTTCTGTCTGTGTATCTTTTTTGTAACTTAAGGTTTTTGCCTAGAGGGGTTCTCTATGTTTTGAATCTAATTACCCTGTAAGGTATTTACCATCCTGATTTTATAGGGGGGATTTCTTATTTCTAATTCTATTTTTATTAAAAGTCTTCTTGTAAGAAAACTGACTGCTTTTTCATTGTTCTCAGATCCAGGGGTTTGGGTCTGTGGTCACCTATGCAAATTGGTGAGGCTTTTTATCCAACATTTCCCAGGAAAGGGAGGGTGCAAGTGTTGGGAGGATTGTTCATTGTTCTTAAGATCCAAGGGTCTGGGTCTATAGTCACCTAGGCAAATTGGTGAGGCTTTTTACCAAACCTTGTCCAGGAAGTAGGGTGCAAGGTTTTTGGGTTTCTGGGCTCTCAGACCCTCCCCACTTGCCAGGTTTCAGAGCACAGGCTTCAGCCAGAACCTGAACAGCTACACTGCTATTTTTAGCCCCACAACACGAGCCCAACTCAGTTGACCTGAGCAATGAGACTCACCACGGCAGGTTGGTTTATTTATTTTTATTTTTTTGCCGTGTAGATGCATCCAGTGATTGTTTAACCTGTGTCCTTTCAGAGTTAGTATCCTAGGATATATACTGATGTATACATCTAGGCCGGGTTTTTGTTTTAGAGGAGCTTAAGGGAGTCCAGTGCCCAAATTGCAATGGGATTTGGGGGCATAACTCACTTAGACCCTTTGGAAATCTCAGCCCTATTTTATAATGCAACCATACCTAGAATAGCCAACTAATGGCTGGCCACAATTCAGATCTGAATAGCAATCACTATCACAATTAGTGTAGATAACATGTAACAACTGGTCTGAAGTTGCAGCCTTTTAAAAGAAGCAATTAAACTTATTCTTCTTTACCTCCATCTGAATCTGAACTAACTTCTGTATGGTGGAAAAAGTTCTCAAAGGTTTAATTCCAGACAGAATAAAATGCATTCATGGTAAACGCACACTCTGATCGACTGCAGTGGGAAGTAATCCTGATACAAAGTCAACTTATCATCATGATGAGAGCTCCAGAACTGTAACCAGTGTATGTAACACTGCAGAGCATGCAGTCCTTTTGCAGTAGCATTGGCTGAATGCTCCTCTTGTATTGTTTTAAAGACTTCAATCTTATTTCTCCCTGGTCTTGTCCTTAGGAATTCTTTTTTTGATGGAGGACTTGTGGCACCTTAGAGACTAACAAATTTATTTGAGCATAAGCTTTTGTGAGCTACAGCTCACTTCATCTCAGCAGTGGGGGGAGGGATAGCTCAGTGGTTTGAACATTGGCCTGCTAAACCCAGGGTTGTGAGTTCAATCCTTGAGGGGGCCATTTAGGGATCGGGGCACAAATTGGGGATTGGCCCTGCTTTGAGCAGGGGGTTGGACTAGATGACCTCCTGAGGTCCCTTCCAACCCTGATATTCTATGATTCTAAGTGAGCTGTAGCTCACGAAAGCTTATGCTCAAATAAATTGGTTAGTCTCTAAGGTGCCACACGTCCTCCTTTTCTTTTTGCGGATACAGACTAACACGGCTGCTACTCTGAAACCTTTTTTTGATGGGCAGTTCAGACTCAGCTGAGTCTGAATATCAGCTGTGATTCCACCAGCCTCAGCCCACACAATTGTTGTTGAAACTCTGTTCCCTTCGGCATTACCGCTAGAATGTTTAACACCCAGTTCTGACACTATTGCTTTAAGAGTAGAATTAAATTCATCCTGCATAGATGGAGATTAAAGAATCATCATCTGTTGCTGGACATCTGTTTAGGTTAATACTTTTAACATTCCTAGGGTTTCTCAGTAGAGAAAAAACAGCTTAAAATAGCAAGTAGGAACTATACCTACATAAGGAAGCAGAACAAAATTACTAATTTTACTTCTGAGGTAGGATCAAATGGCACATACTTACACTGTGAAATTAATTCATCAGTCGGGATTCAAAGCAAACACCATTCAGAGGGAAAGGGGGCAAACTCCAGTTTGTTTTTGCCATCTCTGAGATGACTGATTACCACCTAACATTATAATGATGTTCCTCCAGAGTAAATTATAGACTAGCTTTTTCTTTTTTAATCTGACAAAATAAATGTGTTCCTTGGCAGAGCTCTGGAAATGAGTTTTGAACAAACCAGAACTGCAGAGAAATGCATTTTATTTATCCAATTTTTTTTTTTAAAAGGACAAAATACAAAGTCAGCCATCCTGCTGAATCAAATACTTTAGCAAAAGGCTCCTCTTTCCTAGCTCTATGGAGAAGGACTGGAAGGAGGGTAGTTAGTTTGTGGATTGCATGGTTAGGCCCAGTTTGCTGAATAAATAAAAATGCTTGAGGAAGGACAAGCATCTCAGTACCAATATCCATCTCAAAGGACGATGTTTGGTAAAAGCCTGGAGAGCACTGCCACAAGTCCTGCAGTGATTATAGCATTATAATGTTTACCTCAAATGTATTATGCCACATTTTATGATTGAATTTGCTTGGCAGATCCCAATACAGATGAGGTAGCTAAACATTTCAATCATACAGGCCTATTTTCAGATGCTTAGTACTTTCTGAAAAACTCTATTTTTGGAGTAAAATCCTCCATCTGGTCTCCATCTAACTGTCATTCCTCCTCCTCCCCCATCCCTGACTCTTCAAAGAGGGGAAAATCTATGTTCCTGCTTTCGAATTATGGGAGGCTGAAGAAGAATAAGTCTCCACAATGTGAAGAGTTGTTGACACGCTTTCTCACCCCCCTCCACATATGTAACTCAATGGCTGAACTTTGAAACCTGGCATGTAATTCACTACTCATTTTGGAGTATGTCCAAGGCTAAGTTCAAACAAAAGCTGGTTGAATAATGGAGCCACAAATAATTGGAAAAAAAATCGCTGCTAAGTATATACCGGCAGTTTTTTTTTTTTTTAAAAACGGTAGTGCCTCCTTTCCTGAAATTATAATGAACGTTCCCCCTCCCAAAACTGTCTCAGCAGCAGCCCCTGTGCCTGTCAATCTGAAAATTTTCCAGCCTTTATAGCATTAGCCACACAACCTCACCACACATTGCACAGCACCTTGGTTTTTCCCCTGAATAGATAGGTGCATGCAGCTACACTGTGACGCACTTAATGCGGCAGCATCCAGTGGGTCTCATAACATCAGGCGCTTAAGGACATAACACATGTCTTCACAGCAAGCAACTCGAGTTTTGCCCATAACCCAACTCCCAGCTATACACACAAATCTCGAATTTGAGTTAAGTGGTGCTCGTAGGGCTCTTGATGCTGTAACTAGTAATGTAGCGGGGATGCAATTCACTCTGTGCCGCTAATCCAATCACTCTGTGTAACTCAGTGTTGTTGCTCTCAATCCAGCTAGGCTTGCTGGAGTGAACTAACTTGATCTGTTACATATATGTAGCCCTCTTAGGGCTTGTATTCACTGTAACATCCTGGAGGGTACGAGAGCCCAAAGCACCCACAAAGCTAGACTTCTATGGTGTAGAGCTCCCGAGTGTACTTTGAACTTTTAGTGCACAGCAGCAGGGTCCACACAGACCTGCTGCAGTGCTGTAGATTTACACCCCCACATGCCTCATGCTAACTCGGCATATAGACATGCCCTGAGACAAATGACTGCAGCCAGTGGTTCATAATTCTTAGACAATCTTGCACCTTCAAAAATTCTTGTTCCCGAAACCAATAAAGCCTTCCCCTGAAAAAATTCAGACACTGACCTGTAATGAGTTCTCTGACTTCCATGTCGTTTGTCTTCCGCAATAACCTGATCAATGCCGGGATCCCATCGCAGTTCTTTATAGCCACCTTGTTCTCGTTATCCTTCCCGTAAGAGATGTTTCTGAGAGCCCCACAAGCTTTGCGATGGACCTCTGGCTTTGGGTGATCTAGCAGCCCCACCAAGATGGGAATCCCTTTGAGATGCCTCACATCCTTTTTTATTTTATCGTTCTCATAGCACAGGTGCTGCAAGTATGCTGCCGCGTTGGACTTGACTGGATCGATGGGGTGACTGAGCATGGCAATCACTTCAGGGAGGTCAGGGTCCCGCCACCTGGGGTCTTTGCGGATGCTGTCAATGGAGGGGGAGCGCTTGCCCAGGCGTTCGATGCTAGCCATGCTCCCCCTCTCAGGCTGCGCTAATGGTGCTGCGTAGCCACCGTGAAGGTAAGGGATCCTCTCGTCAACCATCTCTGTCTCAACAGGGTCATCGTAGCCCCTGAACAGAGAAGAACATTTCAAAATTTTAAAAAAAAAAGTGTATTTAACATTTAGTGCTGCTGAGCCAGGATTAACATCTGGGTGATGATCAATCTTTTTAACCTCACATATGCATTAGCGGTAGGATATTTGCATTTTTCAAATAGTGTTTTTCTGGCCATACCAAAATTAAGCAGCATTAAACATCACTCAGCAATGAGGAGACCATAGCATAATATTTGTTTGGTGAGCAGTAAAACGATGACAGGAATTGTAAGTCAGCAATGTTGCTTTCATAACTGCTTTGGTAAATGACCTAAATGATAGAACTGGGTTATATTTAGTGGGAAACACTAAACCTCCTTAATGATGATCCTCTTATGATGAGCTAGAAATCTAATTAAAGGCATCCAAGGTATGGACAGAAAGCACCTCTCAACTACTTGTAGTTCCTCCCCAAACACTGCACCAACACACACACTTTTTAGCAAGGATAACAAGGTCCATTACATTTCCAATTCAGAGCACGTGTTACTGGGGCCCAGACAAGCTCCCTCAGTTCATCAATGATCGTTTGCAAAAGGTGGAGGAACACCCAAGTTTTGGAATCAGAGCTCATACCAAACAGATCTTCTGCAGAGTGGTCCGGGATTGGGGCACTCAACTGATAGTGAGGAGGCCAAGGTTTCCCAGCTCTGCCACTGAACTGCAATGTGACCTAGGGTAAGTCACTCCACCACCCTGTCACCTCCCTCCCGGACAGTGGCTAAGCCTAGATGCAAGCCGCCAGCTGCACTCATTCTGTGCATTAGGAACAACTTACTGATCTCTTTCTAAACAGTGGTGTAATTTATTGTATATAGTTTGTGCAATAAGGCCAGCCACATTCACCCAAAATATTTTTGCCCTCCGTAGAAAAGCCCCGATTGTAAGAACAGTATATGATAGTAATTGAAATTGACTTTTTAATGGCAGTCACTGTAATTCTATCCTCCTACTTTGAAAAAGATCATACCTTGAGCAACCAGTTGTGAAGTTTCTTCAGTATAATTTGTAAGGAGATATATTTTCAGCTTAAGAACTTGTTATTGAAAGAGACAGATATAGTTTGACATTTTGAACAAAGTGACATTTGGGAGGGGGGCCTTACCTCACATCCTGTAGGCTCAGCATTTCACAAACTATCTACAGCAATGAGTAAATGGGTAAAGTGGGACACAGCAATGGGTAAAATCCCACCAGTGCATAACATACTGCACAGCAGTGGGGTGAAGGGGAAAAAAAAATATCAGCCATCAGCGCAGGGGCCATCAATCCTGAAAACTCAAGAATATTCTTAACTTTATGTACACAAGTGAACCCACTGGCTTACAGAATGACTCATGTATAAAGTTAAAAATGTGCACAAACATTTTCAGAATCAGGGCCTTGTTTATTAAAGTTTCAACCAAAAAAGACCCACACATAGTAAACTCAGTTTATCTGCCTCTGAAGGATGAAGGGCCAAGTTAGTCCTACAAGGCTCTGAACCTGTGTTCCAAGGAGTCTAACTGTTTTAAACCAGACGCTTAAGATCACCAAGCGATCCATACAGCTATGGTGTACAACGGAGGGTTTTCTGCCCCTCTTCCAATTAATAGTGGTTTTTGTATCTGCTAAAATAAAGGAACTTCTTAGAAGTTAATTATATTACTTCTTTCATTGCTCAGTAAACCTGACAGATGGGATGACTATCAATAGAAATTATGGTTACTATTTAGCAAAGCCCCACAAAATCCAAGACAACACAGCCCTTCCCACGCAGTGTGTGTGTGTACTGCAATTTTAATTTTAAAAACAGTCATGAAATTGTAAGTACAGCTTATTTGCTTTTTTTAAACAGTGGAAGCCTTTGCCAGCTGCCATTGTTCTGGGCAGATTGGAACTGTGGCTCTCTCAGTCAAGCAAGCAATTTTAAATTGCAGGAAAGAGGTCCTTAAACTTTGATTTTAGGCACACATTGTGCATTGCTGAAATATTCCTGATGTCATGCAGAAGGCTATATAGACTATCCATATTTTGCAAGAAGGAACACAGTAATATTCTACGGGACTGCTAATTAAACTAGAACCCCAAGGAGAAGAGCAACTGGGGACAGGGTCTGAACTCAGAATAATACAATTAACGTCTGTGTGTTAAAAGCATCTCTTCCAACTTTAAGTTACTTTAATTGCTGATTTAACCAGAAATGGAGGGGGGGGCAGGGGAGAGGATATAAATGGGCAGGTGTTCAAAACACTCAGAAAGAAACTGAAGAAAATCCTTTTATTGATGCAGTTATTTGTGCATGCATAATTCATTACTTTCTTTAGGCTGTAATTTACAGTGTCTGAACAGCCATTACATTTCCCATTATGTAACAAAGCTGTTTTCAGTCTTCATTATAAGGGGAAGTAATAACATTAAAATGATTTATTCCCATATACAAGAGAAAAAGGATAAAAAAATACCAGAACTCTCATGCAATGAGCAAGATTGTGTTTTTACATGCACAACATGCACCTAGGATACAATGAAAACACGCTAGCTCCTTGCCTCAATCTTGCTCCTAATGCTGTATCTTTACTGTGCCCAGCAAAGCAGTAGAGGGAGACAGAGATGAGCACAAACAGTCACCCTCTACATGGCTGCTGCTGTGATGAGGTGACTTGTCAACCACCAAGGGTCAGTCAGATCAACTGTCTACAAGGTAACTACCTATAACTTCAATTGAACTGTAAAATTAAATAAGTATTATTCTCGTCCTACTAACCATGGGGTTTCCATGCATAAAGATGAAGATAATTATTGTCTAGGGATGAGGCCTGTTAACTCACCACAGTGAAACCTCTCCAGCTCAGAATTGGTCTTGTTATTCAAATTGCATGGGCAGTCCACCGTATGCCCAAACAAACATAGTCTCCTTGATTTCATCGTCTGCCCACAGGAATCAGACTGAAGACCCTAATGGTGTGGAGTCAAGCGAAAGCACCATGCTCTCTTGTATGACACAATGCTAAATTATTATATTACCACCAATTATTATTAAATGTAAAATATTTAAAATAAATTAAAATTCTCATAAAAAGTATTTACAACTCTAAGAAAGGATCAAATCCAGTTTTAATATACTTTGTAGAATCAAAATGGGGAGAAAAGATTTTGTGCCTTGAATTACTCCAATACGAAGCTATGGATGCAACACAACGACCTATTGATTTTGCTGAGGCTTGCTGTAAAAATATCACTCCCTGATGAAATCCATTCATTTCAGCACAACCTTGTGTTCAATATGAGAAGGTATCAGATGCCTCAAATTCTCTGAGAGGGGATGTGCTCCTGAGCTCCTAAGCCAGCAAAAGACTGTGTGTAGATCAAAGTCAAGGAAAGCAGATGAAGAAAAAGGAAACACTCCTTTGTAGCCATCAGCAACAGCTCTTGACCAGTCAAGCAGCGTCACATAAGCTGCTAGCTCATAATCAAACTAGAAGCACAAACTGACAATGAAAACACAAAAGCCCAAACTGCACAAAATGTTGGCAGGTGCCCATTGCTATTAATTCTTGATCCTTTTATAAAGTCTGATCCCTGCGCAGGCTTTTCAGGCTTTCCTCAAACTCTGTTCCTACCACCCAAAGGCTTCTTCAATGGGACAGTTATTGGAGTGAAACAAACAGGATTACAAATCTGTTGCCATCCCTATAGAACATAAAGACATTTGCCTTCAAACAAGATAAACAATTAGTTTAAAGCATTTTCTGGGGAACTATTAATACGCTGTACAAAGTGTTAGTAAGCGCACACAAATTTTGGTCCGACTCATCTCAGCTGAATGAAAAAGGGAGTTTTTCCTCATCCAGTGCTTGGTTAACCTATCAGAAACAGAAAGCCTCCCCATCCAGCACAAGTAACATCTGGAAGATTGCCATGCAGGGGAATGAGTTAATATCTGGGAATCCAGAGCTGCTGCAATGGAAGAGGGTTCACATGTTTCTGTTTGAGCCCACATTCAAAACGGTGATAAAGTCATTACGCTGGGGGGGGGGGGGAGGGGACGACCAGCAATTTAAAAAAATGGAAAAAAAGTTTGTGGGATTTTAAGTGGGAAACTTGAAAATGACAATTCTGCCTTTCCTCAATAATGTCAAAAGGCAGGAAGACACAGCCAACTAGAACAGGTCATTTTCCATCTGCAAAGAGTGCAGAAGTGCTCATGGACATCCACAAAACATGGAACAACCACAAAGCCCCCTAGTGGCTAATAAAAACAAGCTTGCTTTGCTGAGACGGAACCTTAAAATTAAAATAATAATTAAAAAAAAAAAAGACAATTCTGAACTAGCAGCACCAGAGTGTTCTTCATTCAGCCTGACTCTGGCCAGGTATCTCAGTACACTTCCATCCCCGGCAAGATGGTGTCTCGAGGTTAACTGCATTCTGCTGTAATTTTTATGCTTACCTGCTCCCTCCCTTTTTTTAAAAAAAATAAGCTGACCTGCATTGAAAGTACTTGCCTGTGCATTGCTATGAAATCAAAATCTGATAATGATGTAGTCCTGTTCAAAGCGAAAGACTAAGTATCTAGAAAATTTAAATTTAAATTA
Source organism: Natator depressus (assembly GCF_965152275.1). Lineage (NCBI taxonomy): Eukaryota > Metazoa > Chordata > Testudines > Cheloniidae > Natator > Natator depressus. Next base: position 16,480,760 of record NC_134248.1, read on the forward strand.
AATTTTCCCTTTTATTCAGAGTTTAAAATGCATCAAAACAAAGATCCAGATTACTTATCTCCCAATTTCAAACTCTCACAATCCCTAGGTTTAAACAGTAGAAGTAGAAGGGATACTGTCATGGTTATTAGAACTTAAAAATTGGCTTGCTCGGGTATTTGGGATGTTCCAGACTATCTTTTACTTTACAAGTGAGTTGTAAGGTTTTCTTTTGTTTTAATTGGGCTTGTGCCCCTTTTTTATTTACTCTTTCAAAATATATAAAAAGAGGCCTGAAAAAACTTTGTTTTATAAACTTTAGAAATTCAGGTTCTACTTCGCTTAGAATACTCTACAGCCATGAACACAACAGGGGATTTTGGCAAAGCAAACCAACCAACCCACACCATTGATACTCCACCGGTGGAATGCTGACACTGAAGAAGACAAGAGAGTGAAAGTTGGGCAATTGAGGGGGAGAAGGGATTTAGAATTAGACTGTTTAAAATTCTGGTTTTTACTAGTTTTTGTTAATATCCAGTTAACCTATATAATCAAACAACAGCATGGGAACAGAGGTCTTTGTTAAAATGATTTAGCATTTCCTGCCCTCAATTAAATTGTGTAAGGTCACACTATACGTCTTGATAGACCCCAACAAATGCTCCAGTAAAATTAAAAACCCCATAGTTGGTAGTCCTGATACTTCCAGCATTTAAAAAAAAATACAGAAACCACTTGTGTATATAAAAAAAGTTATAAAGGACGCAAACAAGGCATGAATCCAAATTAAAAAAAATACTTTTACAAGTCACCTTTAAAAGTAAGCAGGGGACCTATTTTACCATAGAATCAAAATGCATTTCTCTCACCCCAACTTACTGTGGAACCCATTGTAAATAAACCTGTGCACGTTCCTCATGAACAGAGCACAATATGTCAATTTGCTCCTTTTAATAGCAATTCAACTTGCAGCAAGGACCAGTTAAAAAGAAAATCCATCGTTGTTTTTATCTTCCCTAGTTATAATAGGGGACAAATGTTAAAAATTCATTTTTAGGTATAGAAACTTTTAGTGTCCCTTTATGAATGAAGCCTTCACTCAATGCACTAGTTTGTGGAATGCAGGCAGACGTTAATTAGTCTTGTATTTGACATACTTTGGTGGTTTAATTCTTTTTTTTTTTTTAAATATGCATTTTAGACATACAGAGACACATCCAAAAGAGCTTCAGCATCGGTCTAAAATTCCGCCAGGTCTCATTTGCCAGGAAAAATGATCTAGTGTCAATCGTTCATAGGGTTGCTAACTTTATACTCGCACACAACAGAACACCCTTACTCAGCTCCCTCCCCCACTCACTCCATCCCCCCTCCCTCTCCCAACCCTCACTCACTCGCTCATTTTCACCAGGCTGGCTGAGGGGCTTGGGGTGTGGGAAGGGGCGAGGGCTCCGGCTAGGGGTGTGGGCTCTGGGGTGGGGCTGGGGATGAGGAGCTTGGAGTTCAGGATAGGGCTCTGGGCTGGGACAGCGTGTTGGGGTGTGGGCTCTGGCTGTGGGTGCAGACTCTCAGGTGGGGCTGGGGATGAGGGGTTTGAGATGTAGGAGAGTGCTCCAGGTTGGGACTGAACTGTTCGGAGGGCAGGAGGGGGATCAGGGCTGGGATGCAGGGTGTGTGTGTGTGACGGCTCCAGATGGAGATGTGGGCTCTAGGGATAAGGGGTTTAGGGTGCAGGAAGGGTTTCTAGGCTGGGGCAGGGGGGTTGAGGTGTGGGGCTGGGGATGAGGGGTTTGGGGGTGTAGGAGGGGGCTTCAGGCTGGGACCGAGGGATTCAGAGGGGGATCAGGGCTGGGGCAGGGAGTTAGGGCGTGGGGGGTGAGAGCTCTGGCTGGGGGTTGCAGGCTCTGGGCTGGGACTGAGGATGAGAGGTTGGGGTGCAGGAGGTTCTCCAAGCTGCGATCAAGGGGTTCGGAGGGCAGGAGGGGGATTAGGGTGGGAAGGGGAGCGGGAGGGGGTTAGGGGTGCAGACTCCAGGCCACGCTTACCTCAGGCAGCTCCCGGAAGCAGCGGCATGTCCCCCCTCTGGCTTCTATGCGGAAGTGTGGCCAGGCAGCTCTGTGTGCTTCCCCAGCTGCAGGCGCCACCCCCGCAGCTCCCATTGACTGCGATTCCTGGCCAATGGGAGCTGCGGAGCTGGCGCTTGGGGCAGGGGTAGGGTGCGGAGCCCCCTGGCTGCCCCTATGTATAGGAGCCAGAGAGAGGACATGCCGCTGCTTCCAGGAGCCGTGTGGAGCCAATACAAACAGGGAGCCTGCCTTAGCCCTGCTGTGCCACCGACCGGCCAGCGGTGCTGACTGGAGCTACCCGGGTCACTTTTCGACACCTGGCAGCCCTAGTTGTTCACTAGTCCAAGTGATAGTGCATGGAGAATTGCACTCATTACCACAGGTCAGGTTTGGAAATTTTTGCACCTGATGCTGTTTATGTTTGTGTTTTACCTCCTTCAAGGGAACGCAAACTAAGTGTTTTGTCATCTACACTCCAGTGTTGGGGACATGGCGTTAATATCAATAACAAAGTTGCCTGAATTCTGAATTTTACAGACCGAGGGGCCCATTCTAAAAATGTGTATGATCCAAACAAACACTCAATATAGAGAGCCAGAATGGCGGACTGACTTTACAAAACACACACAGCCACATGCACAGGAGTGCAAACAAATGGAAAAATTGCCTTTGTACACTCATCTGTATTTGAAGAAGATCTGAATTCCCCCCCCCCGCCCCAATTTATATTCAAATACAACTGATTTAAATTAGGCCAGTGATGAGAGGAGTGCGAGAACACTGTCAATAGCTGGCTGATCGGAGAGTGGATAAAACTTCCACCAACTGGGAAAGGCAATGTGCAGATATAACCCACCTGACTAGGATCCTCTACTTATGGAGTTAGATCACTTCAACACAATGCAGTAGACCTAGATGACTAGCTTTTATCCAAGTTTTCTGGGATGGAATGGGAGTAAGTCCAGTAACTCTGGCACCAGGTATAGATCAAGAAGTTTATTATTTTAAAATCTAGTAACATCTTAATGCAGCAATAGCTGAGAAGAACCTTCATTTAAAAATAAAAAAAAAAAAAAAAAAAAAGTCTTACACTTGGATTTCTGCCATGATCTGGGTAAGCATCCAAACAAGAGTCCAGCTCATTCCCAACTCCACACAATGAAGGAGCAGAAGATGCTGTGGTTTAATGAAATACATAGTGATCTGTTCTCAAGCATTCTATTTCCACATGCTGGCATTATGTTTGTTGTGTGTAATTTATTCCTAGAATTATCTACCTTTACTGAAAATGACATGGGACAAAATAAATCCGCTGGTCTTTTCCAAACTCCAGGGAATATTTGTGGACACCAGAAAAATCGCCACACACAATTAATCCCTGCTCAGGAAATTGGATGTTGGAACTGGAGCAGCATGCGGGTTGGCAAAGCCAGTGCAGATCTGAGGTATTTCTAGAGCATCTATCACAGGCATGTTTCAATTTAACTCACAGATAATACCAAGGTCACTGCCAAATGCAAAAAGTCCTGTGCCTGGTTCAGGCCCAAAGGCACCAGTCTTAAAAGAAGACAATTCAGAAGGGTTAGATTTGTTCCAATTTCCTCCTGTGTACGCAAGGTTTGATAGTTTCTCTTGTGGAAGTGATTAATTCCAGGTCTACTTTGGTTTGGGATCAACCATTCCCCTATTTAACACCCCTTCCCTGGCATTCCTCCGTGAGCAGTACCTTCCCTGCAGGTATTGATGACGATCACTGTATGTCTTGCCCTCATACAACACTGTGCTGAGAGAAATCTCATATGGTGTGTGTTAGGAATAGGCACCACCAACCTCAACCTCCTTTATTCTACCTGCCTGCTAAGATGAATTGCTCACAATGTGCTTTTATCCTTTAATTTTTCCGCTAATTGCGCCACTAGCAACATACATTGCCCTGGGACTTGCCTTCCTCTGAAGGATCAGGTTTGGGTTATTGCCAAAGACTGGATACTAAAAGTGTTATCAGATACTTCCATCACTACTTATTTAGGCCTAAATGGAAAGAGGACTATTTAACATCTCAGGGCCATACAGTGGCCTGTATAAAACGAAGCTTGATCTTGCTCCTATTTCTAGAGAATAAATATCCACAACACAAACTGCCACCACAGTCTGCGACCTTGGGTGATAGTTTTAACGGACAGTCGAAGATTGAATGGCATGAAAACTAACCTGCCATCTTGTCTCAAATTTAAAAAGATCCCTCCCAGTTTTCTTTGAGGCACAATGGTTGAAGCTTCTATTACCATCATCATCCTATTCTATGCATAGAGGACTTCAGCTTCCAGTGCCATCTATTTATTACCTTTTATGGGCACAGTGATGCTGGTAAACCAGGTGCCAGCTCTTGCCAAGTCTGCAGGCACCAGCAGAGCACTGACAAATTCATAGCTGGAAACCAGACCCGCTCATCTATATGTTAATATTGTTCAAGATAGGTGTTAGACTTGTAAGAATGCATTTAGATTCTATAAAATACTTGTAAGTTGCTGCATGCATTAATCTTACTTGAAATGTCTGTATTCCAAGATAAAATATAGGTTTTTTGACCTGGGTTAAGCCCTAAAAAGACATTAAATGCTGATAGATTATTATATCTCTGACACTTTTTGAATCGCAGACAAACTTCTTCATGTATATATGATTGCTTGCTTTAACCTGTAAAAAAACCTCTCATTTCTTTTTCCTACTTTTTAGTTAAATTTATTACAGGCTACCAGTGTTGTCTTTGATAATGACATCTAAGGTACAAATTGATCTGGGGCAAGTGACTGGTCTTTTGGGTCTGGAAGTAGCCTGAATATTTTGCGATTTTTGATATAAGTAAGTGACCATTTATCACTAAGTCCAGCTTGCCTGGATGTCAAGATAGACTGGAAATCTCAAGGGGACTGTCTGTGACTCCATGGTAAGACTGTTTCAGTGATCTAGGAGTTCACATTTGTTACTGGGTTGATGAAATCTAATAGAACATACTGTCAGTTTGGGGTGTCTGCCCTGAGGTTGGCACTCTTGGTCGTGAGCCACTCCAGACAGTCTGACAGGCAGTAACTTTACTTTTAAGATGAAAAGACTAAAGAGAATTAAAAAGCTGTAATCACACACTAATTAACTTTGGGGCTTCATCATTAAACATGAAGCACTATTTATTGTCATTAGCTTCTTATAGATCAAGGGCATACCTGAGATGTAGGTTTAATTGTTTAAATATTTCTTCGAATAGTTGTAAATGTTTAAGAGCAACCATTTTATGAAGTAGCTCTCATTCACTCCTTTTACATTTTCACAAGCTAAACTTTACTGCCACATTCAGATTAATTGCTTGTCAAAGCCCCTTGATCATATGAAATATGGAAAAACAACAAAAGAAATGCAAAACAAAACCTGTAAATTGGTCCTAACAAGACTGCAGTGGAACAGTAAATCAAAGGGATGTTTCAAAACTTTTGAAAATGCAAAATTGATAGGTTCTAAGAGAGTATTTATTCATCCTGCATACAGTTTGCAAAATGGCAACAAAAATTGAAGTCCCCTGTTGCCTGACTGCTTTTAACAAGGGCTATAAAATAAAATTTTGCCTCAAGGTAACAGAGAGGTTATTCGAGTTTGGTAGATCAATCAATATTTCAGTACCCATCAACTGCCAGATTAGTGTTCATTTCAACCCCCAATGTATGCAAGTGTGTGAGAGAGAGAGAGAGAGAGAGAGTTAGCCTGCGAGACTGCAGGCTTGCATCATATAGAATTTCCAGAAGCTCCTGTACAGCTCTGCCTTCTTTTCTTTTTTCTCTTTTTCATTTGTTGGTGCCAGTTTGGTGGCATTTGCTTGTGTGTCTTCAGAAGGAATCTCCAATGGAGGGATCAATGGAACTAGATCCAGGTTACTGTACTCAAGATTTTAACTTACTTTAAATGATAAATAATGGAAATTAAGCAGACATCTTCATAGACGGACCAGGCTTGTATTCTAACTAGATCAACCCGGGGGGGGACACAACAAATGAGAAATTATATGTCATAGCTAGAAATGACACACGCTTTCAAGGTTTAGAAAGCCAATGAGTGATTTCAACTGGAAAGAAATCCCTTGCTCACAAGCACTATTTTTCTCACAAGAACCAGTTCCTGCAAGCCTGATGTGGATGACAGAAGTTCCAGAATGCTTAGCAAAATGTGAGCTGTGACAGAAAGCAGAACATCTCCCAGGAAAGTGGTTAGAGCAGAAGTAATCTGTGACTTGCCTCTCTAGTTGTGTTAAGGGTAATACATATGTTGTCTTCTTCCCTTCTTGTGGTTTGACACTACTAAATAATGGCCCAATTTACATGCACTTCCTATGAAGTGCTGAGCACCCTTATCTCCCAGCTGGGTTCAACTGGGAGCAGAGCGTGCTGCATGTCTCACCAGATTATACTTATTAGAAGCGGTATTCCTTCAGCAACATGGAATGACAGGCCCTAAGCCTCTTAGAACTGTAACCAGAGAACTGTTAATTTTAACATTCCTGTTTGGCAGATAGATACATTCGGGCCCTGCAAAATTCTCACAAATGTACTAGCCCATTTTCCCCGTGGTACTGGATGGGAAGACAACACAATATCGTCACAAAAACTCTCTCTTTACAAATAAAAATGCAACATAGCCCTTGGTAAGTGTCAGCACTTTCTCTTTCTAAATATAATCTAAAACGAAGCTGCCCTGCAATTTGGGGAAAGGATCCTTGCACACAGAGCATATATCATTTTTCACATAGTGCTTGGTGACTTATGTATTGCAGGGTCTCTATCTGGTTTGTGCTAAACAAGCTGGTCTTCCCTAGGAAAGCCCACTGACTCATGAGAGCCAACTTTTCTCCAAAGGGGCCCACTCAAACTCCCTGTCCCTCAGGATTCCAGGGAAGGGCTGTAAGAGCATTGACTGGGAGACACCAAATTCCTTTGGGAAAGTCATCTCCACACCCAGAATCAGAATTAAAAATTGGAAACCCAAGCTAGAGTTTTACACTCTTTTTTTTTTTTTTTTTGCTTACGTTAAGTAATTTTGATTTCTTGTGATTATAAAAGGTTAGCTGTTCATGGAAAGACTACACTGATTGCAACTGTGCCTGTTTTTGCTGCTCAGTCATTCCAGAAGTTTATGCAGACTATTAGAGGTTAATATTTTATGCTTAAAATAAATCACTAAAATAACTGCAGAGAGGATAGCAAACATTCGGCAGGATTTTACCTTCCTTTGTGAGGTCTCCCCCTCTCAGGCACCCCTGCAGATGTCCTTCGGTTCACTGTGGAGTAATCTGGGTCCAGTTCATACCCTTCATCATCTACCCCAAGGCTGCGGTTATCGTCCTCCAGCCCATAAGGCTCTGGCTGGAAACGTTCTGGCTGGGAGCGATTCAAGTCAACGTTGCTGCCTGTTGGCACTTGGGGCTGGGCGATGGGACCATAGTTATCCCTTCTGCTTGGCAAGGTGAAACTACCATCCTCTGGCCGGTAACTGTTTCCTGGCATGTAAGCATAGCGAGGACGGTAGTTGATGCCACGGGACAAGCTGCCATAATTGTCAGCTAGGTCTCCGTAGCCATCGTGGCTGATAAAAGGGCGATACTGGCTATCATGGCCATCGGGATAAGAATCGTAGCTATTGTAAGATCTGGTCAACGTGGACGAAGCTTGTGGTGTGATGTAACGCTCGCCATTCTTCATGTATCTTCTGTCTATTGAATCTGTGTAGCTGCCCATGGGAGAGGAGCTGTCCATTACAGGCAGGCCATCAGGCCCCAGGGGGACCTGGCGTACTGTTCTAGTGGTGACTGTTTTGACCATTTTTGTGACCTGTGAAGCAGAAACCAATACAGATGTTAACGTTTTCCTTCTGTCTGGCTCCACGTTTTAGGATGAGTACAAGGGAAATTCCTCGTGAGGAGATCTAAAACTAGACTAGAAAAGACACTAGAAAACATACTGCAAATGAAATCCTGGCAGGCAGTAGGTTACCTAACTGACTTATAAAATTCCATATCAGCCTTAGGATGCTGTTTTAGCAATTAGAAAATTGAGCTTATATAAAGGTGGAGAGTCAAAGGGGACAGAATTTAAGGTTGTTAATATTCTAGTTACAAATAATACAACCTTTTCTCCCTTAAGCTCCACTCCTCTACCCCTCATACCGAACCCCGACAAAAAACCATTGACTGCTCTCCGTTAACGCTGGTGGCAATCTAAAATAACGCCATGTAAGACTGTCATTATTGCAGCCATCCCAAACTGTACCTATCTAGATCACCTTTTGCAGAGTTTCAGACACTTCTATTGAAGTTATGTTTATGCACAGTATTACTTTTTGTTTTCATATGATTTTTTCCTCCTTATAAATCCTGTTTATTCCAACCTCAAGTGGGTTTAGACTGTTTGGGTATTTCACTCTGATCATCCAAAGACATGAAAAAATAAATACAAGGAGACCAAAAGAGTCAAAGGTGTAAACGTGACCCAGTCACAGCCCAACATTAAACAATGTTAAGCGAGGTTCAGGGTTTGGCATTCAGAAATTTCACCCAATGTAGTACTATGGCCGACACACTAGGAACCTTCATTAAAGATACAGAAAACACTTTATGTTTCAAATGCCTTAACTATTAAATAAAGCTTTCATTTTAACAACATCTCTTCTTCTCTTTAGTTGGAGAGAGTATTTAGAACAGGGGTGGGCAAACTTTTTGGCCTGAGGGCCACATCTGGGAATAGAAGTTGTATGGAGGGCCAAGAAAGCACACAAAATTGGGGTTGGGGTGTGAGAGGGCTCTGCTTGGCGGTGCGAGCTCTGGGGTGGAGCTGGGGATAAGGAGTTTGGGATAGAGGAGGGTGCTCGGGGCTGGGATTGAGGGGTTAGGAAGGCAGGAGGGGTAGGAGTGCGGGAAGGGGTGCAGGTTCTGGCTGGGGGTGTGAGCTCTGGGGTGAGGCTGGGATGAGCCGTTTGGGGTGCAGGGTGCTCCGGACTGGGATCAAGGGGTATGAAGAGCAGGAGGGGGACCAGGGGTTGGGGCATGTGGAGAGGCTCAGGGATGCAGGCTCCAAGCGGCGCTTACCTCAAGCAACTCCCAGAGCAGTGGCATGTTTCTTTCTCCAGCTCCTAGGCAGAGGCGCTGCCAGGTGGCTCTGCATGGTGCCCCATCTACAGGCACCGCCCCTGCAGCTCCTATTGGAGCACGGGAGGGGGCCATTGGTGCATGTAGGAGCCGGAGTGGGGCCTTGCCGTGGCTTCCAGGAGCCGCGTGGTGCGGCCCCGACCCAGTGCCCCGGCTGGAGTGCCGGAGCAGGGCAAGCCCCAGACCCCAGACCCCACTCCCCAGTGGGAGTTCGCAGGCCGGTTTAAAATGGTTCGTGGCCTGCATCCGGCCCGCAGGCGGTAGTTTGCCCACCCCTGATTTAGAAGGAAAAATTACTTTGTCAGACAGTCTCTTTGATGGTATTAAAGATGGTAATAATGGTCCTTTTGGGAGAAAGAGAAAAAGTTAATTGAGATAGGCTAGAGCTATCATTGCTGTTTTTGTTGAAGTCCAATCTTATTTCCTATAAGACAAAACAAGATCAACATGCATAAAGGGGTCAGGAATAGAACAGCAAAGATAGAAAACACAGTTTCTGTCTCTGGAGTTGACTAATTTACAACCTCATTGCTGAAAACAGCAGGCACATCACATGGTCTTGTCTTAGCCACCCTGAGACCTGACAAACTTATACCAGCTTCCAGCTGTTTAAGGCATTGCATCAGCTGCCTCTTTCTGGTCACAGGCTTACTGCTGCATTGCAAAAATATAGTCTTGCTACCTGCAGTAGCAAGTGGCTAATATACACTATTTTAAAGCTATGCTAGCACAAGGAAGATATTGTTGCTCATATAAGGAGGTTATAGAGTAACGTAATTTCTGTCATTAGAAACACTGGGGTGAGAGGGAGAATACACTAGCTTATATTACCCGTTGGAAAAGAACAAAAATAAATGAGAGATTTTTTAAACCAAATATTAGAAACTATGGAGAGAGAGTTAAAAGGATAAGTGTAAGTATGTTATACTTTGCTTAATCTAAACTGCATAATGCTGTACGTACATGGAGTAAAATAGCAGATATTAAATCTGTTTCTGGTATGTTCAATGGCTCAGAAGCCCACATTGAGAGATTTTGATTTACAGCCTTTGATTAAAAAAATATCGATCACTGACCAGATTAGCCAAGCCACTGTTAAAACAATCCTAGAGCACATCTTTTGAAGCAGCTCCAGACATATCCTCCAGCCAGATGTTTTGACACAAAGTGTGAACAGGAAAATTTCACCCAAACAGCATTTTCCCCAGAGACATCTGCAGTCAAATGATACTTCAGCCTAATGAAATAATGAAGTCCTGTACGTCTGTAAAATGGCAAGAATGGCTCCCCACCAACAGCATAATTAAACAGCATCATGAACCAAATATCAACGTGATCTTTTCTGTCATTAGGACAAGAGCTGAAGGAAATTCCTCCAGCATCCTGAGGGTTTGCCTTAGTAATTAGTGTCCTCCCTGCAGCTTAGTCTATTTTTGTGTTCTGGTAAGCTAAAAGAAAGAGAACCACACCTAAAAGAGAAATAATAGTATCACTGAATTAATAGGATCTGGCCGTTCATTTTTTGTTTCATGGTATTTGCACAACACAATCAGAAGTTTTATGTATTAACATCAGCGTCATCCAATAAAAGGAGCTTCTACAAAAAAAAGAGAGCATGGGTTAAAATAAGTACTGCAAATAACTTAGGGAGCTGTTAGTATCTGGATATGAAAGTAAGAAGTACCATCCTCTCCAACTCCAAACTCAAAACTATATTAAAGTGCTAGAAAACAATCTCTCAGGGTTGGTGCATGCGGGGACTTTTCTATAGCAGCAAGACACAACGTTACAGTTTTTGGTAGCCTTGAATTTTCAGAGCAGAATCCAGGAACAAGATACAGTGAGAGAGAGGTTTAAAGTAGTTTTAAAAAGATTTCTGCATACTGAAAGACAGCAAGGGCAATCCTACTGGGTGCAAAAAGTGGGGTCCCCTCTTTTTAGCTCTCCTAAGAACATAAATAGCAACTCTACGCTCACAAAACTTTTACTCTCTGCATTATTAAACACAAGTCAGGTAGCATCCTAGAACGCTGATTTGTGTTTTTAAGAGTCCTGTTGCCACATGTGTGCAATTTCTGTTTGTAATGTTTAATTTATTCCTAAAATTATCAACATCAGACACAATGTGAGACAGCCAATACATGCATGGGTGGGCTATGACTACAGCACAAAAAGTGGGAAACAGGTTTTGATCCACAGAACAGAAGATCCTTGGTACCAAAAGAAAAAAAGAAGGGCGGGGGGGGGGGAGGTTATGCAGAGGGAAGAGGACACAATGAACATCCACATCTGCCAAAAAAATTCCATTGTCAATTCTGTTGGAGCTGGTCTAATTTCCCCCTTCACGTTCATTTTTTTGCTGCAGAACGAAATAATTCTTATTTGGAAGACAAAAGAAAATGGCATTTGTTTTTCTCTAGCAAAGCTGCTTGCAAAGCTTCTGTAAAAAATTAAGATCCAAAATTATTTTATATATTTAAGGTTACAACCAAAACATTTTAAAATCAGCTCTTCAGCAACTTATTATGCATTATTGAGTATGTGTGTTAAGGTAGCATTTAGAGGTCTCAGCCAAGATTGGTAGGTATCCTGCTGGTACCCGACATACATTAGTGTCCCCAGGGGTATTTTGATCTTTGAAATAAGCACATGTACAATGTTACATACTCTATGTCTTTTGTCTGTTAGAGCCATAATGCCCATAGCACCGTTTTAGAATAGTTACATAAATAATTATAATGTGTCTGCTAGTCATGCAAACCATCCTAGACCCCAGAAGGCAACCACCATGTGGAAGCAGATTAAACATAATGGTGCTAGCACAATTTCAACCCCAGTGTTTGCCAAAAGCCATGTGATTCCCAACCAACACCTGAAAGAATTGGGACATCCAGAAAGACCCTGTACAGATCAACCAAAAGGAACATTCTTCCATTTGTGCATTAATGTCAATCTTTATCTTAGCATAACCAGTGGTAAAATAATGAAAAATCAAGGTGGTTCTCTCTGTACAGGATCTATTTCCAGAGAAGGGATAACAGGAGTTTCTACTAGTATCTCTGTCACAGGGAGGAAGTGCATCTAGTGATTGTTTTAACACCTTTTCTCACCTGCAGCACAATGAAAGGAAGCTTTTAGAAACAACTAGTCAGAACACAAAGCAAGTTCCATTTATTAGGCTTCTAATCAAGAAAAAACCCAAAACAAACAAACAAACAAAAAAAAAAACAATCCTCACTGCAGGAAATTTAACTCAATGGACTGTTTCATCCATATTCCCTTCAGGGACACAGCCAGAGTTGACAGGCTGATAATGTAGCAAGATCCTCTCCTTATATATTTTTGTTCCCTTGATACGAATACACTAATAAAGACTAAAAGCCATCCCGATTGACATCTACCACATGCTGCACCTTTTATTCTAAAGGATGCCAAAGCTCTTCACAGACCACGGGCCCAACCTAGCACAATACTTACTGGCCCAAACAGTCCCATTAAATTCAACGGGACTCCTCATCTGAACCACTGATTTTTCAGTTCGATGGATGAACAGACTAGATTTGGCTTGTTTCAAACAAACTGAATTTTGTTTCGTTTTTCTTGATACCGAAGAAGTTTTGTTCGGGTCCCATGAAACGTTTCATTTTAACATTTTAGAAATGTCATTTTGAAATGAATCTTGAACCATTTCAACTTTTGGTTTTTTTCGTCTGAAACTATTTGCTGAATTTGACCCAAAACTTGCATTTTTCAGCAGATTTACTAATAAACTGAAGAACTTTGCCTAACTCTATTTCTAAGTTTCTGCAAGATCAGGCCCTATATACATACATATACACTTTACCAACCACTGCAACACAGTTCCCTCTGTGGTAGACATGGTTTAACAAGCCATAGTAGCATTATGTAACATTTCGGAGCAGGAAGTGAAGAATCAGTACCCTTAATCAACTGAAAGTATATCCTCAGTCCTCTTAAGAAAAATAGAGATATTCCACACATTTGCGAGTAGCGAAAGAATGGAGAAAACAGGTGAGCACACTGTGCATGATGAGCAGAACTGCCACAGCATTGGACTTGTTACTGGTCAGCCAACTGTTCAACTCTTATCCTGGAAGGTCTACAATTTGTATTATGGGAATGCCTAAAGGCTCCACCCAGGAAGACACTCTCTGATACACTCAAATGTAGTTTTTGGATGGATTACCTAGTCTAGAAGTTCTCAGCCTTTTCCATACTGTGACTCCATGGTACATCAGAAAAAAGACTTTGGGACAATTCTTCATAAAGAGAGGGTGGTTTCAGCTCCCTAGAGCTTGTTCACAATCCCCAGGCTGAGAATTGCTGATCTAATCTAGGTTAGATTTAAATTAAAGCGAGGGTAGAATTTTCAAAAGTGCCTAAACCCCATTTTCAAAAGGTATTTGGGTATTGCTCTGCTCAGCGTTGACTTAGGAAGTCTAACAATCATTGCCAAAAAGGAATTCCTAAATTACTTTCAAATATGAGCTTTAGGCTTCCTAAATTAGGGCATGCCTAAAAGATGAGTTAGTGTGAAGCAAACTGGGATGAAAATCTACAACACTCCCATGTGCCCCACACTCAGCTGACCACGTGAACCCTGCTGTTGTGCACTTAAAGTCCCTTCGTGTGCTGTCCACATGAACAGCTAGTGCACAGCATGCTGGAGCGCTGTAGATTTACATCTGAGCTTACCATACAATAAGCATTCACGCCAACCTCCCTGTGGGCACCTTTGAAATTGTATTTCAAATCCAGCGAGATAATATTTTTTTTAAATGAAAATGTCAATTAAATTGTGTATTTGTCAGCCTTGACACTATTTACAAGGTGACAATTTTTGATATTTAATTTGAGGCCTATGTAGTATAGCAATATTTCCTCCAGTTCTCTTTCTGGAAATGCATTTGCCAACAGAACCCAACGGAAACATTTATACTTCAAAAACCTGCATGCTTTTCTTTCCTGCCTTGAAGTCACAGGAACAGCAAATGAGAAAAACTGGGAAAAAAAAAAAAAAAAAAACCAAACGACTGCAATTATTGGAAATGACCCCAAATTAGAGGTGATTGGATAGATAAGCTCAGAGTGCATATTAGCTCCTCAAAGCATGTGAAGTGCAAACATTAATACAGAGAAAGATCCTATCACGATTTTGTTTAAACGGCTTGCCTGTGTACAAATGAAGCCACTTGATTAAGTAGTGCCTATAATGCCTACATTCCATGTTGTGGGGTTTAAAAAAAAAAACAAAACGAAAAAAAACAGCTCAGATTAAATATTTTATAGAAACTGACAGGACAAGAGAGAGTTTGCTGAAATTGTGTCATAAAATAGAAACAGGAAAGAAGGAAGAATTCAAGGACAAAAACACTGACATTTCCAAGTGCTTATTTTTGAACTATAGACTGTAAAATTATCAGGCCAAATGGGTTCAAGGCTTTACCTTTCTGTTAAATGCTGGGTAAGAACCGACCCTGCACAGTTTCAAAAAGGCGGTTCAAACTTTCCCCCTCTTCCACTTAAACTTGACATTTTCAGAGAGGCCTAAGCGAGTGAAGTACTCTACTCCCACTGAAACTCATTCCAGCTGCAGTGCCTACCTCCCCTTAAAGCCCTTTCAAAAAACTCTCCTTAAGTGTATGGCTGTACTGTGGAGCTAAGTGGCACCTCAGGAATCTAGGGCTTAAATCACAAGCACTTTCAATCCCCACAATGGGAGGAGCAGGTATTCCATCCCTTTGCAAGATCAGGCCCCTGGTGAGCACTGAAAAGCATGAGGCAGAGTGTGTATGTTCTCAATGGATGGCTTTTATTTTTAAACACAAAAACCAAACAAAGAAGCCTATCTAAAAACATAGGTACATTGTTTTATGCAAAAAGAGGATCAAAATCTCTCTTGGAAAGCATTTAGCATTCCAATACATAGGAGAATAAATATCCAGAAATGGAGAAAAGAACATTTTATATATATCTAAAACCCCACAGAAATAATTTGGCTTACTTTATTCAGTGCTCTTCAACCACTTAAGAACAGGCTTCATTTAATCTGCCGCAGTGTTCCTATGCTAGAAACTAAATGTGGTAGCTTCCTCCCCAAGGTGACCTTCACTGTTTTAATGTTCTAGATATTTGCCTTCCAGGAGAGACTGTAAAGTTGAGATGGAGTATATTGGATACATCCTTTGTGCCATGAATGATATGCAAAGACCAAGCCAGCAAGGTACGTACACTAAACAAAGAGAAATAGTTTGGAGAGCAATCACAGAAAGTACATTTCAAAATGTGGAATGAAGGGAGGTGTTCTCCATTTAAAAGATGGCAATTATTGAGTTCTATTAACCCTTCTTCTTAACACAACTCACCGCAATAGGAAGTTTTAAAGAGAAGAAGCAGAAGAAAGGAAAAGCACAATGTCAAATTTCAGTGCCTCTGAGTTGAGGCTATTTACTTTAATTATACTTTGAAAAAGACAGTAACATATTATGGCCTTGAAACAACAGGTATAAAAGAAAGCACAAGGGAACAGTTTTGTGCAGGAGCATTCACATTTACATCAGCCACTACATTTTAATTCTAGCCCTAAGTCTCAAATGCAAAATTAAAGTGAATAAAGCCTTCAACTACCGGAAGGGGGGTTCCAAAGAGGATGGAGCTAGGCTGTTTTCAGTGGTGGTAGCTGACAGACCAAGAAGCAATGGTCTCAAGTTGCAGTGGGGGAGGTCTAGGCCGGATATTAGGAAACACTACTTCACTAGGAGGGTGGTGAAGCATGGAATGGGTTACCTAGGGAGGTGGTGGAATCTCCATCCTTAGAGGTTTTTAAGGCCCAGCTCGACAAAGCCCTGGCTGGGATGATTTAGTTGGGGTTGTTCCTGCTTTGAGCAGGGGGTTGGATTAGATGACCTCCTGAGGTCTCTTCCACCCCTAATCTTCTATGATTCTATGAAAAGGAATCGAAAACCTAAAAGTTAAAATGCACTCTCGATCTGTGGAACCCAAAAGCATGTTCTAAATAGCACATCAAATTAAGTAATACCAGCGTGAGTTAGTCATGCCAGTCTCAGAAACACAGCCAAAGTGGCCTCTGAAGAGGTATCCAAAGGTAGGAAGTGGGACCCTGGAAAGCTCCTTGAATGCATTTGGCTGGTGGAGGAGCAGATCATTTGGTTCTCTGGTCTTTAAGACACTGCATTCAGCATAATAGTCAACCTGGCACTGCTGCTCCCTTGAAAGAAAATCTGATTGGGGGAAGTGGCTGGCAAGGCACTTCCCAGAAGAACATTCCCT
Organism: Natator depressus; assembly: GCF_965152275.1. NCBI lineage: Eukaryota > Metazoa > Chordata > Testudines > Cheloniidae > Natator > Natator depressus. The sequence goes on from NC_134248.1 coordinate 16,497,302, forward strand.
GCTGTGAGGGTGAAAGGAAGCCTTGCCCTAGGTATGAGGGCTCAGCCTAAGGCAAAGAACAAAGGGTTGTAGTTTGGAAAAAACATGTTAACTACTGCAAGCTCACTGGCAATCAATTAACTCCAGGTAAAAAGCCTAGTGTAGACATACCCTGAAGCTCCTGTCTGATGGAGGAAGGCATCAGAGCCTGCAGTTGGAGACCTACATGGGGGGGGGGGGAGGAGGGAAATGGGGCAGAACTGAACTGGCGACTGATGGTTTGTCTGGAAATCTAGAGGGAAATTGATTGGATCATGGGAGGAAAATAGGTATGTAAAGCGGAACATGATCTGTGCCAGTGCATGGTCGGAGTAAAGTCGCAGATGAGGGAAGGGTGAAATTGGGCTAGAGCCCATTCTGCATAGCATTGCAGGGGGGAGGGAATTGCAAGGGAAGGTAATGAGCTCCTGGCTGACAGGTGTGGGGAGCGGGATGTAGAGCATGTATATATAGACATAAAACAGGAACCATGTCAATTTTTAATACCACTTTTATTAAAGTAATGCATTAAACATTACATAAAATAGATTTAACGTTTGTGTGTCTGAAGACAGTCCTAATTCTAGTTTATGAAATACTGTTCTTTTAAAAGCGATGCAAAAAAGTGAGTGCACACTTTAAGCAGGGCTAGAGTCACTGTTTTAAGCCGCTGGGGTGACAGCAACTCCTTAGGAATCTTGCTAGTGGTAGTTTTCTAGGGGGGTGCACTAAATTAGCATATCCATACGCTGCCATATCCTCTCCCCATCCAACACCACGCTCACCTGGGGAGTTGCATTGGCCATCAGGGAGCTCCCTAACACAGGGGAAGGTTAACAATTCCTTGCACTGCTGCAAGCACTCCCTCCAGCCTGATTTTCCGCTGCCAGGAGTCCTGGGCCAGGATGTGTGAAAGCCGCTCTAAGTGAATCTATGTCAGCTTTTCATTATTATTTTATTACTGTAGTACTCAGCGTATGCGCAATGTGCCCAGCCATTTGATGGTGTCATCATCAGCCAGGTGGAGAGCAGGCAGTCTGTTGTCAAAACAAGTGGGCACTCATCAAGGATATGTGACAGTCTGAATTGACCGCAGCTGCATCACGGGTCATTAGAAAACCCCCGTTTAAAGAGACTGGCCACACAGTTGCCCTGTCCCGTTCAAAACCTGTTCCGAGATGACCACAGGTGCCTTGGTAGATTAAACCCTGGTGGACAGATGGCTGGGTCAGTGACAAGAGAGCAATTAACAACGGTCATCACTGACCAGTTGTTGCGCCAAACAGATTCCACTGTCGCAAATGACCACAAAGGGCATCGCGAAGACAGGTGAGCTGGCGGGTGGTACTATCGTTGTGCCCATTGCTCTAGTATCTAAGCCCTTCACATTCTTTAATGTATTCATCCTCACCGTGTGAGAAGGGGAAGTCCCATTATTTCCGACTGAGGCACAGAGAGACGGACTGACTTGTCACAAGTCACACAGGAGGCCTGCGGTAGAGCAGGGAATCGAACCTCGGTCTCTGGAGTCCCAGGCTAGTATCTAAACCTCTGGGAGGAAGGACAGTCTATGGTACAAGACTGGGAGTCAGAAGATCTGGAATCTGCCACACACTTCCTGTGTGACTGTGCCTCATCTGTGCAATGGGGACAGTACTTCCACACCTCACAGAGGTAACCATGAAACCAATTTCTTTGAGAGATGCTCAGATACTGCAATAACGGGAGCTATAAAAACACCTAACTAGAATAATGCCAATCAACTTCCAGAGCAAAGCACTACAAATGAACTGCAACTCTGTCTCCATTTTTGCATTTGCTACCAAGCCAACTATAAGCTGAAGACCACTTGGATTTCTAAGTGGCTGTTAAAATCTAAAGCATATTAAAATATAGAATTAAAAAGTATACACTTTCAAAAGATAACTGTGATCCCTTTAAAACCACATTGCCTTTTCTGACCGAATTACACGTGGTTTGGCCAACCTGCATTTTGGACATTTCAACATCACTTCTTGAATCAAAATTGGACTTTAACAGAACTATTCCTTTAGTAAAATGGCTCTTCTACGTTCCAAAATTCCCCTGGCTTTAGTACATAGACTGAAGCGGATTTAACAGTGACATAAATGAAAAGACCATACAGAGGCAGATTAGGGTTTTGTGGGGCCCTGGGCCAAAGCAAGTGGGGGTCTCTCCCCACCCTTTCTGCCTGCAGTCCCCCCGCTCCCTCAGCACTCCTGCCAGGGTGCGGGGGGGTCGGGGTGTGGGGTCTGGCCCTGCTCCACCCACCCGGCACTCCTATGGGGTGGAGTGGGGTTGGGGCACAGGGGTTTCCCCTGCCCACCCGACACTCCTCCTGTGGGGGAGCAGGGTCAGAGTGCAGGGGCTTGCCCCACACAACCCACCTGGAGCTCCTGCAGGGAGGGGGAGAGGGATCAGAGTGCGAGGGCTTCCCCCGCTCCCCGGCAGGAGCACTGGGTGGGCAGGGAGAATGGGACAAGATCCCGCGCCCTGACCCCACTTCCTGGCAAAAGTGCTGTGCAGGCAGAGCGGGTCAGAGAACAGGGACGTCCGTTTTTCCGGGTCCCCCCCCCATTGGCCAGGGCCCCTGTGCACAGGCCCTGCTGGCCCGCCAGTGAATAATCCGCCACTGGACTATGTTCTCAACTCTTAAACCATGTTAATTTTCTACTTAATTTTATAATGCTTGGGATGTACCTGAAATAAGTTTATTCTTTGATATCACGTTAATTTAAACATCTTTTTCTGTATAGGATTTTCTTCAGAGCATGGGGAAAAAGGTATGTGAGAGTGTGAGAGAGAACAGGTACAGTATTTGTTTAAGGTATGTGGGGAAGATGGTGAAATAGCAGGTATACCATGTGTGACAGGGTCAGGCCAGATGGCTACAAAAGAGTGGTCGAAGGTAGATACATTAGTTCCAGGTTAAGCAGGTCCCTTTTCCCTGGGTAAAACAGGGACTATTCCAGAACACTCAGGAACTTTCTAGAACTAATTAAGGCAGGCAGGCTAATTAGGACACCTGCAGCCAATTCGGAAGCTGTTAGAATTAATTAAGGCTAATCAGGGCACCTGGTTTAAAAAGGGTCTCCCTCCAGTTAGTGAGGTGCGCGCAAGGAGCTGAGAGTGAGAGGGCGTGCTGCTGGAGGACTGAGGAGTACAAATGCTATCTGGCATCAGGAGGAAGGTCCTGTGGTGAAGATACAGAAGGTGCTGGGAGGAGGCCATGGGGAAGTAGCCCAGGGAGTTGTAGCTGTCACACAGGTGTTACACAAAACTCTGTAGACAGCTGTGATTGACAGGGCCCTGAGCTGGAACCCGGAGTAGAGGGCGGGCCCCGGTCCCCCACCATCCCCCCAACTCCGTACTGGATACAGGAGGAGTTGACTTGGACTGTGGGTCCCACCAGAGGGGAAGGTCCCTGGCCTGTCCCCCGACCCACTAGGTGGACCAGCAGAGACTGTGGGGATTGTTCTCCTTCTTTTTCCCCATGCTGGCCAACGATGAGGTTATCTGAGTGACCGTCAGATTTGAGCCACGAAAGTGGTCAAACTGAGAGCTACTGTCAATCTCTGAGGCAAGCACAATCCACCAATAAGCGCAGGACCCACCAAGATAGAGGAGGAACTTTGTCACACATGTAAGAGAAGATTACACTCTTCACGCTATGAGAACAAACACGTTGCTTATCAGCAGTAGGACTATTCTGGACAAACTGTATCATCCATGTGGCACCCTTATCTAACAGCCATTGTATGGAAAGGAGGCCTCTGCCATTTTTTACAAACTACATTAACCTAAGCCGTGCAAAGAGATACAATGGTAGATGTGACCTAAAGGGTGGAGTCTCATAAAATTATGCATTATAATTAGTTTATTAAAAAAGTTACTCCATTTCATCAGCATCTAAATTTATTACTTCCTCCCTGTATACTTTTTTTTGCTAGAAAAAAAGACAATATACTGAGTTCAGATCATTTAAAGATGTAAGGCACTGTTTTTAAATCTTAAAATACGAAACTATAAATCCCTCAAATAAAATGGGAGGAGGGGGAGGTTTTTAAATCCTATATACGAACTTACTGGGAAAGGCCAGGGGTTTTTTGGACTATCTAAAGATGCATTTAGAACAGCCAAAAGAATACACTCCTCAAAATCCTCAAATAGTGTAAACGTGTGCAGCTCTGTTGACTTTAGCGGAATTGTGCCCCTTTAGCTTGAGATCTGACACTCTGAACTGATATCTTAAGGGATTGCAATTTTGGAATGCCAGTAAACACATGCAAGTGTCCAACATGGTGACTTCTGTACAACTTTTTTTGGCTGTCCATTTATGTCCAAACTAAGGGGGAAAACAGCTGGACAATCTCGTTTTAATGAATGCTGTTTAATAGTTTTAAAAATAGAAACACCTTTGACCCTTCACTGGACCAAACCCTAGTAAAGATGTCAGCGTAACTGTGGAGGTCCAGAACTTTAGATACAATGCTATTCTAAGAGCTCCATGAAGCGTCCCAGAGAGCTCCAAACACACAAAACTTGTCCCACAGAAAACAGAAACTAACCTGAGACAAGACAAAGTGAGGGGAGTAAACAAGAGCAGAGTGAGTGAAGGGGAAGGAAGGCCAGTAGTAACATCTATATTCATAACAACCTACATGGTATTGACAGAGACCATACTGAATCACTCCTGTGTAAGGCCCTGTGTTTGTCATGGAAGTCATGGATTCCGTGACTTTCCATGACTTCTGCAGCAGCCCGGTGCGGCTGACCCGGGAGCTGCCTGAGCAGTTCAGGCAGCCCCTGGGCCAGTCGCACGGGCTGCTGCTGGGACAGTCTCGGGCTCCCCCCACCCGCCAGCAGCAGGAGTTTGGGTGTGTGTGTGGGGGGGTGTGTGGGGCGATGCTTACTGGCGGGGACCTCCCTGGAAGGGAGACAGTAACTCCCCTCCCTCAGCTCCTAGCTCCACGTGCTGCCTCCGCCCATAGCCACTGCCCCCACAGCTCCCAGTGGCCACGGTTTCCAACCATGGGGAGCTGCAGAACCCGGGCTTGGGTCGGAGCAGCGGCAGCACGTGGAGCTTGGGTCGCCACTTCCCAGGAGCTGGGTATGAAGCCTGTCCCAGCCCCACACCACTGCTTCCCCCCCTCGCCCCCCCTCTCCATCACCCACTGTGCCCCCCAAGCCATGCCCCCCCCAGCATCTGCAGTGCCCCCAGGGCCACGCCGCCCCCCAAGTTTTAAATCACTGGTATTTTTAGTAAAAGTCATGGACAGGTCATGGGCTGTGAATTTTTGTTTACTGCTCATGACCTGTCCATGACTTTTACTAAAAATACCAGTGATTAAAACATGGCCTTACTCATGTGCAATTGTGGTGATATTTAAAACAAAATCTGTGGAAACTGGAAAACTATTTTCTGAGGAACAAAGCAATAGGCAGACCCACACTGTTACTAAGGACTGTAAATAGTTTGACACACACAGAGACATGATTATCGTACCGCTCTATTCTATATGCCATTAATATTTTTTTTAAAATTCCTGTGTGAGGCTGAAGTTTTACTATTTCTCCCCAATAGACCTCTTATGAAAAAGGAGAGCAAGCCTTACCTTTGAAATAACCCTTCTAATGCCCCTAAATCATACTCAGCACGGTCCAAAAATTCGTACCTTAGTCTCAGTTCTCCTTGTGGTTCCATCTTCTGAAGTCACAATAGACACATGGGAAGTAGGGGTACCCGGGTCTTCCTCAACAGTAACAGTCTCCTCTACCATCTCCTGAGGCTCTTGCATCATTGTTATTGATGTCTGGTTGCTGGGGCTTTGCTCCTAAGAAATAAAAATGGAACATGTTTGTCATTTATATGGTCACTACTTAGAAGTGTTTGTTTGTTTGTTTGTTGTTTAAAAAGACGCCTGGAAATATAGATTCAGAAGGGAGGGTTTCACTGACCCAAGAATAACTAGCTGAGGGTAGGCTGGCCTGACTGAATAACCTCAATAAGTGGAGTTCATTTGAAATTGACATCAAGGACTCAGCATTTATTGCCCATTTACAGGAGACCATTTCTTCATATTTACACTTGATTTTCACTTTCCCTGCTATGTTCAATCTAGGATGAGTAGAGTATCTGTGCATAAAAAACACAAAAAAACCCCCCACCATGCTCCACAGTAAACAGGACTATTTCTTTCAAAACATTTAATCTTATTTAGTATTAAAAACTTATTTCCAACTGATAAAACACACTCTTCAGACCTCAGTAGCCATGCATAGCAAAGCTATAAATAATTTATCAAGGCCTTCTAGTTACTCAGTATGCTAACACATATCTTACTTGGTCAAAAGTGATGATAATTAAGGAAATATGGTTAGCTAAAGAATCACACAACTGAACTGGTGGTAGCAGTAGTGGGAATTTTTCCCTGCTGAATATCCTACAGTATAGACAAGGCCTAACTGGTTACAATCTCAGTTAAAAGTTGTTTTATATACACAACATAGTCAACTAGGGTTGCCAGGCATCTGGTTTTCAACCGGAACGCCTGGTCGAAAAGGGACCCTGGCCACTCTGGTCAGCACCACTGATAAGGCCATTCGAAGCCTAGTCAGCGGTGCAGCGGGGCTAAGGCAGACTCTCTGTCTGCCCTGGCTCCACGCAGCTCCCAGAAGCGGCTGTCATTTCTCTCCAGCTCCTAGGCGTCGACATGGCCAAGCACTAGTTCCCCAGCTCCCATTGGCTGGGAACCGCAGGCAATTAGGAACGGCAGGGGCAGCATGTGGACCCACCTAGGAGCCACAGGGATATATTGGCAGCTTCCGGGAGCTGCCTGAAGTAAGTGGCACCCAGAGCCCACACCCTGCACCCTCTCCCACACCCCAACCCCCTACCCCAGCCCTGAGCCCCCTCCTGTACCAAAACTCCCTCCCAACACCCCAACCCCATGTCCCAGCCCAGAGCTCCCTCATGCACCCCAAACCCCTCATCCCCAGCCCCATGCCAGAGCCTGGACCCCAACCCCTTCCCCCAGACCCTTCCTGCACTCCAAACCCCTCATCCCAGGCCCAACCCAGAGCCCGCACCCTGAGCTGGAGCCCTCATCCCCTTCCGCACTCCAACCCCTTGCCCCAGCCCAGTGAAAATGAGCAAGTAAGCAAGGGTGGGGGAGAGTGAGCAACAGAAGGATGGGAGATGAAGTGAGCAGGGGCGGGGCCTCAGAACGGGCGAGGCGGAACAAGGGTGTTCGGTTTTCTGCAAATCAAAGTTGGCAACCTTATATAGTCCACTGTTGAACAGAATGAAAATTCTCTAGAAAGGATGGTTCTCTTGAGGAAGGCTACCTGAAGATGATTCTTCTGCCTCCCAAGCAGAAATTTCTGTTACGTTTTTCCTTGTGCAATTTGTGTGCCTCACGTAGCAACAGAAATCAGAAGAGATATGCCTGATGGATGAATGAATTTCAGAAGTGTCACAATACATGGACAATGAAACACTGGTTTACAGCTTGAGAAATAAGACTTTTCCAAAATATTTGCAATCCTTGGCTAGGTACAAGGATATAACCGTTCCTTTCATTGTACTCCCTAAAGCCAGTGGGCTGTGCACAGGTGTAAGAGTACAGAGCCTAAAGCAGAATTGGGGCCTATGCTTACAAAGGTAAGTCTTACTAGATGTAAGAGGAATCTGTGATATTCCTTTTATACTTATTTCAATAATGAAATGTTTAAAAAATAGCAGTGAAATATTATGCTCTGTGTAGAATCAATTGCAATGCTAACCGATTCTGTTAAGAAATGATTGTGGGGCATTCAAGATCTCTTTTCACTTCATATGAAAATAAAATGTTGGGATGAAACTGTTCCCATGCAGGTGTTGAGTTTAATTATGTTAAGACTTCAATATCCTGCACCTGTGAGCAGTGTCATCACTAGGAAACTACAGTGTATTGTTTTGTAGCATTTTATTTAGGAAATTACATTTCAACCCCATGGTATGCTGGATAGCATCCTAGGTGGTGACATGCCTTCTGTTGAGTCCAGAAGGAGAGACTACTTTCAAATTGACATTGTGCAGATGAACAAGAGCAGAGCTTTAAATTCTCTTGTTAGACTCCACAGGGGAAAAAATATTTCATTTAATCCTCATGATCTGTAACCTTCTTTGAAACAAGCTGGTTAAGGTACCCTTGTTCAGTTTACTTTATTTACTGCTATATTCTGACATTCCAGAAAATATCTGTTATTGCAATTCGGGCTTATATTTTAACTAGTGAATAGTTTTCATGTCTAGGTACACATTAATATTAACCCGGTCACAGACTTCAGTACAGGTGTTAAGCCGGAGGTGGACATCTCAACCAAACAGGAAAGGGGACAAATCATAAAAGGAATATGCACAGGGGACCCAATTCACTGGTGGTGTAGGCAGGCCCAACTCCATTTCCCATTGAAATCACAGCATAATTAAGACTGCAAAATTTGTCAGTCTGAATATGGTTAAACCCCACAGGAAATCACTCATTTCAGCAGTTTGCAAGCTTTCATTTCTCGAATCACTACTGCCAATGACTGGTGATACATGCAAGCATTCTGCAGTTTAAGAGTCATTTTATGTTTTATCACCATAGGCTAAAGGGGAAACTAAGTCCTGTGGAAAAATCTATTCAGAGTGGCATATTTTCCAGGGAAAAAAACCAACAAAAACCATATGCTTTAATTCCAGCTCCTTATAGTGAAGCCATTTTCTCCAACCAACAGAAAAGTTTCACCTTAAGTGGAGGTTCTCTATAACCAGAAGGCAGTTTACACATTGTAATGCACTGAAAATTCAGAACCATCCATTATTCTTCTTCACTGTAAAACAGAATTACACAATATCCAAGTCCATTCGACATAATCCATTGTATTCCCTTCCCTGTAACCTTCCCTGCCAACTTTCAGATGGTATCAAATCCCCATACCTTTTAAAGTTGTGGCTTTTGTTCTCATTCTCTCTCACACACTCACTCACCCACGGCTGCATTTTGAGGCTACTGGATTACCTAGTTTCTCTCCTCCTTCCCTACATTTTTATGAGGCAAACCCGGCTTTGTGATAACAAACTTAGGAAAATTGAAGGAGGCAAAAAGTAGGTTCTTTTTGTGATATTTTTACTTAAAAATAATTAAAAAACTCCCTTTGTATCCAGGCTGCCTGTGGGCAAAGAAAATCTTTAAAGCCTAGCACTTCAACATGCGTGAACGGCAGACTAGAGCACACCGACTTTAAATGAACTTTAAATGAACACTCGTGGTTGTTTTTATCCTGTGGCTGCTTCTAAAATGATGATCCTGAGAGATTTGATATGGATTTGCATTCCTAATGTAGTGTGCTCTCAGCTGGAAAAGACTGTCCTGAGCATCGAAAGATTAAAAGTTTGCCTAGTTCAAGGTAGATTTCCCAGTGCAGACAGCTACCCAGGTTGCATATGCATAGATTATCCAGGGACATGCAAGTGAAAAGGGTGGAATGTCATCCAACCTCCTGTTCCCCAAGTTGACTTCCAGGAGGTTGCTCTTTGATCTCCAAAAGCTTTTTAATGTTCTTGACTCAAGTTTTTGGTAAAGTAGCAACAATGCAAAAACAAAAAAATGTTTAGTTTCCATCATCATGGTTTGTGCGTCTCAGTCACAGAAATCAGGATTCATTGCTACTTTCAAATTCTTTAAAAGGCATCAGAAATGAATCTCAGTCTGCATAGCTCCAAAAATATCCCACACACTCCTTTGCTTTACAGGTTTCTGCATGAAGTCGATGTTTCAAACACTTAACCAGTTCAGCTCAATTATTTAAGAACTTAGTACAAACCTGACTTGACGGACATTTTGATATTTGCTAGTCTGTGCAGATTTGTAATGGTTCAAATATGGTTCCCTCAACGGCTAGTCTTAGTGGCAGTTTCCTATCCTGTCATGCAGCAGAAGATTCCAGTTTGGATCCACATCCCACTCCTTTGCTCACTTTGCAAAGGTACTAACAAGGCAGCCTGCAAGAGGAGGTTGTGCTTGGTGTCAGTCAGCATAGGACTTCCCATTCTGGGGATCATGAATAGTTGTCAGGGGGCTGTGACAACCTTACCCTTTCCATATTGTTAAATGGGGGACGGATCCCAATATGGAAAAGTTGAGATTGAGCCATTGCTTTACAGCGATTAAGCAACAGCGAAGATTGTCTCTGAAGAGGGCTCCTATCCAATCCTCCTCAGTCGAAAAGATGTTCAGGATTCTGACAGCTCCAGCAGGACAGAGATGTTACTCTCTGCCTTGCTTTCCAGAGATCACAACATCTCATTTAACCTTTCAAGAGTGATGGTCAGACTTCAGAAATGTGCAAGAATTTACATAAAATCATGGCAGGAGTTCTCTTGTGATAAATGAGCATATTTGCAAGGTGTCACCAAGAGAAGGCACTGAGTGTAATGTATGAGGCACGATACAAGCCATCATATCTTTGGTTCGGTCACAAGAAAATCAGAAGTCAACACTACTTTATTAAAAAAAGTAGGTCCCAGTCCAGTTAGTGAGAAAGTGTATCAATCCTGAAGACTTTTCTCCTTGCTTTTTGTCAGTGGATGAATCACCTCCCTGTTTAGCTGTGCTTAAATCTCCAGCAGCCTCTAAAAACAAGCTATTGTTAAAAAACAAATGTAAGAGTTTAGTGCACTTGAAATATCTTCAGACATTTCAGGCAAGAACTGTAAAATAGTAATTCTTGTTTTGTTAAAAGCAGAGTGATCTGCCATACAGAAATATCTGAGGGACTACTTTGCATTAGATTATTGCAGTCCCTAGAACCATCATCATTTTGAGTCCTAGAGTTATCCTTCCATCAAAGTGACTATTTTATATCTGCTTAATAAAAGAATAAGCTCCCCCAGAAGGATCACACATCCTGCATTGAGACAGAAAAGTTGTTTTATTTTATTCTTTGTTTATGAAACCGTTTAAATTACAGATTACCTCTTCCCACCAAAACAGTCACTCTTCGAAAACATTCAAAGCATGTCCATTCCTGCAGTGTCCTTCTGTTTAGTGGATTGCAGTGGAGGCTACATTCAGGGTACTGCTTACTACTACAAGTTACTATTAGATAGCAGGTCTGTAGGTTTCAGCAAGACAGCAAGGCTGTTTACACCAGTGGGACACTTGTCCAAAAAAGCTTAGTGTAAACAAAGCCAAAATGTGTTGATTACTAGAAATATATTAGAAATCTGGGCATACTTAAATCAGATCATCATTATCTAACTCAATAAAAATGAGAATAATCCCTGCCTCCTACCCTTTGTCTGACTTTTCTCATGAAACCCTAATCTTTGCAATGGCTTTATATAATAGGACTACTTACATGTGTAAAGTTAAGCGCACAAGTCAGTCTTTGCAGGATCAGATGTTCAAGATCAATCTAATCTTGAATAGATACTTCAGATTAAGGTAGGGAGTGAATTTAAAGAGCAATAGTTATTGCAGAATAACTCCATATGTAGACACGCCCTTACACTGTAAGCTCTTTGGAGCAGGGACTATTATATCTTTACAGTTTCTAGCACAACAGGAATCTACACTTGGTTGGGGCCTGCAGGTCATACTGAATTACTGCTAATAATAAACGGAAACTTTATCTTTTAAGTGCTCATGTTCAGTGTGTTCTGCAGTTAAAGCAACTGTCACTTGATGCGGAGCCCAAGCGAAGTTGGGTCTTAGTTAAGGCACTCTATTGTGTGATACAGGAGGTCAGATGACGATCTAGTGGTCACTTCTGCTGTTCAACTCTATGACATGGGCACTCACAGAAGCCACATCCTGAAGTCAGTCAAGTCTTCACAAAAGAAAAATGTTCCCCAAATCAAAAAACAAGCTCAGTTAGCACATGATACCATAATGAACCAAGCTGTACGCCACAATGCACTAGCTGGTCTCGGCGCAGTTTCACATTCTCCTTGCCCTTCAGATACAAATATGATAAACAGGTGAATACAGAATGATGCCAAAGGCCTTTAAAAGCCAGTATTAAAAACTGGACTTTTTAACCACCAGAAAATCATTTTGGAAAGCATTTTCAGCCACAGGGAAAGAAGAATTTTGGAATGGACCAGTGCAATTCATGATCTGAGCTCTCCTCAAGACACCACACCTTTCAGGGAAAGAAAAAGAAAAAAAAAATCAAACAGAACAAGAAAAGTAGTAGTAATATTCATCCCTGAAGTGCAGCAAAATACACTAGGGCTCTGTTCAGCCATGGATAACTGCCCATCAACAGGGAAATCTACAATCTCTGCCCAGCAGTCTACAAAGAGAGCTTTTATGCTATTTTAACAATCTGAAGTGTCTCAGTTAATGGAAGACTGGTCAATTGGCCCTCAACTACATCTAATTGACTGGAATGATGGATGAAGCTAAAGGGGAAGCTGACCCACTGAACTTTTCCACAAAGCTAGAAAACGGCAGAAGATTGTAAACAGTGTTTTAAGAATGGAAGTGGGGAGAAAGAGGGATTCCAGAGCCACTGCCTCCTTCTTAACCTGCTGGATGACCCAGGTAATTATAGGCCTGCTGCAAAGTTGTTTTTGGAGGAGAGAACAAAAAAAAACCTGAACCCAAGGCAATAACAAAAATACCCTATTCATTGCGCTCCACCTCAGTATTTTTCTCTCCCACTCTCCCCCCTTTTCTCCATTAGCTGAAGGCTAGTGTGCTGCACAGCTCTACCACGCAAGCTGGCCCTCTGGATCAGAAAGGGCAATTTGTCACTTTCACAAGAAAGAGGTCTCGGTTCTTTATCGTCTTGTCTTGCCACAGCAAGGATTTTTTCAGATCATTTTGGTGCTAACTGAATATGCTGAGGCTTTAAATCCCGGCCATCTTCAAAGCAGGTAATGTTAATCACCCCACTGCATTAAAAGTAATGCTCAATAACTATGATGAATGATAGGTGCCCGGTGACCTTCAGAACACTGTAATTACAGATAGCCTTTAAAACTGGGAAAGAGACGCATAGAGCATGTACTGGAGCAAATGACCTAAACCATCCCAAATCTGTTTTGATGAGCACTCAGTTTAGACTTTGAATGTTGCATTGGGAACAAAATGAAACAGCAATAAAGTAGGTATGATTGTAGTTCAAATCCCACTAAGGCTCAAAGAGAAACTGAAGCTGGTGTATTTACACAGGAAGATCAGACACTGAATTGAAAGAAAAGAAATGAACAGAGGAGCCTTTCCTTTTGCAACTTTGATGCAGAGAGTCAACTTACTCTGCCAAAAGAACATGAATCTTCTGACCTCTACAGGAAGTAGTACTGGGAGAGGCATTAAAACACATGTTCTGAGTAGTGCAAAGAAAAAGGTGTGTCTTTGTGTACGTCTACACAACACACAAATCAACCTGCAGCAGCAAGTTTCAGAGCCTGGGTCAAGTGACTTGGGCTCATGCTGGGGGGCTCAAAATAGCAGTGTAGACTCATTCAGGGTTGGGCTGGAGCCCAAGCTCAGACTCTCCCCACTCACCAGGTTTTTTGAAGCCTGAGCTCCAGACCAAGACAACACTTCTATTTTTAGCTCCAAGTCAGTTGACTCACGCTGTGAGACTTGCTGCAGCGGGGGCTGGGTTTATTTTTTTGCTTATACAAAACCTTTACAAGAATAAGTAATTACTGTTCAAAACAAAACTTGGCACTCTATTGCACCTTCCACCCACGGAGCTCAAAGGGATTTTCAGACAATGAATTTAGTGCAACATTCCTGAAAGGGAAGAAATGAGGCAGACGTGATCCTTACTGTATTGATGGGGAAACAAAGGCACATCATGCTTTAGTAACTTGCCCAAGGTCAGAAGTCTGTGACAGACCTCAGAATTGAGCCTAGGTGTCCTGACTCACACTCCAGTGCCTTAGTCACAAGACCATCCTTTCTCCTAAATGGTCCATCAGCTCAGCTTCAGGAACTAGACTCAATAGAGCGTTTTTTTCCAAACACCATTTTTTTTTATTTAAAACAAAACACAAAAAAACCCCACAACATAAGGCAGATTGCATTCTGAGTAAATCATACTTCTCTTGAAATGCAGCTTATGTTGCTATAGCTTAGTATTTAATCAGGAAAATCGGTCGTCCACGAGCTCATATTAAATGAATGGGAAAACACTATCTTATTGTGATTGCACAGATAATGCTCTTTCCTTTCCACTACTGTAGACCTGTAATTTGCTAGCCAAGTGCTATGAGCAAGCCACAGGCTAAATGAATACTACAGCGAGATTTACTAAAAAAAAAAAAAAAAACACAAAAACACACACACCAGTAACTAAACACACTACGAATATTTGACTAAACAAACAGCAGTTGTCTACTGAGCTCAACGTGACCCAGGCTCTTACTTGCAGTCTTCCTAGAGTCTTCAGATGAGTTAGCAGAAGCTAAACCGAGGGAGAGAGTTTTCCTGGGACAAGGTTACATCACAGATCACTATCTTCCAGCAGAATTTTCTTCTTCTCTACCTGCTGCTTATTTAATGGTGGCACACGGGTTTGTGGGAAGGGGGAGTCCTTTGCGCATTCCTTTTCTTGTCAGACATTTAAGAAACATTTCTCCTTCTCTCCCCACTCCCTCCCCAGGGTTTGATCAGAAATTAAGATGACACACATTAGTATTTACAAGTCCACAAGTTTACACACACACAGGGGAGCACCTGTGGTCTACTACTCAGCTTGACAGATTTTCCTCTTTATGAAATAGCCACTCAGAGGGTACAGTCACTAACAGACGAGCACACAACACCAGCACATTGAGTCATACAGCGCCAAATAGTTACACGTAGAAGTACTTCAGTTTCAAGGTTTTATATGCACACCTAGAGCACACCAGATAGCTTGTATGGTGAAGTTAACTATGCCAACTGCACTGGTATAAAGGACCTGAGCAAAACACTTAATTTATTTCAAGGCAGAGTTAATTTTGAGGATGTAGAAGTGGGTTATTTACCAAGACTTGACCGAAGTCTTTAAACCACGATTTGAGGACTTCAGTAGCTCAGACATAGGTTAGGGCTTTGTTACAGGAGTGGGTGGGTGAGATTCTGTGGCCTACGTTGTGCAGGAGGTCAGACTAGACGATCGTAATGGTCCCTTCTGACCTTAAAGTTTATGATTCTACATGTCCTGGTGGCTTATATCAAAATCGGAACAAAATTCAATGCAGTCTCCCCCTACCTGCACTCTTGCCCATGGATGACGTTTGAACTACATAATGAACTAGGTCAAGCAAAAACCCCAAACCCTTCCAAACGGAACAGTAAAAAAAGTGGATCACTGATGAAAGGCTGTTCTACAGCCTAAATTCGAAGAGTGGCATTTCTTAAATAATGCATTTCTTATTCTGGGGAGTACAAAGTGATTGGTGATGAATCTCATCATCACCCATCCCATAAAGAAGGAACTGGCCAACATTTCCCACTATTAAGCACCAAAGCAGGTTTGCTTGAAATTAAGAAACCAAGTCAGCATCAGTCCAAATAACTCCTCAGAAGATGATCCATGTTAAAAAAAAAAACAGCTATTTTCTGAACTGAACATAGCAGGGAATGTGTGATCAGCTTCTTAACACAATATTATATATCCCCAGAGAGTAAAAATGTGACAGCAGGAAAGTAACTTCATGGGAGATCTTTGGATGACTACAAGTCCAGCTGAAAGCCAAGAGACACAAGCAAGCCAGCGGCTGCTTCTTTTACTGTAAACTTTCTAAAAGAAAAAAAACAAAAAAGGAAAAGATTCCAACAGAAAGTCCATTTTACAAGTGAAATGGGAGTTACTGCATTATTGTAACAACCCAACAGATTTCACTGACAATTTTTCATTTTCTTCCTTTGAGGCCAGTTTATCCTGCTTACTTTCATCCACCTTGAAATATATAGTAAAGGGGTTATCTTGCAACCCTTACTTATGCCAGCAGACAGTCTTTAGACACACAGGAGAGACTGCTTGAGAAAGTACAGGTGGTTCATATAAGGAAAAGGTTGCAACACTGGACCCCAAACTAGTAACATGGACTGACAACAAAAGAGGAGGCTGAGAAGGGGGAAACAAATGAACACTCATTTAGAGCCAAATCACAATGTGGAGGGGGGAAAACGGTAACTGAGGCACCAACAGATGCAAAGAGAATAAATTATTTAATTACGTATACACCTATGCTAAGAGCCTGAGTAACAAACAAGAAGAATTGTAATTGCCCATTTATGAACATAAATTTGACCTACTACTGAAACCTGGGGAAGTAAGCTCCTCATCCACCCCGCAGCCTAGCCGCAACTAGCAGCTGAGCCCAGCACCGGGTAGGAGCCGCCAGTCAGGGCGTGTCCAGTCCTGGGTGGTGCTGGGGAGGGCCAGGTGTGTGGGGGTGAGGCTTAGTGGGGTGGGGGTTCAGGTGCAGAGGGCTTAGTGGCAGCTTCTGGCTGTGGAGGCATGAGGCTCAGTGGGGGCATCTAGGTATGGGGGGTCTTGATGCATGGGGGTTGGGCAGATTAGGGCTGGGTCAGACCCAGCCCTAGATGGGTTTGACCCAGCACCGGCCAGGGCGTCCCCAGCCCCACCCTCCCCCACCTGATTTACCTCTCCTCCGGCTGTTCCAGGAGCCCAAAACAAATGTGCCCATGTGCTGCTGGGGAAGGGCACATGACCGCTCTTGTAGCTTCCCTTGGCTTCCCCGTCAGAAAGTCATTTTTCTGCAGGGAAGCAAAGAAAACTGCAGCTGACATGAATTCTGCGGGCACACAGTAGCACTGGAGTAAGTTATGGAGTCAACTGCTTGGCTGCCATTACCATTAATCCATGGCTAATTCCATGGGTACTGCACAGATAATGTACCCAAGACCATACATAAAGCAGAGTTCACTTTATTTGATTTTGAGCTGTCAGACAGCTGCTCTGTTTTTAAAATAGAATGGCACTTTTTGATTCATTCTGGAGTCCCTACTGAATGTATATAAATTATCACAGTTCAGGGCAACTGCATGCATTTTCCCCCTCTGTGGTCCACCAAGGGCACCCAAAGATTTCCAGTGAGATTTTAAAGCTTCACAACTCCCTAGATTACACTGCGGTATCTCTAGCAAGACAGCCAGCCTAAAAAGGTCAGCACCTGTGCTTTGCTTTCTCCCCAAGTGCTATGGACAGCATATTGCCAGCAGTTACAAGTTACCACACAGCTCTTTCTAAACAAGCACATTTATTCCTCGGGTAAAAACACTGAGAACAAACATTCCTATACCCAAGCTAACAGCTAACTAGAGGTTACCCATCAGTCCTATGGGGCCCCAGTAGGTGAAAGTCTTTCCAATCCTTCTGCCAGGCTTGGGGCCTCCCTTGTACTGGAGGGCCTGTCCATTTGCTGGATCAGAAAGGAGGCCACGAGTTATTTGAAACTCAGGCTATTTATCCTTTTTTTGTCGGTTGACCGCTAGAAAATCGAGTTTGAAGCATACATGCATGGAAGCCTCTCCAGGTGGTGGTTCTTCTCTAGAGGTGTTACAACCTGAATGAATTTACCTGATCTTGCCCCCCCCCCTCCCACACACACACACACACACACACACACACACACGTTTTAGTTCCTGGAGAAGCTACGGTTACCCAGCCCCATGCAATTACATACAGTATCTTGCCCACAATGATACATAAACTTAATAATACAGTAACATCTCCCAAAGATACTGCAGGAAATTGACATATCTAGCACATAACTTCTGCTAAAATGCTACTGAACCATGATTCAACTCCACTGATCTCAAGCCAAGCTTTCATTCTTAATGAGATTCCTCACAACTGGAGACATCTTTAAAAACTGTATGGTGGAGCACCAGTGGGGTGAAATGGGGACAGACATTCAAATCTAAATTACTATTTCCTCGCTATAGTGGAAGACAAGCAAATGGAACATGAGGTTACAGACTTCACCAACAAGGCATTAGAACAAAATATTTCTCATGTTTATTTTTTGTAGGAAGCTCCCTTCCTTTATAAAAGGGGAGTCATTCCATCCATCATGCTGATCAGGAACCCAAACAACAGGAGTTGCACAAATATAGCAATCATGCTATTATCTTCTGTCAGTTCCTTGTTATTTTTGGCAGCAGCTACAAAAGGCTTCCCAATTCTTATTCACAGAAGGGATCTAGACACATTCTGTTTGACCCACACATCAATGGCATTCAATGAGACAAGGCCAAGTGGCCATGGAGTCATTAGAAAGAACTAGCAGATCAGTGCTCCCAACAAAACCTCACTCTAGTCCTGTTAAATAAGGCAGCTGGCCTTAGGTTTGTCAGAACAGAAGAAAACAAAACAAGCTTGAGCGTCTGCCATGTGTTTTTGTTTTCACTAATTCACTAACCTTCTTACACTGAGCCCATGGCTGGCATCCGTAATAACGTTACTGATTTATACCATCTACTAAAGCCACTGCTTTTTATTTTGGTTTTTAATATGGGACAAGTAATCAAAGCAGAACAGCAATACAGTTCTGCAGTCCAGCTTGCTAAATCAGACAGTGGGATAACCATCAACAGCAGCAATTATGGGAATAGGCCAGAGGGAGAGGCCAGAAGAGAATAGGGGTCAGATGAGAAACATGAAAGAATGTGAGGAGTCAACATTGGGGGCGGGGAAGATGGGGACGGGACGGCACATGAGAGAACGAAGATGTGGAGATTGAATACAAGAAGAAAACTGAACGGAAAAAAAAAGTGGTAGAAAAAAGAGTGGGAGGTAAAAAGGGGGGAAATGAATACATCCTTAAAACTTCAATTTTTTCCTTATTTGTTAGTGTTCCTTTTGCTATTTTACTTCATACAATCTTGGCCAAACTGCACTACCAATAGCTTCCCCCCCCCCTCAAGGTCTCCAAACAATTCAGGTGCTATTCTTTGCTTTCCATATGCTTTGCCTATGTTATTTTTGTGTTTCCAATCATTCACTAGGAGTCTATCATGTACTGGTATCCCCAGAGAAGGAAAAGATTAATCACAAGAACCTTGAACACAAGCCCTGCTTTCAACTTCACGCAACCACTGAGAACAAGCAGAAAAACAAAGAATAAATGGGCATCTATCAACAAATCAACATCTGCCTTTTTGTCAGTTAGCACCCAAGAAAAGGCAAACAGCCATTTCAGTAAGACATAACCAGATATGTAAATGATGAATTCAAGATTTCAAATAGTTAAGTAGAGTGGCAAGCTAGGAAATTAAAAGGTAGTATAAAATGAAATTGTCTTACTCACTGTGAGAGAGAGAGAGAGAGAGAGAGAGAGAGGTTTGTATGATTTCCAGTCTTTTTGTTTGAAAATGCATTAAAATGGCACAATGCCCTGTTTATACTTTTATTTTAAGTTTGTGTATAGGCACAAAGCATGTATACATGAACGGTGAAACTTGTCTATCTTGTCATGCCACAAAAGTATTACTGAATTGCACTGAAGAGAGTGTGTACCCGTGCAGATCTGAAAATGGGAACAAGAAAAAACATTCTGCTCCTGCACTGGTAGCCAGTGATGTCTCAGAAGGGGTCGTGGGCATCTTCCCACTAGGCTCAGGAAGTCAGTACCTAGCCTCGTGCTACCACGATCTCTCCAAACCACATCACATCACATCTTTTCATGACTGCTGGTTTTCCCTCTCAAAATCCACTCTGTTCTCTTGATCCAGATTCATAAAAACAATTAACAGGATTCTTCTAGAAGGGGAGGTGACTGAATGCAGCTGTAATGCCCCATACAACTGTGCAAGTAACTCTCTAAGGAAAGGAAGGAAACTGTCCTTTAATCCAGTGATTTCCAACCTTTTTCAGAATAAGACCTCTGCTGTACCACCCCACTAGGCTTGTAGCACCTCAAGCTCCATGGTAGCCTACAGCACAAACACACAAAGCTTAACTGGGAAAGATAGCAATGACACTCAAATCTGCACACAAGATAGTCATCATCATCAACAACGGAGGGAGAGGCTGGCCTACCTATGTTTGAGAGCTATCTGCTTTAACCAACACTCACTCTTAGCTGAAGTGTTGTTCCTAAGGAGAGGAGAAAAGGGTAAGAAAAGCAGAAATAAAAAAATACCAGGGGGGCATGCATGTTGCAGCTTCTGTAGGCTGGGGACATTACAACCACAAGTGGCTACTTGCACCCCTCCATTCCCCCTGCCACAGCTTCCTGTGAGCTAGCCTCCCATGCCCCTCTATTTCAGGGATTCCCTGCAACTCCTCCCAACCCATTCCCCATGCCAGGGGTCATATTTCCGCCATGTCACCTCTGACAAGCCAGGAGCTCTGTGTTTCACCTGTTGTCCCTTCTCCCCTCCCCCTCATACCTTTGCTCTGTTATGCCAGGGACTCTGTGTGCTCCCCTCCCACATTACCCCCGTTCCACACTGTCTCCCAGCATAATTGGGTCTCTGTATGCCTCCCATTCTCTCCCCTTCACCCCCAATGCCAGGGTCCTCTGTGTTTCCTCCATACCACTGCTTCCCCCATTATGTATCTCCGCTTCTACATTAACCCACTCAATACCCCACTTTCTGGGTTCCTGTTTTCCCCCACCTCCACTCCCCACCTTCCATTCCTTTGTGGGTACCAGGTTTGCTCCCCCACTTCCAACCACCCACTCACCCTGCCCCTTCCAGGTCCTTTATTCCTCCATCCCTCTGGCCCCTACTGCTCCCCCCTCACTCCATTTCTGGGTCCCCATTTCTTCCACCACTCTGTTGTTCCCACTCCCCACAAGCCCTCCCTGTAAGGGTCTATTATTTCTCTTACGGACAATATCCCCACGAAGAAAGTTGAGCTCCTGCCTCTGATGTCTAGGCAGGAGAAGCAAAAAGATTCCCCTGCCTGATGCACCAGGCATTCTGGGAGCATTGAGTTATTTATTTTTTTTGATGAGTCAGACTTTTCTATTATTCCGATTTACACCAAAAATCAATAGGCTTATGCCCATCAATGCCTAGAACATCCCTGGAAATTTTGGAATTGATGCGATGCAGTGATCTGCCATCGAGTTGAAAGTTAGACCTCACTATCCCCAGCCAAAAAACTCCCTTCAAAATACTTGGTTCCTTTAAAAAAAAAAAAAAAAAGTACAGTATGTTTTTTTTTTTTTTTTTTAAATCACCAGATGATCTAAGTTTCAGCACACAGAGTGGGAACACATGCAATAAGAATGTTTTCTCTCATTGCAGAGCTGCTCCTATAAGCAGCTCACTGAAGGAATTGCCAATGCAAATACAAGGCATTCAGCCACATCCTATACTTTGGAAAGCTATAGCAATTTCACCAGATTTGAGAGTCTCCTGATCTAAACATGAAACAGAATTCCATAGAGACAGCTCAGTCAGCTTGGATGAGAGAGATCAACTAGTGAAGAATAAATTTCCAAAGTCAAGATATAATCAAAAGTCAACATGCTGAAGGAAAATATTCTATTAATACATTTTTGTATTAAAAGCAGAGACAAATAATGGAGCCTTCTTCAATGAAACCATTTCAAACATAAAAGCCTGTTAAAAGGAATGGGCTGCACAAAGAAGTTACAGCACCAGTCTGTATCGTGTATAACTACACCTATCTGATCAAGTGACGAACAATTCACTCCACTCCAGCTAATGCCCTTTTATGCAAAATAGATGGAGTTTGCATCCACACACATGGAAAACCCAGCCTCCCTCATTTAATTCAATGTTCTCTGTGAACAATGATTCACATACTTCAGGTTTCAGAGTAGCAGCCATGTTAGTCTGTATTCGCAAAAAGAAAAGGAGTACTTGTGGCACCTTAGAGACTAACCAATTTATTTGAGCATAAGCTTTCGTGAGCTACAACTCAGCATCCGATGAAGTGAGCTGTAGCAAATAAATTGGTTAGTCTCGAAGGTGCCACAACTCCTCCTTTTCTTTTCACATACTTCAGTATTTATAGTTTCCCCATGTTTATCAATTGCCCAAGAGCAGAAATCAAATTACTTCATTCAGAAAAAGTCTAAAAGTTGCCCATCAATAAATTAGTTTGCAGAAAACTGGCAAAGTATTTATTTGCCAAGAGCAAGGAGCATTACAAAGCATAGAGCTCCATTTGGTAAATTAAAGGAAATCCTCCGAGTAATCAGATCATTCAATTCTGATTGTAAACCACAATATTGTAACAGATGGTTGGTATACTCTTACAGCAGTGTTTTGGAACTGAAGAATACCAGATAACCTGTTCTATGACCCTACTGGTAGAAGATGTTACAGCCGTTCTTAATCCTGGCTTTTTAAATCTTGTCGACATAATTCATTGTGCTTTTGGATCCATAATATCTTGCAAAGCTCTGCAGTTTGCTGGTTTATAAGCCTGCCCTGCCTATTCACTGGGTGAAAAGATTTTTGCTGACTTCATGTATCATTTCAGTTGCAATGATCAGGGACTAATAATTTTCACTGCTAAGGAGTTCAGCTGAAAATACAAAGTAGAAAAAGTATGTATGCACCTGAAAGAAATAGGAGACATTTTGATAGCATGAATATATTACATTGACTATTGAAGATACTTGTAAAGGTATATATTCTACTAATGAAAACTGGGGAACCTTTAAAGAACAGAAATAGAGGTATATACATATACAGCACTAAAAAAAAAAAAAAGTGATAAAATACTGCATGACAGTTTGTGAATCTGAAATCACTGATTCAGCCATGTTCATGCCACCTCATTATTTACTATTCACAAACATCTATAAGCATAGGTTTTTGTTTGCACAACTATTTGGGAGAGCTGTTCTCTCAAACAAATACTCATTCACATGTAAACGTATATATTTGTGCGTGAATAAAAATATTCATTACTCATTATTCTAGTTTGAAAAGTCTCAGTCAAACAATCAAGGAGCAGAAACAATATCATGTGACCCAGATGACCAATCACGCTTTAGAAAATAAATAATCTAAACGAACAGTTGGTTAATAACCAATAAGCTACAAATTGTTTGTCCAAACTATTACACAAATAGTTAGTACTAACGCTTGCAGAAATCCATTTCAGTTTGCAAACTAATTTGCAAACAGTCTTATTGTGAACGCAGCCCTTCTTCTGTTTCTTAAGGAAGAAGTCAATTAGCACATCTGTATTAATAATGGATCTTTATGCTGTCATGCTTCTCTCCAGGAATTTTCAGAAACCATATGAGCATATGCAATGGACATACACTGAAGACACATTTCATTATTTCCAACATGCATATAATGAAGTCCAATTACATACATTTCAACTTTCATCTTTTGGAAGATTTGCCTTGTTTTCATTTCTTAAATTTAAAGATTCCATTCTAAGCATGTAATTGAAGAACAAGAGGTTTAGTCTCAAATACAATGCTGCACATTCTTCCAATAGCAAAAAGTTGCTTTTTTTAAAAAAATAAAATAAAATAAATAAAAAGAGGGAGCTGCACATCAGATGTACTTCCAGATGGGTATTGCAGGGGACATATACTAAATTCATGAAGACCTCTCTCCTGTTCTCCATGCACACAGCCAAGCTCTAACCACTAAAAGCTGACACATAGCTAAAGACTATTTTAAATCACAAGCAGAATTTAAGAAACCCTGGAGGGATAAATTAAACATTCCTGACCTTACCCTGTAAGTCAGGGAAACTTCCAATGTCCTTGCCTCACCTGAAGAACAGAATCCATCTTGAATTATTAAAGACAACCAAAAGTCACTAGCTGTCTTTTGCTGATTTTGTAAGTTCCCTGGTTTTATTTAATTCAGTGTGAACTTTGCTAGCATTAGGATTGCAGGGTCAGCCCTTCTGTATATTACTTATTCTGAAGTGTCCCTTTTCGACATAAGCAGGAATATTTTATTATTATGTGGCAAATTTCTGGCACTACTTTGATGGGTCTCACACTCTCTCTTCTTGGGGAGGGTTCAGGGCACCGTTTCTCGCCCCTGAACTGGGGTATTAACTGCCCCACTAGTGTCCTAGAGGAGGGGAGTGGAAAGGGAGGGACCCGGGCCCGCCCTCTACTCCGGGTCCCAGCCCAGGGGCCCTAGGGATAGCGGTAAACCGCTTGAACTAGAGGTTCCTTCCCCTGGACTACTTCCCTCTCCTGCCCTTCAGCTTGTGGGGCTTCCTGCCCTCCCTCTGCACAAACCAGGTGTCCCTTTACCTAGGATCTTGGTCTTCTCAGCCCACCACAGCACTTCTCCAAACTCTCCTCTGCTTCCCTCCAAACTGCTCTCTGCTCCAACAGCAATCCACTCTGCTTCAACTCAACTCCTTCCCTTGTCTGATTGAAGCAACGGGGTTTTATCAGGTGACTAGCTTCAGGTGCTCTAATTAATCTATTGCAAACTTTCTTCCCTCTACAGGGAATAAGGCTCCCTTCTAACACTCTCCTGCTGCCCTCTGGCCATGCTGTATCACAATTATTATTAATATTACAGGTGATCCTGTAACACAGGCTATCTGCATTATAATATTTGATTCATATTTTTAAACTAATCAGGAAATATAATCAAACATCAGTTCAAGTTCATATACTTTAGTTTAGTTGGATTTTATAGGTAAATAAATATCCAGAACAAAGCACTGATGAATTACTCTGGGAACATTTGCTGTATCTCAGCTGCCGAACTGTAACAGACTGTGATTATTTCTTTTCTTTCTTAAAGCATTAACCTGCAGTTTCGGATATTCAGCAAATTAAGATGGTCAGGCACAAAATAGCTTTTATAGCCATTTGCATCTGGTTATTACTGAGAAGATCTGCAGAAAAACCAATTAGCTGTCAGGAACAGGTGCAGCAGATTAAGATCTTTACTGTCAACCATCGAACTAGAGCTCAAGTGTTACTTTAATATTCTCTCTTTATCAGCGGCATATACATTGATTTGCCATCATTGTTTCCATGCTGTGAGATGATAGAAATTAAATTAAATTTTTTAATCCATCCTTATAACTCCTTACAACTCCATTGGGTCTACTTTTTATCCAGCCTGCAACACTTCCATCATCAATGCACTATCAAATATATTGCAAACACAGATGCTTGATACTCATAAGGAGGCGGATGTTGCTATCCTATCCTGAAACTAGGTTCCTTTTCTTTAAGTACACAAAATGCATATATTCAAAACTTGCCAATCACAATTTACTGTATACAGTAAATAAAAATCTGAGTCCTAGAGAAACTCCTAAAACTATCAAGAAAGAGGAAGCTTCTTTCTTTCAAGAAGAAAGCAGGTAGCAAAAGTTAACAAATGATGTATTTAGTATACAGAAAAACATACACTACCTGTGAGCCAAGTATGAGGTGAGGCCTAAAAGGTTTTCCCTCAGAGCAAATGTATTTGTTAATTGATCTACTGAATTAATTGCCATGCTGCCAGATGCGCCAGGGTCTGCCCCTATTTAAGAGGCTCATGAAGGCACTAAATTCAATCCAAAAACCTATCAGCTCGGTTTTCCATTTTTGCTAAGTACAAAGCATTCCTTCTATATTTAAGAGAAAATTAAAAGAAATCAAGACAAACCAGATTAAAATGACCTATGCTCTTCCTTCAGATACAAGTACAGCCTCTGTTGGGAAGGGAGGGCATTTTTAGGATGTAAGACAGAAGAGACTGATCTGGATCCATCCCCTTCTATGAGTCACAATAGAGAGCTCCTTTCCAAATACTTACCTTTAGGCTTCTTATAAAAATCTATGTGTAGCAGCTGTTCCTACCGCTATCCAATTAAGCTTTAAATCCAATGTATCCTCTCACTCCCACTCCCTTTCATCAGCATGCAGTGTAGGAGGAATATTTTTGGATTCTTACAGTGCACCTGGCACTAGCATATATGGTGACATCATTTTCCAATGCTATTGGTTTCATTCAGAGAGTCTTTTTTCAATCACATATTTTAATAATGTCAGCTGGCAGGTTCCGTGACTTTTCATTTACTGATGCAGGAGTTTTCCTTCATCGATCTGTCTATATCGGCACAGGCTGTGGGAGCACAGGGCACAGAAATTGTCTTATAACGGCCCTTGTGTAAACACTGCACTAGCTCAAGAAGCGTATATTCGCACCCATATGCGCAAGTTCTTCTCTAGAATAAAGTTCAGATCACAGGCTTCTGTCTTAAACCATCTCAGCCTCCTGTATGTGACTATGTATTGAACAGAGCAGCTAACATCACTTTGATAGTGAACACCATGCACTAGAGATCTTGTGACAGTAAGACCGTAGATGTTAATTTAGTCTAACCCTCTAATTTCAGCTTTCCCTCACCTGGGCAGCATCCATTTAGCCCAATTCAGAAACATGACAAACAACAACTATAATTACCACACCCAGTGGTGGACTCAAGTTGCAGTGTCTAGAGCTCAGTAGTAGCCACACACCAGACAAAGCTGGCCTCCCTGTCTTCTTTTCAGATGTATTTTTAAAGTCAATATTTCTGGGATAGAAATTTCATCTTAGCTAAATAAGCATATCACGTTTCAAGGTTTGACTACCACATTGTCACTATAATAATATACTGTTGAAAGCAAGCTGTCCAGGCAGAGACCAGATGTTAGACCACTGCTTAGACAAATAATTGTATCGGCATGTCCAGGAGTCTCATAAGTGTACCTATACAATACCATATAGCCAATTAATCTCAAGACACATAAGTAGGTAATGGTTAGAGACTTTTCTTTAATCAGGTGGATTGGCCTAGATCAGAACGACACAGATCTTTTAAAAAACAAAAAACCTATATAACAACCTGTCAACAGCATGGGTTCACTCAGTATTTGCCTCTGTTCACTGCTTGGTAACGAACAGCACGAACATGGACACACTGATGAAGGCAAATATCACATGAAACACAAGTTGAGTGGTCCCACACACTGACTGCCAACCAAACTCAGAAAGTTGTGATAAAATGAGGCATTCCATGTTCTGAGTGGTGTACCTAGTCTGGGTGTCCACCAATACTCTTCCCCCCCCCCCCCCCCCACAATTTGCGACTACGTAAAATTACACGTAGCTAAGACCTCATTTGTTCTAGAGCTTGCACACTGAGGTGCTTATGGAACCTCACGAGCCCTTGGCCATCTAAGAGTCCCGTAAGGGCTTACTCAAGCCACCTTCTGATTGTCTGATGTCTACAGGGGAGCTGGATAGAGCTCCTGTATATGGCCCTTGCAAAGTCTAGGACCTGTCCTGACTGAAACCACTGCACATAGGTTCAAAATCTTTACACTGCAAATCACTCCCCTCTGCTCTGAGCTCTCACCAAGCTACAGTATATCATGCAAATTATAATAGTGACTATCTGCTAACCAACATCCGCAAAGCATTCCAGGGGAAGAAGGAGGGGAAAAAACCAACCCAAAACCACACACCACCAAGGAAGTGGTTCTCAGAACATCCTCATTTAAGACCTGAACAGAAAGAAATGTAAACAAAAGGATCATATGGGTAGCACAGCAGATCTGTGATCTTCCAACAAGGCTTTTTGCTGTAGTCAATGAGGTGAAAGTGCTCCAAAAATAAATCTATGTATTAATCTGGGAAGCTATGTAATGTGCCCGAAATTAGCCCTCCTGCTGAGGAAACTACAGTAGATCGTGCTCACAAGAAATTAATGGGGGTGGGGAGACACTTATTTCACATTTTTAACCAAAAGTTCTTCGCTAATCATTGCACTGTTCCCTCTTGCACATCATTACTTTAAAAAAAAAAAGTAAAATATTCAAGCTAGGTGTGGCGAAAGTAGTATTTGCTCCTCATGTGGGCTGAAAACTGGAGACAGAGTAGGCTGCCTGGCAAACATATTTTCTTTTGATGCTGGGCACATGCAAAAAACGACTTTTGAATTTATCAAAATGGAGCATTAGTGTACGATGCAGTGGCTAGTAATGCAGCCAATAACAAGATGAGAAGATTTCTCTTCACTGGGATGAAAGTTTTTGAAAGGTTTGCAGCATGCCACATGCAACTGGGTAGGGCACTTTATCTTTCTGAGAGTTGGCAAATCTCTTCCAAATCCGTGAACTGCTGCTCTTCAAGTCAGACTTTCTGCCCCTTCCGATGATTAAATCCCCTGACATACCCTTTAGTAGGGAATACTTCTTTCAGACACTAGCTAAAAAGAGAGATTCAGGAACAGACTGCTGAATGTCTGGCTTTTATGTATGTTGATCATAGGCAAAGACTCTGCAAAGTGTTTGATGAAGTGCTGTGCAGTAACCATGGAGCCCACAATGCCACATCAATATATGGCTTAGTAACCACTTGTTTACCTAAGGGTCAGCCATTCATACAGGTACCTGCTATTTTCTGCATAGGGACCTGTAGTCAAAGGAGATCTTTCTTCTGACTTCAGTGGGCTCTGGATTACCCTATATGTTGACAGAGCCATGCTTGGGCATATATTTGGTGTCGATCCAGAAGTCATGAGTGGTTAATCTCCAAGAAAATCCAATATAAACAGCTGTTAGGTCTTCTCTCTCTTCTCCCTCCTCCCCCCCTTTTTCTTTTAATAAAACAAAAAGAACATGGTGTAAAATCCAGCTGGAGACACTGTGAGTGACAGGGACAAGTCTTGTGGTATTTTTCATTTTCAGCACAATATCTAGGAACTCAAAGGTTATAATGAAAAAATATTGTTTCGGAGGAATATTTTTAAGTGGACACAACACACGCCAGATCAGATCACAAAGGAGATACTTTCTTGGCATGTGTGCCACACAACATAACCATTATGCAGCAAGCGCAACTTGCCTTCCCTACACCTAACTGGATTTATTCATAATAGACTGGGCAAAAAAGTGTTAAATAATCCCTTGCACCATCAATTTACCCTTAGAGCATAAAATATCCTGTGAGCAGTTCTGAAGTCTGCACACAGAAGGAGACGACACCCCATATTCACAAGTGATTCATCTGACAGAGCTTCCACGTGCTATAGTATAATCCATGTTACATATATTGCAATCCACGTTCAGAAGAAATATCCCCTGGAGGGATGTCACACTTTGAATTATCAGAACCCATCAGTTATTTTCTTGGATGCAACCCTGGTGAGTTACTAAAATCTCCCAATCAAAGCCAACTTTAATGACAGAATCCACTGCACGCTTACTTCAATGAAAGCCAATTCAACACCTCTCACTCGAAAGCTATTTCAGGTGGAGTGACTCAAGTGGTCCACCAGAAGCCAAAGCATTTCAGACTGCCAAAATCAGAGTACTGTATACGAGGAAGAGAGGAGGGAAAAAGAAATTAGGAACAGGGGAACAAGGGAAAATGATAATTACATTTACAATCATCTATATAGCCACAGATTGTGTAGCCAGCAAAACCATGCTGCTTGATTTAGATTTACTGCACCTACCAATTTCCAGGAGCTTATAAAAGTATATAGAAATAAAAGGTCTCCCTAGACGTAAAACCAAACAGTCACTGTATTACCACAGCTGCTTCCTACAAGATACAAACATACCAAACGAATCCCTCAGAAAATCTCCCCAATTGATCTTTTGCTTTTATAGTATGGGATTGTCAGATGTGCCCCCTATTTCCTTTACAGGCCCTTCATTTCTAGTTGCCTACATGAGAAAATAACTATAGCTAAATTACACAAGAATAAGTATGCCAGAATAACTGCCCTCCTCCCACACATGGACATACTGTTCTGAAATAAAAGCAACTTTAAACCAGATTAACTAGTTTGCTTACCCTTCAGTATATTCTGGAATATCTATGGTGGTCCATTTCCCCTATGCAGACAAGGCACTCCTGAGCAGAGTACAAATACAAAGTTTATGCACCAATGAAGTGTAACTCTACATTTTAAGGGTGTAAGTGGGAGCTGAGTGATGCAAAGGAGTGCGTTTCACCCTATGTAAACAAGGGTTTGATTTGTATTTTTAAAGTATTTCCAAACACAAGAATTAAGGGAAGAGGGATGGTATGAGGATTAAGTAGCTGCATCTCAAGTGTGAGCAAAGGTTCTCTCTCCTGTTTGAGATTTGCCTTCTGGTGGAATGTTCAGTAAAGACAAGTAACAACCATGCCTCATTATCCAATTAGCATTCTGGATTTCCTACAGGTTCTGGGAGCAGCAAGATATAACAATTTTAGCAAAAATAATCAGAAGACTGGGGAATCCAGGATACCAAATGGCTGGAGCACAGATAATGATTCTTTTAATTATGAAAGACAGGTGACAGAGTACACAGCATACAATACACAGATTTTTCAAGGCAAATTTCTTTCCCTCTGACTTAACACAGACACCAATTTACGACTGTAGACACTTAACTCTTCCTTAGGCTGGACTTCATGTGGCAGCTTCATTTAACATCTCTAGTAACACTTCATTTTCAACTCCAAAAGAGTGCATCTACTAGCAACTGCCCACATGACTGGGTTATGCACTGCATTCCATGTCACTAAGAGATTTCACCTCTGCTACATGTATTCAAAGAAAACCTTCCAAAAGCAGCTAGCTTCTGTTGTTGTCTGAATCCCTTTGCATCATTAGAAAGTGTGCCGTCCCTCCGTTAGATAATCTCTTCTACACTATTTCAAAAGACAAAAGCCTGCAGAATCGACATCAATGATTTTCATCGCTGGAGACTATTGTTCTTAAAGGGGCTTTTTTAGGCCAAAATTTATTATTTGTATTACAGGTTGAAGTTCTCTAATCTGGCACTCCCTGGTCCGGCAATATCCATGGTCCGCTATAGGTGCGGACTCTGTGGGTGCTCTGGGGCTGGAGCACTCATAAGGAAAAAAACTTAGTGGATGCAGCCTTCCAGCCGCCTTCGCTGGCGGCCCCACGCTCACCAACACCTCCTCCTCCCCCCGAGCACTTCCAGAGTGCCGCGAACAGCTGTCGGAGCGTTCAAGCTCTGGGAGGGAGGGGGAGGACCTGGGGCCAGCGGCTGGGATGTCAGGCGAGGGGCCAGTGGCTGGGGCGAGGGACCGGCATCAGAGCCCCCAGGCAAGGGGCCACACTGGGCGCAAAGGCTGGGGGTGCTGCAGCAGCCCTACTTCCCATGCCTATGGAGACCCGCTGGCACTCTGCATTGACCTCCCGTGGTTCGGCAAATTCTCTGGTTCGGCACAGGTCAGGTCCCGAGGGTGCTGGACTAGAGATGTTCAACCTGTACCACGATTCCTAGGAGCCTTAGCCATGGATCTGGACCCCAACTGCACTAGGCACTGTTCAAACAGAATAAAAAATTCATCCCTGCCCCCAAAGAACTTACAATCTAAATATAAGACATGAGACAACAGATGGATACAGACAGACAGGGAAGCACAAGGAAAACAAACAATGAGACAAACACACACAGGGTGGGGGAAGCGATAGAACACACAAGCAGAGCTGGCAATGTGATGGCAGTAAATGTCTTGTTAGTTGGGTGGGCTTACTAAGGAGATGATCAGCTAAATGGAAAGAAAAGGAAGGGAAGGGAGGCGCAGAGGTAGGTATGGGGTGAAGCTGAGGTGATACATTATTTTTTGCATGTCTTTTTCAGTTATGCATGCGCGTGTGCGTAGAAAGAAACAAATGGCAGACAAAGGAAGGTCTGTCAATTAGGTTCAGCTAAATCTATGCACATTAGACTGAATGTTCTAAAGTAGCTGATAGATCTACAGCCTGAAAGATCTTAAGGATCGGGATTTAACCTTTAACTCCTAGGTAATTTAGGAACTAATACTAAAAGTTATTGAGCAGTTTGAACTTCTATAAAAACCTACTGCAGTTCAGGGCGACAGCCATGAGCGTTCAAGATAGTCAGCACCATACAGGACCAATCAGCTGCACCAATAACAGCAGGTCAGAGGGTGGCAGAAAACAGATCCTCCTACCACTATTTGCCTAATCATTGTATGGCACTGATGACTGCTGTACGTGGAAAACTATTTCAGTGAAACATCCACATTTTACTATTTACCACATTGTGGTATCAGAGATGCTGCAAGATTTCCCATGCTTGAAGTACAAAAAGGAAGAATATTTTCAAAAGCGCACTCAGGAGTTGGGCACCTAAGTCTTTGAAAATCTTCCTCCAAAATAAGGAGAAAGAAAAGGAGTACTTGTGGCACCTTAGAGACTAACCAATTTATTTGAGCATGAGCTTTCGTGAGCTACAGCTCACTTCATCGGATGTAGCTCACGAAAGCTCATGCTCAAATAAATTGGTTAGTCTCTAAGGTGCCACAAGTACTCCTTTTCTTTTTGCGAATACAGACTAACACGGCTGTTACTCTGAAACAAAATAAGGAGGCAGCTGTCTAATGGTGACCATGGTGCATCTTCTGTATTTGCCATATAGCGGTCTTTAAAAAAAATTTAAAAAAATAAAGGTCAGATTTTTGATAGTGTGATGCATCATTAACTAAAGGAGGAGTGAGATGCCCCCTTCATCTCAATGTCTCTTAACTCTAAAGCCTAGTGACCACAATTTTAAGTGTCAGCTTAGTTAATTATGTTCTGCTTATCAGATTCAGTAGTGTGAAGTGCCCATCCCACACCTGAAGGGATTAAGGCGGTTAGGTGGGCTAGTAAACCACCTAGGCTGCATCTGAAGGAAAGCCAGGGAGCAAGGAAGACTAATCAGAGATGAAGCTCAGCTGGATAGGAGCAGGAGGGGCCTGTATTAAGCCCAGTAGCTGAGAATAGAAGGGAGCTGCAGAGAGAGAAAAAGAGATTGCAGTCCCTCTCTGGGAGAGAGAAGGCCAGGCAGGAAGTAGCCTAGGGATATAATCAGTAAGGTTTAGGACTGTGCAGACCATAGCTGTTCATTGTAAGGTCCCTGGGCTGGAACCCAATGTAGAGGGCGGGTCTGGGTTGCCCCTACCTGCCACTGGGGAAGTGGCACCGTTAAGGGGCAGTGAAAGGGAAGACTGCCTGGGACACTGGGTCCCGAGAGAGCTTGATGCACACAAACCTTCCGGAAGGGGAGAACTACAGTGACTTGGCTGGAGGACCATGCCATGAAGCAGCAGCAGTTGAGTCCCAAGAGAATGAGAGAGAGACTGAGTGAGTGAGTAACCCACAGGAAGGGGTGTCAGACTGGCAGAGCTAATCCCCAGAAGTGGCCAGGAGGAAGTGCTCCAGCGGTGAGCAGAGCACCCTGGGACAAGTAGAAACAACCAGCTAATAAGCACATCCAGCATGGGTTTAGATGAGAGAAGTTACAGACTGAAGAGACCCGCTTAGATTACCTAATGTATCGTCCTGCCATAGCTTTATTCTGTCTACAAAATGTCCCAAACAATTGGGTTTCCACCACCTCCTTCAAGCAACCATCCCAGTGTTTAAACAGAGCTCACCATTAGAAAGGATTTCCTCATTCTCTTTTCAGTCTAATTTTCCCTTTTTGATTTTGGCCCATTAATCCTAGTTGTCTGTGTAGCTGTTTACACTGCAGCCCTCACTGGGGTATCCAGTTTATATCCCAGGGCTACAACAGGAGGAAAGGGAGCAGCAGTGATCAACCAACTGTGCATGAGAAGAGTTCCACCACTTTTTGATTCCACTTTGACCTCTGACTGCTTTAGATCCAAAGAAAAGAGTTTCACTGACAGCTGCTGCCCGGAGAATTAGGGCTTCTATGGTAACTACGAAATATTGAAGAAGCTCCACTGGGGAATGAGCACAAAATAACTGCTGAGAGCGCACTGGGAACTGCAATTAGGCTTCCCCTCCTCCACGAAGACTACAGCACTCATGATTTCTTAGCACTAACATGAAACTCATTTCACCTCTCTATGCTTCATTTCTGTTTTGCATTTATATAAACTGGGAAGATGGCTGCAGATTTGCTGGCAACTTTAACATATTATTTAACGCTTCACCTTTCTTCTGGGTGGTAACTGGAGTTAGCACATGTATTGGACTGAGGTGCTGTACTGGCAGCTCACGAACCGTTGCTGCCTTCAACTATTGCACAGCAACCTAATCTCCAGGCTCAGTACAACGGAGCCTGGATAAGAATAAAAGCAGAGCACTCTAACAGTCTGCTACCACGTTGACAATCCTAATGGCAACTCTGGTGATGGTGCAAGCTGGATTTTGAGCTGGTAAAACAAAGTTTTAAAAAAATCTAAACAAAAAACAATTTATGTGCAAGTTCCCATTAAGCGAGCCTTGCTCGCTCCAAATCTGGTCTGTATTTCCAAGGAAAAAATTCAACACCTTCAGTACAAGCTGTTTGTAAAGCAACTGTATACCATTCTTCCCTGCTCACCACTTCTTAGGCATGGGATCATCCAAAATCTGATGAGTGCCCTGAAAAAAGGAATAACCATCTACCCGTACAATACTCAATTAACATGTACAGAGACCACCACCAATAACTCCACTGAAAGATGTTTAACTTTCTCTACTTTACACTTAAGAAATAAATGTTCCCTAAGCTATCAATGAACTAAAACATTAAAAAGCAATGAAGTTCATTTAATCCTCCATGTTTACTACACGGAACTGCCAAACAATTTATTCAACACTTTATCGAACACCTGAGATGATGCGGATCGTTACCTCCAAAGAGCACCAGGGACATTAGCAGGAGAATTTATAGACAAGGTGGAAGAAAGTTATGATACAGGAGCTGCAGAAGCACAGCTGAGCAGTGTCCCTGGATTTTATATGCAGCAATACACTTTTGGGAAGACATGACAGGTGTGGGACAGAAGGAAGGAGAGAGATAAAACAGAGCAAAATATTGTTAGGACTCTAAGGAGAATTTACACAATGCAGCACGTCAATGAAAAAATACTGCCAATCCTCTTGGCCTGTAAATTTTGTACTCCAATTGCTGTTTTGGCATACTGTTTCAGGCAGCTGTGTCATAAAAAGACCTCACACAGAATCTATAGATGATTCCAAGGCCAGAAGGGACCATTGTGATAATCAAGTCTGACCTCCTGTATTGCAGAGAGCAGAGAACCTCCCCCAAATAATTTGGGGAGCATAACCCTTTAGAAAAACATCCAAGCTTGATTTAAAAATTGTCTGGGATAGAGAATCCACCACGACCCTTGGTAAATTGTTCCAATGGTTATTTACTTTCACTTTACAAATCTACACCTTATTTCCAGCCTTGAATCATATTATACCTTTCTCTGCTAGACTGAAGAGCCCATTATTAAATATTTGTTCCCTGTGTAGATACTTAAAGATTGTAATCAAATCACCCCTTAGCCTTCTCTTTGGGCAAGGCTACACTTGCAGATGTAGAGTGCTTTGAGTTAAACCCGCCTTCGGAGAGCGCAGTAGGGAAAGCGCTGCAGTCTGTCTACACTAACAGCTGCAAGTGCACTGGCGTGGCTACATTTGCAGCACTTGCAGCAGCATTGGGAGCAGTGCATTATGGGCAACTATCCCACAGAGCACCTCTTCCCATTCTGGCACTGTGGCTTGTGGGAAGGGGGCATTCTGGGTCCTGTCCCGATGCATCAGTTCACATCCCAGCAATCCTTGTGCTTCCGTCCACATTTGGCGCCATCTTTCAACTTTTTTGTACTGCGCACTTTGTCTTCCCTTTTGGTCTGTGGGAATGGAGCCCGAACTGCTGAGGAGTATGCTGACGAGTCTCGCCAGCATGTCACATTTGGCAGTCGAATTATTCCTTATGATCCAAAGTGACAGTGAGGGCTCCAATGAGAATATCGACTCAAGTAATGCATATGACATGAGTTTGCTTGTGGCATTCATGAACATGCTCACCACCGTGGAACGCCGCTTTTGGGCTCAGAAAACAAGTACTGAGTGGTGGGATCACATCGTCATGCAAGTCTGGGATGATGAGCAGTGGCTGCAGAACTTTTGGATGATAAAAGCCACTTTCATGGGACTGTGTATGAGGAGCTCGCCCCCACCCTGCGGCACCAGGACACGAGACTGAGAGCTACCCCGACGGTGGAGAAGTGGGTGGCTATTGCAATCTGGAAGCTGGCAAATCCAGACAGCTACCGATCGGTCTCTAACCAGTTTGGAATGGGAAAGTCGACCGGTGGAATTGTGTTGATGCAAGTTTCCTGCATCCTGCTCATAAGAGCCATGACTCCAGGTAACATGCATGACATTGTGGATGGCTTTGCACAAATGGGTTTCCCTAACTGTGGAGGGGCGATAGATGCACACATATTCCAATTCTGGCACCAGCCCACCGAGCCTCCAAGTACGTTAATCGGAAGGGGTATTTCTCTATGGTTCTCCAGGCACTCGTGGATCACTGTGGGCATTTCATTGACATTAACGCTGGCTGGCCCGGAAAGGTGCATGACGCATGCATCTTTCGGAACACTGGTCTGTTCAGGAAGCTGCAAGCCGGGACTTTTTTCCCCAGACCAGAAGATCAGTGTAGGTGAAGTAAAAATGCCCATTGTGATCCTTTGAGACCCCGCTTACCCTTTAATGCGGTGGCTCATGAAACCCTACACAGGGAGCCTTGGCAGCTGTAAGGAGCGGTTCAACAACAGGCTGAACCGGTGCAGAATGACTGTGGAGTGTGCTTTTGGCTGTTTAGAGGGCCGCTGGCGCTCTCTGTATGGCAAGCTGGACCTGGCTGATGACAGCATCCCCGCAGTTATATCCACATATTGTACCTTCCATAACATTTGGGAAGGGAAGGGTGAACATGGAACTCTGAGGTTCAACACCTGGAGGCTGAATTTGAACGGCCAGAGAGCAAGGCTATTAGAGGGGCCCAGCGTGGGGCTGCAAGGATTAGGGATGCTAAATGTTATTCCACTCACCGAGGTGGACAGAATATTCCAGCAGTAGTCACACCAGTGTCAAATACAGAGGTAGAACAACCTCTACTCATACTTGAGATTCCCCGGTTTATGCTTTCCAGGAGCATGTTAGCACTTTTGGCCATATAATCACACTGGGAGTTCATATTCAGCTGATTATCCGCCATGACCCTTGAATCTTTTTCAGAGACACTGCTTCCCAGGAGAGAGTCCATCCTGCAAGTCTGGCCTGCATTCTTTGTTCCAAGATGAATACATTTATATTTATCCTTATTAAAATGCACAGCATTTGTTTGCATACAGTTTACTAAACAATCCAGATCACTCTATCAGTGACCTGTCCTCTTCATTATTTACGACTCCCCCAATTTTTGGGTCATCCACAAATTTACCAGTGATCGGTTTCTGTTTTCCTCCAGGTCATTCATAAAAGTGTTAAATACTGTAGGGCCAAGAACCAGTCCCTGCAGGACCCCACTGGAAACACACTCACTTGATAAAATGTAATTGTAAATGGAGAATGGTTGAGACCTATCAGCCAGTTTTTAATCCATTTATTGTGTGCCATGTTAATTTTATATCGTTCCAGTATTTTAAATCAAAATCCCACAGTCTGCTTGACATTTCAGTGAAGGAATTATCTTGATTTTAGGACACTACACTTATTTGATCAAATAGCTCAGATTTAGCAGAAGGCCCTAGATTGTAATATCAAATCTTAGATCACAACCCAAGCTGACAAGATCTTCTTCTATATAGAGCTTTACAGCTATACATCTTAAAAGCATTTCACAAGTGTGGATAAATATAACGGTCTCCCATTTTATCGTGGGATATGGAGAGAGAGGAAGGTAAAATCAGCTTGTCCAGAGTCACACAGAGCCAGTGGCAGAGATGGAGCAGAACCCAGGTCCTCCAAGTCATCATTCCTTTGTTCCAAATACTGAACCATGCTTCCATCCCCCCAAAAAAATTCATGTGTGGAACCTGAACTGATCTATGTTCAACAATGACATATGTTACTATATTCTTGTTTCAAAGATCTCTCAACTATGAGAAAATTGTGATCTAGTTCTGAATTACCCAACTCAGGCCTATCTTTACATCAGTTACCCAAAACGAAAAAAAGCTCAACATTTTAACTGCCTAAGCAGCAGGTACAGTAATGGAGAATAAGTTTCAGGATGAGACCTTGCTTGGCTGGTGTAAATCGGGGACATCGGATCATTATGTGGGTCGTTAATGCCACTGAAAGCAATGACATTACACCAGTGCAAGTGAAAGAAGACTCAACCTCTTGTGCCTGCCAGGAAAAATGGAAAAACAAAAGACATCTTTAAAACATCAACAAATCTAAGTGGAAGCTTTTAGAGTTCTTTCCTGAACTTTTATACCTCTCCAAAATAATAATAATTTCAGGATGTCCACAAGACACATACTTGGTGTATGAACTCTCAAAAACATTCAAATCCAAATATTTGAAAAGACCTAAAGCATATAACACAGTTTATCCTGGAGGCATAAAACAAAATTGGGTAACATTCTACTTGCTTGGGCCAACACAATCAGGGGAAAAAATGAAGTTTTGATTGGATGACACCCATGCTGGCTCCATGCTGTATCTACTACACATGGACTGTAGCACTAAAATGCCTTGAGCTATAACACTCTCATACACATTTCAGAGAAGTGCTTAGTTTCACCCCTAAGTGCGCACACATTTTATGAGGAAAAAAAAAAAAGATGCTATGAACTTACATTGAGCATCAAATGATGCTCATCAATGTGAGGAAAAAGCCGTGGTGATTAATGCCATTCAAAGTATGGGCAGATATGGTGTCCACTCCATGCTCCCAGAACCACACTGAGTAATTCCCTGCTCTGCCAAATCAGGTGGTAGATTTGGGATGTACATAAAGTCTTCTGGCTTGTTTTCTTTTCTTTTTTTTCCTTAAAACTTAACCAAGGCATTGACATTAACCTGGTAGTTTATGTGCTACAGGATTCACATTTCTCAGGTACTGCTACTGCTGTGAACCTTCCGAGTATCTCCCAATCTCCACCTATTATAATTTGTGCTTTGTGCTCCCTTTCTCTTAATTCTTCTCTCCTGGAAATGGAACATGGGTGAGATTTCTTCCCCAATTAACTGTCATGTTACAGGAGAGCTGGGGAATAAATAAATTTTAAAAGCAGCAGGAAGATAGAAAACTTGAAACAAGGAGGAGAAGACATTAGGGTGGGACCTTGCTGGAAGCCAGTGCAAAAGCAATTAACACCACACAGGAAAAAACCACATTTAGACAGCCCATAAGGATTCACATCTGGAGGATATTGACAGAATGACCCTGGTAAGAAGCAGGGAGAAGAACAGCTCTGATATGCTGCGGGAGATGTCCCAGACCAAACAAGAGCCCTGTTTCCGTTCATATTGTGCAACTGACAGTATGGGGGTAGCTAAAATGTTAACTAATCACAGTCTAACTCTTACTACTTACACAAAACACCAGTCAGTCAGTCTCTGTCAAAGCCAGGAATAGAACCTAGATTTTCTCCTCACTCACAGTCTTGCACCTTAGTCACACACAAATTTTTCAGGCTTTCTGCAAAAAAAAAATTAATTAATTCTTTTCAGGAAGCAAGTTTTGCAAAATGACACAGAAAAGGGAGGTTAAAATGTAGATCTAGTCACCTCTGAAATTCATTTGTTAGGAATTTCAGAAATGCTCTACTCAGATATTGAACATCAGTTTATGCGCTCGTTAACAACATTTTGCTGTCTCACATCTGAAGGATTAGATTTGTGGAGAGTTAAATGCAAAACTCCCATCAATGCTGATCATAATTCCCTCTGCACACTGATGAGAATATGAAATCCCATGGTCTTTAAATGGCCACAAGTTGATTCAACATGGCCAGTCGGGGGGGGGGGGGGGGGTGGAAGGGGGCTGCACTATCTTGTCTTTTTCTCTTCGTACTCCTATTGCTTTTCTACAGCCCGGGCTTTTGCCATTTGTAGGTTTCATAAGCATTGTTTTCCCTACAGGCACCCACTATCCTCAATAGTTTGTTGATTTTCTTAAATTCTGAACACATAAGCTCCCATTTCAGCAGTACAATGGTTATCTCTTTAGACATTTTCAAAGCATTCTCTATTTCTTTATTGCCCATCCTACTTTGGCATTTGATGCACAGCATTCATCTCTTCAGTGCATGTCTGAAGAGTTCAACCTCCTATTTAGCAACTCTGAAAAGCCAGCTCTTTGATCTGTAGCTCACAAAAGCTTATGCTCAAATAAATTGGTTAGTCTCTAAGGTGCCACAAATACTCCTTTTCTTTTGACCAGTAGGACAGCATAAACAGTTCCTTCTTCCCCTTTTACAGCAATCTTTTAGAACCATCAAATACAATTCACAGGAGTTCTGCTGAAGTTTTTATTGCCATCCCCTTTCAATCTAAACACAGGGCCAAGATACATACTCACTTCGTAGGCTGGAGGGAGTAGAAACTATCCATCAGAGCTAGCATAGATGTATCTGCCTTCTTTTCACCTTACCATACTTGTTGCTCATTCTGCATACTGCACAGAGTACTAGATAGGGACTCAAGACAGAGGGTTTATTCCTAGCTCAGCCATTACTTTGCTGGATGACTGTGGCTAAACCATTTAACCTTCCTGTTCTTCCATCTCACTATCTGTAAAATTGGGATAATGATACCTATACCCTTCATAAAGTGTTTTGAGCTCTATGGACCCAAAAAAAAAAAAATCACTCTGTTAGAACCTTACTTTCCTACATAAATAACATCTGCTTTCCCCCAGTTTCTGCAAAAGCTACATCACATATACAGTTTAACTCCTGCTAGGAAAATATCATCTGTGTATTGAAATTCACTAGAGCCAAATCTCTTTCCAATTATCTAATACTGGCCTTATTTTGTTACATCACAATAATGGGAGACGAGAGCATGAAGGCTAGTTTAATGCAATTTCGCAAAATTCTGCTCATCTGCTTGATTGGGGAAGAGCAATGCTTCTCATGATCCAAAAAAAAAAAAAAAAACACCGTTAGTTCTTCACAAAGGTACATCTTAATATTGAAGAAACATTCCCATCCCCAAAATTTCTTATTTCTATTTAGTGAGAAGATTCAGTTCCATGAGATTAAAAACCTGCAGTTCATATAATCACCACACTATGAATTAAAGTGTGCTTTTTAAAATATTTTTCTAATAGTACATTCATATATGTTTTGAGAATCCTTTTTTCCACAGAAACAAAAATTCCTCTTCAGGTCTCCAAATTGAAACCAGCTGTATGTCCACTCCCACAGGTCAAACCTCAACTCCTGGCTATTTCTTGTAACTGGAATTAAAGAGAAATGTGGCTGACATAACAAGTACAGCAGATTAAAGAACGCTCTCAGTCAAGTGAGCATACATCCTGCTTAGAAGTACAGCTGCAAAATACAGCACACTTCCACAAATACTTCTGCTGACTTTCTTGCCTCATTGCAAGTTCTGATCATCAACTTTACATGCACATCTATGACTAAGTATCTACCACCATTTTTAGCATCTCTAGCCCAATATTTGTCTACTTGACATAGGGTGACCAGATGTCCCCATTTTATAGGGACAGTCCCGATTTCTGGGTCTTTTTCTTATATAGGCTTCTACTACTCCCCATCCTCTGTCCCAATTTTTCCTTCTTGCTGTCTGGTTACCCTAATTTGACAAACCTAAAGCTAGCCAGCCTTTTTGGTCAAATTAATACTTTTTGAATCCTAGCTGCTGAAATCTGTAATCTGAAATCAGTGGACTCACATTTGGTTCACTCCAAGTATTCATTCCTTGCTGCTATACAGCCACCAGAGCAGTGGTCTTGCCATCTGGCACACTACTGAAGGCAAGCTTGTGTAACAGGATCTGCTGGCAGTCTGTGAGACACACAGCCAAACGGATTTTGGCTGTACAATTTTGTCACCATTCTCCATCACAAGCACCATGGGCTGATGGAGTATCTTTCCCCATGATGCAGCAAACTCTGTCTAATTAAGGCATTCAGACCGCTCTCTCAGCTACATTAGCATGAATGCTCTTTCAGAAGTATAGAAATTCGAATGACTTTGGAGGGGAAATGAGGGGTTCCACGAAGACACCCAGCTACCTGAAAATAATCCTATGGTATGGTGTTCGGTTCTAACTGATGATGCTGTGTCAACGTCAGAAAAAAAAAAAAAGCCTAACACCAGTCACTATGGCAGTTTAATTCCCTAGTACCAGTTGTCTACGGTAAAGAGCCATTTGGCTGCGCAGTAAGGGAAGCATTACAAATATTTAAAGGTATTAATAAATTATGCTAATGTACGTACTAATTGGGTACACATA
This sequence comes from Natator depressus, assembly GCF_965152275.1. Classification (NCBI taxonomy): domain Eukaryota; kingdom Metazoa; phylum Chordata; order Testudines; family Cheloniidae; genus Natator; species Natator depressus. The sequence goes on from NC_134248.1 coordinate 16,539,557, forward strand.
AATTGTTCTTTGGACTACACGTTTCACTGACTTAATTTTTCAGTTTAAAATTTCATCCAGAGTTTTATTGGATAAACACACTCAAAAAAGTGCCTAAAAAGCTAAGAAGCTTGAGTCACGTTGACGTCCATGGTCTCCTAAGTCAATCAGGTGCTTTGGAAAATTTTATACCCATTGTCTTTACCACTTAAAATAACTTGTTTATCTAGCCAGGTACATCCAGAAAGAATGTCATTCTTTCCAGTGCAAATGGGATATTCTTGGTCAGGTTAATTTACTGACAATCACTTATGACAATGGGATATTTCATCACCTGTGCTGGGTGATGCAGAAGTAAAAGCAAGGAACAGGAACTGGCCAATTGTGGCCAGTAAGTAATTGAAAGAGGGAAAAGAGTGAGAGCCACTTGGGAAACATTTCCCACTCCTCTCACACCATAGGAGCCCATATGCATGATTAGTAAATAGCTGGAGCTTTAAGAGTCCTAGGAACAAGGATGGATGGGGTGCAAACAGAGTCATGGAGCAGCTACTCTACATCACATCATCCCACAGCAAACTAGCCTCCCACATTCAATGGGAGTATCCCTGAGATAAAGATGCATGTCCCCTTCCCTTCCTCAGGTGATGGTGTAAACAGGTATAAATTAGGCTCATGTCATGTCAGCACATGATATAACACATGGAGGTCATGAGCCTGAATAGGGATGTCCTGAGTTCTAGGAAGTTGTCTAATGGATTTGGGGCCCATCTATTCTGGTAGGGGGTCCATTTCCCATGCCACATTCCCCTTGGTGTAACACAAACTACTTCCTGAGGAAGATGACTTTTCAGGATTTCTATGAGATTTATCTGAGTTTCTCAGAACAGTTTTTCCGCATCTGGAGAGTTTTTCCTTACAGAAGGGGATGGATTTAGGGAAGGCTTACCTGGTTGGATATTTTGGAGAGATCTTTTTAAAAATATTTCTGTAAATTCAGACCAAAGCATACTGGTATTATGGGAAAACCAAAACAATTTCATTTCACCAGCTCATCCAAGCTTGTGTTAAGTAAGCCCTCCATAACCTCATAAAATGTGTAGAGCAGATAAAAAAAAAACCCAAACATTTATTTAGAATTTATTCACTTGGCCTGGTCATAGATTTGACAATACATTTGCTAGTGGTATGGTAAGTGGGAAAGTAGATTAAGCAGATCAGCAAAAACAGGTACTTTTAATTTTTAATGGCATCTTTTAAAAAACTCCAACTTCTCTCTTTGGGAAATGCACTTTAAAGCATCTGCCCATTAAACTACATTTTCACATGAGTGGCTCCTAAGATAAGGAACAGTCTCAAAGCTTAGGCAGATGTACAGACCTGGCCTTGTCTCCATGAGTAGTGGTGTACTCTCTGTAACTGCACCGAACTCCTTGCTAGGCAATTATGTGCAACAGTTTAAATGTGTCTCTTCACGAGATCTGCATTTCTATCTTCAACTGATGCAGTGCTGGAGGAAATCGGGAACTAAAAAGCAAAAATTCCCAGTATGGCTAGGCAAAGAAGATCTCATCATCCTTCCAGCCTAGGCAGTCTGCCAGGTAAGTCCCATTTAGCATTACCACTGCTTGCAATTGTATCACAAGTCATGCAATATTTGGTGTTTTCTTAAAGCGCCAACCTCTGGAGATAAGTGATTACATGAAACTCAACTTTCATTTTTAAAAAATGGTTTGTAGTCCTTGTGATGAGGAGGAAAAAGTCTGAAAACAAACTCTAAAGGCTCAACAACCTGAAGGAAAAATCAGAAGATTCCAAATGTTTTGAACGCTCACGATGTTTAAATCGAATTTGTATAGCATGTAAGTTTCTGCTAGAATTTATGTTCAGGGAGGTGTCTTCATATTGGAGGAAGCAATCAAGTCATTTACAAGAAATAAACAAGATGGATTACAAGAATTACTGAAAGTCCCTAAAAGTATGATGCAAAGTTTTATTGCACTCTAACCCCTGACTAAGGGTTCAACTCAGTCAGGACTCTATTTAAAAATGCAAACACACTGAAAAAAGAAGCCTCACTGTGCACTGCGAGAACAGCACAACACCACACACTATGCACTTCCTATGCTTCACCCTCAAAAGGTGCCGAGTACTTGCTGTCAATGGACGTGGAGAGTGCTCAGCACCTCGCAAGAGAGGAGACATTTCTTCTGCGCTTTTGCAGAAGGACGCAGCAGGGAATTCCATATCATGGTCATTCTTTAGCTCACACATATGGCCACAAAGGCGTGTCTAGCCAGCAGGACCAAAACAGAAGAATGCATAATCTGATACAAAATACCTAATTATAATTTTGCAGGTTTAAAAACAGATTACCAGAGTACCTGAGATGAGCATTATGTGAGAAACAAAGAAAGAAAAAAAAATAAATGTTGTTTTGGCTTCAAATTTCTTAGCAAACATAGGCAGGAGCAATTAATGTTATACCCAGGCTTGGGACTGTGTGTCTAAAAAAACACTTATCCATAATGCAGTAGTTTCATTTATAACTGATTATATGGATAATACTCTATTTAGGATCAAATTATAGTTCCACTGAAGCATGAGGCCCTGTATAAGAAAGCCAAATAAAATTCAGTACTAGTTACAGATACAATTTATTCTTTCTTCAGTTTCAGCACTATGCCCAGCATATATTCTGGGTTTTTTCTGAAATGCAAGTAATAAAAGGAGAACTGCATATGACACATGAGAAGGGACTGAAACATTTTGAGATATGTCGCATGACTCAAACTGAACACCACACTGGTTTTTCGACTGAGCCATGGCCAAAATGTCAGTTTATCATATGCCTCTCATGTCAGTGGGCAGGACATCACAAGCCATGAAATGTTGCATCTCAGCTGCAAAATGATGCAAAGGTCACTGACCAAGTATATGGTAGCAGCAGGACTATTTTATGGATTGCAACACTCATAAATAAGATATTAGGGGAAAAAAGCTTTTTAATATAGCTTTATCACAGTGCATGGAAATTTACCAAAGTGCTAGAAGATCCCTGTCCCGATGTTACAAATTAAATAAAAAGACTATTATGGTTACAGATGAAAACACTAAATATGGATGGGTACAATCTCGTCAAGACTTTATGGACTTAAAGCCCAGCTCCCCATCCCCCAAGAGTCACATATCTGTATGATGTCCCGAAGTACAATATTTTGCATTCAGATCTTTGAGCTGAGAGATGTGTGAAATTCCATGCAGACAGGCATCTCCCTCTTGGCTATGCATCTGAAGTGGCTTGTGTTCCAGCAAGCATATTACATATATTATGAGTCTGAAGCATGCTACCAATACTCTAAATTCCGACCTAGTATGCAAATAGCTTGCATGTTGCCTAAAGCCTCACACTTGCAGTTAAACCTCACTGTGCTTTCCTTATCTCTGAGCATGGGTGCATTAGACACACACGGACCCAATGTACATTTTTGTAAGACTGCAGCATCTCCAGGGAAGAGAAGTTTTGTGCTGACATTGCTATGAGCCCTCCACACTCTGGTTATTCCACTTTTTGGTGTTATGAATGTCTGGCTAAGAATCATGCCCTAAAAGTTCAAGGACTGGCCCCTAACTGCTTGGCCAACAAAGGCAGTTTGAGGACTGCAGCACTCTAAGTGGGTGGGATGTTTCAGCGATCGAGATGTTCAAATATAGAACAGACTCCTCAAGGTTATTTCCCAAGGGTCTCAGAGTGCAACAACAACAAATACTACTATACTGGTAGAAACAAAAAACAACAAATCGCACTCTGGGTTAATTCTTCAGCCCCATACAACAGGGTGTGGAGTCCTCCTTGCTCTAACGTTGCCCTGTATTCCAAGAACACAACTGGCCAACAGTCTCCAAACCTTGCCTCATTATCCTCCCCAAGCATTTGAGGGAAGGAGGAAGCAGAGCTGGAGACAGGCCCCCCATCTGCCAGCAACAAGACAGCACCTCAGTTAGGGTTGCCAATTCTCCAGGATTATCCTGGAGTGTCTAGGAATTAAAGATTAACCCTAAATTAAAGATTATATCATGTGGTAAAACCTCCAGGAATATGGCCAACCAAACCTGCCAATCCTAATCTCAGCACCACGTCACATTGTCAGGGCCAGGCCATTGACAGTCTGTGTACAATGGTCAGTTGCCAAGTTGCAGTCAGGAGACCAGTAGCAAAAAGTCAGGGCTGAGCTGAGTCAGGGTTAGGCACTAGGTCATAGACAGCAGGCAAATAGCAAAAAAAGTCAGAGACAAACCAGGGTCAGAGGCTGGAGTCTAGGTTCCAGAGCAAAGCAAGGTCTGGGGCAGAAGCAAGCACGAGTCTATGTCATTGCTCAGACAACTCCCCACGTGGACTTCCTGGTTTATACACCGGCCTGAGCCAAACAAACAAAACAGTCAGTCAGCTCTGAGCGGTCACCACTCAGAGCCTGCTGGGTGGTACTTCCTGCCGAGTTTAACTTCACAGGGTCCTCCAGGTGAAACCCAGCCTAACTTTACAATGGCAGTGTCAGCAGCTCAGAACGCCCATGGTTCCGGGTTCTAATCCCACAGGTTCTTACCCACACAGTCCGACTAAAGGCAAAGTCCTAAAAATTTCATAAGTGACTAATGATTTTGGGTGCCCACCTTGCAATACCAACAAGGTGTCAGATTTTCAGAGGGCAAATGCTCAGCACTTCCTCAAAATCAGGCCTTAACATGTCATAAATTGGGCAGCCAAAAACTGAACAATCCAAAAGTCACAAATCACTGTTCCGTCTCAAGATGAAGCAGGAGCTTCGGCTGCAAAGGAAGCAATACATCATTATTTCTGACAAATTGGGAAGGAGAAAGGTGTGGAGAACAGGTCAGGTCTGCTTCCAGCAGCAGTAGGAGGTGCCGTTAATACTTCAGGGGATTTAATTTAGTTGTTTCTCAAGTTGAGAAGGCTTGGAGACGTTAAGGAAGTGACAATGGCAGCTCCTAGAGAAGAGAGGGCATCTCTTACTGCACCCGTGTCCCTGGCCAAGTGTTCAGAAATTAGGACTCTGTCTACACCTTTGGCATACAGCATGAACTTTGTGAAGTGGGCCCAGAGGAAATTCATCCTGAAAATGATGACTAAAGCACTGCTAAGCAAGAACAACTGCATGAAAGGAAGGAACCATGGGCCCCTCTTCCCACGCTGCTTTGGCCAAATAGCCTGTTTTTTTCCCCTAAAGGAACTGCTTGGTTTGTGGGCAAAGAACCTTCTGTCTAGAAGACAGAGGATAGGAAGCCAGCAGGTGGTTGTGGGAAGATGCCAGGAGAATAAGTAAAACCCAAATTAGAGAAGGAACAATAAATTGCAAAAATGAAATTCAGCTGGTTCAGAGAGAAGGCAGAAGAAGATTTTTTTACAAACCACACAGCTTTTTGCTCTCGTTGATTTATTAAATGGGTTTTCCTCTTTCTGCTATTACTTCAGGCAACGGCTGAATTATTCACTGAGTTTTAGTTGGCTCTGTTGTTTCTAACACACTTGGACCACCTCTGGGGGGAGCAAAAAGCAGAAATATGTTTAAGTTAACAAAACTAACAGAACTAGGACCTGTTCATTTAAGTTTCAAAAGTACAAGCACCAATTCAAATTTCCCCTTTTCATAAACCTTTGACAGATACAGCTGTGTGAAATCAGGACATAGGCAAGGCCACAAGCAAAAAAAAAAAAAAACCCATGCATTTGAACTTAGAAAACTGGTAAAATAGAAACTAACTGCTTCTTTTATACATCAGTATAATGGTAGCAATCCCTCCTCTTTCACAATAATCAGGTTGAACTCAGTCTTGCATGGTTTCACCCTTGGGGATACATACACAGTTTCAGGAACAGTTTTCCCCCCTCTTAAGTTCCAACCCCAGCCACTCAGACTGTATTGGATGCTCCTTTCAACAGTTCATCATTATTGCACAGGACCACCAGGCAATAAGTGTGTAATTTAGAGGTCACCACCCTCCTTTGCCAACCTAAACCTTCAGAGTTTAACTATGCCTCCTCCACAGTGACCGTAATCTACGGGCAGAGAGACTGATGCCAGGTTTTCAACCGGCGTCTTTGGTACACTTGTGTGCAGAGTTTAACATAAATTAATCAGGCTAGTGAAAACAATGCTCCCTTAAAGGGCCCAGGAGGTACCGTCCCAGCACTACTACTGGTTCCTGCATTCAGCTGCATTTTAGCTTCACAGCAAGTTCAGTGTGGTATTTAAATTCACACTAAAACCTGCATGATGCTGCTGTGATTGGTAGCTAGTTTCCAGACTTCAGCTGTGGAGGTACTTGGTCACGAAAAGGCAAGTAAACAGGTCCACAAAAGCTCCCATTGGCCTCGTAAAGAAGTAATGTCCACACCAGGAAAAGCGTTTTCAGGCTAGCTCACAGCAACCGAGAAACCAACCAACTGGGGACTGAACAATGTACAGAACTCTCTTTCCATCAGATATTCTTTATAGCCACATGGAAATGTACAAGCCACAGAAAATGGAGCATTTTTAGTGCAGCTGATCATGTTTTATCAGGATGAAATCTTTTGTCATTCTTCCAGTTTCCCTTTAAAAGCCATTCAATCTCTCTGGGAATCATGATGCTAGATCTTCATTTACTCAGGGTATTTAGCTTGAGCCTGAAGCCAAGTCCTTCAAATATCTATAATCCATAGCAAAAATAATGGAATGGGAAAGGGCCTAATGAAGGGAGCTAGCATTTTGGCTACAGAAGAAAAACAAAAATTTTAGGTGATGTGGCAAAATTATAAAGAAAGCAAGAGACAATTCACAGATCCTCTCGCTTCCTGTTGAAAGTGACAGCCCTACCTACTAAAATCGTTTCACTGGCACCTTAGGAAGACGTGTCAGACATCAGAGCTACATCCCGACAACCGCTATTCTGGCATATCACCATGTATTTGTACAGTGCTTGAACATGCATTGGCTTAATTTACACAATACCGATCTTTCCTAACTAGCTTATTTACAGCCTAACAGATGTATTGGCAGCTGCATTATTGTGGAGCACAGCGATATCCAGTGGTCTACTAGGTGCTAACTGTACTTTCCTCTGTGGATATCTCAAGGGATACAACTACGACTACCTTTAAACAGAAGCTGTGAATAAGCAGAAACAGTCTGAGCATCACTAGCTATGTACTGAAATAGAGGTTCTGTGGCACATAATAGAAAAGTTCTTCAAAATCAATAATTCACTACATATGACTAAAATGACCTTCCACCAAGATGATTACATCCCTATTTATTCAAGTAGTCATCAGTTGTCCATGCTGAAGATGACTGACGTAGCAAGAGATTTTGTGGACTCTGATTGATTAAAAGTTCCAAGTCTTGATTTACAGCCCTCCCTCCCAGGTCAGACAGGGAAATACTAATGCGTTCTCACTGTTTAACTCCCATTCCCTCTCCTTATGAAGAGCCCCATTCTCTGGCTCTTGACTTACATCCTGCAACAGAAACATTCTGCAACAGCTATTACGTTGGCTTGCCAAATTGATTTGTTGGCTGCTGGCTTCCCCTATGTTACTAGCAATGCAACAACACAAGGTTTTTTTCCCGGCATATTTTTATTTCTACCGCTGCCTGCCTCTTGATCTTTTGCCCATTAAAAGTTTACCATTAAAAAAAAAAAATTGGTAAGGGAGGGTGGTGATTCGCCAGAGTGGCACTGAAACTTCTGCATGGATGTGGCTTGTCGGTTCCAGCAAATCTATTGCTTCAGTGCTGGTTGTGGAATCTCTTTGCAAGCATACAAATGCATTTTAGTTTGTGTGTGCTGAATGTGTGAATATTACTACAGGATAAGAATAAAATTATCCACTACAGTGATCCCAAAAGGATGCCCTAATAGCCATTAGGTAATGAGTACTCCAAACCTCTGAATCACATATGTCTAAAAACAAACAATCAAAGCTTTTTTATTTTTTGTGCCTAGAATTTTGTCTTTTGTTATATTCTAGTAAAGCCTCTTCATTCTAATCCACACACTTCATAATGCCAACTTTAAGGCTCTTGAGTCATTGGGAAATTCTCAGTTGAGTAACTTCCATTCAACCCTAGCCAAGAGCATTAGAATATGTATTAAGCTGACGCTCCATTATCCATGAGCAGCACCCTAGCTAATCAACTTTAAACAAACTAACAATTATGTGGGCTCAAAAACACCCCAATATTGAGACCACATCTTGATTTGTTTCAAGACAAACATCACTGGGATAAAAGTATTCATGGAAGCTACGGGGAAAAAAATGTAGCTCCTTCCATATTAGAAGTTTTAAAAAAAAAAAATCATTCATTTGTAAGATATAAGAGATGGTTCTATGGACAGTAAAAGGAGTTCATATAGCGTAAATAAGGCTCTCCATTTGCAACAAGCAGAGCGCATTTAACAGACATTTTTCAGTATCTTTACTGGATAACAAAATAACTTTTACCAGAAATTTTCAGGCAAGTATTCAATCTCCTTCTCAAATCGGGTATGTTTCATGCCAGTGCTGGGCATGAAATTGACAGGAAGTGGTACAAACTGGACAAGGAGAGGCAGAGACATTGAAGATTGCCTATACTTGTTTGCACCTTTTTTACAGTCCATGTAGGAAAGAGGCAGTGAGTTTGAAATATATGTAGTAAATTTACTACAGAGTTAACAGATTTACAGGTTAAAGACGTTTTCATTCAAATAATTCTATGCATCTAAAGTAAGTCTGTTTTAGAGACATAACTCATCACATGCCCTTGAGGCAGCCCCCAAAAGAAGTTGAATCATATTAAAGTCACACAATGTACAAGCAACTAATTATTGATGTTACTGTATAAAAAGGTGATATTCAGATATTTAGCATCTGTTCATTTTAATGAAGAGTGAATGAGCAGAGGTCTGAGCTCAGTGCTACTATGATTAATTGGCTAAGCAGGAAACTAACATTTAACTGCCGCCACACTGGTCCATGACTCTGCAAGATGGACACACAAGCACATCCCTTTTCCCTGGCTATGAAAGTAACCTTGCTCAGGGGGAGCAGAAGCCTCAAGAAAAACTTGGAGCAGCAGGGAATCTGAACACAGGGAAAACTGCTGGGGAACGGCATGAAGAATCTCCCTAGGTGAGCAAATAGGAACCACTCTTGTTTTACCTTAATTTGCAACATTTAAACCTCTGCACCAAGATTATTTATAAACCTTCCCCCTTCTGCCAGTCCTAGTAAAATACCCTTTCATTTTATCTTCATATCCAAGTTGTTTTTAGGATCCTCCATGGCTGGCTGGCACCTATAGGACCTAGCATTTGGAGCACCTTCAGTGTTTGCTTCTGAGTTGTGGTACACCTGAGTTGTGGTACACGTTACCAGTAACTTAGGATGTGTCTATATTACCCGCCCGATTGGCAGGCAGCAATCGATCCAGCGGGGGTAGATTATCGCATCTACCCCCCAAGAGCTCTCCTGCCGACTCCTGTAGTCCACCGCAAGACGCACAAGCAGAGTCGATGGGGGAGCAGCAGCCGTCAACTCACTGCAGTGAAGACACCACGGTGAGTAGGTCTAAGTACATCGACTTCAGCTACGTTATTCATGTAGCTGAAGTTGCATAACTTACATTGATCCCCCCTCCAGTGTAGACCAGGCCATAGAGGTTTGGTGTACCAAAGCCCTGAGATGCTGTAACAACTACAATACCGTTTGTGCTTTGAAGAAAAAAAGATTCCTATCTACCATGGTATATTGAATTGCCAACATGTTCTTAAGGTGGGGGTGTGTGTGAGAGAGACACACAGACAGACAGACACATACATATATCTGTGATTCTGATCTTGTTGATAAAGTCAACAACCCAAAAGGAAATGCATAAAAAGCTCTATAATATCCTATTCTAATGCAAATGAGAGATTTCAAACCAAAACCTCATCAGCATTTTGATGGTATCTTCAATAAGCTATTTTACAATAATGTTGCAAAAAAACAAGTAATTGTAATCTAAATTCAATTTGTATTCGACAAACAACAAAATAGCAGCATACACCAGGCATACTGCTTGTACCAAGAGGCTCCCACACAGATTTTATATATCATCTCAGAGCACACCCTCAGCAGCATCTGTACAATCTTGTTTTCAGACCTGTCTAAGCTTCAGCTTTCAAGTCTGGTCCATGTCTCCCAAACTTCCTATAGAGACCCCGGGCTTTAGGATGGTTGCCACAGTGGGGTCAGTGACCAAGATATACCCCCCTTCTTTTAGGCAACAAACAGGTTTGGAAGAATCAGAGTTTTAATCAGTAAATGGGGATTTCACCATGCACAAACAGGCTGAAAATATTTCCATTGATAATAACAAAAATTTACAGATAGGCAAAGTAAGAAAAATGCTGCTTGAGAACAAGTTTGATTTAACAGATATTTACTTTGCGTACTTTGACATGTGACATTGACAATTTGTGTATGAACAGTTAGAAAGCTTTAACTTTTTATGGAATTGGGGTACCCACTCTTCAAGTTTTATGCATATTTTGTGCCTACTGCATGCACATTTAATGTAGATTGTCTGCAGTTTTTCCCCAGGCATTTTGACTTACCAAAGTAGGCGGGTCTGACTTTAATACATCGGATACTTCCAAAAAATCTTCAACATCTGCCTTCTGTGGATGATGCTCAGAAGCAGCATTTCATCTGACACATCTCCCTCATGTGTCCACTTGGTGAAGCATTGTTATCATTGATGGTGACATGGAAACAGCTGAAAGGCCAGCCTTCAGGCCCAAAGACCAGTAGTTTTCAACCTGCGGTCCGCAGACCCCTGGGGGTCCGCAGACTATGTCTAATATTTCCAAAGGGGTCTGCATCTCCATTTGAAGTTCTTTATGGACCACAATGATAAAATTGACCACCACTGCCACAGACAGCCTGCTCTAATCTAAGATTGCTTTGCCAAACATCCATGGGCATTTGATCTGTCCACGAGGCTGAAACCTCATTCACTTGCTTCCCTCCATAGGGAGGAGAGAACCAGCCCTTAGCTTTTGTTTTGTTAAATAGGGAGGGAAGGAAGAACCCATGACAGCCCCTTCTCAGGGTCAGGGAACAGAGTCTACTGGTGATGGCTGGTCTTCTGAAGAGACAGTGCACAACTCCCAGATGACTTGGAGAGAACAAGTCCATCAACCCTGTTCATGGAGTGGTGAGGGAGAGTGTTTACAAAGTCAAGTGTTAGGTATAGATTTCAGTTTTACATTTCTACACTCTTGCCATTTGGTTAAATAGAAAAAAAACAAACCTGCAGATTTTGTACTTATGGGTGTGGAGATTTTGCACATAAAGCTCTGAACAGAGATGGTAAAAGTTGAGACTGTTTTCCAGACTTTAGGGTGACACCTCCTCTTCTGCTACATTACAATGCCTCATTTTTATTGCTCATAAAATTGGCCAGCAGATATGAACCATGCAGAGTTGGCACTGAGAAACAAAACTGGTGGGCAGATCAATAAATAATTGCAACAGACATCAACTGGAGTGACAAAACTTGTGCTGATCCTTTATACGCAGAGGATCTTTACCATTGGTGAAGAGTGTATTTTTTAAAGAGGGTTTTAAACTAAATAAAAACAGGGGGAGGCAGCTTAACAGAAAAACAAAATCCATGATCCAAGATCCTCACTGTCAGATTCCTCCTTCAGAAAAAACAAACTAAACGCTCCATGTTTCAGAAGGATCTCGGTGCACTTTGGAGCTATTCCAAAGTATAGGAGAAAGAAGAAAAATGAAGACAATAATATCGGTGGCAATGATGCCAGTAACCATATTCCAAGAACTGCAATGCAGGTAAGGTACCTTGTTATTATATCAGCTGGCGCACTACCTGTGCCTACATGTCAGAGAAGGAAAGTGAAATTGGAAGTACTCAAACCCACATGAACAAGCAGCTCATATCAGTTCCAGGAACAAGCAAGAACATTTCTGCACTTGAACAGCATCTGCCACATAAGAACAAACAGTTCTTTCTGTCCCTTTAAATGCTAACTATTTCACGGGGAGCATTTCCCAACAATGATTCTCCTACACTTGGCTAAATAATTTGTTGCCATTCCAAATGCCTCTGGAAACATCCGCAGGATCCACACACCACAATTAAAAGCTGGTGAGTGCTCAAGCCCGCTGCTGAACTACCAAACAATGTTTGTTCTGCAATTACCATACAGCAACAACTCCTCCCTCTCCAAAAATGCCCCTCCAGCACTCCATTCACCAATTGGCAGAGTTGGAATATGGAGATTGGAGTGTGTGAGGGGGTATGGGCTTTGGGCTGGGGGGGTGCAGTTCCAGGGTAGGGGTTCAGGGTGAAGGAGGAGGCTAAGGGCTGGATCAGGGGTTGGGGCGATGGGAGGGCTCCAGCTGGGGGTGCACGAGGGTGCTCTGGGCTGGGATCGAGGGGTTCAGAGGGTGTGAGGGGGATCCGGGGTGGGGCAGGGGGACAGGAAGGGGTCAGAGGTGCACACTCCAGGTGGCGCTTACCTGAGGCGGCTCCCGGAAGCAGCAGAATGTCCCCCTGCTGGCTCCTACGTGGAGGCGCTGCCAGGCGGCTCTGTGCGCTGCCCCAGCTCCCATTGGCCGCAGTTCCTAGCCAATGGGCTGGGAGCCGTGGAGTCAGCGCTCGGGGAGGCGGGACCGAGGCAGCGTGCCTGCAGAGCCACGTGGCCACACCTACGCCAGCAACAGCAGGGACGGGGAGCCACTTGTGGAGAGCAGGGCCAGCTCCAGGCACCAGCGTTCCAAGCAGGTGCTTCGGGTGGCACTGTGAAAGGGGCACCAGTCCGTCTGCCATCAGGGTAGCATTTGTCTTTCCACGGCAATTCGGCAGCAGCCTCTTTCTTCAGGCTGCCGCAGTGGCAATTCAGCAGCAGCCCCACTCTGCGCCGCAGCAGCAATTCGGCGGCAGCTTCTGTCTTCAGTCGTCCTGCTTGGGGCGGCAAAAACGGGAGAGCCGGCCCTGGCGGGGAGCTGCCTCACATGAGCACCCCCACTGACCTCAAAAAACTTTTACCACAGACACTTGTGTCTGTGTACAGACACGTTACCGACTCCTGAACTAACCTAAAAACAGGAACACTTACATAAATAAAAACTACGAATTTTAGAAGCATAACAAGCAAACCAAAATCTTGGGTCTGTGAGCCCATGATAATTCTGACCCAATTTCAGCCTTGGAGAATATAATTCAAACATTTTCAAATCGAATGAAAATTGAGCCATATCATTTCTCACAAATTAAGAGTCTGTAAAGGTTTTTAACCTGAACTCCTATTGACCCTCATATCAAAGGCACACCCACTGACCTGACAGAACCTAATTGCTCAAAGGGGGGGCATTAAAGTCTATTGGGTTGATGGTCCATGAAATAGAGTCTCTTAAGGGGCAAAATTGGCTCAGCATGACAGATGTCTAGAGCCATTAAGGACTTAAATGCAGATATTTTACCTCACTACTTTTTGCTGAAGAGATCCACCATTATTATCCCCTTCAAAAAATTGTGGCACCTTCTGCTATCTGGTCGATCTGAAATGGCTTACAGTAGGACAGAAACACATTTTCATTGTGTGTAGCTGGTTTTGAAACTGATAGCTGTAAGAACACAACGGAATTCAGCCAAAAAATAAATAAATAAAATAAAATAAATATATACACACACACACACACACACCCCCCACTGTACTACCATCATTTTTGTGGGTTTAAAATCAGACTCCTAATGCCAAAACTTCTACTTTCAGGCTAATAAAACCCAAAAGATGAATCCCTCCTTATTTCACTGTCACTAAAAATAAAATTATGACTTCTTAGTCTGAATTTTCTGCCTTAGCTCTGAACATACTTCTGCCGTGATGTACCCTAGTTTTCTTTAACAGGGGTAAAGGTCTCTCCATAGGTATAGATAAAATATTCAATTTCAAAACAGAAAAACCTTAAACAACTCTGAAATAAACAGGTTACCTCCATTGTGGGAAAAGCATGTTCTCTTCTAAGTCAACAAAAAAAAACCTATTACCCACAAGCCTGCGAGGCACTGATGGCCCCCGAGTTTTCCACATTCAGGAAAGGAGAAAAAGTCACTCTCAATGATTAAACTAGCTGATAAGGAACAAAGCAGAAACCTTATCAAGCCTGTGGTCTTATTTTATTTGCCAATTCACATAAAAGTGGTAGGGTATGGGAAAGATATCCACATATTTCATTTTCACTTTTGCACCTGTTTCCAGAAAGTCCAAAATGCTGTTTTTCCAGAGTGTCTCTTTCTTCCCTCTGTGAGATGTCACCAGAAAGTAAATTTTACATGCCCACAAAATCATAACCAGAAAATATACTACCTGCATTTTCCCAATTCAGCAATGGATTTCCCTATCCCTCCTCTCCCCCACACACTTTATAGAGAGACACACACACACACACACACACACACTTTCCTTTTACCTAATTCAGGTAGATTTTTGTTTTGTTTGTAGATTTGATCCTCATCTCTAACTGTGTAAGAAATTAAACACAAAGTGGGACCCCCTTTTTAGGATTCTCAAGAGAGAGGAGCTAAAGTAAAATATTGTATCTCTGCTAGAGAAACTGCAAAGTTAATTTGTAAGTGGATCAAGAGAGCCATAGAACAATGACCTAACCACCATTCCACAATTAGTCAAATTAGATTTCCCTGAGCAAAAACAAAAAAAAAAATTCAAGTGGAAATTGTAAATAGCTGAAAAGACCACAAACAGTGAACTATGACAGCTACCAATACCTGAAAGTGGACATGCCTAATAATGTTTCTCCTCCAAGCTGCTCAGCTGAGCTTTCTCCTCCCATAACCCCAAGGGAAAGGCAAGTTTACCATTTCAAAAGGTATCTGTGGTTCAATGTCCCAAGAGATTTTATAATGCCCCAGCAATGTTTGGTATAGTATACCCAGTAAGGGTATATAAAAAGGTTTGCCTTTATAAATCTATTGTGAAACAAGACAGACAGTCACTGTGGGATGCGCAGCTTCTCTGAAAGATAAGGCCTTTTATTCAGGACACTGAAGATGGATTTACTGCTTGACTTTAGACACTTAAGTTTGAACATTTTGACCTGTAATTTAAAATTGCTTGCTGTCGGCTTTCAAAAGTTAAAATGTGCGTATCTAGGACGGGAAAACCAGTTCAATTGTTTCAAAATATTGATGGGTAAAATCGGATGTTTGCCATGTCACAGTCTCTACAGTGCCTAGCACAATAGTGTCCTGGTCCAGGACACTGAACAGCTGATGGGCGCTATGGTAATAGAAATAAATAATAAATTAAGTCAATTATGAAGAGGACTCAAAGAAGGATGTCAAAAGAAACAATTAGATTTCACCCCTGTAAATCTGGTAGAAGCTGGGTGGTAAGCACATAAGGAAAGTAAGACTGCCTTGGACAACTTTTCCACCTCATATTTTTTCTGCCGCATTAATAAGGCAGCCTGTTGAATCTAACATCATCGTTATATAAATAATGAATGCATCATCATCCCCTAGAAGAAGTCGTCCCTCAAGTGTACTGAAAATTAATTCACAGCCCAATCAATCAGTGAGGCTTAAGAAATGTTTAAGTGCTTTACTGAACTGGGATCCCAATGATCTCTTTTGTATCCACTTTTGACATTCTTGAGTCAGTCTTCAGATAAAGCCATGTGTGTTACCTAAATGTAAGAATGACCAATGTACAGCAGGGGATAAGTAGAGCCAGTGATGGAGCAAGATGTGATTGTGTCAGCTCCAGGTTAGGTCTGTGACACAGAACTGAACCAGGGGGGAGCTTTCATCTCATACGGAAGAGAAGAGAGGTTTTGGAAGACAAAACTATGTCAAAGCATAACTATCATTTTTTGCTCCAAATCATGTCAAACAAACAAGTGTCATTCCATAGCAGCTCCTAAACTGTAACATAACCTGGGTAGTTTTTCAAAACCAAGTAATATAGGATTTTCTAGGCTACTTATAAGACTTGCTGATTTTTGTTGGCATGTTCAAAGTAGGCCTGGACCATCACCTAGAAATAGCATAAAAAAATATGCTGAAAGATGTTTTAGCCACTGAAATTGTTAAGCACAAGCTTTGTTTTTTTAGAAGTATAGATCCTAATCCCCTTCCTCTCTAGAGCCTTCCCACTTGACAGACCCCAAGAAAGGAAACACAAGCAACAACTCTTAGAATAGCCTCCAACTGCATTCAGACCTGCAGTGACTATAAATGCAAGGGTAATACCAGTGAACTTTCCTCAGAACTAAATAAAGGGACTTCACCCAGTATGACACTCTTATTGTGACACAAGACAATCAACAAAAACAAAGACGGGAGTTTTCCGTTTCCTTTCAAGATGCCAGCAGATGCAGATAAAAAGAAAATTTTAGTACAGTCAGTCTACTAGACGCCTACTGATTTCACAATATAGCTGTCCAAAAAACCAAAAACCTCACAAGAAAGCATGATTTAAAGCAAGAAGGAAAGACTTGAAAAGATTTTACATCCACACAAAATACATTTCAGATAAATAGATCAGTGTTTAGAAGCGAACTTTGTGAACTAGGAGATTCTTAGCTTCACTCAAAACACAGAAAACAACAACATTGTCCAATTATTAATAAACTTGATATTTGCCTGGTCCAAGAACACCTGATGGCTCAGAGTTTAAAGATGTGAAGTTTGATGGTTAAAACATGTCTCCCCTCTTTCCAACAAATTCTCTCTGTGCTTTTTGGCAAGAATTAAAAAAAAAAAACAACAAACCAGAATTAAAACTGTTGTGCTACAGTTACATTCTTCTAATGCCTGTTACATACAGAAGTTGTCCCCTATATAATCTCAAGGTCTTATTCACCCAGTTCCTTTTTGCATAGCACAGCATAACATCGAGCATTCTGCTACTTACCTTGAGCACAATAAATTTGTCAGAGTGACCAATAGATCACAGCTCTGGAGTACATTTTCACTGTATCAAATAAACAAAAAATATCTTTTAACAATGTCTTTTAAAAGCTCGTGTAAGTACATGTGTGATCCACAGTACATATAAGCTACATCTTCTCTTTCAAATAGCCTCTCAAAAAAATTAACTATTCACACAGGCCCTTCTCCTTTCTCTTCATCAATAATCATTACATACCTCCCCTTCACTTTGCAAATGTGCGATTTGTCTAATTAAGATTACATGCTCCTGAGGGCAGGAAATATGCATCATTGATGGCCCTAGTCCTGTAAAATGAGCTCCACGCACGAAGGCCCTGGTGCACATGTCGTTCCAATTGCAGGATCAGAAACAGACCTGGCGCTAGGCATAAGTAGACTAAGCAATCGCTTAGGGCCCCAAGCTGCTCAAGCGGGCCCCCTATTTGCTTTTTATTATGTGTTGGGCGTGGGCAAATATTGTTGTTTAGGGCCCCCAGTGGGCTAGCACTACCTCTGATCAGGACCTCTCTCTGTAAAATGCTGTGTAAATTTATGGCACTAAAGAAATATTGTATAACATGCAAAATATTTCTATGCCAGAAAGATGGCAGCTGCGTCACACCTCTGTGTTTTGCTAACTTTGTCCACATTGTTTTTCTACAATTAATTCCACTCCATTTCTAACACATTACCCTACCACATAAACAGGACTTCTCAGATTACAACAGGTTGACATCCACAACCAACTCATGAGAAACTGTTTCCTCATTTAGATTGAAGTTTTAGAGTTACATTATGTTCTAATATGCCTCACACTAATCCACCCCCCAGCCTTGTCATCGTCTACCATGGAAATGTATCCAATATGTTGCATGCTGCAATAAGGGCCAGATTAACCCATAGGCTACTAAGGCTACAGCCTTAGGCCCTCCTATTTCTAGGCCCTACTGTAGGCCCTCCATTACAGATTGAAGTAACAGCTGAGCAATGATAGCAGGGCCATCAGAAATTTTGTGTCTCATTAGCTATTGCTTTGTACAAATTAATCCATCAAGATTGTGAATTCAATTTATGGTGGTTGTGATTTTGTCTTCGTGGGCTAAGTGCTTGTGGGCCCAAGCAATATTGAACTTTGTACACAGTAGGCCTACACTGGACAACAGAAACCATGTGGAAGAAAGGAGGATGGCAGAAATTGAAGAAGGCCAAAGAAAGACAAAGACAAGAGGTACTCCTTCTCTAAGGTTTTTTCCTCCTACTAAAGTCTGGTGGTGAGGAAGTCCAGGCGAGTGAACAGGCAAGTGAACTTGCTGCTCGGCCTGATGAAAAGGAGCAGCCTCCTGTGACTTCTCTAGGTGCAGTCTCACTCCACTCCTCTGAAGACTTTACCAGTGATAGTAAAACAAAAATATCCTTTTCCAATGATCCAGGCAAGCGGGACATGACTTCAAGATCTCATTGCATATTGGACTGAGAAGGTCCCACAGAAATGCCAGAATCTAGATGGGTTTCAGAGTGGTAGCCGTGTTAATCTGTATCAGCAAAAATAATGAGGAGTCCTTGTGGCACCTTAGAGGCTAACCAAATTTATTTGGGCATAAAAGATTTTGAGAGTTAGAACCCACTTCATCAGATGCATGGGTTCTAACCCACAAAAGCTTATGCCTAAATAAATTGGCTAGTCTCTAAGGTGCCACAAGGACTCCTCATTATAGAATCTAGATGCTGACTTTTCATTGAAAAAGCGAGAGTACACCGGTCAGAATCGTTATCTGACCAAATCAATGTTTTATACGTGAAGCCTAGCAGATTGGCAAGCAAGAATGGCTCATCTAGTCGCCTTCTAAGAAAAACAGTACACCTTCTTATTACTGCCTGTTTTCCGATACCAAAAAGTGGGGAATGTTCTGTGAAGGCTTCAGTTATTGGAAGAATCCTGCATACATTACCAATCATGCAGTAAGTGAGCGGCATATATTGCCAATTAGCAGCTACCATGCCTGAAAGAAGGTTAATGGCAGAATTGATACCCAAATGTAAAACCAGTTTTGGAAGCTTGTGCTGAGTGGAAGAATGTTGTCAGATGTATAGTTGAAACCATAGTTTTTATTGCTAAGCGTGGACTGCCATTCCGTGGCTCAGATGAGACTGTTGGATTGAAACACAATGGCAATTACCTTGGCATTCTAGAGCTAATTGCCAAGTTCAACCCTTTCTTAGCTCAGCACATCCCTGAACGTGCAAATCATGAAAAAGGCCATACAAAAGTCTTTGATAGATGTGATGAATTCATTGCACTGCTGGCAAAGACGATGCTATCAGCCATTGTAGATGAGATCAAAGATGTGGGATGTTTTTCAGTGTCCGTCAACTCAACACCGAATTTGTAACATGTAGATCAGCTGACTGTCATCTTGCGTTATGTGCTAGCCAGCGGACCAGTTGAGCATTTCATGACCTTCATAAACATCACCAGCCACACAAGGTAGAAACTTGCCTTGTACCTACTTGATTTCCTCACCAAAAATGGGATTGACATCAGCTTTTGTCATGGCCAAAGCTATGACAATGCAAGTAATATGAGTGGCAAATATTCAGGGATGCAGGCAAAGATAAAAAAGAGTGCAATGCTTTGGTTGATTACATACCATGTGCTGCATACTCACTCAACCTTGTTGGCCAGTCTACCGTGGATTGTGTTGAAGCAGTTTCTTTTTTTGGATTTGTCCAAGAATTGTACCATTTTTTCCTCTGCCTCAACTAGTCATTGGATGATTCTTAGAGATTCACTACCAAAGGGATGCCCAGTGCCCAAATCACAATCATCGACAAACTGAAGAGTTCATTAGAACATTGAATAGAGGCTTATGGAAATATTGACAAAGCCTTTCGTGTACTGATAAATTTTTCGCTTAACACTTCAAGTTCTCAAGTCAGTGAAGGTATCAAACATCCGTGTCAGAAGTACCCAGACGATCTCCCAATAGATTTTACTAAAGAATTTCTTCAATTCAGATATTGAGAGAAAAGATGATGAAAGCAAATCTATTTGAATGTACTGAGTTATCACTGAATCCAATGTAACGGAATGTTTCCCAAATGTTGAAACGGTATTTAATCACTAATGATCACGAACTGTAGTGAAGAATGTTCCTTCTCTCCTCTAATAAAGGGAGAAAGATGTCCTCCAATCCACCAAGAGCATCCCAGTGCTTTGCCCCTCTTGAGCATCAAGAATGAAATCATTAAATATTTGAATTACGATGATATCATTCATGACTTTGCCACAGCTAAAGCTGTGGGGGGGAGGAGGAAATTGTTTGAAGAATTGAGTGCAGTGATAGTAGAATAAATTTGTTAATTTTACATAAATAATATGTATGTAGATAAATGTTTGATGACTTGATTACTTTTTTTGCAATATGTAATTCATACTTGGGCCCTTCCCTCCCATTGGCCTTAGGCCCCTCATAACCTTAATCTGGCCCTGGCTGCAGTCTTCATTCTACACCAGAGGGCTCCAAACTGTGGAGTGCACACCCCTGGGGGGAAGGGTGCAGCAAGCCGGGCCAGCCCCCATGGGTAGCGGGGAGGGAGCGCCTGCCAGACTTGCCCGCCTCCAGCTCTGCTCCAGCACCACCCCCAACCACAGCCCTGTCTCCCGGCCCCACATCTGACCCCTTCCCCAGCTACAGGGCGGCTCCGAACCCCACTGTGGGCCTGGCTGCCAGCCCCCACAGTGGCCTGCCTGTGGCTTTGCTCCTGGCCCCACCCCAGCCTTGGCTACTGGCCACGGTGCCATTCCCAGCCCAGGCTAGGGGTGGGAGCAGAGCCACACCTGGCCACGGGCCCAGCTGCCAGCCTCCGCCACAGGCCAGGCTGCGGCTTTGCTCCCGCCCCCAGGCCCATCCCCAGCTGCATCCCTAGCCTGTGCTCCCTGTACGCATCCCCCCTCACTGGAACCATGGTCCCACTCCTGGCCCTCACTCCAGGAGGGCATGGCCAGGGAGAAGGCTGGGGTTGCAACCCTCAAAAGTTTGGGCATCACTGTCCCACACGTTACAACTATTGTAGGTTGTTGGGGTGTGTTATTTTTTTTAAATGAACTGATTTTATGATTTCATGGAAGAGGGAGCCCAATATCACTAGCTAGAAGCAGATACAACATAGCACATGTACGTACTGTAGAAGGTTTTCAATATAGCTCTTCCAAAGGACCTGAATCCTGACCAGCCACAGCCTGTTATTCCAGTCTCTTCTCGCTGGAGACAGTCAGCTCTGCCAACCTGTGTGCTGTCTGCCAGCTGCAAAAGCAAGGTAGCCAAAAGAAAATATAAAACCTCCATCTACCATGTCAGTGCATGGCACTATCCCTAGGCCAGCTATTTAAGAAGCAGCATTCTATGGGGTACACAGTACATCTTAAAAGTAGCTACAGGGAGATGGAACACCGAAGCACAGAGGTGTTTTACCACACCTGTACTGCCCAGTAATACCCAAAATCCATACTTGTTTCCGAGGTTCTCTACAGAGTGGCAGTGATAGTTCAAAATGTGCTAAATTCTAGCTACTGGTACCAGATGGCTCTCTGCATCAGCGGCCAGAACATAAACAAGGGAGCAGCTCTCCAAATGCTTCAGCACTCTCTGCCTTGAACGCCCTAGCCACCTTCCCTTTGCATGCTCCTGCAGCAACCCATGCTTGCTGTTCATCTAGCATCTCTGCCTGCTGCAGCAGCACAGAGTTCAAGAGAGGATGAGCCTCCAAGGAAGGAGGGGGCTGCATTCTTCTGTCTCAAGTGCTAGAGAAGATCCTTGCCACTATTTGAGAGCTATACATAAAGACAAGCTGATGTGTTCAAGAGTACTTAAGGGGGTTAGGCACCCATTAATTTTCAGTCCCTTTAAGCACTTCTGAAAATCCCACCCACACATGGAAATGCAGTGGACTGGATGAGTTTTACTGAGATAGAGCAGAAAAGTACACATATATTTTAAATATACATATGTTAAAAGAAAACATTATCCAACATATGGACAACATGAATTTGCCCTCTCTGTAGTACCTGAATGATTTTCATAGATGAATACAATAAAATGTTACCAGTGATCATTTATCACATCTTTTAAGCAACAAATTCCCCTTCCTCCCCCATCCCCAATTGATTCTCTTTTCTTCAGGTTAAATTACTCATTCAGATCTTCCTCATGTATATTTTACAGTAAATGTAGACAGTTTCTTGTACATTTAACTGCCTTTTTAGAGATGCTTTTGCTCAGCAAAGCACTGAGATTGATTTGATTGTGCATGCCTGAAGGAGAGGGGTGGGAGGAAGAAACAGAAACCAGTCTTGTGAAAGCAACGATTTGCACCTTTAAAAGTCTGGCATTTGAGAGGGGGTGGGGAAGGAAGAGGAGAAGAGAGCAGTATCAGTGTAGTGGCTCTACGATCATTATGGCCAATATTTCTTTATCAGTCCAAATAAAAGTGAAACTCAGCACTGCAAATAAATCATGTTCAGTCATGGTGAACTTCAGTGGCCACAGGCCAACACCCAAAAGTTTGTTTACTCATGCAGATTTCATGAATCTTCAAAACAGAAAAGGCCCAATCCTACTCCAACCGCACTCAATGGTAAAACTCCCATCCACACTAGCGGTACAGGATTGGGCCCTTAGGCAGGAAAGCCTTGAGAGTAGGCTCTCTGCTGAGATGCCTGGTACTTCCCGCTTCAAGTCAGACCAGAAATACCAAAAGAGCAGTGTCTCCTGTACTTCACTTCAGGGGTTCCACCCAGAAGCAGAAAGTGCAGACACATTCAAAAACCAAAACCACATACCACAAAAAGGTAACCTTTCCCCACCCAGCCTCAGGAGAGGGCTGCTTCAAGTGGTTCCTTATTTTTCTTGGAACTACTTTGTCCTTCCCTAAAAAAAAAAAGAGACCTTATTTAGGGGCCTGATCCCCGGAAGTGCTGCACTCAAAACTTCCTTTGAGCATAAGCTTTCGTAATAAACTGCATGCATCCGATGAAGTGAGCTGTAGCTCACGAAAGCTTTTGCTCAAATAAATTTGTTAGTCTCTAAGGTGCCACAAGTCCTCCTTTTCTTTTTGCGAATACAGACTAGCACGGCTGCTACTCTGAAACATGTCAAAACTTTCTGTAGCTGCCCGGTGCTTGACACCTCTCAGAATCAGTCTCTAGACTGAAGTACGTCCTCAAGATGTGTGCAATTGAAAGACGCTCTCTCTCTCTGAAAAGCAGATGTAGGCGGATCCCAATGCAATTCCTTCTCTTTTCATGCATGGCAGTTTAGAGGAAGAGGAGCTCTGCACTGTCTTCTACCTATCTCTCCCCAGTCTGTATAGGGAACAGAGACAGCTCAGACACGAGGCTGTTGTGACTTGAGGATGAAGTGTAGGAGGGGAGTGCTGGTGTGATCACAACTTAATACCTATGTCTGATTTCTAGCTATGGTTTCAGATATTTTTCAAGGGCCCCAGAGGCTTTTGGGCACCTGGTTACAGAAATATACATTCTTACTTATACACTGAACACTGCCCTGAGGGTGAATTTCACCTCAGAAGGCACGGGGTTTAAAGACCACTACCTTTACTCCCTCACTGGAGTTGAAGTGGTGAATTTCACCTTAAAGGACATTAAGACACTTCAGATAGATTTCCTCCTAGATTTACAAGTGCATACAGCAGGACATCCCTTTACAAATGAAGTGTTATATCTGCATCGTGCAGCATAGGAGGCTGAACAGTCACGCCTATTATTCCAGCCTTTTTGTCGTTCGAAAAGCACAAAAAGTAGCTTTCCCAAACAGAATATGTCCGAAACCTAATATCCTCTAAAAACTGTACTAAAAATAAATGGTAAGCCTATTTAAATTAATCGGAGCCTGCAGCAACGCAGTATCACACAAAACAAAGAATGCAGCACAGTTAACTTGCAAGCCACCACAGATCTAAAATCATGTTGACCGTGAACAATAGATACTGTTTGACTGTACAATAAGCTGCATGTAACAACAATGTTCTTCCAGGTTATTCGCTTATAAGAACCCCGGGGGGGGGGGGGGGGGGGAATAACACCCTTTCCCCTCAAAAAACATGCATAAGGACACATCCCCTGACTTTACTGTACATGATTAGGGTGCGTGGGTGGGTGTGTAACATTTACTGTATTTAATTTAAAAAACAGACCAACTTAAAATGCGTTACTATTTAGGCAATATATGCAGGTTCTGAAGTCGTAAGGCTTCTGGAAGAACTATACCAGTATGAGTAAGATGGAGACACATGAAGAATAGAAAACTTAAAACAGAACTTGTGACACCTGCCTCAATCTAGAACCTAAGCAGCAGGGGTCCTGCTTTGAAGCTGGGCGAAACAAGCATGCCTGAACTTTAATCTTTTATAAAGCACTGCCCTCCCTAGACATTCTGTGCCATGATAAACAAACTACAACAGTTTTTAAACACACCACCTTAAAACTCAAAAAGATAAAGCCAACTATCTGATACAAAAGCAGGTTGAAAACTGGAAACAGAGTGAGGTAATAGACTTATTTAGATTTATCCCTTGTGGCTATCATAAACTGTAGGCACGTTACATAACCGATACAGAAAACACAGCCAAGGACATAAAGCTTTAGACAGGCAGCGTGACTTCCTCCATCTTCCAAACCCCAAAACAGCAGGTTAGATATGGGGCCAACACAGATCATGGTTTTTAATCATCCCCCCAAGAAGGGGAAAGAGTGTTCAGGTGCTTCACTGTTATAGACTGAGTTCAGGGAACAGGGAGTTACACAGTATCTACCACAAAGACATGAGTCACTTGCCTCCTTCATGGAGCCGGATATAGTGGGTGGTATTCCGAGCTAAGGTACCTGACAGGATGAGACTCATGGAGGTCCTAGGCTCTGGCTAGGAATTTAAAACAAGTACTGCCTGCTGATGGGATAGCCAACCATTTTATAGGCAGCTATTATAAAAAAATAGCCAATGGACCACACTTACTATTGCACTGCCTATCAATCACTTGGAACACTGCATTTAATGGCATCGGTTTTTTAACGTTATGGCTGCTCCATCAGGTCGGATAATAGAAGTCAGAGTTGTCTTATGCCTCTCTTACTCATACATCCTATAATCGGATAGGGAACCTCCCCCATGCCTCCAAGTTTCCTTTCCTCTTTTTGCTCCCCTTAAACTCTTAACAGTGGGGCTACTACTCCACACTGTGCTACCTGTCTGAAAACCAGCTTCAATTTCTGCCATGAGAATTCTTTATGAGGGAATCTACATTAAGACTAACTGTCAGGGGCACATGCTCCATGAGCTGGGTAGCCAGCAGAGAAGCATGCTGCCTTGGGTTCCGTTTTCTTGATCCATCTTCCCCTACCATATCAAGGTGAGCCATTTAAAAATCACCTATTCCAGTTTTAAAAAAACGATACAATTCCTATTTATGCCTGGGAGAAAAAAAAAATTCACTTAATTCTAACTGGAGTTCACTATGTCATGACCTCTAGCTGTCATTTACTATTTAGTCTACCCACATCACCATTGATCCATCTTTCCGGAAGCAGTGGGTGGCAGGGAACTTAACTGAAGAAGTTACAGCGTTGGGAAGACTCCAATTACTGTCCCTAATGCTACATGTCTCCCTTGGCAAACCACTTGCACAGTAGTGTAATTGTCTAAACAAACACACTGAAAATGTTATTGCACTTTGTATAATGGATTTGTGTTATGTTGTGCAACGCTTTGAGAGCCCTTTAAGAATCTATTCTCCAAAGCTCTGCATACCAGCACTTTGATATTAGTAAAATATTGTAATAGGGGACTGCTAGTTTGAGCAATCTTGGGAATAATTTTAAACAACTAAAATGCTGGAGTCTTCCTATGTTATCAAACTAGGACTGGATAGTGGCCTGGGTCAATAAAATTCAGTTCTGGACTTTCTCAAATTTCCAGTGTGTTCAGACCTGAAATTTTGGTTTAACCCCAAGGTGGATAACTAGAGTTCAGATTTTAGAGTAGCAGCCATGTTAGTCTGTATTTGCAAAAAGAAAAGGAGTACTTGTGGCACCTTAGAGACTAACAAATTTATTTGATCAAATTTTAATATTCAGAGAGTGAGTGAGTGTTCATCCATCTTTAAACAGTTTAAAAAAAAAAAGCCAACAAATGCAAAGTTGTTGTTTAAGCAAAAGCCTCCCATTTTGTGTGTCCCCACAGCAACTACAAAGAATACTGTATCATAATTTAATCACTCACAGGCCATAGTGTGGACAAAAGACCGTATGACAAGGCTTAAGGAAAGTGACTGGGATAATCCTGTTAAAGAACAGCAATAACTTAGTTTCTTTGGACTGGGGTAACACACACGCTCTGTTAAACTCTACATGGAACTGCAAGTGCCTACATCACCCCAAATTTTATGAGAAGGAGCTGCTACTATCATTCTGGTTTAGTTCTAGTTTATAAACTTGAATCAAGTGCAGAAGAGGAATGAAACGTGTGTTATGGCCAGAACAAGCTGTTGAAAAGGTGCAACCCTGATGTCACTTTTACAGCCAAAAATATATAAATATATTATTTAAATATTCTATTGTTTAAACCTCCCATATGATAGCCTTGAGCCCTAGTGACAAGTGTAACAATTCCAGGAGACATAGTCCCTGCCACCAGCCACAGCAGAAAAAAGCTTTCATTACTTTAGGCTGAAGCAAGCTGAAATCCCAAGAGATAACCAGCTTACAATGAAATTCAAAGTCTACACACTTGTAAGGTTGTTAGAAAAGACTTTGAAGTCAAAAAGAAATTAATGATGACTGAAATCTCAGTTAAAAGTTGGCAGGTAAATATATATTCCTGAATCACACAAGCACCCACGTTTCAGAGCAGGAGTTCCAAAAAACTTCAAAACTAAACAAAAATCCCACTTGTCAACTTGTTCTGTAAGTACAAGGGATCGCTGAGGTTTCGTAAGGGAAAGTTGCATTCTGGGATATGTCAATTAAAATTAAGAATGAAATAACTCTGTGCAATGATGCTGAATGTCTCTCTCGAGACCACAAACCTAAAACCAGCGTTTTTAGATCTGTAATCTTACTTTTATATTCTTAACTCTTCATTTTCCAGCAAATTGATCAGCACAAGTCATAATTCCCTCTGCCACTTCAAACCCTCCACTACATTCCAAAACAGGTTATAATGATATTCGTATCTGCCAGCCAGTTTCTAATTTCGCTTCCACAAGCATAAGTCAGGAGTATCTCCTTCTGAAGTCAGAGGTACACTAGCACAAAATCACTACAAACGACAGCAGAATAGGACCCAAAATCTTTCCAGCTAGGAATTGAATACATTTTCCAATTCACAATAGTTCAGTTCTTTGTTATAACTAAAGTTACATAAATAAGAGGAGTGTGCTGCTAGGTTTTTCAACTAGTATTCTAGGAATATTTGTTATTATTATTAGGAGACCAATACCCCATTTTGCTAGGTAATGTACAGACACAGAATAAAAAGATAGTTTGGAAACTCCTGGGGGCAGGGACTAAGTATAATACAAGAGGCAAAAAGATGGATACAGACAGATGTAAGAGAACAAGTGAACAGTGAGACAATATTAGTCAGTACGACAGGTAGTGGTCTCTGCATATAAACAACATTGTCGAGTTTTTTTGCAAGCATCGCAGCAAAGGAGAGTTTTAAGGAGGATAATGAGTTAGTTATGTGAATGTTTATGGGGAGCAAACCTCCCAAACATATGGGACAGCATGGGAGAACACACAGAGGTGCCTGTTTGAATATTAAAACAGGTGGGTGATGGAGGCTGGCCTCATGAACCAATTGGAGGTAGAGTGGGGATTAAATGAAGAGCTTTAAAAGTGAAAACAAGCAGCTTATGTTTGATGCTATGAAGAGGAGGGATTCAGAGAGAATGGTGACTGTCAAAAGGACAAGCTAGGAAAATGATCTTTGCAGTAGCATTCAGAATGCATACAAGTGGTATTGACAAGCAAGATTGCATTTGTCAAGGCCAGAGAGAAGCATGTTGCAGTATCTGAGACAGGAAATCATGAGTGCTTTACCTGCATGGATGGATAAGGCCATATCGTAGCTGGGGGGTGGGATTATGAGCCTGGGTAGACATACATGTGCTAGTTCTGCTTAATCTAGCAACTAAAAATAGCAATGTGTCCAAGGCAGCATGCAAGGTGGCTCAGACTAGCTGCCAGATTACATACCTGGGGAGGTGGGGGGGTCAAGTGGTATTTTACTCAGCCAGATAACCCAAGCTGCTGTCCATGCCACCTCGGCCACCATGCTATTTTTACATGCTAGTTCAAGCAGAGCTAGAGTGTTTATGTCTACCCAAGCTCAGAATCACACCTCCCAGATGCTGTGTAGACATTCCCTTAGAGACCTTATACAGAAAGAAGATTTGAACATAGGACCTAAGGAGAGGTCTACCATCCAGGCGGAGTCAAAGGTTACAGGCCCAAGTGACGGATAGGATAGTGGTTTTGTCCACAGGAAATCAAGAAAAGAGGTTGTGGAAAGATTAGGAGCTCTGTTGAGCTTAAGCTGGCAGCTAGACATCCACAAGAAGATGTCAGAGAGACAGGCTGAAATTTTAGCTTGGACGGGAGACAGATCTGAAGTAGAGAGGTAAATCTGTAGGTCATCAACATAACATGGTACTTGTTTTGTGTTTGCAGTTGAGATTGCCCAGAGATAAGGTGTAGAGAGAAAAAGAAGAAGGGGCCCAAGGACAGAGCCCTATGAAATCCGCACGGAAAATTGGTGGGCAAGGAGGAGGAAGAGGATCCCAAAGAACACACTGAAGGAGCAATTAGAGAGATAGGAGGAGACCCAGGGGAGGACAGAGTAATGGAAGCCAAAGGGAGGACAAGATTTTAAGGAGGAGGACATGGTCAGCTATGTCACAGGCAGCTGACAGGTCAAGGAGGATAAGGATGGAGTACTAGTTCTGAGCTTTAGCTTGAAGGAGGTCACGAGAGACTTTGGGGAGAGCAGTTTCAATGGACTGCAAGGGGCAGAAGCCAGACTGGAAAGCATCTAGGAACTCCAACTCCATACGGTGATTGTTGACACTGTGTTCAATGAGCTTAGAGATGGAAAGGAAAAGGAAGATGAAGCAGTAGGTGGAAAGGCAACTAGGGTCAAGGATGGGGTTTTAAGATGGGAGAGACTAGAGCATGTATGTATATGAGAGGAAGAGCTAGAGGAGAGTGAGAGGTTAAGGAGAAGAGTAAAGGAGGGGATGAGATGAGATCGGGTCACTGGGGTAAGCAAAGGTGTTAAGAGAAGGGGAGCAGATGAGAAATGTCTGTCTGATGGGAGAAAGAGGAGAGTTGTAGGAGGGAAAGGGGGGAAAAGAGCACAGCAACATGAAGATGTGGTCTTTCTTCCTAAAGTTTAAACACCACTTGAGTAGAAGACATGTTCTGATGACATTTATGAACAGTAGCTTGGTATTAGGGCTCCTCTAAAAGAGCAATTCCATACTATGACCTGCTGACTATGATCTTCTAAACCAAGAAACAGGAGAAGTGCCAGGGCACATATACTGAACTGCATTCCTGTGCATGAGAAACTGCAATCTGAAGTGCCAGGATTGAAAGCCCCCTTGAATACACATACAGAAACCCAAGAAAACATGAATACACTGTCATTAATGAATTTTTAATTGTCACAACAAGCATGTTGGGCACAAAACTATCATCTCTGTTTTACATATGGGAAATTATGCCCAGGGTAGGTTAAGTGATGTCCAAAGTTGTAAAAAGTCTATGGCTGAGCCAGGAATTGAATCTACATTACCTAAGTCCTAGGCTAGTACCTTCACCAGTTTGATTGCACATCTTTTTTAAAAAGACATATTCTAGCTCAACCAGACATTCTGAGCTTGATGCAGAAACCACCTGGTAAAATCCTACGGCTGGTGTTATTCAGGATGTCAGATTAGAGGATCATAATGTCCCTTCTGGTCTTAATCTAAGAATCTCTGAACCACAAGATCATCCTTCCTCAGTAGATGAAAATTTCCCAATATGGACTCCTGTGTCCCAGAAACACACAGTATGGAACATTTTAGAATAGTCATTTACCCATTAAGAAAAACTTAGAGAACCGTGCTGATCAAAATGTAACAATTGTTATCATCAACAGCATGTGCTTGATCTGAAGCTTTTTTATTTCAATAGAGTTGCACGTGTCTCTCTCACAGCTGAATGTGGCCCCAGAACAGTACGCAGTATCTTTAGGTTAACTCACTGAAACATTAGTGGCTGCCAATATAAATAAACCTGAGAACAAATGCTCTTAAAAGACAGACACATTGATATGGTCAGAATAAAGAAAGGAACCTTGTAGGAGGCTCCTCTTAGACAACTTAAAAGTGAATTTCTCACACTAACCCAACATTTTGTATGGTTGCTGCTAGAATTTAAGCCACACAGAGAGAGTTGGTTTGACTGGGACTAGAAATATGTCAATGTTCGTTTAACATACTTTGCCCAGCAACAGTCAGACTTCACCAGCTTGCACTGTACTGCACACATTGTACAGCTTCTTACGTGTGTGTGTGTGTGTGTGTGTGTGTGTGTGTCCCTCTCAGCAATATCACCTTAGTGCAATTCAAAAACAGGTACCTCCAGCAGCACAATGCACTCCTAACACCAAACTAAAGCGATTGTTCATTACCTATGCTGATACTTTCTGCCCATTTGATAATGGCTACTCCACACTTGCCTACAATGGGAAATTGAAGAGTCTGAGATTTTCCTTTTGCTAAACCCTACAGATTTATCCTTCCCTTCCTTCTCTTGAGCACTGGGAAAATAAATAGAATCAACAATTATAAGTGAACCTGGAGAATATTTGGGCTCCAGAATGGTCCTCTTTGCAGCCTGCCTCCTTTGGCTAAAATCACTCAATTTTTCCCTCTAAATTTATTCAGTATAATTTTCATAGTTATTGCAGCTGTGGCTTCTGACAGTCCGGAGATGTTGGAGGCATTCCAGAAGATCTCAGAAATCACCCAAAAGCCTGAAGTTAAACAGGAATGTCACAGCCTTTTTTGTTTGTTTGTTTTTTAAATTGTAAAGAGTGTGCTGTATGCATATATTTGAGGAATTTAAACATATTTAGGTGAAAACCCAGAATCAAGGTCACTGCATGGGGTTATTCTGGATACATAGGCCCGATTCTGATCTCTGTTATATTACTATCATATAAATGACCCTCCAGATGGGAAATAAGTTTGTAATTCATTGGGGGTCTAGTGTGAGACAGGACAGCTCAGTTTGTTTATGCATGGCAGAGCCCTGAGATGCAAATGAAGTTCTTATGCATGCTCAGGATTATTCTGGTATTCAAAATGTAAACCTTTAAAGAAATTAGCGAATTGTGCATGTTTAGCTATTTAAATTTTTTCTTGATGATGTCATTGACAAGGGACTTTACAGTTGTCACTTTCAGGCACATCAATATGTGGGCCTTAGCTGGCTTGTTCTCTGATGCACTTAAAGAAGTAAACCATAAGTACTTACAAAGATTAGAGCTTTACAGACTTGAATGAAATGGAGTTATGCAGTTAAAGAGCTTAGTAAAGGCTATTGACAGTATGTTAAATATTTTAAAGTAGCTGTGGAAAAGAATTTGAAAGGGAAGTTGGTATAAAGCTATATACTGTAGTTCCCACTGTATTGAATTACATCTACTTTATGTATTAAACAATAGACGGCTGAGAGTGAAACACATTCTATCTTTGATCTAGACAGAAGGAAGCACATAAACTTGTTTATAAATTGGTTATACAGGTTGCCGCATTTTTTTATCCCCTTTATGAACCTTTGTTCTGCATTAGCAGAGCATGTCCTAATCCATAAATTGTATTCTTTAAGGGGTTAGAACTTCATCTGTGTAAATTTAGTGCTGTATAGTCCTCTCCCCCGCCATCCTTGGGTAGGGAAAAATTAGGATTTTGCAAAATCCTCTTGGGAAGTTGCCTTCATAACAACCATTATACCCAGTTCTGTTTTCCTTAATAAACAGGGAGTTTAGAGTCCCCAAGGAATGCAGTTCCACTTCTACTTGTGCATTACTTTCTTGCCCACCAGAAAATGCTTCATTACATTTAAGATGATGAATATTACTAACATTGATGGCAGCAGAGACTTCTGTTAGGGCCTAGCTTAGGCCCTGATTCAACAAGGTACTTAACTGCATGCTTAGTTTAGGGCACGTGAATAGTCCCATTGAAGTCAATGGAGCTACTTACAAAATTAGAGTTAACTGTGTGTTTAAAAGTATTTTACTGACTTCTCATAAGCGTGCTGTCTGTCTTATCCCTTCTTGCTAACAGAGCCATTCTCCCAGTGCTCTATAAACTTTAAATTAGGGAAGGAACACGATCTTTATAACTTGGTTTAGAATATGCTCTATATTATTGGCTTCGATTCCAGATGTGCTCAACACGTGTGAAAAACTTGCCATATTCTTTGGGACACCAGAGATGCCCATTTTGGTGATCTTTCCTCCATTTCTAAATCTCTCATGAACCAGAGATGTGGTTTTCATCAGCCTTTCTTCCGAGCACAGCTTCTTTTACGGATCATATATTAATATGCAGTTTACGTAAATGATATTTTTAATAAGGGCAACAGTAATCATTATTTCTTCCTCCTTTTCTAGGATTTTAAATATTGCAGCACAATACTAAATGCTGCAGAAGTAGTATTTCTGGGTTTTTTGTTTGTAAATAAAATATTGCAATATTGCTACTAATTATAGAATTTTACTCTAATGTCCATAAATTAATCCAGGATCCTCAGCTGGCATCGGTTGGCACCTAAAAACTTTCCCTCCAACGCCAGTATTTTATATAGTTGATTTTTGATAACTAACAACATTAGTGAATTGTATTTCACTGCTTCTCTGTAATAAAATGGAATTGTATTTTGTACATTATAATTTCAAAAATTTCAGCTTTATGAGTTCACTTTAGTGTTGATTGGTTTGTGTGTTATCATAGCGTAGCTGTTTCTGTTGAGTTGATAATATTTGAAATTGCTGGAATAGAGCCAAAGAAATTCTTTACTGGTACTTCCTTATCACCGTTTTCTTTTATTGCTGCCAGTTCTTATAAAATGCAGTCATAAATCAGTATTTGAGAAGAAAGGGCCTTCATATCTCATGAGCTCTGCATGACCCCTGAACACTCCTGAAAGAGACATGATTGGACTTCATGGGTGAGATATTCCGCTCTATTGGGTGCTTCACTTTTCTCATTCACTGCTCTTCATGTTTGTGTATTTGGGAAAATAATAGGAACTGCAGATGTAAGCACCTCCAGAAATGATAGTTATGAGACAATATACTGTACCTAATCAGCAGAAAAATGTATCTTCCCTACATTAATAGGTGTCATAATGGCAGTAGTTAAAATGTTCCTTCCAAAACTTGTAAATGCAGTCAATAGACTAACTCAAGACACTGTGCTCTTAAGCCTAAATTCCCTCCATGATAGCTTCAAAAGATTTTTGCACGGTTCACGTGCTATACAGGTCTTTGCAGGATGAGTTTGAAGTACAGTAGAGCCAATGATCAGAAATTCTAGTGAAAGTTTGGAGATGGGGAAAGAGAAAGGTCATCTCTCTTCCCTTGGACCCCCCAAAATTGTGTGAGCAAGTTGGCAGGTTTTTGTTTTTTTTTAAAAAAAGTTTATGCGCTGTTGTCATCTATTAATAACAGCACATTGACGATGAAGCTAAGCACATTAAGAGCTTCCAGGATGCATTTCAGAAGAGATCACACGTATAAAGCTGTCTTAGGTTAGAAGCCTTTCCCCTGCTGTCTAGCACTGACTAGATAACTTGGTGTATATTTAATAAAGTAGATTGGGTCTTTCTTATAGATGCCAGTTTTGTTATTTAAAGCACGTCTGAAGACATTTGGGGATCACGATGATGCAACTACTACTACTTGGTGGTGACTATTCAAATATCCACAAAAGTACAATAAAATATTTTCTGTGAACAAGTTGGTAAGAGAATGGACTGAAGAGGTTACAAGATTATTGTAAATAATAAAAGTTCACATTAATACTGGTAAATGTATACATTAAGAGGAACACAACTGCATTTTATATTTCTCCGTAGCAGTTTAATTTTATCTGGGTTGTTTGTCCCCTTTCCCTCCCAAAATTCTGTTGTATTTCCAGGGGCTAAACTGCATCTTCGTCAAGGCTACACATTTATCTTCTATTTTTATTATGAGATCCTATCGCATCTCATTTCTCTGCTCTTTCCTGTTCAACTTCTCATCAGTCAGTGACAGTCCTGACACCAGCCAGTGGCATAGCAGTACCAGCACTGTGTATTCCTGCATGCAGCTGGCAGCTTTTAAGGGTGCTACCCTGCTTCTGAGGTACAATATGCTTTTTAGCAGGTTATTTCTGGAGGGGAGAAACATTTGTAATTACATCAGAAACACTT
The DNA here is from genome assembly GCF_965152275.1 of Natator depressus. NCBI lineage: Eukaryota > Metazoa > Chordata > Testudines > Cheloniidae > Natator > Natator depressus. The sequence continues at coordinate 16,574,090 of NC_134248.1, forward strand.
CTTGCCATCCATCACTTTTTGCAACAGGAAATAGCAAAAAGGCCTTCTTTGAATGACAGACAGGAAATCTGTAAAAAAAGAGAAGGTCATCTCTTATTTTCTTCAAAAGGAGTAAAAGGAGAAGCAAGGGAATTCTAATTGTGTTTATTAAGCATCAGGAACGACCTTCATATTGTACAGCATCCAAGGTTTAGTGCCTTTATGTATTTTGGTTTTTTACTTAATGTTTCTTCATCAGCTTGGTAAAAACATTAGCATGGGAGACGGAATTCTATATTTACATAAGTTCCCGCCTGAAGACATTATGAAGGTTTTAATCTGCAGGAACTGAAGTGGCATTTATTTGTTTGTTTTTAAAGAAGAGCTCTTTTGCCATATAGGCCACTAACTAAGGGCTAGATTTTCAGAAGAGCTCTGTCCGCTCCCAATGTGATACTTAATCAGATTTTTCAAGAGTGCTCAGCACTCTTGGAAATCCTGCTACTTATTCTGATGCCAAAATAGGATGTGAGCTCTTCTGGACCCAGGTTTTTCCGGTCGCTTTAAATCTGGTGCAACTTGCTTTTGATCTCTAGTACTGTTCCCCCCTTTTTAACTGATGCTCAGCCACCAGTTTTTTCTCTTGGGGGTGGACGAGAAGGATATTGCATGGGATGAGATTCTGCTTTTTATTTTTCTTCTGTAGCAAATGGGACTTTTTTTTTTTAAAAAAAGTCCAGCTAAATAATGCCAACACAAAATATAATCTTTCTGCTTTGCTGTCTATACCAGAGGCATAACAAATATGGTATAAAACTCCCAGAGTCTGACTCCAGTCCAAAGACTTTCCAGAAAAAGAAACATTGATAAAATCATCCATCTGCCACGTACAACAAAGATAGCTACAGAAAGACTTATGTCCACAGTGGCTCAAACGTATGTATAATAATATTATATATTTAAATGTGTGGGTGTTTCTAAAATTACTGCTCTTTAAGCTTTCTTGTGTCCAAAGACACTTGGCTTAAGAGCATTTTGTGGATACTGTTTTGGCAGCTGGAACCACAAAATTGTTTACAAAAGACTCGGGTTCTTCCACCTCCTTCCCCACCCCTTCCTGTTTTTAAAATAGAATGTTTGAGGGAATTTTATTCCTCCCTGAGATATTGGAAATCTAAGGGTTATTTATTTTAAAGAAAATAGACTTGAACTCGGTTTCTTATGGGCATAAACTATAGATAGTAACAATCTCAGAAGTTTAAACTGTTTTCAAGTAGAGTTAGGACATAAAAGTGACATTAAAAACATTGTATGCAATGTTTCTGGTTCCTCAATGGCTTCCCAAGCTTGTTTTCTTAGAATACCAAATAGAAACATGGTATTTTTTTCCCTCCTCATAACTTTGTATTTCATGCTCTGGTAATGAAAATCAAGTTGTTTTCTGATTCATGCAGTGCATTGTAAACAGCAGTAAAGTTTTGTGAATTAGATTGGTGCTTTTTTGTTTGTTTTGTTGGGGTTTTTTGAAGTCATGGAATATAATGCAGCAGGCTCTCTTGTATTCTGTGTGCTGATGATAGTGAAAATATGGACTGTCGTATAGTTCCAGTAACTGCAGTTGAGTTCCACCAAGGACTACAATGGTCATGTCTTGACCACCTGTAGATGTGAAAGATTCCAGGAGATTCTTAAGAGTAGAGGGTTCAGCCTTCAAGTGCTCACCAAACCCTTAACAGGTACAATTACATTGTGGTAACAGTTTCAAGTTCCATTGGTGGCACTGGTCAGGACACAGACAAATGACAGATTGACACAGGGATGGATCTGAGTGGCAGGTCCCAACTTTATTAACTTAACAATGGGAAGGGACACATATGCTCACCCCTTCCCACATCAGGCATTTAACTGGGTCCAGGATGGGATGACAGAACTCCCACCACATAACCAATACCTCAGGATAGACCCCCTTCAGTCTGCCCATGGGACTAAGCTCAGCTTACTTCTGAACCCCCTCGCCCTCCCTCCCACAAGGGGAGTAGTGGATACCAAGGAGGATCTAGGTCTGTATAAGCTTCAAGACTCCCCTTGTCATTAAGGGGACTAGGTCCACCAGTGAAACCCCAGATCTCCTTTACCCTTGGGACCTAGCCCTTTCAGCATTTATCTTCCCCCGACACCAGCCTAAAGTTACAGCTAACTAAATATTCCTATATTATCTCCTGATGTTAGACTTCCTATTCCTACTCTTTTGTCTAACTGTGCCCCCACAACACTGCAAGGAAGGAGAAAAACCCACCAGACCTCTGCCAGTTTAGTGCAATGGAAAAAAAAAATTCCTTCCTGATCCCAAAACAGGTGAACAGTCAAACCCAGAGCTCAAGATACTACCAGTGTGGGAGGAGGGAGGGACAGTTGTGGAGCAAGTCAAAAGGACCCCTGGGAAAACTTTAAATTGGGAAGGAGGAAGCATGAAGGCCAATCAGCACCGCTATTCCCTGCCAGGCAGCCAGTGGAAGGGGAAGAAACCCCCTTCCCCTCAGTATATTTCTACCTGTTTCAGAGGTAAACAGAAGGGACCCAGCATTTCTGGGCTCGTGAGTTCTCCCTTTCCCCAAGCCTCATTAGGAATTTGGCTTCATTGCTTAGTCCCATCAAACATTCTCAGCCCCTTGTACTTGGTTAAATATAAGAGAAAGGAAAGAATAGCCATTTTCAAGCATATAAACAGCAACATTTAAACGATCTTTTTTAACCCCTTCTTCAGTGTGCGGCTCCTCGGAAGAGCTAACCGAGCCAAATACAAACTTGGAGTTTCTAGGCCACGCCCTTTTGAAGACCTGATGCACCAAAAAGACTTAGGAACACTCCAGAGAAAGGAAAGGAGGGGGAAACCTTTAAAATGGCAATGTCCTGAAACTTATTTTCTTATTTCTAATCAAAATTCTGAGAAAAACTTTACTATGAAATAAATGGGCTCTGCAAAATTTCAGGGTGATTTCCTTTTAGTGGGAAAAAAAAAAGAAGGAGATAGGGTATTAAAATATCAGGCTACAACTGGGAGTTACGCTCTGACTTTACTGCAAAGTTGCTACCACCAATTTATTGCTGTTACAAAGCGGGATTAACATATATATAGGTATGTGTTAGGCATTATGGAGTTCGCTATCCCAAAAGTTATCAACTGTCCAGGATTTAATACTTCATAGAAAACTTTTTTTTTAAAAACAACAAATTTTACTTATTAAGCACCTCCTTCTTCAGAGCCCATGCACACGTATTTGTATTACCATAGTGCCTAGGAGCTTTTTACAGGACTTTGTTGGCATGTTTCTATCCTTTTCTCCAGCTATGTTAACACAATTTAATGACAATATTCACTGCTAACAGCAAATCCAGCATTCACTACTGTCCAAATCCTAAGGTTTTACCTGAATAAAAACTAACCTCAGTGAGTCCTGTGTAATTAAGGACCTCAGGATTTGGATTTAATAGATGCCTAAAAAACAAATTTCAGTACTATCTACTCTGGGATGTTGAACCCATTTAAGTGGGAGTGTTCAATATAGACAAGAGCAAACCATGTTTAAATGTGCATGCTAGCCTAGATAATAATCTAGGCTAGAAATTCAACCCCCTTTCTAGCTCTGTCCACACTGGACAAATCATGCCAGAAACCAGTTTAGACAGAAAGATGCTTACAATGAGTTTAAAAACAAAAGCACCTAACTCAGGCTGTGTTTCCGGTAACTTTTTCTTTCAGACTTCCCACTACTGCTACAGATCCACAGCGCTATGCCAACAGGCCACCAGCATTGTAACCACTGCATAATCCAACCCTGCTCAGAGCAAGGCTAAGGTTACATGGTGATTGAAATGCTGGTGAATGCCAATGGCCTAACTACACCACCACCACCTGTGGAGCTCCAGCAGTGTAAGAGCAGCGTTGGTAAGTCTGAAGGAAAAAGGCTAGTGAAAGCAAGGTGTAAAGGGATTCAATCTACTTCAGGCCTTTACCCAACAAGGGGGAAATTAGGTTTAATCGTCAGAAGAAAATAACCTTCTGCCCTCTGATAGAGGGCATGAGAGTCATTGGCTTCTGAAATTGGACAGTTTGAGGTGATTGATGCCTGTGATAAGAGCGTCAGCAGAATATCTATTTGCTGAGGCAGAAAGAAGAGGCAAGGTACAGGCCTGAATGGTATTGTGGCAGAAGAAACTATGGGCTGGTCGACACTACTGCTTAAGTCGATATAATTTATGGAGCTCAGGGGGGAGGGAGGAGGCACACTCCTGAATGAAGTAAGTTACAGCAACCTAAACGCTGTCCTCACCGGCAGTATGTCGGCGGGAGACACTCTCCCGTCAGCACAGCGCATCTTCACCAGATGCGCTACGGCGGTGTAGCTGTGCTGTTGTAGTGCAGCAATGCAGACTTAACCCTCCCCCTCTGCTGCCACCTCCTCCTCTACGGAGGATGAATACAGCAGACAATAAAGCAGTTGCAGCCACAGGGAATTGTGGATTTTGATATTTGGCCTGAAGTTAGTGCCTGATCCAGTGTTTGGAGCCAGTGATAGGCCTGAAGCAACATCCCATACCTAGATTTCAAATCTGAGCCTCAATGTCAAATCACTAATGGCCAAACCAAAACTCTTCACTCTTCTCTGAGTCTAGTTTTAATTTAAGATGAGTTTTCCTTTAATAATCTCAATTTCCATATTCTATGCAACTGCACAATAAGTTACCTAGACAACAAGCAGTTCAAGAACCAGCACAATTCTTAAAATAAAGAGCCCTCTAATTCCCACCTACAGTACCACCTGCAAGTTACACTGCAAAGTGACCTCAATCAACCCAGCATCCATGTTCCATCCAAAAGAAGGGCAGAGGAAATAAAATCTATCTATCCATCCATCCTAAACATGCAGAGGGTCACCTAAAATTGAGGCCATAACACTATCTTATTTGGACAATGAAAAGAGATTTACATGGAGAAACTGAAATGTACAACTGATGCAGTTAAGGGTAATATTCCATTCCTTTCTATGTTCTGTTTCCCTCCCTGCCCATCCAGAAACACACAAGTCTGTTCATCTCAGATGTGCCTTTTTGGTAGTTAGCGTTCTGCTTCCGACCTCCAGCTTTTTCCTCCCAGTGGAAAAATATCCAAGGAGACAGGTTTCTGTTGCTAACTTTGTGCACATCAACAACCAATCACATGTAATTCGACAGCCACAATAGTTTCAGGTCAAGCAATATAAAAAGGTAAAACACCATTCTTTCCTCTCTGAAAAGTCCCCAGGTGGTGTACAACACAAGAAATACAGACAAGCAAGCACCTAAACATGATAGGAATCCTACCATCTCTAGCAGAAAGGTCAATGGCTGCAAGAACCATCTGTATATCACTAATCATGCAAGGATTCCCACAAAGCCCAGGAAAGAGAGTGACTTTTTGATACCCTGGTTGCTTTCAGAAATCCAATTCAACTGTGTTACTAAGATGCATGGACAGCTTCTAGCTGAGATAATCAAAGGAAGCTGAACCACCACCACTTTGAACATGCTAGCCCATATTAATGCACATGAGTATCATCTGCAGGTTTTGCTCCTCTTATTCCAGGAAAGCAGAAGTCTACATGACCTTTATTTATATTTCACTTGCAAATGCTTTGCCCTGCAATGCCCAAAAACACTCCAAGGTAAGGCAGAATGTTTGAGTTTTTCCACAATAGTTCCACAACATTTTCTAATATTATGGGCCAGAGGGGTTTGTTTAAACCAACTTCACTCTATTTTTGATATTGAATGTACCAGAAGGTTATGTTAAAACAAAAGAGAAAGCAAAGGAACGCTGAGTAGAGAACAAACCTTTAACAATGGCAGAGGGTTGGGGGTTTTTTGGTAAATAAAGAACATTATTTCTAGCTATTCAGTGCTAAAGAGTGCCCTGGATTTACTGAACCTTGTTGAAGGTCAAAGTAAACAATAGCTTGCTTTTGGGGGAGGTTCAATAGTTAACACAAAAGACAAAAGCAAAATCTCTCTCCAATAGTCTGTTAGAAAAGCAGCTTCGATTTCTCCTCTAACCCTCTGATTTAAAAAAATAAACCCCAAAGCTCCCTCTCTACCAGACAGACACTCTAACCAACCAACCAACCAAACATGCATAAATAAATACAGATGATGTATAGCGGACCTGTGGGAGGAGGAGGGAAGCAATGTAAGTTTCACACTAACCTGTTTGAGTTCTGCCGGCATTCATGAAAGGTGGCAGTTTTACAGTCCCTACCAGGCAAAGGTCCAGATTATGGCAGGCTCTTTGTGGATCCAGCTCTTTGGCTTGACAGCCCGGTTCATTTGCCTTTCGAGCCTCTTTTCTGAATGAGCCCCCCTACACACACACACCCACCCTTTGTAATCTGATCGATTGCAGTTTGAGAGCTTCTCGGCAGCCTATCTACACGTACAGCCGTTCCAGAGAAGAGAACCCACAATCAAAGTTGCTCTGAAGAAAAACTCGTGATAGTAGTAGAGCGGGGGGGGGCTTCTTCAGATGGTTGATTTCTCTCCCAATCCCCTGGAGAAAGCAAACCTGATCTCCGCGTGCCGCTGCTCCTGCTCTTCCTACCGCAGCTCCCAGTCCCTGAAAACTCAGTCCTCTTTGGGGGCGGAAACTGACAGACAGCCACAGCTGGAATCTCCAATAAAGCAGCACTAGCCACACCCAGCAAGCAGCAGCCTGAGAGAGTGAGACACACAGGCTGGAGCCAGTGTAAAACAGCGGGGGGAGGGCGTTTGTACTGCTGGGATCCTGCATGCTGTTCTTCCAAGCGCCACAGCCTTACAGGGAAAAAAAAAAAAAAAAAAAAAAAAAAAAAAAGCAGGCTTCCTTCTCTTACTATAAAGGGATCGTGGCAGTTTGAAATCTTTACTCTAGTCAGTTTTTTATAAAACAGTTATAAGTAGTTTCAGGGGCTGCGCCTGCCTTCGAGCGGCCCTCGCCAATGGTTTTATTTAACAGTCACATTTTCCCAATTTAAAATCTCCCCCCCCCCCCCCCCCGCACCCTTTGCTTTTGCTGCTGTGCGAAGGACCCGCACAAACCCTGGAACCTGTGAAATGGTTATACACTAGAGTCAGCACCAAGTCACCCATTCAAAAATCCCACCCATTCCGTATTTTTCCTTCTATTTTTTCCCAGTTATTTAAGGAGGTTACTTGCAAGAAGAATAAATACAGGTTGTTTCCAGACAGGAGAGAGATTGTTACAGCTAATGGGGTCTCAGCCTCAAAGTAACTTCTCCAAAGAACACCGCTCAACCTGAAAAGGAGCTGAGCAGGTTTCTTTACGAACTAGGAGGGGTCTCAACATTTTATCAACTTGAGTAGGGAAATCCTTGTTTGCAGTTCGCTCACTTTGGACCATGAAAATAAATAGACTAGCCAGCACTCATGCAGTAGCACAAAAGGAAAATCATCCATTTTTAATCAGTCTCCTCCCCTCTTAGATTCCCAGCACAGGAAAACTGGGATTTGCAATTAACTAAAATCCTCAAATTATTTTTTTTAAACCATTTTATACACACATGGGAGTTACTACCAGGTACTGCCATAATACACACATATGCATGTAAAACACAATAATTTTGCACTTTTGGTGGTACATTATTTCAGCAAAGAGCATTAGCTGTGCTATAGTTCATATTTTTCCTGCTCAGTAGAAAAAACACAGACTTTCCATCCAGATATTGCATGATTTTGATATTCTTAATGTAAACAAGCTGCCCTAACTTATACACCTGCCGTTTAACAAAATATCTCAGTTGCTTTGCTGAAAGCACAGTTACTGAAAAGGAGAAGTATCCTCCCATACCTCTCAGGACTAGGCTCTGGTCCCTCTTCCTGCACCTTGCAAGGAACTCAAAAGCACATTAAGTCTCCTGGGAAAGGCTCTTTCCTTGGAAACCTACCTTAGTTAGTGTGACCACTTTATCACCTGCTGACCCACAACAGGGGAAAGGGACAACACTTAACTGGCATTTTGACACTGGAACCCTGCCCTTCAGAGGTAAGCAATCAATGAGGTTTGAGTCAGCCAGCTAAGCCCTGCCTCCAGTGCTAAATAACTGGCATTGCTCTCAGTGACTAGCCAATGGGTTGAGGATATTTCTCCTCTTTCATATTAGCTTCCTGCAGCAAACTACCCGTGCAATAAATAAATCCACCACTCTAACAGCCAGTGGCCTAAACAATGGTAATTAGGGATGAATTGCTAACTGCTCTGCTGGGCACCAGCCCCCAAATTAGGGAGTGATCATGGAAAACAGGGACAACTACCAACAGCCTCTGGAGCCAGCTACCAAACAGAGAATGAGAAATTAGGGTCACACTTAAATATTCTGCATTTTCAGAGCATGCGTTTTCACACAGCAAGCTTGCTTACCCGCACAATTTCTCATACATCTCAGCCTCAATTCTAGAAAATGCTTCCAGTGTTACCAATAGGGTTACCACTTTTGAAATGCAACCCCCGCCCCCCGCACACACAAGCAAACCCCCCACAACCTCAACCCCCAACCACAAGTCAACTCCGTAACTCCCCCCCTTCAACGGCCACTTAAGAGTACCTAGAGAGATAACATATATAGGTAAGATTGATAACATTGAACATCACCTCACTCTCCTATGACTCAAACCCTTTCTCATACATGTCGGTGGGCAGACAGCTGCTGTATTTTCAACAGTTTTGATCTGTTACCGCTTAAACTGCGGAAGTGGGAACACTGCAGCATCTTTAACTGGACATAGAAACTTCTAACATTAGATATCCCAGTGCATTGTGATAATAATGCAAATCCTTAGACCCACATGGAAAAAAAACAAACCCTGGCAGGTTAAATTATTTTTCTGGCAACTGGCACATCCATAAAAAAACTGGCCAAGCTGGTCAAATATTGGCCAAGTGGTAACCTTTGTTACCAACCTGTTAACTAACATCAATTGTAAGCTAAAAATAAGAAAGAGGTGTCTCTCATAATAATGTTTAAAAACAGGAAGGAACCAGAGTTGTAACTTCAGCTTTTCTCTTACTATCGAGAAATGTCAGAGTTAGAGCTGGACACTAGAGCTATGGGACAACTGTTTTTGGCTTTGCATTTTAGGGGCCAGAGAACTGAGCAGAACTATGTAGCTTTATTTTACAATTACTAATATCACAATTAACATCACAAAGGCTCCTCTGGTTGACAGCAATGGTAGATGCTGTGCAAAATTTCATCCCAATCTAAAACTTTTGTTATCTGTGCCACCTCAGTTTGCTCCAACAGGTGAGAAATGTTCAGAGTTCATCTAACATGGAGCAGTTTAGATTAGAGGCAGGTTGGCAATGGGCTTTGAAAACATCCTTAAAGGTCATGGCAAGGCACAAGAAGGAATGCATCTTACTAGCACAGGAGGGACAGGAGGAGACTACTCCTTTAGTTAACTAAATAAAAGAGTTCAACTTCTACTGAGGCCACCCTGGTGTAGAAAAGTGCCATTCATGTCAGAAACATACAGGGATATGTGCCAAGGATATGGGCCTGGGCCTTTATAATGTTTTCTTTTATTGAGTGTAAAGTCTATATCCATAGAGCATTGAAACAGCTACTCTTGAACAAAAGCCAACACAACCGAAAATTTCAGGCATGACCCTGGCAGCTCTGACTCAGTAAGCAGTCTCCCATGTTGTCAGATCTGAGATATTTTTGCAGGTCTTGTGATATTTGGTATTTTTCTTAAAGCCCCAGCTCCTGGAGTCATGGTAGTATATAAGAATCTCAGTGTTTATTTTAAAAAAGTTTGCCTCCCTTATGGTTCTGAAGAAAAGCTTGAAAATATGAACCCCCAAAGGCTCAAAAACCAGAAGGCAAATCAAAAACCCAAAATGTATTTCAGGTCTCAAAATTTCTAAGCCAATCTCATGATGTTTTGAAGGCTCAGGTCATGAATTTTTGAACACCTGGGTTGGCCAATACTGAATCTGATGCTGAGAACAGTGGAACTACTCACTTGAAGAAGTGTTTGCAAAATTGGGGCCTTAAAGGACTCATTATGAACTTTACATTTTGGCAACAGGCTGCCTGTCCTTTGCCATCTCAGTGTTGATGATCGCTCACCTCTCTCATTCTAAGGGTTGCTTTTTGCCCCTATTCTTTCTTTCTACACTCCTCAGCACTTCGTTATTTTTTCTTTTTAACGCACCACCTTTCTTCCATCTGCAACCTTTTTTCTCTTTTAGCAATTAGAGGGGAAAATGGGAGATTTAAGCTCTATCCCAGTGCAGGATTTTCTTTAGTACTGTAAAGTCTGTCCAGGTTTTTTCGCAGGCTTGTCTTAAATGTCACAGAGAGAGAGGTTTCAATCACTTGATCAGAGACTATATCACAATAAGATCTTACCATAATGGTTTTCCTGGTGTTTAGCCCAAAATTTCCTTTTTTTAATTTCATCCCACTATCCCTAGATATACCCATGTGAAAATCTTCCCTATCACCACTGCTGGTGTATGGATTCATCTGCTCAGGAGTAAAAGTGAAATGGTTTACAACTCTGCCTGGAGTCACAGCATATGACTTCAGTGACATGTAGATTCCATAAAGCCAGCAGAGCAGGAGCTCCCAAAGCAGCTCAAGAACCCTGGTTTCCCATAGAGACAGAAACATCAGGGTTGCCTTCATAACACTGAATACCAGTCAGCCTTTTTTCATTACTTTAGTGTCATGGATAAACCGGTTTCCTTTGTTCCATTTAATATATACAAAAAAGCAGCAAAGAGAGTCGGAATACTAAGTATTGGGGTATATTTGTGTGGGACATTGCTCAGGTGATGGGTCTTTTGTGGGATATCTTTAATTTGTCAAAATTCAAAGTTTCATTGGGAGAAGGTGATTGGTTTGGTTTATTCATTTTTAAAATGCTAAAAGCCGTTAGGCATGTTACTCGCTTCTGATCTAGTGTAAATTTCTTTTTATTAAAAAACAAAAACTGTTTTTGAATCGTAATGGCAAAGAAAAAAAAGAACCATCTGAAACAATTCTACATTTTCTTTTTAAAAGAATCTTTTGAAAAGAGGGTTAAGGTTTCCTGGGTAAAGGCCTTGTGTGCTAAGTTTTAGTCCTGAGCAAATTTCCTGCACTTGAGATACTCACACATGAAAACAGACTGGCAAAGGAAGGGAACAATTAATGGAAATTCAAGTGCCACCTTTAACTGTATTGGCCTAAAAACACAACTATGTCTTTAGCTAAAGATACATCTTCATTTTAAGTCCTGTTCCTAAAAAGCACTTAGGCAGCATTAAGTATCACTTTCCGTCACCACAGCTATAGTTAAAAGAATATTTTGTTCAGCCCAATAAATGGGCAGTTTAAAAAGGACAGAAGCTTTTTACCATGAATAAACTATGCTATTTATTTTAAAATAAAGGCTGTAATTACACTTGGTATTCAGCCTCAGGCTGCTGATGGCCATCTTCAGGCAAAGGGGGCAATTGCCCAAGGGCCTGGGCGGGCCGCAGGGCTCCTAGGCGCGTGCGGGGTGGTGCCTGTGGTGGCAAAGGCAGCTCGGCGGGCGTGTGGAAGCCCTGGTCGTGCCGGAAGAGCACACCCAGCAGCACAGCCGGCAGCTCGCTGGGCACCAGTGACGCAGCCAGCAGCAGCTCACTGGGCACAGCACCGCCCAAATGTCAGGAGGACCTTTCTAGGGGGCCCACTGACTGTTCTGCCCTCGGGGCCCAGAATTGCTGTCAGCGGGCCTGGCCATCTTTGGCCATTCTGTTCTGAGTTACACCAGTGTATGTCCCCTGACTTCAGTGAATTATTCCAGACTTGCAACAGTGAAACTAAGGGCTTGTCTTCACATAGAGAAGATACTATTACACTGACAGGAGAGCTTCTCCCATCTGCATAGTTAATCCACCTCTCTGAGACGCGGTAGCTCACCTGTCAACATAACTCTGCCGACCCGGGGGGGTTAGGTCAGTATAACGATGTCACTCAGGTTTGTCCATTTTTCACATCTCAAGTGACATACTTATACTGATACAGGTCTGTAGTGTAGACCTGGCCTAAGAGCAGAATCTAACCATAAGCATGACGTCACTTTTAATAAGATGACCCAGGCTAGCAACAGATTCAGTAATTCAGCTATGTCGATTGTAACCCTCAATTTCATTTACAAACTCCTTTCACAATATAGGTACTTTTTGCGCTTTCAAGACAGCAAAAGTGAACCAAATGGGAGACGTGAAGATTTGAGAAAACTGGCTATACAATTTATGTATTCTGGCTTATATTATGAAGTTGTTACCATACAGATTGTTGTATCACTGAATGCCTCTTTATAAATGTGGAATCCACCATTGATTAACAGGGTTGTATTGTGTCTCTGCCAGATGTGGGACAACAGTGAGTTGTTAGAATTTAATGGCTGTCTATGTAGGCGGAAACAATTGAATGACAATGGATTAGTGAGATAGGTTCTGGTGACTATGGAGAACAGCAAGGTATTTCACAATAGCAAGGGAGTCTAACAAAAGATGCCTATTTTCAACTATTAATAGAACCTGTATGATTAAAATGCAATGAATCAAGATGAGAATCAGTCATGCCAAACTCGCTTAAAAAAAAAATGCAGAAATTGGGCTTGTTTTTGGCTTCCTTGGCTTGAGAGTTGCTTCTTGGCTAGTTTTTGGCTTGCAGCTTGTTGCTTGTTGTAGCTTGTTGCTTTTTGCTTTTTTTTTTTTTTAATCAGCTCCCGTCAAGCCGGGACAAAGGGGGGCAAGCAGGGACACGGGGGGGAGAGAGTCAGGGTGCACAGCGGGCCCACCACAGACCCTGACTGCACGCCGGGGGGATCTAGTCACATAGAGTGTTGGTTGGGGTTCTTAGGGATTGGCTTATTTTGGCCTTGTTTTGAAATGGGATTAGCTTGATTTTTGGCTTATTGTGAAAGTCGGGGTGTTTATTTACTACATGAAAGTTGGCTACTGTGAAGAGAATATGTCCTTGAAATACTAACCACATAGGAACTATGCTTGCAAACTTAAATTGTCATAGGAAAATGAAAATCATCATTCGCCTTCCCCCAAAGGACAAGGACCAAGCTCTCAGCAATTTAGTGACTAACTTTTTTAGTTTAAAATACTTTCTCCAGGAGTAACCTACTATTAAAAATTCATACAGTGACTTGACTCAATACAGGCCATGCCTGTGATTCTCAGTCGGTAATGCACTTGATCCTAATGAGTTGCTCCTGCAAGGTGCTAAGTGCTCTCAACTCCAGCTGACTTCAGTAGAACTTAAAATTTTCATACTGGTAACCTCCGTACAACAGGCTTTTTATATGTCATGCACTCTGGTCCTATGGGTCCAATTCTGGTCCCACTGAAATCAATGATAATGCTCCCATTGATTTTTTGGACATGCATTTTCACTATCTGACTTCTTGCATTAATTTAGAGCCCACTCCTGTGGGGCTAGATTCTGCCCTGTGCACTGTCAGGAGTGCAAAAAGGATTATAAAAGAGCCATGCAATCTTTGGGGTCCCCAGCAGGAATTCTAACTGACTCAAAGGGCCCCAGGGAGTACACACCAGCACACCTGCCGCACCACCTTTGGCCTTGTGATGACCTCTCCCCATTTCAGATATTACCAGCAGTGGTGCCCTAGGAGGAAGCAGGTATTATAAACCCTGTTGGGATTCTGGCTAGTCCCAGTAGAGGGGCAGAGAGTGTGACTTTCTTGTGCATCCATGCAAGAACTGATCAAAATCTGATCCAGATAATTTCCTGGAAAGTCAACGAGATGCCTCTCATGAGTAACAACTGAAGGATCAGCCCCTACATTTTTAGGGTGTCAGCTGAGTTTAGACGAGGACTAAACCCACACTGGAAAATTCTATCACATTTGACAGTCTGCTCAATACCAGCAATAATGCAGCAGCATGGAATAAATATCCCTGGATCCCTCCTAAAGTGGGAGTTTTGGCACTGAAAGAGCAAAATAGCATTGCAGACCTCTGTAGAGCAGTTGGAAACCAACAGTGATCTTGTTTGCACCTCACCTTATCTGTGAGGAAAGAATGCATGTCACTTTCCACTACTGTCAATCCCTTAATATGAGCACAAATATTTTAGTCCCAGGGAAAGAAAAGCATAAACTTCCCTACAGCCAAGGGGCCCTGTGGACAGTAGCTAGATAGAATGAAACTTGACACACCAGGCAAAAAGGGGACTGCTTGCAGTCTGCATGGGGAGGGGATGGAAGGAGCAGAAGACTCCTCAGGTACTCAAGCAAAGCCTCAGTTTAGATCAGGCTATACTTTTTTCCCACTGCTGTGCTACCTGTAATTATATGTGCAATTCTAATACATCTATCACCTGTAATAACAAGATGACAGAGTTGGCCCCTAAATTTCAACAGTCAAATTCTACAAACCTATACTACTCTAGTTTAGGGCAGAGAATCTTAGTAGATATGCTTTGTTGCCTTTATCAAAGGAATTGATTAATCTCTGTAATTTGGAAACAAAAAGCAAAAACCGTGATCCAGTAGCTTACTGAATTTGTCAAGAACCCTACATGCTATTTGGGTCAGCAAAATCAATGGGCTTGATGTTACACAGGTGTAACACTACTGATCGAAGCGGTGGCTTTTTTCTCAGAAAACATCTGCACTAACTTCTTCTTCTTGTAGCTTTGCATTTCTGCGGTGTGCTCTGCTGTCCTTTTCAGCTTATCTTTTGCTTGAACCCCGGCCTTCAAGCAAAGGCAGCTCGGCAGGCGTGTGGAAGCCCTGGTCGTGCCGGAAGAGCACACCCAGCAGCACAGCCGGCAGCTCACTGGGCACCAGCGACGCAGCCAGCAGCAGCTCGCTGGGCACCAGCCAATGCAGGCACAGCATCACCCAAATGTCAGGAGGACCTTTCTAGGGGGCCCACTGACTGTTCTGCCCTCGGGGCCCAGAATTGCTGTCAGCGGGCCTGGCCATCTTTGGCCATTCTGTTCTGAGTTACACCAGTGTATGTCCCCTGACTTCAGTGAATTATTCCAGACTTGCAACAGTGAAACTAAGGGCTTGTCTTCACACAGAGAAGATACTATTACACTGACAGGAGAGCTTCTCCCATCTGCATAGTTAATCCACCTCTCTGAGACGCGGTAGCTCACCTGTCAACATAACTCTGCCGACCCGGGGGGGTTAGGTCAGTATAAAATACTGACACTCAATTACCGACACAAAATACAGCAGACAGCAAACTTCCTTATCAAAAAATAAATTAAAAAATCAACACTTGCTTATTTTTAATTTCTCTGTTTCAGCTGGCTCCAGAAAAATAAGTGATGAGAATTTTAAAATGAAACATTCAGTAGTTTTGTTTTCGCAGGTTGGTTTTGCTTGAGCAGCCAGATGCACGTTTGCACAGTGGAAAGAGATTGAAGTGGGGTTACTCTTAACTTGGTTGATTAATGGCATTTTGAGCTGGGTTTTCAAGTTGTCCTGACAAAGACAGCCAGTTTGGAATCTCTCAAGTCTTTCCTCCCTCATGTTCCCTTAAACCCCTACATCTCCCTAATGCCTTGGTTAAGTTAAAACAAAGGCAAAGCAAGAACTAAAACTATTTACGGATTCAAGGATGATATAGGATGTGGACATGCCTGTGTTGGAGAAATTTATTTCAAGTGTTCTCACTAGTTCTAAGGCAAAAGCCCTAGTGTGGCAAGAGTCTGGACCTGTATTACTACTATGTAGTACCATGTTAGTTAAACCTGCGAAAAGGCAAGTCTAATCAAAACGGCAGTAACAAAAGCTCTTCGGGCTAGAGCACTGACAATTGAAATGGTGGGAATCTTTTTTTTTAGAAATAGCCTGATCTACAAATAGCTTTTCTACTGCTTTTACTATCCCAGTTTGGAATTGTTAAAGCAGTAAAATTCCCAGAATGGGGATGCAGTTATACCAATCTAAGGCTCTTTTATACTGGTATAACTGCTTCCAATCCACACTCAGGTTTGTACTAATTTAAATATTTCAGTCAAAAAAAAAATCAGAATCTGTGAGGTATACAAACCCCACACTGGAGAACAAGGGGTTAAGGTGCTGCTCTAGGCTTAGCTAGCTCCACCCCACCACATCTGCAAGGCACAAGCACAGACTGGAGGAGTTGTTTAAAAGGGGAGCAGAACAGCTGGCTTGCGGGCAAGTGAGGGAAGAGAACAGACCTTCAACCCTTTGCTCCGGAGGGAGGAGCTTCCCAGACAACCACTGCCTTAAACCCCCTCCTTGAGGGAAGGATGGGCCAGATTGTGACACATCTGAGAGGGAGTCATTCCCCTCTCTCTTATTAATTCAGTTTCTTTGCATTAATTCCCCTTACTTTTTTGTTTATGGACTACCCCAGAAGTGAAGAGACTTTTGAAGTGATCTTGGCTGGAGGACCAAGTACAGGAAGAGGCAGGCCATCACAGGCGCCAACTCTGTGGGTGCTCTGGGGCTGGAGGACTCATGGAAAAAAATAGTGGGTGCTCGCCGCCCCTTCCCCCCCACGCAGCCCTGGCAATCAGCTCCCGCCACGGACAGCAGGTATAATAGGAGCCTTCCCTGGCGCAGCCACCAGAGGGCCACGGTGGCCCTGCCCCCTTCCCTGAGGCCCTCGCACCCACCACCGGCTCCAGCTGCCATCACCTGCCTATCTGCACTCCACCTCCCCACCCCCGCAGGTCCTGATGCTGATCAGCACATCGCTTCTCCTTGGGGCGGGGGAGTGAGGAGGGATGTTGCAAGGAAGCGGCAGGCGCAGGGGTCTGGCAGGGGAGTGAGGTGGCTTCACTGGGCATTGGGGCCACTGGCTGTGGGGCGGGAGGGGTGCTGGCTCTAGTGTCCGGCATTCGGGTGGGGGCCAGCTCAGCCTCAGGTGGGGAGCCGCCTGGAGTGGCACGCAGCCCGGCACTGTGGGGGCTGGCCCAGGGTGGGCGAGCCAGGGCTCCTCTGGTCGCAGGGGGCCTCAGGGCTACTCCTGTTATGGGGGGGTGGGTTGCGAGGCTCTGGCATGCGGGGAGGCAGGGCCTTGGGCAGAAGGGGCGGGGCTGGCTGGCTAGCCTCCTCAAAGTGGGGGTTCACCCGCCGCCTATGGCTCCCACCTGCCAGCGGGCCCCATCGATCAGCTCCTTCCCCCCCAGCACCTCCTGTCCGCCGGGTGATCACCTGTTCAGGAGTGCAGGAGGCACTGTGGAGGAAGGAAGAGGTGGAGAGAGGGGGCAGAAGAGTTGGGGCAGGGGTGGGAAGAAGCGGTGTTGGGGTGGGGGCTTGAGGGAAGAGGTGGAATGAAGGTGGGGTGTGGGGCACAGCAGGGGTCAAGCACCCCCCCGGAAATTGGAAAGTCAGTGTTTCTGCAGGCCACTGCAGAGGTGGAGAGGCCATGGGTTGGAGACCCTCAGCAGAGACAGAGCTGCTATGTCACACCTGGCAATGAGTCAACCCATTCATAGAACCCTACGTGAAATAGTAAAATCTGTATGGCACCTGGCCTTAGTGAATCTGTAATAACCCTTTAAAAACAGGATAATCACAAACCCTGCTCCAGAGAAATGCTTCATTCAGTTAGTGACGTTTAAGAGAGCAAATTACTCTGTGTTGTATAACAAAAGGTACAAACAAGAGACTCAATCCTACCCTCAGATGTATGGGCATGCAAAGGTACTAATGCATTTGCACAACTGCTAAGCGGTGCTGGTTTTACAAGACAGGCATACAGATGCTCATCATTGGCCTAAGTGCAGGATCAGGCAGTTAGATGAACAAAAACATGAATAAAATCAGATGAGAGCATTAAGTAGTAACTTAAGTGTAATGTGATAGCATCCTGATAGGGATGCAATTTGCTCTGATACACTAATTAAATTAGAGGGACACTTTCAAAATGGTGCACAAGGATTAGTTTCCTAACTCCCATCAATAGCAAGAGCCACACAGCAAATCCTAGAGCACTGCTTTGAAGATGTAACTTATTGCCCATCTTTGCACCTTTTCTTTGGGTGTTGGGTTTTTACATGGTGTGATCACAACCCCAAAAGTTTACAAGATGAAATAAATCTTTGAAGCTGTGGAGCTGCTGGACTAACACTGAGCCAGACAATAGTTTAAGGTTATTTGATCAAAATGTGAAAAACCCAGTGTTTGTATATTGTGTTACTTTGCCACTCCACTCGGGGAAAACAGCCATTGAAAACAAAATCAACGTACTAATTGTATTTATAGTTTCCGATCCTAGGTCTCCTAAGACAGCTCATCATGAACAAAACACATGCTGGGAGGAATAGGTATAGAATCACCACACAAGTTCCCCTACACCCACTGTTCAGTCAATATTCACTCCTTAGCAATGTATGCCAATTCCGTGTTCTCTACACAACACTAAATCCAGTTTTCCTTCCCCAGTGGGAACTATTATTTCCCATGAAACAGCATTCCATAAAGCACAGTAGAGATCTACAGAACTCACAGTAATAACACCATCAGTTTAAACAGCAAGAATGCAAATGGGTGACAGAGTATTAACATTCTAAGACACAATGTGCCTCACAGTAAATTCATGTCCACATTTCTTTTAATACCAGGTTTTGTAATTCTATATATTGTATTTGCACATTCCATTTTGGGTATAAGCTACCTGCCAGTGCCCTAGCCAACTGTTAAAGAAAATTCTAAGCTCTATTTGTAGAGCATTCACGAAATAAAGGTTAAAAGAATGAGAAATCAAGGTCAAAGCCATGAAAGGTTATTTTGTCAATTTTAAGTCTTTTCAAACTCCATTTTAATGGTCTCAATTCAAAGTGCAGGAGGGACAGTCCTGTGGGCAAGGCACAGGACACAGAGTTAAAAAGATCTGGGATCTACTGCACATTATTGCACAGAGTCTCTGTAAAACCTTGGGCAAGTCAATTAGTTTTTGTGTCTCAGTTTTCCACTCTGTAAAACACGGATACTTGCCTACCTTGCAAGAGCGGGAAAACACTTTCAAATCCTTGTAAAGCACTGCAAGATCACTGGAAAGAAGACTGGAGAGATCAAAGTATTGTTGTGTTGTAGTCATTGGGATAAGCTAGCCTGACTGAGAAAACGGTGCTGTATTTTTTTTTTAATGAAGCATTAACATGAATGGAAGTTGTCAGTGTACTGATAGGGGCAGGAGCCTTTGAATGTGAATATTTTTGGTCAGATCTCCAGTTGATGTGAATTGCCCTAGCTTGATTGAAGTTAATGCCAATGTATACCAGCTAAGGATCTGGCCTTTTATTGTTATAAGTTTCATGTCTGTGAGCTGTTTTTATTAAAAAGAATGTTCTTTAATATTAAAATATTATGTGCTCGGAATGGTTAGCCGCGATCCAATGACAATATTGCTCCTCTTTGCAGTTCAGGGTGCTATAGTAAAGACCCTATACATGTGCACTTTCATATCTTTTCTCTATCGTACCACTGCTCACAGTAGGAACTAAGTTGAAGTTTGATTTGAAACAAAGTGAAATAGAAGCAGGCAGATTAAATAAAATCCCTCACACATGAAGGGTTTTAAGGTTTATCGAGCTTAGAAAAAAAATCACATCATCACTGGAGTCTTTAACATTTGTGAAAGAAACAAGATACGCTCTATTCATAAATACCATACTTAAAAGGTTATTGTGCTATGTCTGCACTGGTAAAAGGATAAAATGGCCACATCCATCTGTGCTGCCAGTACTCTGACACCTTGGGACATCAAACTACCGAGTCATCTTTTTACATTCTTGTCTTCTACAGCAACATGTAGGGAAGCAAACAAGAATGCCTGGACAGCTGGCTCTGCTCATTTGAGGGCAACTGGATTTCAGTTTTGGTAACATATAGCCAGGGCCAGTCACATAGCTTCTAGTGCCCAAAGCTACAGAAGAATACACTGACCTCAATGGAGCTAGAGGTGGTATGGGTTTTAGCAAGAATTTCTATTAACAGAATGAACACTGTAAGATTAATATGCACTTAAACTTTACACTATTAACGTGTTGTAGGGCAGGAAAGGCTTCCTATGCCATTTTTAAGGGTTGCTGTGATACTGGCAGACCAGGTGACAGCTCATGCAAGGCCCCTAAGCCTGACTGAACACTGACAAATGCATAGCTGGAAACCAGTCTGGGTTACTGTGTGTTAGTATTGTTAAAATAGGCATTTGATTTATAAAAATGTGTTACTCTATGAAATGCTTGTAAGTTGCTGCATGAATTAATTTCACTTACAAAATCTGTATCCCAGATTAAAAGGTAATATTTAAGTGTTTTCTCTGAGACTGTGAAAGTTTTTGCTCTGATACTATAAACTCCCCAGTCGGGGGGGAAGCATTAACAAGTCTTAAATATTATAGGGATGGTCTAGATCAGGGGTGGGCAAACTTTTTGGCCTGAAGGCCACATCTGGGTATAAAAATTGTATGGTGGGCCATGAATGCTCACAAAATTGGGGTACAGGAGGGGGTGAAGGCTTTGGCTGGGGGTGTGGGCTCTGGGGTGGGGGTGCAGGCTCTGGGGGTGCAGGCTCTGGAGTGCCGGAATGGGGCAAGCCCCTGAACCTGCTCCCTGGTGGGAGCTCGAGGGCTGGACTGAAAGGCCTGACGGGCCAGACGCAGCCCACAAGCCCATAGTTTGCCCACTTCTGATCTAGATAATACTTAGTCCTGCCCTGAGTGCAGGGGACTGGACTAGATGACCTCTTGAGGTCCCTTCCAGTCCTATGATTAGTTTACCACAAGAAGTGTCGTCTCCCGTCCAACAAAAGAAGGCCCACAGACACCAGACAAGCCATGTATAACATCAGTGGACAAAAGACTTTGTGTGCACAAACCCTTGTCCCATCATCTTGAGCTCTGGGGGAATGGAATAAAAGTCCATAAGAAACTGTTATCTCTATGATGCTTGAACTCTGAGGGGCAAAGATTTCTAAGTAAAAGCAAGGGATCCCCAACCATTTAGCTTTGGTTAGCCCTAAAGAACATATAGAGCTTGCATATCATAGCAGCTTCTATCATCTTTTGAAACCTAACACTACAACTCATTTGTGTGAAAAGAAAAGGAGGACTTGTGGCACCTGAGAGACTAACAAATTTATTTGAGCGTAAGCTTTCGTGAGCTAATGCATCCGCTGAAGTGAGCTGTAGCTCACGAAAGCTTACGCTCAAATAAATTTGTTAGTCTCTCAGGTGCCACAAGTCCTCCTTTTCTTTTTGCGAATACAGACTAACACGGCTGTTACTCTGAAACCTGTCATTTGTGTGAGTATGTTAACCTGCTTTAAACATGTAAATAACTCTTTATTTCTTTTCCATAGTTAATAAACCTTTAGTTAGTTTATTATAGGATTGGCTACAAGCCTTGTTTTTGGCTTGAGATCTGAGGTGCAACTGACCTGGGTAAGTGACCGGTCCTTTGGGAATGGGAGCAACCTGAATATTGTTGTGATTTGTGGTGTAAGGGACCATCTATCACAGGGGCAAGCTTGTCTGAGTGGCAAGATAGACCAGAGTACTCATGATCTGCCAGTGTGCTCTTGTTTTGACTCTCTTTGCATCTAAGGTGGTCTAGGTGGTCTAGAGGGCCCTTTTTCCAACAGCATCTAGGGAGGCAATTACAGCTTCCTCTTATGATTGTAGCCCCTGCCACTGTGATCCATGGCTTTCTGGATTTCTAGAATGGATTACTGCAATGCCCTCTACATGAAGCTTCCTTTGGAGACAACTTGGAAGAGACACATGGTATAAAATGCATTTACCCAGGTTTGTTTAGCCGCATTAACCACATAGAACTTGTTACTCCTCTCTCCAGGAATCACACTTGCCAGCAGAGCTGGCTTCCCACATGGAGTTAGTTAATCATCCCCCGACCAAGGAAAGTACAAGAGGCAAGCACCCAGCCCCTGCACACCCAGGAACTTTGGCAGGCGTGCTGCCTCCAACAAAGGACTGTGCAAGCCAAGTACAACTGAGCTCCCCCAGTTTTTCCTCAGGCAAAACTCACTGAAGTCAATGGGAGTTACAACTGTTTATCAGCTCTCAGGGGGGTCATAGCGTGGTAACAATATTTAAGCAGATCTTCCCCTTCATGGTACATCATAGCATTTGGTTCTGTGGACAAAAAGACTTCAAGCATCATTCCAGACCTTTCCAATTAACATGTGAACAAACCTTTTCTGCAGTATTTATAATGGGAGAGGTGGTGAAATGACTTCCCTGGACATCAAAACAAATATTTTTAAAAGCCTTCAGCAACCCCCCCCGCCATGTTTTCCCCCATTTAAATAGCTACACTTAAGTAAAAATCTTTTTGCAATTAGAGTGCATCTCTGACATTATTTGCCCATCTGACATTTCCTGGTGGCGGTTAAGAGATGATGTACACTGCTAAATAATGCCTGAAGCATATGCAGCAAACGTAGACAAATGGAGTACAATTTGCTTGTGCTGTTTGTGCGCTCCAAGCTCACGCTGAACAGACAGAATGACATAAGATTATTTTTCTTTCCATTTAGTGAAATGGCTAGCTGAGCTGCTTGCAGCCTAGAACAAGAATATGCTGTTGAGATAACGAACAGCTTAAGATTGGTGTAAAAATAAAAAAAAGGAGTACAGCTGACAAGGTATCTAGAATGAATTAGAAACAACATTTGCATAAGTCCTTGATTTCGTTTTTAAAGGACTTCAGGAAACTATTACAATTCTCACACTTTGCTTCTGTCCTCTTCCCTTTTCTAAAACATTTTTTGTTTAAAATAAAACAAAAGAACGAAAATGAAGCTAAGAATGACATCTGGGAGAAGCTTGGGAGTGCATTATTACAAGGGAAAGCAGTGATGCTGCTGCAGGCATACAGCAAAGCTTTCTCTACAAATACTTCACTGAGTAAGTCTCTTGGCCAGTGCCCACCCCAACTGTCAGACAAGATGTAAAACAGAAGCCCTGGTCACAGGGGTCATTACAGATTATATGGCACTTTCCAAAAGAACAGGGTTGTTAATCCTCATTTCTTGCCCAAATTCCAGATGGGATAATTAGATTCGGTATATAATTCCCTTTGTAGATTCAAATGGAAAAACTCTAATATTAGCTACAAAGTTACGTTTTTGAAAGCCAGAATGGCCATACTGGGTCAGTCCAATGGTCCAGCCAGCCCAGTATCCTGTCTTCCAACAGCAGCCAGTGCCAGATGCTTCAGAGGGAATGAACTGAACAGAGTAATTTATCAAGTGATCAATCCTCTGTCGTCCAGTCCCAGCTTCTCGCAGAGGTTTAGGGACACCCAAAGCATGGGGTGGTGTCCCTGATCATTTTGGCTAATAGTCATTGATGGACCTATTCTCCATGAATTTATCTAATTCTGTTTTGAACCCAGTTATACTTTTGGTTTTCACTACGTCCCCTGGCATTGAGTTCCACAGGTTAACTCTGCATTGTGGGAAGAAGTACTTCCTTATGATTATTTTAAACCTCCTGCCTATTAGTTTCTTTGGGTGACCCCTGGTTCTTATGTTATGAGAAGGGATAAATAATACTTCCTTATTCACTTTCTCCACACCATTCATGATTTTATAGACTATCACATCCCCCCTTAGTTGTCTCTTTTTCATACTGAATAATCCCAGTCTTTTTAATCTCTCCTTATATGGAAGCTGTTCCATATCCTTAATAATTTTTGTTGCCCTTCTCTGTACCTTTTCCAGTTCTAATAGATCTTTTTTGAGATTGTTTACTACACAGAGATCTGTCACCCACCAATGAGCTACAACCATTCAAAAATGGCTGCCTTTCAGTGGTTAGTGACAGATCCCTATATACTGTAGCATATAGCTTGTAAAGTGCTGGGTGTACCCTTCATGATGAAACGCACAGTG
The DNA here is from genome assembly GCF_965152275.1 of Natator depressus. Taxonomy (NCBI): domain Eukaryota; kingdom Metazoa; phylum Chordata; order Testudines; family Cheloniidae; genus Natator; species Natator depressus. The sequence goes on from NC_134248.1 coordinate 16,598,024, forward strand.
AATGTAAAGCTGAACACTAATGATTTACAAATGAAGCATTTCATGTCTAGCCCCCAGAGAGGCCAAGGATTGAACACACATGTAGACTGAACTCTGGTTTTTACTTATACAGGTGGTCCCTTTCGGAAGAAGGATAACTTAGGGCCTGGTTACATCAATCCTTCTATTGATTTTAATAGGAGTTGATTAGGCTTTAAAGCATAGCCATGCAGGAAAGCTCATACTGTACCTGATCTGGCACCTTTCAGAAAGTCACTCAGAAAAAGCGAAGGTGCAGGTGTACCATTCTTCTAAAATGTATGCAGCATCCCCCTCTAGTGGCTAATCATCAGGATAACAACTTACAACTGCTAACAGCTAATGGAGTTACTCCTTTAGACCAAGCAGTAAAGGCCAATTCTTTGTGGCTGAATGTCCTAATTGAAAACAGATGCTAAGGATAAACAAACAGTGACTAGAGGGAGTAACATGGCAGCCATTTTTTGTACAGCTGTCTTTCACAAAATAAATTCCTCTATATCTACCCACTGAATTTGTAAGCTACTGAACACCCAGAAAGAACTCTCTGACTTGGACAGCATCTATGAAATACTGCCCACCAAAAATGTATTAGCATAAAGCTATTTTGACATCACATGAACCCTACCCATGTACCAATCAATGCAAGAGTCTGGTATGATTGAAGCAACCTCTAAAGTCCCTAGCAGATCAGGGTTTCATTATGGACCACAGCCTTCCCAATACTACTGTTTCTGCTGCATTATTTGCCACAGGCTTCCAAATCATTTGCTAGTTTAAAGAATCAGTTAGAAATACAACCAGTTTGTCACTTCACATTAAAAGAGTTAAGGAGCAAGCGGGAGGCAAAACTATGGCTGGGATTTATGAACAGACAAACATACAGATCAGAGCTTGTAACTTTAGAACAAAGTCCTTCATTTGAATAAACACTATGTGCCAAATCCTGAAGTCCTTACTCAAGGAGTAGGCTTGCAGTCCTTAACAGAGGAAATCCGCCATTTTCACCCAGTCCCTGTTCTATCAAACTCCAGTTGACTTCAAAAGAAAACTTTACTTGATAATGACATCACGGTTTGGCCCTGCTTTTAAAAGCATAGTGATAGCATCACATGTAGCAAGCACATGCTATAAGAGCCGGTGTGAAGGTCTTTATTGGGGTTTAATTATCAGAGAGCTATCATTTTTAGGAAGCATCCTTAGGGGTAAAAAGAGATGAGAGTAACATTTTATCCTAGGTGCTGTAATCCATGCTACCTCAATTAGTCAAACAAATATGCTGAGTTCAGTGTTTTTCTGTTTCATAATACACACTATGGAATGAAATGCTGATGACAAATAAATTGGGAGAGGCTCTTTACTTTCTGGAATGGGATATTCTGGGATGTGTGAATTCTAGTGACAGGTAAGAGAAGCAGGCTGTTACCTGCAGGACAAGTTGCTGCCACGCAGTTGCCAGTGGCTGACCATTGCCAATGTTGCACATGCTCATTCGTTCTGAGGGCTGATTAGCACGTTCAAGCTGCAAGGAGACATTGCGTCGCTCTTCTTCAAGTGCACGGGTGAGCCGCTCGAAACGAGCCTCTTGCTCTTTAACAGATGCCAAAATGCTGGCAGCAGACCTGATATCATAATCATCCATGATTGTTCTCAAATGTTCCTGCCTGTTAACTGACCAGGGCAAATGGAAAGGGTTAGGTAAAGGGGCAGGAGGGCACAGGTCAGAGGTTAAGAATAAAAAGCACATGTTAATTACTCTATTAAATAGCATTCACTCTAAGATGCAAACTCTAATTGCTCTTTGAAAAGACTTCATTTCCATCCATTGATTTGATTTTAAATTAAAAGTAATTACCCCAAGGCTTCCCTGTTTAAAAAAAATTCTCACCTTATATAGAATTATTATTTAATTCCTTTGATCTTTCTTTTAAAACTTCTGTCTCAAGAGATTTTCATGCCTCTTGCAAAACTAATTTCACTGTGCAAATAATAATGTACTTTTAAAAGGATATAAAGATAATATTACTTTTCTCTTTTTTGCTGGAAGAACATATTCTTTATAACTATTCATCTGGCATCTTTGTCTTTCACAGAATGGATGATAATAGTTAAGGCTTTCAAACAGTGAAGCTTCATGCTTCTGGACAACAAATGCCACACCCTTATTGGTTTTATACTTCATTTGTCCTAGCAGCGTCACTAATTGGGTATACATTTTGAAGGATCCTTGTAAATTTAGCAAGTTGGACAAAAATATGTTCATGCTATAATGAGAGAAAGGGGTAGCAAATTATAACACAGAACATGCTTTTTAAATGCAGACTCCACAATTACAGATGAAGTTTCTTTAAGCCATGATTTCAGCACCTTCTCTCAGATTGTATTACCAGGGTATTTGCATGCATGATAACCAATGAGAATTTTCACACATAGCAGTCAATCATGCAGCTGCTTGCTACTAATGTAAATGAGGAAAAACAAAAGGACACTTTCCATGGAAAATGTACAGGTTTGCTTGTCTCCACATGTTGGAAAAACACAGCAAATCAATCAAGTTTCTTTTGAGATGTCTCTGCATTGACTATGTCATTTTTAAGATGTTCTCCATAATAAGCCCTCTCAGCATGTGTGTGATGCATGAAGCTCAACTTCCCACTGACGTTGCAAATGTATAAAGTTAATGAAGAGTCAAAATATTTTGATATAAGAATTATGGACATTATGTAAAGATGCATGATGGTTTCAATTCAATCTCTTTACTGAAACTAAACTATAATGAGTACACTACTTACAATATCTGGAACTCAGGCACTCACAAGGCAATATTATCTGTTTTCCCCACAATTCAAGCAAGTTTCCTGTCTTGTCAGAAGCTACAGTACTTAAAACAATTCTTAATAAGTCCTTTCAAAGGGCTTTATCCCATTTCTATGTGATTCAGAGGGTATAGTTACCTGCTCAACCTATAAGCCACTAGTTCCTTTTGTTATCTATCTACAAAAAACCCACCAAGTACTCTTGCAGCCCTGCAACTTATTGTTAACTCCTAAGGAGTAGCCCAAGATCCTTTTCTGTATGGAAAAGCGAAGGAATTATGCACTCTTCTTCAGTCTCGCCTGAAAAACAGAAGACCTCTACTGTCACCATAACAAGTCTAATTTCCTTCAATGGCTTGTTTCTTCTTTTTTGGCATTTCACAATAGAATCTTCATGGTATTTTGTAGACTTTGGGCTGGATTGTGTCTTCAAGGCACAACCCTGCAGTAGTGAGGTGTGGAGGGGCTCAAGTTGCAGCTGGAACCATGGAAGGAATTCTGGCTAACTCAGATCCACCAACCTTTAACAGGTTGTAGACATGCACTCTCCCCTGCAACCAACCTTCTTCACTGGCAGATGAACGACTGCCACCACCAGCCATGCTAGTCTTACAGATTGACTGTGCTAGTCTGTAACGAGCTGCTCTGTAAGGGTGCCATGGGAAGAGAAAGTTCTTTGTTCCCCCTCCCACATCCCTTCTGCACCCATGCAGAACTAAGGGGTATGTAAACATTCAAAGTCTGCATTAATACTGCAGTGTATGAACTGAAGAACACCGAGGAATACCATATGCAGAAAGCAGAAAATCATTCCTTTCTTCTAGTTCTATTAAATGCTGTCAAATGGCGATACAGTAGCAGAGGTTAGGTTCATATGCAGTGCACTTGCTGCATGGAGAACAAGGTTTGTGTAACTCTATTCTGTAGCTGTACTGTTTATTTCCTCTTCCTACTTGTAGGGCTTCTCATCTGTTAGGACTGAATTTCCCCTGGTTGTTGTATGCAGCCCTCACTTTTCTAATCTCCCATCATTGCAGAGCAGTTTGGTTCTATCCTTTATTTGGTACCCCTCTAATTTTGGAGTCATCCACAAGTTTGATCATGGCTGAATTTATATCAAAGGAATACCTGGCAGAGACAAACCAGGGTGCAGACAAGCGTCTTATTAATTTATTGATCCAAAAATCCTCTGGAAATCTTAAGAGTCCTGAACTTGAGTCCCTGTGGAGAAAAAAATCACTGTTTGAAAACTGACAGATACCTCCCCACTGTTAGCAGCTTTTCAGACCCCCTGGGAGTGGTTCGTGGACCGTACAGTGGTCCGCAGACGATAAATAGAGATCTGCTGCCATATGTGATTTTAACAGGAGGAAAACAGATGTGATGAGTTGAAGTCCTGGTGTCACCTCTCCAAATGTTCCCCTACATTCCTCAACTCAAGAGCAGGTTGAAGCTGAGTTCCTGTGGAAAACTCCTCCTTGTTTTTGTGGAAAACTCAGTACTACAAAGCTTACCCTGCTTCCTCTAATAGCCTCTAAGAGGAAGCACAGTAAACTCAAGATCTTTCTGAAGCAGAGCCTCTAGCAGATGAACCTACCATGAATTAAAGCTCATTCAAAATTGAGGGATTCAGAAAAGTAATGGTTTTGAGTGATCAACAAGCATCTCTCTTGGCCTGAGCTAACAAAGCTTTCTCCAGAACACACAATGCATCACTCATGACCTGTTTCCATTATCTCTGTGGTACTCTGGAAATATTCCTATAAGATGCTTCCATAGTCTAACTACAAAAAGGGAATTAGTTGGGAGTGAGGTGAAGGAGAGGACTCCAAAATGGGGTATAAACTTCTTTAAACAAATTACAAATCTACTTTCCCCTAGCAATATAAAAATAAAATGCTAGAGAGTTCACACTGTCTTTCTCCTTAGGAACATCTAAGAACAAAAGTCTGAAAAATGAAGAGTCCCGCCTGCCCCCCGCCCCCAACTGATGACTTGAAGCAGCCGTGTCATTAATACAAAGGAAAAAGACATGGCTGATCACTGAGCTGCTGTATACTTTTCAAGCCATGCTCTGAGAACACGTGACAAAGATTCCCCTTCAGAAAATCCTTGAATAAATGTAAATGGCTGCTAATGCCACGCAACTGAGAACCTCTCCCCATCTGCAAAAATAAGATGATATAAATAATATCAATCTTTAGAGTATCCTATAGCTCTCCATGAAGGAAATAACATGTGAGCCTCTTTGCAACCATAAATATTGTGTTTCTTTTCTTTGTGCAAAGAGAAACACAGGCAGAAAATAAATGCACAATTAGTGACCATAAAAATTCTGATTGCTATGCAGAAACAGCAGCAGAACCACTAAATGCCTTTTAAGAACGGTTGGACAAAGACAGACATATGCATTTCAAATGATTTATTAGTAGATAAATACTTGCTTTCTGTTGATTGCATTTCCAATTATTTACCTAGTGTTTGAACAATTTACACTATCAGCAGTCTTTTCTAGAAAAAAAAAGTACTGACTCATGAAGTTAGTTAGGCAGCCTGCCACTTGCAATTTGCTACCATTTGTAAATAAATTAAAGTGTGCTGGAAAACCCTATAAATAAATGAAAAATATTTAAACTATAGCAGCCAGGTAAAGATTATTCCTTGTGCTGCAATTCTAGAGACTTACTTTAAACACAACAAACAACTGCACAAAGAGTGTCAAAGGCTATGCTGACAAAAGCAAATCTATTTTGTCCTACCTATGTGATTCTAAATGTCCTATTATGTTGTATTACAGCTAGAATACAGACCAGCAGTAAATTGATCTGTCTTTTCTGATTGCTCATATTTAGAATCAATGCACCAAGCTCCCTCATATGGGTCAACATAAGCAAAAACTAGTTGTTTAAGTCAGCAGTTCTCAACAGGGGGTCCCTGGCCCCCAGGGGGGTCCACAAACCATTTCAGGGGTCGCGGGGCCCCACGCTAAAACCCACAGCCCCAGCACCTCTTGCAGGGATGAAGCCAGGAGCCACGGGATTGAAGCCCTGATTCCCGGCGATCCCTGTGGGGGCAAAGTTGGGAACAGGAGGGCTGAATTCCGGAGCCCTGAGCCCCGGTGCTCCCCCGGGGCAGAAGCCCTGAGCCCATGGGCAGAGTTGGGGGACACAGAGGTGTTCCCCCACCCCAAACTACAGTGCAAGAGCAGGGAAGTCCCGGGGCACTCCACCCTCACCCTCCACCTCTTTCTCTCCCCGTCCCCTGGCCAGGTCGGAGGCCGGAAGCCAGAGCTGGGCAGTGCGGGACAGCTGCTGCTCTGGCTGGTGCCACGGAGCAGACAGCCACGGTGTTCCTCATCTCCCGCTGCTGCAGGGGGTTGAAGCTGCTCCCCAGCTCCCAGCCCCCTTTGCTCATGCAGCCGGTAAGAGCCATCTGGGCGGGGGGACCCGGCTCTGTGGCTGGCAGAGCCCTCAGCGAGCATCTACCACAGAGGGAGCCCTCCTGGCACACACCCCTAGCTACCCCATCTCTGTACCCTGAGCTACCCCTCTGTCTGCACACAGCCCTTAGGTACCCCCTTCTCTGCACCCTGAGCTACCCCCTGCCCATACACAGCCCCTAGCTACCCCCCTTCCCTCATGCAACCCCTAGCTACCCTGCACTGAGCTGTTTTCAAACTTTTTGAGCTGAGCCCCCCACCTTTGAGTTACAATTTTTGGTTGCGACCCCTCCCCCACAACCCAGACAGGGGGTGGCCTGCTGAGGTGAGTCAGGGGATGGAGGTGGCGCTCCCTCCCCAGACCCCGTGCAGAGCTGGCTCGACCCCTGCTGTCCCCTGCCCACCCAAAATAGACATCAAACTACACCTATGCCTGAGGCCTCCTCTCCACCTCCCAGCCCAGAGCCCTGAGCCACCCTCCCCCTGCCACTCCCCAGCTGGGCCCTGGAGATTTTGTAGCATGTTGTGGGGAGCCTCAGAAAGAAAAAGGTTGAGAACCCCTGGTTTAAGTGATCACTTAGGGTGAAATTCCCCCTGACGCAAAGGACCGGCAAAAGAGCTATGCACCACTTACATCCAACTCATGCCCTGTTTTACGGTATGTATCTTTTGAGATTTATGGACTGCACAGGCCTTTTGTTAGTCTTCTGCAAAGGGGAGATTTGTCCCTAAGAATTTTGTCCTACGAAGAGTCAACGTGCTAGTGAGCAGTCCTCTGTGTTTGTTCAGGATTTGTGCAGAGACTTCCAGATTCTCTCTCTTTTGTGTACATATCTCTGCACTGTGCTCAGCAACGTGAGTAAAGCCCTAATTGTTCACTGAACTGTGCATTCTGGACTAATGGGAGAGTGGGTCTGGTGGGGGTGGAGGAAGGGTATTGCCTGGGGTTTTCAAAAGAGCCTGAGGGAGCGAGGCACTGATCTCTAGGAGTATGTCTACACTGCAGCTGGGAACCAGCCTCCCAGGCCTAGGTAGACTCCTGTGCTAGCAGATCATGAGCTAGCATGCTAAGAAATAGCAGTGTGGTCATTGCAACTCCAGCAGAGACTTGGGCTAAGCACCCAAATTCAGACTCAGGGGGTCGGGCGGGCTTGGGAGCCTGAGCTGCTGCCCAAGCTGCAACGTCCACACTGCTGTTTTCAGCACACTAGCTTGAGCCCTGCCAGCATGAGTCTGTCTACCCATATAAGAGACTCACTTCCAGCTACAATGGAGACATACCCTAACTGAAATTCAGTGGGGGCACCTAACTCCCTTACATTGCTTTGAAAATCCTAGCCTAAACACTCCAGTCAATGCAGGTATAGGATTCACAGTTATTCCTCCTGCGAATGAAGAATAGTGGGTACTTGAGCGAGCTGCAGTTAGAAACAGAGCAGGGTCTGCCAGTTGGTGGCAGAGATGTGTCAGAACCTTCTCAGGAAAAGGTGCTTCTCAGAGAGCTCCTCAGTATCCCATGGCATGTGACCATTTTCTTGTGTGCCCAGTAGCCTGCATATCCTGTTCACCTCATGAATAACAACATACTATGCTCCTCAGCCCCTCTGATGGTTTGCTGCTGCTCTCACAACCCAGTTTGCATCCAAGCAGGAACGAGTCCTACTAACAGGGAATACTGCTGTGGGAAGTAACAAGAAGTATCCTGAATATAGGCAAATAAGAGAAAGCAAAACAGAACGTGATATGTATGTGTATGTATGGGCATAGTAGCTACGTGCATCTGAAGGGGAGAAAGAATAACATAACAGAAAACTGGGATTGAAAAAGTCTATTGATTCACAGTCTATTAGCTAAAAGTTGCCAGAGTACACAAGCAGCATTAGAGTGAATGCTATCTCCCATGCAACATTAGAAATCATGCAATGAAAACCAAGCAATACACACCTAGTAGAGTATTAGGGTCTGAATGTTAAAGATGCTGTAACATCACCCACTAAGACTAGAAAAGTGTAGAGAAAGCAGGACAGCAGCCTCAAGTAGAATCAGCTACAATAGAAGGAAGGAGAAGAAAAGTTAGTTATTGAGGCATTAGTGCTCCAAGAGCCTCTTTCTAAACATGGTCATTCCAAATGTCCTCCTTTCCATATGGAATGAATGTCACAGTTTAAATAAATAAATATATATATATATAGCATTTTCTGCATAACTCAGAAGAAAAAGAGAAACCACATTTATAGAAGCTAATCCTGACAGCCAGATTGGCCAACATGTTGTCAATGGAAATACTTACTTGTTACTGGAGAAATTTATTGCTAGTGTCTTACATGGGCTGAAACTTCTGGAACTCAGGATTCAGAAACTTGTACAACTTGACATTATGTCCAAAGTGTTCAAAACATGGGGGTCTAATGTCAGGCATTCAGAGTCATATTTAGGCACTTGAGTTACCCAATTTTCAGAAGTGTGAATATCCCACCTCCAAGTTGAGTTCTACGAGGATGGGGATGCTCAGCAACAATGGAAAACAAAAAACACCAGGCCATTTATTTAGGTGCTTACCTTTAGGCACCCATGTTGGAAATTTAAACCCAACATAACATCCATTGATGTTGGTCAAGTTTTATGATACACACTATGCTACAGCCTGCAACCACAAACTACCTTGATCTGTTTAAAGTAACCACCTGAACTTCAGTCCTACAGGGAACCTGAATGAAGGCAGATCTTTTGAGCTAACAAGCTACATGTAGCTCAAAGAATCTCTAATCTGCCCTTTATAAAATTCTCCCTGTAGGAGGATTCAGGGCTGAAACTCCTTTGGGTCAAGCGTTACAAGTTTGCTACAGTATAATCCCAGTGAAGATAACAGAAAATCCATCTCACTCAAATAAGTTGTTTTCCTTAAAATGATGGAAGTTCAACACTAGTGATCAACAGCTCATCAGAAAGGGCACAAATGTCCTAAGATGCAGACAAAGATGAAAGTAATGAGATGGGGCAAAAGGTGAGCCCACAAAGTAAAGACTATGAGGAACAAACTCAGCAGAATTCAGCCTGTGCATATGAAAAGAGCATTTTACAAAACCAATATATAATGTATGTGATGAACTCCAAGTTAACAGCTTTTCAGAACTTGGAGGGGGAATCTAGCTGGAGGCTGGCTCCACTCACTGTCGTCGCTCTGGCTGACTGAGTTCTAATTTGACCCTTAAGCGACAATCCCCACCCATGAATAGCAATGAGAAATTCACAAAGAAAGCTATTTCAATATAGCTCTCTCATAGGCACAGGCTGACATACTGTGTTGGTGTCAAAAGAAACAAAAAGGCTGGTTAGGGTTTTTTTGTTACTGGGGATAGAAGCAGTCTGTGAAACAAGCCTTCAACAGGGGAAGGAACAAGGGCAGTGGAAGTGCTAACAGGAAGACTAAGCAGACACTTCCTTGGGAAGGAACTTTGGATTTTTTTTACAGTTTGTATTGCATGGATAAGTCAACAAAGCTTGCAGCTCACCAGTTTCATTATTGCCAGCAGGAAAAATAAAGTTTCAATACAAGACGTTCAAGAGTTCTACAATCAGAAGGTTCAAAGGTTCATTAATTCAGTCAGTGGCAATTTAATAGTTAGGTATGAGATACCACTGGTTTCCCAGTGAGTTTTAGAATTAATTTTTCCCTAATAAACCTCTCAAATTAAAGGCAGAGAAATCACATATTAACTCATGAAAAGCTGCAATGGCTAGATAAACAGAATTAGTGTAACACATAAACATGCTTACACATTCTTACACAGAGGGGGCCTGTCTAGTGGATAAAGCAGGGGGCTGGGAACCAGGATTCTTGGGTTTTATTCGCACTTCACCCACACACAGGCTGTGAAAACTTGGGTAAATTACTCAGCGTACTTATCTGTGCATCAGTTTGTCTGAGTATAATAGTAACTAGCTTACTGACACCTTCTTCAGAAGACAGAATTCACATTTACAAAAGCACTTTGAGGTCGCTGGATGAAAAAGGCACTGTGTAATCTTAGCCTTTTGATGAATTGTAATATAGAAATTAAGAACAATTACTGTACATCACTTAGTCCATCCCCTGCCAATACAAGATTGTCCTGTATATCAAGGGTTCTCAACCTTTTTCTTTCTGAGGCCCCCCCAATATGCTATTAAAAACTCCAGGGCCCAGTGGGGGCGGGGGGGCCCTCAGGGCAGGGGCCTTGGGCATAGACATAGGTTGATGTCTATTGCGGGGGCGGGAGGGCCGGGCAGGAGCCAGCAGGGCTCGAGCCAGCTCTGCACAGTGGGGTCCAGGGAGGGGATGCCATCTCCACCCCCGACTCACCTCAGCAGGCCATCCACCTGTCTGGGTTGGGGGGTGGGGGGCACAACCAAAAATTATAACTCAAAGGTCGGGGGCTTAGCTTAAAATCTTTGAAAACAGCTCAGGGTGCAGGCAGGGGGGTAGCTAGGGGCTGTATGCAGATGGGGTAGCTCAAGATGCAGGGAAGAGGTAGCTGGGGCTGTGTGCGGGCAGGGGGGTAGCTCAAGGTGCAGGGAGAGGGTAGCTCAGGGTGCAGGGAGAGGGTAGCTGTGGCTGTGCGGGCAGGGTGATAGTTCAGAATGCAGGGAGGGGGTAACTCAGTGTGCCGGGAGAATGCAGCTTATGGTGCAGGGAGGGGGTTAGCTAGGCAGTGGTGCTGGAATGCCTTTTATAGTGGGGGTGCTGAAAGCCAGCAAAACTATCCCCAAACTTTTTACCTCGTGCCTCCCCTTCCCTCATCAGCTGAGGCCAGGAGCAGGGTCATGTCTCCAGGAGCGGGGGGACACGGACAGGGATAAGGGGGCCGAGGCTGGGGCAGGTTTGTGGCCAGTAGCAGCCCCCCGCACCTCTTCTTCCCGCGCCTATGTAGCTAGGGCTGTGTGCAGGCATGGGGGTAGCTCAGGGCACAGGGACAACATAGCTCAGGGTATAGGGAGGGGATAGCTAGGGGCTGTGTGCAGGCATGGGGGTAGCTCAAGGTGCAGGGAGGGGTAGCTGGGGCTGTGTGTGGGCATGGGGGTAGCTCAGGGCACAGGGAGAGCGTAGCTCAGGGTGCAGGGGCTGTGTGCCGAGGGGGCTCTCCTGCAGTCCCTGTTCCCCAATGGCTCTGCCAGCCATGAAGCCAGGTCCCCGGCCCAGGCAGATCTTACCTTCATGTCCCCAACTCTGTCCATGTGCTCAGGGTTTCTGCTCCCTGGAGAGCACCAGGGCTTGGGGCTCTGGGATTCAGCTCCACACCTCCCAGCTCCAGGCCCCAGGGGGCGCTGGAGATTGAGGCTTGTTGAGCCCCATGCCTCCCAGCTTCAGCCCCACAGGGGGCGCCACAGATTGGGGCTTCAAACTTTGCTCCTGACTTCAGCCCTGTGGGGGTGCTGCAGCTCGGGCTCTTGAAAGGGCTCGCGGACCCCTGGTTGAGAACCGCTGCTGTATATAATATATTACCCAGTGCAGTTTTAAAAGACACTAACCACAGACATTCAACTATTTCCCTTGGGAAATTATTCCACAATCCAATAGCGCTCACCCCTCCCTCCCGTTTTTCAGACTAAATTTTCTTTCATGCAATTTAATTCCAATGCATCTTAAGGCTTGTCTACACATAAAAGATGTATATATTTAATCATACTGATATAGTTAAAGCAGTACAACCTCCCTAGTTCTACCAGTACAGAAATGCTTATGCTGGTATAGCTTATTCCTGTACAGCAATATACTAACTAAAGTATACTAACATAAGGCACCTTTCTACCATTGTAACTGCATGCACACCAAGAACTGTACCAGCATAACTATTTCAGTTAAAAAAAAATATACAGCCCTAACCAAAATAGTTGGATTGATACAATTTTAAAGTGTAGACCACACCTTATCTATACTCTCAGGAATACCATAACAATTTATATCTTTTCTTAATATTTACACATTTTATGCAGGACTCTGATTGAGCTGGTACATCATACCAGCACCTCTCTGAAGTTGAGATCTTGTTCTCCAGAATCTCAACGTTCATGAAAACATACAAAAACAACATAAAGTAAAAGCTTTGTTATTCAGCATGTTGAGGGAATGCGGGGTGCCGGTAAGTAAAAAATTCCAGTTAACTAAGAGGGAGGGAATTTTGGGTGCAGAAGGGGGCTCAGGGCTGGGGCGTGGGAGAGGGTGCGGGGCACCAGCTCTGGGAGGGAGCTTGGGTGTGGGAGGGGGCTTGGGGTAGGGTGTTGGGGCATGGGAGGGGTTGTGGTGTGCCAGATCCAGGTGACGCTCACCTTAGGTGGCTCCCCACAAGCAGCAACATGTCCCTGCTGCTCCTAGGCAGAGGCTGCGGTCCCTGGCCAATGGGAGCTGCGGAGCCAGTGCTCGGGGCAGGGTGGGGGCAGCACACGGAGCCCCTGTGGCCGTTCCTCTGCCTAGGAAAAGCAGCGTCATGTCGCCACTTGGTTAGAGTATTGAACCTATGTAGTGGGGAAAAGGCTTTGGCCTTCATTGCATCTAGACAGGCTCCTATGAATTCCACATGTTGTACTGGAGTCAGAGTCGATTTTTGAGTGTTCAGTTGTAGTCTTCTGCATGGCTGATGGGGTGTCATCTAAGGAGTGTGCTTTGAGTAGGCAATCATCTAGAAACAGATATATCATGATTCCTAATTTGCGAAGACGGGACCTAATTTACCACAGATAGGACCTTTGAGAACATACTGGGTGTGCACAATAGGCCAAATGGAAGCACTCTGTATTGAAAATGGTCTTGACCCAGGGTGAATCTCAGGAACCTCCTGTGGGTTGGTTGAATTGAGATATGAAAATAGGCATCTTGTAGGTTGAGGGCCGAGAACCAGTCTCCCTGGTCCAGCAATGGAATTATTGCTGCTAATGTGAACATCTTGAATCTTTGTGCCTTTACATATTTGTTTAGTGATCTCAAATCCAAAATGGGTTTCCATCTTCTGTTTTTTTGTTTTGGTATCAGGAAGTATTTGGAGTAGAAACCCTTCCCTCTGTGGTATCATGACAGGTGTTTGCCAGATGACTTTGGATGGGTCCAGTCGGGCCTCGTTGATCAGGAAGAGTAGCATATAAGCTGATGAGGACATATGGAGAATGTCTAGCAGCTTGTGTTGCAACTTCTTTACTTCTTCAAGGGGTATCTAAAGAGAGTTTGCCACTCTCTTGGTGAGGTCTTGAAATTGTTTGAAGTCCTTTGCCTTACTTGGTGGAGTAGGCATAATGGCTTCAGTCTGGAGAGGATGATGAAATGTTTGTTGCTGGAGTAATTTATTTATCCAGTCTTGCTTCCTGTTCCTCAAAAGTCTCCTCTTGGGGATCAGGGTCTAGAAAGGGAAGCTGAGGGAGATCATTTTCCTCTATCCCTATGTGAGACATTCGAGGTCCTAGAGAACTAGTGTCTATAGGCTGCCCAGGGGTCCCAATACAGTCACTGGGTGGTACTCAAGGGTGTCCATTATCTGATTACAATATGACCATATAAAGCATTGTTTCAACCACTGTTATATATTTGCACCAAATCTTGTACAAAGGTTGTCAAGTGAGTGTCTATGAAAAGGTTATGATTTGCTGGTTATGATTATGCTATCTGTATGCATGTATCATTTTTGTATTTGAAGTTATAAGTATTGGCTCTGTACCTGGATTTCAAATGCTGGCTCCTACGGTACCACCCACAAGGTAGCTAGCCAGCACATCTTGGAGGGACCATTCAAATTAAGTGTCTCTCAAAAAACACTTGGTTGACAATGGACCATGGGAGATGCCCACCTACACTGAGAGGACTGTCACGTAAATGTGCTGTTTGGAGTGTAGGTAATGGCTTCCTGCAGTGACTGAGCAAAATTGGGCATGAACATGTGACTTGCCCGTGTGACTCCAAACTCCATCTTGTTACTGTAATTTTCCACAGTAAGAACAATGGGATGCCCTCCACATGGGCAAAAGCTATAAAAGGTCCTTGAAACACCTCCATTTTGTCTTCAATCCTGCTTCTTACCTCTGGAGGATCTTTGCTACAAACTGAAGCTCTGACTGAATGACCCATCCAAGCTGTGGATGTTTTCCAGAGACTTGACTTAAGCCAGAAGTTTATTTCATCACAATGTGACAAAATGGGACTGTTCTTAATGTTTCCTCTGAATTCTGTAGGGGTGCCTCAGTTTCCCCTATGCATTTCTTAGGTCTCTAGGTGGTGGGATAAGGGGGTGTAATTGTTGCAGAGCAAAGGGCCAGTGTACATAAATGGCCAACACTCTGTCTCCTGGCAACTGATGGGCTGGGCCCTTCCCCCCTGCAAGGTGATAGCTAAAGGTGTTGGAGAACAAAGGAATCAGGTGACCTCCTGGCCCAGAAAAGGGACAAAGCCCAGAGAAGGACGGGGTGGAGAGTGAGTCAGTTTGGGGCTGGCTGGGGACGTGGAGTGAAGTTCAAACGTGGTTGTCGGGCTCACTGCCCCCCAAAATGGACCCGGCTGAGGGGTCAGTTCTCTGTACTTAGAAGCTCTGTTTTAGACCGTGTTCCTGTCATCTAATAAACCTCTGTTTTACTGGCTGGCTAAGAGTCATGTCTGACTGCGAAGTTGGGGTGCAAGACCCTCTGGCTTCCCCAGGACCCTGCCTGGGTGGACTCGCTGTGGGAAGCACACGGAGGGGCAGATGATGCTGAATGCTCCAAGGTCAGACCCAGGAAGGTAGAAGCAATGTGAGCTTCTTGCCCTGAAGACAGTCTGCTCATAGAGAGGAGACTTCACCAGAGTCCTGACTGTCTTCGTAGGGAGCTGTTCCAGAGCATTGCCCGGGAACTCCGTGACACTTGACTTAAGCCAGCAGTTTATTCCATCACTGCTACGAGCCTGAACCAAGAACTTTGCCATTTTGGTATGTAATTGATTCCTTTAACAAATTTTAACTCACCTTTTTTTCTTTCTTTTTATGAATAAACCTTTAGATTTTAGATACTAAAGGACTGGCATCAGTGTGATTTTTGAGGGAGATCTAAGATATATATTGACCTGGGTGTGTGGATGGTCTTTTGGGATCCGAAGAACCTTTCATTTGATGAGACTGGTTGTAAAGAACCACTCATCTCTGAATCCAGTGTTTTTGGTGGTGATATAAGAACTGGAATGCTCAAGAAAACTGCTTTTATGACTCTTTGTTAGCCAGTGTGGTGAAAAAGAAGTTTACTTTTGTTGCTGGTTTGGTATATCCTATGGGGGTATATCCTATAGGGGATTAGCCACCAGTCTTGGGGTGTATCTGCCCTATTTCTCAGCAGTTCATCCTCAATTTGGGCATCCTCAGTTGTGACCCACTAAGGCACAGTTACAGTGAGAACTAGTGCCTATAGGCTGCCCAGCAGTCCCAATATGGTCACTGGGAGGGTACTCAAGGGTGTAAACACAATTGTGTGGGTCTTGTCTGTCATGTCAGTCTTGTGGCTCTGTAAATGTTTCTAGGTGATTGGTCTCTTGACATTCTCCTGGGGAGCTTTGCACAGAGAGAAGATATGTTATCATCATTGCCTTTTTCTTCTTCATTTGATAGAGGTGGAGCAAATAATGGAGCCGATGGTGAGTGTCTCGGTACCACAGGGAATTCAGGAAACTGAGATGTGATCGGTACCACGATGCTGGTATCGAGTAGTGGGGATTCCAGTGTCTCTAAGAGAAATGGAATTCCTGTGATACCATAGTGGTAATCCGTACCAATAGAGTCTGTCTAGAGGGGCCCATCAGTGTCAAGGGAGCCAGCGGTATCTGTAGTCTTCTGCGGTCCAATCATCCAGATGGTGCTTTGGTCTTTTGCATGGACGTGCAAGGCTCCACGTGCGTTACCTTCTGTCATGCCTCAAAACGGTATATGCACCAAACAGAGACAAATTGAACAAGCTACTGTTCTACTGTTTCACCAGAACATTCTCCTTCAAATAATTATATAAAACAAAAGCAATGCAGGGAATATTAATTCTGGAAAATGTTATATTAAATTAAAATATTCCATCTGCACAGATGGTCCTCTCTGGTAAGAATGCGGCCTGGTTCTGCAACCTTTACTCATGCAAGCAGTCCCATCAAAATCAATGGGTTTACTCCTGGAGCAAGTGCTACTCACTTGAGAAAAGATAACAGGATCAGGCTCTTAAGTAACACAGCCTTTAGTTCGCATTGCATTTCTATCACTTGTATCCGTCAAGACTCATACACTTTAAGGACTATTGATACCATGCGTTCATTAATATTGTGTGCTTGTGGTCAAACTGCTTTTTATAACTTGAATAAGGTGTGGTTATATTTAGAGATAAATATTCTGATAAAAGTCACAAGACTGTATAAACAATTAAAAACTTAAACTAGTGTCACCCATTTGTCTTGGCTTCAAGACTTGGTTGTATTAGAGGAACCACAATTCCAAGGAGAACTGCTATACTAACATTTCTAAAAAAAGGGAGTACTTGTGGCACCTTAGAGACTAACAAATTTATTTGAGCATAAGCTTTCGTGAGCTACAGCTCACTTCATCAGATGAAGTTGCAGCCGATGAAGTGATCTGCAGCTCACGAAAGCTTATGCTCAAATAAATTTGTTAGTCTCTAAGGTGCCACAAGTACTCCTTTTCTTTTTGCGAATACAGACTAACACGGCTGCTACTCTGAAAACTAACATTTCTCTCATCATGCTCTGGGGTTGATTATAAGTGGTGAATTGCTAGAGTCCAAACATTTATAGTTAATCACCATTTTGAAAAATTCAAGATCAAGAGAGTAGGCAAGCAGGGAGTGATCTCAACAGTCACAGGCAAAAAAGACCCTTTCTGCAGCAAAGTACAGCAACAAAAACATTGCAGCAGGATATGGAAAGCCTGCAGCCTCACCCATTCATAGAAAATATGATTGTAATGGCAAAGGAAAAAAATGTCAAGTAACAAAGATAAGGGAAGCCATTCAGTTACCTAGGCCAGCTTCACAGAATACAAATAGTGCAATAATGATGTCAAAAGGCAGGTGTTTAAGCTAATAGATACTAGTTAAAAAGTGGTTATTTTGAGGGGAGAGGAAGAAATCAAACTGTGACCCTACAGAGGAGTGTGTCTGAGCTCAGCAACAGATGTGTCACACCACTTATCCCAAAGATGAGGAGTTAATTGATTCTATAAATAGTATCATGTAGATAAAAACACAAAGCTACTTAATCTCAGATCCAAAGCACACAGACTAGCTTTGTTTATCAGTAAAATTATTTGCATTCAAGGGAGGCAGAGTGGGTCAGGTGTTTTACATGTAGATAAACACAGACCTAATTTGATTTCAGGCTATTGAGATATTTGCTTTTTTTATATATATATATTGTAGAAGTGCAGGGCTAAACGAGATCTGTAGATTACAGTGGAAGAAAGGCTAGTTCCAATAAAACTGTGTACATACATTCTTGACTAACAACAAATGTTTAGTTCTAGTGCTCTGTTCTCAGTGGATTTATGAGGGCAACTCCACTAATGCTTATGAGAATAAGGCAAATAAATGTATCAAAGCAGAAAAGATTTTTTTTACAAGTCTGAATCAAATAAATATCTGCCATGGTGTTTCTCCCTCATGAACCAATTTGTATTGCCAGAAAAATTGTTGTCCTGCAGAGTTCAGAACATGTTTTTCTAATGGCTCTTTTTGCACAGAGGAAAAAATATATCCCTTTTTCTGTTTCTCTGAACATGTATCTTGTTTTATAAATCTCTCCCCCACCTTCCTCTGGAATGTGTGGCTTCTTCGCCACCTCTTCAGGGGGTCTGAAAAAACAGGTACAAATAATAGCTCTGACAGATCAAAAGTCAATATTCAGGCTTAGAATTCCTGAAGCTACAAAATCAAACAGACTTTAACTGCTTCCCAACCACTCATGCAGCGTTACTCTCCCTTATGGCAGCTTCTCTCTCATTGAGAAATAGGAACAAATTGAGATCTCATGTTATTTTAAACCAGGCAAATGCCACTGAAATCAGTTACACCAGCGTAAAGTTAGGGTGAAAACAGAATGAGACCCAATTGCTCTAATTCTCTCCAGGAACTGTCTGTCCCATTCTAAGGATACATCTAAACTGGAGTTGGAGGTGTAATTTCCAGTTTGGGTAAACACATACAAATCAGTGCTTTACTTGTCTTCTGTAATCTTATGGACCAAATTCAGAGTTGGGGAAAGCAGGAGGCAGCTCCCCTTCAGTCAATACAGATGCATCTGTTTACAATCCAGTCCTCCCTGAACAACATTGCAGCTTTTTCGTTTCACAAGGCAAATATATATTTGAGAAATAATGAATAATATGTGCAAGAAGCAAATGTACTCAGCTCACTAGACAACTCAAATAATCAGCCTGTTCATGCACAAGCATTCAAAAGCAGGAAAAACAGATACATTTTAATCACAGTCTCAAAGACCCATCATTTCATATGATGGATTCTGGCACATAAATGTCTTGTTAACACTGCCAACAGAGTAGTCTTTGTTACAGACAATGACAACATCCTGGTCCAGAGTCTAGCTGCCTGTCTGAGGAGCAGAAACAGTGTCATGAACCCTGCCAATTAATTTCTCCACTCTGGGGATCAAGACATTGGTGGCTCCTGGAAGCAGGGACTTAGCACTTGATCTTCCAAGCACAGGGCCATGGTCTGCTCTGCATACTGACGCACTGACATGAGTGTTGCACCAACAGCAGAATTTAGCCTTCGGAGAATAACGTTATGCCTTGTTCATACAATTTGGAAAGTCAAAGAGCCATAGTGAGCCCACAGATCTGTCTAGGCTCAAATAAATGCCCTGAAAAAATGCCCTGAACTTCCACACATCCTTCACTAATGCAGGATGTGTCCGGTACTTGAGTGAAACAGAGGTATGCTCCAATGCTTAAGCTGAAAAAATATTACACTCAGACACTTAGCCAGACACAATTTTTATTATAAGCAGTGCAGGTAACGATTCCTGTAGTTAAAACTGCCTGACACTTTCATTCTAAGACCCCTTTTTCAAGAGCTTCCAGCTGTGCCAAGCTTTATGCATTTGGACTGAAGTTTTCCACGCCAGGTGTCTGCCTCAGGTAGGGTTGCCAGGTGTCCAGTTTTCGACCAGAAATTCTAGTCAAAAAGGGGACCTGGTAGTGTCTGGTTACCAGAGTTACTGCAATCAGTCTCTCTGCAAAGATGGCGGGAAGAACAGGAGCTGCTGCTGGAGCCTGGAGAAGCTGCTCAGCTGCTGACGGAGAGAACTGGTTGGCTCCCGGACCCAGTCCAGCCTCTCTAATGGAGAGGTAGGAACCAGGCTGCCCCACCACGCAGGGCAGAGAGATCCTGTCCCCCCTACCCATCCCCCCGCTGTGCCCTGATTTCCCAGCCCCAGCCCCTTGCTCCGAGGACTGAACCCCGCCTCCATCCTGCTGTGCTCTGATTACAGGAAGGTGCAAAGAAAAAAATCCCAGTGCATTTATGGGGTTCCCAAGTGGGGTCAACAGTTAGAGGTTTGCTCATGCCCCAAACCAGGAAAGTTCATAGCCTTTAGATATCCTCTCCACTGGGGTCCCAGAGATGTACAGATTCTTGCCACTCCACCAGGATGAACAGGGTAAAATTTTTACTTATCTCCAACATAGCCAGATCCCCACATGATGCAGGAGAGTGGAGCATGCTTTGAAGATGCAACTGAGGATATAAAAAATCCCCAAAACCCCCCCACAATCCATTTCTCTCACAAATTGGATCAGGAATATTTAACGCAAGTTTGACTTTTCAGACAGTGCCCTACTGCATTTTATTAATCCATCTGATTTTTAACCCAATTTAAAAACAGCTATCCTTACAGAGAACATCACAAGAAATATGTAGAATTGAATTTGTAGTACTGTGGGAAACACCCTCACTCTTTTTGTAAAGAATGTTTTATAAATGTCTTAAGCCCCACTTGCCGTTGTATAGTACATCCTAATGTCATTGCTGGTCATGTTGCCATGAAGAATATGCTCTTCCAGGTGACGATTTAATGTGCCCCCTGCTGAATGAACCCTGCATTTTGGTACTCCTGTTATGCCTGGTGAATGCAGGGGCGTGGCAGGGGCGTCTAGTTTTCAGCAATTAGACAGTTGGCAACCCTTGCCTCAGGCTGAATTTTTTTGTTTGGATAATTTCAGCTACCCTAGTCCAGGCACTTCTCAGAGTGAGGTTAGAGGGAAATAAGCCGTTTTGCCTATGCTAAGCCCCTCCAGCCATTTGTTGAGAAGCTCTGGTGCCTCCACACTTTGGAACAGGGACTTCAAATTTGAAAGAGGTTGCCCTGGTGTCAAGGATGTATCTTTTTTTCTGCCTGTGAACCTCTGCCCAAATTATGAGCCTCTGAACATCTAAGTTCACACATACTCAGTAGAGACTAGTTGGAGCTACATTCTCCCAGTATTTCACTTGGCACGATCCCATGCCAGGGCAGCAGGGGCTGAGCAGGACCTTTCCCTGCAATTGTTCCTCCTGGCTATCAGGCGTCATTGTGGTGCTAAACAGGAAGTGAAAGACGGAAGATTGTCTCTCCTGCGTTCTCAGTGCTCCTGCTGCTTGCACCCAGGCAGCAAAGACAAGAAAGGGGAGGGAGGCATAGGTAACTAAAGACTCTCACAGTCTCATATCCACAAGGTTGTATGGGCAACCTGAATTCTGGCATTTTGTAATGTTTGCAACTTAATTGTTCTTTTAATGTCATTGTTTGTATGTAATATAGACATAAACATCCATGTGTAAATACAGACACAAATTTGCCAGGTTTATTTCTGGCTACATTTTGTACTCCAGGCATACAATCCTAATCCCTCCCATACAATTAGTCAGTTAAAATTGGGATATATCTTAAAGAATCACCACAACAACCTTCCCTAAATCCACAGGCCAGCCCTGTGCACAGTGGTGTGATCATGGTGGATGTGTTTGCCACATTCCTGTTTGGGATGTGCAATACATGCAATGTGGGGAAACTGTTCTTGGGGAACTCCTATAGTCTTAGACCTATTTTTTCTTTTAGCTTGGGGTGCCTCAATATTTTCAAGTTGAAATCTGTAGGTTCTCTTTCCTGAGCACCCAACAGTTACAATTCACTTCTATGATGAAGTGGGAATGTTCTTATGTTTTCTCTGAATACTGTGCGTTTGCCTCAGTTTCCCCTAGTCCCCTAACTTACTCAAGTATTTAGGTGATGGGATAAGAGTATGTGATCACTGCAGTGGCCCCCTAGAGGACAGGTCTGACTGCTGACTGGCTGCCTGGGACAGAGAATGGCCAACACTCTGTGGCCTGGCAACTGATGGCAGGGCCCCCTCCTCTGCAAGAATCAGCTGGAGGTGTTGATGCAGACCAGGTGACCTACTGGCCTGGGAAAGAGACAAAGGAACAAGGAGGGGCTACAGGGGGTCTGAGGCCAGGCAGCTGAATCTGGTTCAGTCTCCTGTCTGGGACTCGGACTGGGTAGTCCAGGGCACCAAGCTCTGGATCCCCCCACAATGGGCTTTACTGAATGGTCCTGCTTTTGGTTCTAACAAGCTCTGTTCTACACTATGTTCCTGTCA
Organism: Natator depressus; assembly: GCF_965152275.1. Classification (NCBI taxonomy): domain Eukaryota; kingdom Metazoa; phylum Chordata; order Testudines; family Cheloniidae; genus Natator; species Natator depressus. The sequence goes on from NC_134248.1 coordinate 16,619,926, forward strand.
ACTAATAAACCCTTCTGTTTTACAACACTGGCCGAGAGTCAGTGCTGACTGTGAAGTTGGGGTGCATGGCCCCTCTGGCTTCCCCAGGGGTCCCATCCAGGTGGACTCACTGCAGGAAGTGCACAGTGAGAACACGGGTGCTGAATGCTCTGAGGTCAGACCCAGGAAGGCCATAGCTGAAAAGGCTTCTTGCCCTGGCGACAACTATCTGGCTTCATACAGAGCAGTTCCGGAGCATCGGGCCTGTGACAACTTCAAATGGAGCAGTGTGTGCTCAGCAGCTCTGACAACCACGCCATAGGTATCTCAAGTACGACATTCAGCATCTGTGGTGTTCAAAATTAGAGAGCCCTCTGAAAATGTGGGTGTTATAAAGTCATGGCTCTGTCTTATCAGTTGAACATGCAGGCTAGGCTCTGATGTGATACAGCAAAACCTGCAGCCAGTAACAATCAGATCCATTTTCATGCCGACTTTGGAAAAGCATGCAGAATGCAAAATGTGTCCCCAACTGTATGAGAAAGATGGCAGGGGTATAACTCGAAACTTCAGTGAACAATAATTACAGGTGAGATGTTTTCTTTCCTCCACTCAATCAGAATAATAAAGCCCCAGTTTTAAAACGCTTCAGGGATGTCTCTCTACAAACCAAATAGTAAATTGTTACAAATGTAAACAGCAATATGTGAGTTACAAAGTAGCCAAAAATAAGGCTAGTCCTAGTTTTGTGCCATGTATCTGACTGGACAGGGAATCTGGCATTTCAGGGGACCACAGGCTGCAGGAGCATGGGTTTAAGGTTCACTTTAGCCAGCCGTCTTGAAGACATGTACTTTTTCTGGGACTGCAATCCCTGGCAGCAGAAAGTTAAGGTTGGAGCTGGAAGCTTTGCCATTTGGCCAGTCTAGAAGACTGCTGACTCCTTGCAAGTGCCATGTTCAGACACATACTGGACCCCAACTATTTATACCTTTGATTTATAGATTGGCTATTAACATGTTTCAGTTACAAGAGCTTCCCCTCTCTCACTGAGTACAAAGTGCTGTCCTTGATGGATTCTTTGCTTCTATTGCAAAGGAGCAATCACCAACAGCCCTGCAAAAGCCAGAGTGCAGAAGTGATCTAGGGGCTGCCTGGTTTCCCTAATAGGGGCAAGCAGAAGAGAGACTGAGCATAGAGAAGATTCCTTTTTTATCAAAGCTTCAACTGAAAGCCAAGGAATCCAGTAGCTGTGTCCAGGAGCTCAAATAATATCTCTGGTGAAAAAGAACTGATAGCAGTAGGGGGTTCAATACTCACCTCAGGTAGTTTAATGATTGTAAGTGCTATGTATATAGAAACTCTGAAACCTGCTATGTATATAGAAGCTCCTGCCACTAATACACTGGGAGCATAGACCAAAGAGGGGATCAATTATAATTAAACATTGCCCTGAGCCACAGAGTTCAGATTCCAGTCCAAACCACTCCAAATTTTCAGAGGCGGGTTGGATTAGAGCCTAGCTCCACTTAACCTTTTGGAAAGTCCAGTTACTTCCTTCCAGGCTAATGTAGTCATACAGTGCCCTCTTTCCTTTCATAGCTGCATTATTTGTTTCAGAGTAGCAGCCATGTTAGTCTGTATTCGCAAAAAGAAAAGGAGTACTTGTGGCACCTTAGAGACTAACAAATTTATTTGAACATAAGCTTTCGTGAGCTACAGCTCACTTCATCGGTAGCTCACGAAAGCTTATGCTCAAATAAATTTGTTAGTCTCTAAGGTGCCACAAGTACTCCTTTTCTTTTTGCATTATTTGTGTATCTTAATCTCGAGGTCCTTTGATCTCCCAATGCTTTTCACAGCTGAAGCTCCCCGTCAGTGGGTTGTCTTCCTTCCAGCTGAATATTTCACTAGGGCCTAACTGCAGCTGTTTAGAAGTAGAGATATTTAGCTTCGGGGTGACTACCTAAGATCTGCTTGAAGAAACTAGCTTTGGATTTAACCATCCCTTTTTAATAACTACTCTGTTGATGCTTATGCTGAGGAGTGGGAAAAGTTTTAAATTTTGCTTTTACTGTCTAGCCACTTCAAATGTTTAATAATAAATTCTCTCCACTACTACACCAAAAACCTGGGCTGTTTAAACAGGTTTTTAGCTACAATAAACATCTTTTAACTCATTTTTATTAAGTTTACATACGTAATAGAGATAAGTGGCAAAGAAAATCCAAGCACTAAGTACAAAATAAACTCTTCAGAATCCTTCCTACAAAGAATTTGAGAACTTTAATATGAATTACATACACCTCCAGCTTTTCACATAAACCAGAGACAATGTTTAACAAAAATAACAATCAAATGTGAGGCGGAAGAAGTAAAATCAGAAATGTGATATGAAACTTGGTAATTTAAAGAACTGGAAGAGCTATTTCAGAGTCAAGTTATTTTTAGAAGAATCCTTGGCTAAGGCTTTAATTCACCTAGACAGAGACAAGGAAAACAGTGCATAGAATGGAATAATATTTCAGGAAAACAAACAGAAACTACGGTACTTTAATATTTGATGCACTGTTGTTGCTGAATAATGGAATTTTTGAAGCACAAGCACCCAGATTAAAAAGATACAGGAAGCTGAAATCATAGTAGCTGAGAATGTTAGTGCTACTACTCTAATTAGTCTGTTGGACAAAGGATGTGGCTTTTGATTTCATTTCTACGTGTTTCAACTCTAAGCAGAGTAGATTTCAAAACAATCATTTTGGGATTGACTCAGCAACAGTTTGGAGCTCTGTTACCCCAGTTTTAGGTGACTTCACAAGGGCCAGGTTTAGGCACAGGGTAGACATCTCTGTGAAGGGCACAAGAAAAGACCATTTTGCCTAAGAGACGCTGTACTTCACTCCCTGGAAGCATGGCTGTAAGAGGAGGTCACCCAGGCAGAGGACATATTACCACCCTAGCAAGGGTGAATGGAAGATAAACGGGAGTTTCAGAGGAGAGAGGTAGGAAACTCGGAATGAGAAGAGATGGACACTTTAGGAAACCAGCTAGGGTGGAATCAAGGAAGAACAAGCTGGTAAGGAATGTTCTTACCTAGGGCTTGAATTTCATCATCACCCCTGGCTCAGTCACTATAGAGTTTCTGAACCAAAAATTGAAGTGAGAGTCTATTTTGTTTGTTTCACAGAACTTGGATTCTCACCTTGACTACAACCTCCCCTTCCTCCTCTCGCATCCACTTTTACAGGGTTGCTCTAGTAGCAGATTTAGGGTCTTTAGTAGAGTAAGAAGTAATGAATTTTAAAAAGGAACAAAAAGAGAATTAAAGTTAAAACTAAAAAAGGGCTTAATGAATTAAAACCCTTAAATAGTATCAAAGCAGAAAATTACACAAGAGGAACAGACTGTAATCAAGTGCAGAAATATAATACCTTTTGTGTTGTCCCCTTCTTGTAGTTGCTTTAAAAAAAAAGTTCTCCCTTGGTATTAAGCCCAGGGAATATCTGATGATAATGTATCTGTCAGGGAAAAGAAAGATTTATTATTCTGTGCCAGGAGAGGTAACAACTATGTTTACATAATGAATGAAATTTATGTAGTAAAAACCTTTCAATTTTCAGCCTCCTTGATTCCACCCTGCTTTCATGCACAGATGTGAATCAGTGTTTCTGAATTACAGGGGAGGGCTGCAAGCACAGGGGAGGCACAGGAGTGAATGCAGCCTCAAAAGTCTGTTTCCCCCAACCTCGGACGCCATGGAGCCTAAACTCTGTAGAAGGGATATATTTGGGGAAGTAGGTCGTCAAGCTCCCTTCAATTCTCTTACAACACAGGATACACAGAATAAGTCTGCTGTGACACAGGCTGTTGTCCCCTACCCTGGGGTGGAAACATTTGAAGATTTCTGGAGCACCTGGCACGATGATTCCTGAAGGAACCATACTGTCAAGGGCCTAATGGAGCCAGGTGGCAGGATATTGGCTAGGAGTCTCCATGAAGATAGATATCCCTTTCTTCTGGAGGATCCCTGAGATCTATTGGCTTGGGAACCTGAAAATGTGGGTTTCATCCACAATGGTGGGAAATAAACACCAACATCCCCAAAATGTGAAAGTTCTAACTCGGTTTTTCTACTCCGCTAGAGGAGTTGTTCCCACCTAGGAGAAAACAGCCCGTTTAAAAACCACATATCAATATCAGCAGCTTTGAAAATATCTTTTCTAGACAGTACAAGTCTAACAGCTTTTTTTCATGCTTGTGGTTAAACATTCCTGCTGTCTTGTAAAGGATATGACTGATTCCATTGCACTGTAATAAAAGGTGCTTTTCTTCCTACCTGAACTGAAAATATCTTATTAGTATCCGGCTACATTGTTTGGAAATTCTAGTTTGTGCAAAACTCAGACATCTTCCACAGATCAAAAGGGCCACATATAATTTTAATTTGAGGAAAACATTTACCTTGGTTCAGTATCCCAATTCAGAGAAAGCTAATCTAGAACCAATATGGAGGCAAACAGCTACTCCAATAGTGCATCAGTTCTTCAGCTACTCAACTGACACACAGGTAGAAGAAAGAACCCCAAAAAGGGAAGTGGGGGGGGTCAGTGCTTTCCAATTAAACATTGTACAGTAATTATTTATTTGTAGGGCAGTAACACTACATGGCCCCCAACAGAAAGAAGTTCATTCTCCTCAATGGGGAAAGGGCTGGGCTTTGAATGTTAATTTTAGACAAGTTTTAAGTTCAAACAAAAGGAGAGAGGTTAAGTGGTATTTATTTTACAACTAGACAATGCCCAGGAATTTCAGATGTAAACCAATCCTCCTTGAGAGCTGGTGCCTCTCCAGCTCCATTCTCCTTCCCTGCTTCTTCGGCCAAGTGCACTCAGACCAGACAACTCCCCAGACCACCCTTCCTTGATTCCTCACATTCTGCAGCCTATCCTCAATACCAGATACACACAGATGCTCCTTACAGTTCCACTCTATAGCCGCCTTCTTAGCTTTACACCCTGGCTGCAATCTGAAGGGAGGGAAGGTAAGTAAATTAAGGCCTGGTTTACACTACAGAGTTAGGTCAATGCAAAGCAGCTATGCCAATTTAATAAAACCTTCCCCCCACACAGCACAGAGTCAGAGTTAATGTAGTTTAGTCAACAGTGCGAGTGTTGACACTGGTTACTTATGTTGACCATTATTGGCCTCCAGCAGCTGACCCACAATGCCATATACTGACTGCTCTGGTCACCATTGTGAACTCTGCTGCCCAGGCTACTTAAGGCCCTGTGAACTTTTGAAAATCCTTTTCCTGATTGCCCAGCTTGGTGAGCACACCTAGCAGCTCTCCATAGCCATCCAGCTGCTCTTTATAGCCACCCAGCTGACCATGCTGGCTACATGCTCCAGGTGTGCTCCTGCCTACAGTAGGCAGGAGATATTGGATCTCCTGGGCCTGTGGAGAGAAAAGGCTGTGTAGGCACAGCTCTGAACCAGCCGTAGAAATGTGGACATCTATGAGCAGATTGCTTGGGTTGGGGAGGGGGGGGGAAGAGGGAGAAAGATGAAGGAGAAGCAGCAGAGCTGTGTGAAAGCAAAGGAGCTGCAGCAGATAGACCAGCAGGCCAAGGAGCCAACAACTGATCCGGTGCTGAGCCACAGACTTGCTGCTTTTACAAAGAACTGCATACCACCCTTAGCGGAGACCACAGTACCACCCCCAACAGAACCCTGGATACTTTCAAGGAGCCCAAGTCACAGGCCCTACTATGAACAGCAAGGAGGAGGAGGTGGACAAAGAAGAGGAGGAGGAGTATGGGGGACGACAGGCGACCATGAAATCCAGCTGTGCAGCAAGCTAGGACCTGTTTTTGACTCCACCATAGTCCAGCTAGTTCCACCTGTCTAGCACTGATGAGCCAGATGCAGGGGAAGGAACCTCTGGTAAGTATGCAGTTTACTTGGAAATTACAGGGATGGCACCCATAAAGTAGCAGGACACATCTTTTGATTTACTCATTTTTACTTGTGGTAGAAGAGGTAGTGGAACAACCAAGAGAGGTAGAGTTGCTATCTGCTTTTCATTCCCCTCTGCAGTTAGGCAGCGGGGGCCATACAGAGCAGTTTGTTTCTGTGCACCAGGAGGTCCCAAGAATCCTCCGTAGAGATCTCAGTGAAACATTCATGGAGATACTCTGCAATCCTCTGCCAAAGGTTTCCGGGGAGGGCTGCCTTCTTCCTTCTGCCGCAGTAGGATGCTTTTCCAAGCTACTCAGCGATTACGTCAGCCGGCACCACTGCAGCATATGGGCCGGGTGGCGTTGGGACACCAGCAGCAGCTGTGCTCTGCCTCTTACCCTCAGGATTGAGGTATCAGCTAAAATCATCACCATCTGGGGAGAACAGTGCCAGTATTCAGTTCCATTGCCCTATACAACTAGAATCGTGCAACTGAACTATTCTCTCCTGATTTCCCCAACCCCCAGAGGGCCACACTCACCATGGCTGGTGACGTGACAGGCGCCATGCTCAATCAATCCCAAGAAGAAGTGAGCATGTAGTGTTACAACTTTTGGAGAGCCAGAGGAGTGACTTCGGCATCTTAAGTTTTTATTTCTGTCATCAATACACTGACAATGGTACCTCTGTGTGTTGTGTCTGCAGCTGCAGACATTACAGCCTTCACGGTCCCCTCCACACACACCCGGAATGCCTGAGCCAGATGAGGGTGGGGTGGGAAAGAGGACTCGGGATGGCATATTTCAGGAGATCCTGCAAGCCAGTGCTGCATCAGAGAACGAGCATAGGGCCTGGAGGATCACCCATGCAGACAGCCTGGAGAAGGATAGAGTGGAGAGGAGAAAGACGCAGGAAAAGAGGAGGGGCATGCAGCAGGACAGAGAGCAGAGATGCTGCAGACTCTGGTAGACTTGCAGGTTGAACAATCCCATGCTCGTCTCCATCTGCAGCCCATAGAGGACTCAATATTGGGACCTTCCTATATCCCCCTCAACATTCCACGTGACATTAGGGGTCGGTGCACTACCCCTACCACTGCACCTGGGGGGACATTAAAGACAATTACAACTTCACATTCACTGAACTGTGAAAGCCATGGTTGGTGTGGGTATACGTGAAATCAACGTTCTCTCCCCTTCATAAGTTCTGTTCCCTTAATTTATACATTTTAAATTATTATTTTTATTGCCTGGTTCATGTTACAGAATAAAATTCTTTTTTTGGGAACAAAATTAATCTTTATTAGTTCACAGCATATGCTTGCTGGTGCTGAGCAGGTCTGACAGCACCTGATTATCTGTTACTGCATTGTGTCACACAACTCATATCATCATTCACAAACAATATTTATAGGTTGTCAAGGTTCCTCCCCCACTCTGAACTCTAGGGTACAGATGTGGGGACCTGCATGAAAAACCTCCTAAGCTTATCTTTACCAGCTTAGGTCAAAACTTCCCCAAGGTACAAAATATTCCACCCTTTTGTCCTTGGATTGGCCGCTACCACCACCAAACAAATACTGGTTACTGGGGAAGAGCTGTTTGGACACGTCTTTCCCCCCAAAATACTTCCCAAAAACCTTGCACCCTACTTCCTGGACAAGGTTTGGTAAAAAGCCTCACCAATTTGCCTAGGTGACTACAGACCCAGACCCTTGGATCTTAAGAACAATGAACAATCCTCCCAACACTTGCACCCTCCCTTTCCTGGGAAATGTTGGATAAAAAGCCTCACCAATTTGCATAGGTGACCACAGACCCAAACCCCTGGATCTGAGAACAATGAAAAAGCAGTCAGTTTTCTTACAAGAAGACTTTTAATAAAAATAGAATTAGAAATAAGAAATCCCCCCTGTAAAATCAGGATGGTAAATACCTTACAGGGTAATTAGATTCAAAACATAGAGAACCCCTCTAGGCAAAAACCTTAAGTTACAAAAAAGATACACAGACAGAAATAGTTATTCTATTCAGCACAATTCTTTTCTCAGCCATTTAAAGAAATCATAATCTAACACATACCTAGCTAGATTACTTACTAAAAGTTCTAAGGCTTCATTCCTGGTCTATCCCCGGCAAAGACAAAATGTAGACAGACCCACATACCCTTTGTTTCTCTCCCTCCTCCCAGCTTTTGAAAGTATCTTGTCTCCTCATTGGTCATTTTGGTCAGGTGCCAGCGAGGTTACCTTTAGCTTCTTAACCCTTTACAGGTGAGAGGAGATTTCCTCTGGCCAGGAGGGATTTTAAAGGGGTTTACCCTTCCCTTTATATTTATGACATAGGTACATTGACAATGTTATATTCCTGCGTACACAGCAATCAGAAGATGATTCATACCAGGTCACAAAAGAGCAAGGCCAGGTACAGCACACTACTGCAACACACACTACCCTGGCTCACTATTAAAATGGTGTTTCAAAGCCTCGCTGAACTGCATAGCTCCTCATTGAGCTCTTCTAATAGCCCTTATATCTTGCTGTTCAAATTCAGCAGACAGCTACTTCATCTCTGCAGAAACTTTTCCCCCTTTGCTTCACAGATATTATGCATGACACAGCACACAGCTATAACCATTGGATATTCTTCTCACTGAGGTCCAACCCTATAAGTAAACAATGCCAGTGACCCTTCAAACAATCAAAGGCATATTCAACTGTCATTCTGCACCTGCTGAGCCTGGAGTTGAAGTGCTCCTTGGTGCTGTCAAGGGTGGCTGGTGTATGGCTTCCTAAGCCATGGGAGCAAGGGGGTAGACTGGGTTGCCCAGGATCACGATTGGCATTTCAGCATTCCCAGTGATAATCCACTGGTCGGAAAAGAAAGTCCTTACTTGCAGCTTTCTGAATAAGCCTGAGTTCTTAAAGATGCATGCATCATGCACTTCTCTAACCAGCCCACAGTGATGTCGGTAAAGCATCTCTGGTGTTCCACCAGCGCTTGCATTATCATAGACAAGTAACCCTTTCTGTTGACGTACTTGTGGCAAGGTGATCTGGTGCCAAAATAGGGATATGTGCCATCTATGACCCAACTGCAGTTTGGGAACCTCATTGCCGCAAAATCATCCAGTAACTCCTGCACATGACTGAGAGTCACAGTCTTGCATAGCAGGAGGTGACTAATGGCCCTGCAGACTTAAATGGTAACAGCCTCTGCAGTGGATTTTCCAACTTCAAATTGATTCCCGACTAACCGGCAGCAATCTGGCATTGCAAGTTTCCACAGTGCAATTGCCACTCGCTTTCAGCTGTCAGTGCAGCTCTCATTTTGGTGGCCCTGCGCTGGGGCGAGTTCAGCACACACATCCAGGAATGTGGTCTTGTGCATCCGAAAAGTTCTGCAGCTCCTGCTCATCACCCCAAACCTGCATTACGATGTGATCCCACCAGTCAATGTTTTCTTAGGTCCAGACCTGGCACTCCACCACCTCCAGCTGCTCTGTGAATGTCAACAACAACCTTGAATTGTTTCCCACGGCAATCTAGCCTCCAAGGCATTGTCATGTTGCCTGTGGCGCCTCTTGTGGCTCTGCAAATCCTGCAGGATCACGTGCCCCCCCCCCCCCCCGCCCGTGCTTGCAATGCTCATGCCGATCGCGCTCTGTACAGCTCTATGCTTCCGTTAGAGATGGCGGATACTGAGGAGGACACACAGGTTTCTGGGATTTTGAAAAAAAGGTGCAAAAATTATGAGATGCAGACGAAATTATGGGATAGAGAACACTGCATTATGGGAAATTGCACCCATGCTCCCAGTCACTCCTGCATGACTTGTTTTGCTCCCATCAGGCATTGCTAAAACTTCCCAAAGACCCTATGCTGGATGGTGGAGAGTTGCCCAGTGGAATACCTACCCACAGTGCACTGCACTCTGCATTGATACAAGTGCTCCTGGTGACTACATACACCGCCAACACAAGCAGCCAAGTATGTGGCTGTTGTATGCTAAAGTAACTTAGGTAGACATGATTTTATAGCGTAGACATGGCCTAAGTTATTTTCATCTGAAAAATCCTGAATCCTATAAGGCTGGCTGTAACCAAGTAAAGATTAAAGAAAACTACTTTTATCTTTGAATTTTTTTAAATGTTCCTGTTGATTTTAATGAAAAATGAGTTTGTATCCTAATTTCTCTTACTTCCTGCTTGTTAGCAATAAAATGATGCCCTCCATTGAATTAGCTAGTTTATTACTGTCTACTATTAATTTTTTAAATAAGAAGCCAAGTCATGGTTAGTCTTCAGTGTAACCTATAGCAGCAAAAATAACTGAGTTAACAGATCGGTTATTTCTCTTCCCTCAACTTTTTCCTTTTTTTTTTTTTGGTTGCTAGATGAGTCAACAGGAAGAATGGTACGGTGGTTAGGTCACAAGCCTAGGTCTTGGGCGACCAGGATTCATATCCTTGCTCCACTACAGACTTCCTGTGAGGCCTTGGGCCACTTTGGGAATTGAGGCACAGAGAGGCTATGTCTACGCTGCAATAAGACACCCAGAATTGGCTCATGTCAGCTGACTCAGGCTCAAGAGCCTGAGCTCAACTGCCTACACTGCAATTTTGTAGCCCTGTGAGCCTGAGTCAGCTGACACAGGCCAGCCACAGGTGTTTTATTGTGGTGTAAACACACCCAGAGATAATAGCACTTCCCTATTTCATAGGTGTGTTCAGTCACTACATACATTAAAGATTGTGAGGCATTCAGATACTATGGCAAGGGGGGAGCATATCAGTATCTAAGGGTATGTCTATACTACCCGCCGGATCGGCGGGCAGCGATCAATCCAACGGGGGTCGATTTATCGCGATTTAATCTAGACGCGATAAATCAACCCCTGAGTGCTCTCCCATCGACTCCTGTACTCCACCACCACAAGAGGCGTAGGCAGAGTCGACGGGGGAGCGGCAGCAGTTGATTCACCACAGTGAAGACACCGTGGTGAGTAGGGCTAAGTACATCGACTTCAGCTATGTTATTCACTTAGCTGAAGTTGCATAACTTAGATTGATCACACACACCCCCCTCAACGGAGTGTAGACCAGGCCTAAAAAAGAAAAACTTCTAGTGATCATCAAATTTACACAATCTGCAATGTTTTGCCTTTTTTAAAAAGATGACAATTTCTGTTGTTTTAAATACAAGTCTAGCTAATTGTTGAGGTTTCTTTAGGCATAAATATAGGCCTATAAATCTGATATTTAGGTATGGTAAAGACAGGTTTTACAGGGAGAGCAAGTATCCAAATGTCCTTTATTGCTGAACTACTTACACATTACATCTCCTAATAGTGTTAGATCCAGAGTAACAATCATTATTTTATTAGTGCAGTAAAAACTAATGTGGTACCAGTAGAACAATAGTAATGATATCCAAAGCAGATATTGCTGTGCTGCTGGCTGGCTCCCCGCTTCCCATCCCATCTTTGGGAGATTTACCAGACATAAGTAGAAAAGAGGCGGTTTCTGAGAATTGAAAGGTAAAATCTAACAACATATACTGGCAACTAAATAAATAATCTCAGTTTCCTGGCTGTGTAAGATGTCCAGCAATCCAATTGCCTCCTTTGCAAGAATCCTCTTTCAAAAGTCCCTGTGTTATTTCCACTTCCAGAGAGATTGAGCTCTCTGATGCTGGAATCAGTTTTGAGAGAAGTCTGACTGGCTTTCAATCTCACTTACACTACTTTCTGTTCCGTTCTCCATCATTTGATTACTTCTCCTCCCCTTACTCTACAGTCCATAGCCTCTGCTGAATAACAACTTAGCTGATAAAATATTCACTCCAACCTAACATGGCATTCACTTTAGTGGGAACTGGATCAGGTCCTAAAGGAGGAAGAGGAAAAAGCAAGACATGTCTAAAGTAAGAGAAAAGCATGATTCAAGATGAGAAGAGTCACGGTTGCCCTGCATAACCCCCCAAAGAGTTGAGGGAGTTTTAATTGGGCTCATCTGTGTCCCAGAATAACATTCATATAGGGCAGGGGTGGCCACATATGGGTATGGAAATTGTATGGCGGGCCATGAATGCTCACAAAATTGGGGGTTGGGGTGTGGAAGGGAGTGCGGGCTCCAGCTGGGGGTACAGGCTCTGGGGTGGGTCTAGGAAAGAGGAGTCCAGGATGTGGGAGGGGGCTCCAGGTGGGGGTTCAGGTGTGTGTGGGGGGGTGAGGGCTCTGGCTGTGGGTGTGGGCTCTGGAGTGGGGCTGGGGATAAGGGGTTTGGGATGCAGGAGGGTGCACCGGGCTGGGACTGATGGGTTCAGAGGGCGGGAGGGGGATCAGGGCTGGGGCAGGGGATTGGGGTCCAGGAGGGGATCAGGGGTTCAGGCTCTAGGGGGCACTTACCTCAAGCAGCTCCCAGAAGCAGCGGCATGTCCCCTCTCTGGCTCCTACACAGAAGTGCAGCCAGGCGGCTCTGCGCGTTGCCCCATCCGCAGGCACCACCCCTGCAGCTCCCATTGGCTGTGGTTCCTGGCCAATGGGAACTGCGGGGGCAGCGCTTGGGGTGGGAGCAGTGTGCAGGGCCTCCTGACTGCCCCTATGTGTAGGAGCCAGAGAGGGGACATGCCGCGGCTTCTCGGAGCCGTGTGGAGTGAGGCAAGCCCCCGACCCCGTTCCCCAGATGGAGCAGGTCAAGCCCTAGACCCCGCTGCCCAGCGGAAGCTCGAGGGCCAGATTAAAATGTCTGGAGGGCTGGATGCAGCCCCCAGGTCATACTTTGCCCACCCCGATATAGGGAGTATACTCTACCACGGATCAGAATTAGACATGTGGATAGAGCAAGTGTAGGAAAGGCCAAATTGCCACTGCATCCATCCTGTGGATAAACAGAGGACATCAGTTGCCAGGACTCCCAATCTGGCATTTTAAAAATCAAACCATACTCAGGCCTATTGTGGGGGTCCCTCATTCTTTTATGCTGGCTGCAACAGCACATGGCCTCTTTTGGGAAAGGCATTTCCTCACTTGCCATCCACTAGACTGAAAATGTAGTTAGTTGTGTCTACAGAAGACCTGTAACACCAGAGACTTCAGAGGAGTTCCTTGTCATTTACACTGCTGTAGCGTGAGGGGAGAAATCAAGCCCAGAGTCACTGCCAGCCTGGAGCTTGTTGATGCTCATTATTATAGCTTGGAGTCCTTTTTCAATTCTTGGCTGCTGTCCATTTTAATGCATGCGCGCACACACACAAAAGAAAGACACACACACACACCAGCTCAGAGCACATGACACTTAATAAAATAATCGGTACTTCATTATTAAAATGCTATACTTAAAATCCGCGATAACATCAAATATCTTACAGCACTCAGATGAGAAAGGTGGAGAAAAACCTTTAATGGCTTTTCTAATTGCTTGTTCTCTCTCACTTGTAACTAATTACCACAGTCACACTGTTACAAGATTCTTAGGCTTTTTACATTCTCTCAACCACAAACATCTACAGTATTAAAAAAAAAAAAGAAATTAGAGACAATTAAACCATCCTTGTGACAACTAATGCAAATAAATATTTTCAGGCAGAAGAAACTACCAGAACATCAAAATGCCCTGAATTGCAAAAAGGACGGGCAAATAAACATGTATGCCTTAAGAACATGTTGTCACCTTCAATGCTCTGTCCCAGCCTAGACCTCTGCCTTCATCTCCTCCTACAACTCCTTACTCTGTCCATGCTTGTTCCCTAACTCCAGTATATGGTTGCTTTTATATTAAAATAGCAATAAAACAAGGAAGAAGGCCCATAATGCAGATGTTAAGGGTGAGAGCTGTTATTACCAGTAAATTGTATATAAATATTACATAAGAAGGGAACAAAAGCACATCAGCACACATATATGCCATAAACAAGAACCATGGCTTTTTAAAATGTCAGGACTTAAAATGCACAGCGGCCTATAAAATGTCACCAAAGTCATTACTAGATGGCAGTGATGTAAATCATGTATTAAGGAAATGCCATCTAAATTAAGGTTGGAAAACTAAATGCACCTATTTTCTATTGTAGATTCATACAGTAATTTGCTGAAACAGTAATTTTGAGTTTACCATATTTGTACCTTCAAGGAAAATTAAAAAGCCATCTATAACTACAAAAGCCAGCACAAAGCAACGTTTCATTTTAATTTAATATGACACCAGCAAGTAAATTTAAACTAATCCTAGGCACTACAGAAATTGTCAAAGATTTTTGTGCATTTTTTATTTAAGAAGCCAAAACATTTTTGTGCTTTTTAATACTAGATGAGGACAACTTCTTCCCAACATGGTATGGAAAGCTACTCTACAACAGACTATTTCTGGATATTTTTATATCTAAAAGGCAACATTTCCAAATTTTGTTTTCTAACATGCATTACAGATTAGCAACTGTACACAATTTGGAGATTTGCAAAATCCACTGAGTAGCCATAATTTATAAATTTTTAACTATTTAATGCTAATATACAATAATCTTTCTGTGAAGAAACTGCTGAAGGCTGAGATTATCATCTTTGTAAGGTTACTGATTACAAACAGAAGACATCTAGAAATTGAAAAGCAAATAGATGTTTCTTGCATAATGTACATGGGACATAGTAATGTTTTAATAACCAAGTTCAAATAATTAGATATAAAAACAAAACTGTGTAAACAAGATTGCTAAATAAATCTTGAGAGAGGCAATTAAACTATACTTTAATATCTTTTCTAAGAAAATGTAATTTAAATTTTACAACCTAATATGCACAAGGGTTCATCAGGCCCAATTAAATTAAAATGTAACATCTGATCACCTTTTATGCACATTTTTAAAAGAAGTTTTATTATACTATATGCTAATATTAAGTTTCATTTAATTTAGTTGATGAATTACTCAATTTTGATGCCCAGTAAATATACCCCAATCCAGAAATATAATTCTTCATGGTATAACCAGACCCTTCTATAGAAGAGCACCACAAATGTATTACATTATCTGGAAGGATCACTTTTCACTCCCATTTAAATTATAATTAAATTTTAACCCTGAAAACTTAAAAAAAAATGTGAAGACCCAGCTTTGGTGGTGCTGTAATTTAGTGCCAATAAAGTTCTTAAGGAGTGAAGGAGGCTCTGGCTGCAAATAGTTGGTTATATTCTCCAAAGGAGAAATTCTTCTTTGTAGACCTGTTATTATTTCAATGGGAGTTTTGCCTAAGTAAGAATTGCAGGATCAGACTTCTAATGACTATGTAGCAAGTTCAGGCCAACAACACTGAACATCAGCAGCTTTCATATATGGAATTCTTTTTCTCTTTACCAAAGATGTGTAAATAAGAGTTTCTCAGTCTGTATGAGCAACATTCTGAATTCCTGCCCATCTCACAAGTAGGCCGGCCTTGCGCAGCATGGATGTCAGCCTGGAGTGTGTAGCCCATAAAGGGAACATACACTCCTTGAGGGGATTTTGGCTACTGGACCTGTGTAGTTAAGGACCCAAAGGTACCGGAGGGACTTCAAAAGTCATGGGGCCAACCAAACAAAACAGGCCAAATCTGAGTGGCACTGCAACCCTGTGCACCAGGAGGCAACATGATTCACCCACATCTGGACTGGCCACCCTTCCATCATGACACCCACCCCTCTATAGTAACAGAGGTGTGGCCAAGCCAAGTTTGAGTGAGTGGCATTGCAACCTGGTGCCTTTGGTTCACAGTACTGCTCAAATTTGGCCCACTCGCCCCTCCCTCATGCCAGTAGGTAAGGGGCTCCATTGTTATGCCACCCAGTTTTATTCAGGTGCCCAGAGGGGAGCCCAGGCTGCCCCGCCCTCCCCCCCACCGTCTCATTGTGCCCCTTTTGGGTTTATGTTCTCAAAAGTGTTACGGAAAAGTCCCCATTTAAACAGGAAAGCGTGAATTGGCTTTTTACCCTCACCCCCACCACAATTCTCCCCCTTGTCTCATGTGGGCTTCTGCCTCTGTTCCATCCCACACCTAGCTCCCACCACAGCATAGAAATTCCCATGGAGACTGCTCCAAGGCAAGCAGGGCATGCACAGTACTCTGAGCTAACTTCAAGAAGTTTGTATCTTGTCTTGGAAGAACATTAAGATCTATCAGACTCCCACTCCCACTCTTTTCAACAGTGAACCCCTGCCCCAAGCTTCCCCTTCCTCCAGCAAGCCAAGATCCCCTCTTTACCCAGCTATTATACTCCAGTAACCACAGGCCTCCCCTCCAAATGGTGATACACCTATACCCCAGCCCTTCATACCTTTGAAGATCCCACTGCAGAACTTAGTAGTTCTAACTGACTTTCTGCTCAGCATACATTGAGCCGTGAAGCAGAACCAATGTGTAAAGGACAGATAGGAGGAGGGCACCAACGCCATCTTGAGAGGTTGTAATCGGGAAACAGTGTAGGTTCATTCAGGAAACTATTAAGTCTGTGCTTATATAAGCACGCCCGTTCCTAATCACAGTGTTTTTGATCTGAAATGAATTACTCATATGCCATTATAGAAACATCACCATGTGGAAGTTTTAATAAGTAACAACTTCCAAACAAATTAAAAAATATACTTGCCAAGAACATGCAGCACTGAAAATCATTCTTCTTGAACATACTCTCCACAGAATGTCACATTCAATCAGGTTTTGTCATGAACAGTTAGTCAATCAATAAGATAAATTTACCACTTGCAAGAGACCTGCGTATAAATGTTTAATTTTATCTTAACAGCTTACATATTTCTTTGCTCTTTTCAACAGAACTTCATCATTTAAAACAGCTTGCTCAGATCTCAACACAAATATAACACTAGGGCCATAAATTTCAATTTCAATATAAGAATTACTGTAAGTTTGTAGAATATAAATAACAAGTCATGAAGTAGATATATGATTCATGGTGCTCTGCAACAAAGCCAATCATTCACTAAAAGAATAATAATTCTAGTAACTTTTAATCTTCAAGATATACAAAACACAGTCTCAATATGTGAGAGAAACAGAGTTGTTTTACACAATCAAATTCAATTTGAAAAGTTTCTGTTGAGGATCAAATACCACTTTAAAAACATTGTTTTAAATTCACTGTGGAACTGCACAGCTTCTAAATTACCCCAGTAGTATCCACTCATCCCCCCAGCAGGAAAACCCTTCTCTTTTGCATGGCCAGTTGATTTCCTGGTGAGCAAAGGGCTTTTAACTCCAACCCTACTCAGCTCTTCAGCCAATCCAGAAGCCCAATTGAGGTTTAGGGCAGGGAAGTGGCTTCAGAGCCTGGCTCCCTAAATCAGGATTACTGCCTATGCACTCTGGCAGTACCAAGCTCAGGACAGATAGAGAATGAGAAGGAGAGAAAACTAGAGCGGAAGGAACCAAATAAAAATGTCAGAAGTGGACATAGGAGGGAGTGAAAAGGAAAGAAACAAGTTGTTTAGTTTTAGGGTGGATGACCAAGTTCACCATTGACTGCAGGAGGCAAAGCTCCACCGATTCCAGCAGTGAATTCTGCCCACCAGTGTATTTGAGTTTCTTGCAATTAACAAGCCAATTCACTCTAATGTCATTAAATTGGTAGCCAAATGGAATCATTGTGGCCATTTCAAAAGGTTTTGATAAGGAATAGTAAGATTTCTCCTAAAGAAAATGGGAAATGTAATATATTTGTGTCACCAGCTATTCAGATAATTTCTTTGAAAGATATACTGTATAAGTAAAGACAAAAAGTAGGAAGAGGCTTCAGATATCTCCTTCAGAAAACAGACTTCTCAAAGCAATCTGGATTTTTCAGTAGTAAACTCTAAAAAGGAAATCTTTGCAACAATTTTAATTTACAAAGAAAACTGTGATTTCCAATCCATTCCTTATTGTAGTCTTACAACACAGATTAGCTGCTATAAAACCATACAATGCTGTAACAATTGCATTATAATTACAATAACCAGAAGCACTCTACAGTCAACATTATCAGATGTTTCTGTGTTTATCAGACATCCTTCTAGAATTTTAATTATGCTGTACTGGCTGCCAGTGGCTAACGTCTACCGGCTTAGCAATTAAGCTGGCAAGGTCTCAACTCTGAAGAAAAGGCAGCTACGAGATATTTTATTTTGATGGATTACTTCTTGCTTAAAATATGTACTAAAAATATCAAGTTCTTTTTTTTCCATAGACAAAAGGAAGAAAGGACTCCACAAATTATCTGGGGGGAGGGAGGAGAACATTTGACAATTAACAGCATTTTATGAGTTAAATTTAAAAAGCCTGCCTTACCTTAAGAACTGTATTCTGTTTCAAAGTTACATTAGGACTAAGTAATATTATTAATAATTATAGTCTACAATATGAGCTATACAACAATAGCATTAATTACTATTACAATAGTACCTAACAGCTCCAATTAACTTAGCCCCCCACCCATACTATACATCATACAAAAACATAGTAAAGAGGTGGTCCCTGCCTTCCCATTATTTTCTAAACAGACAAGAGACAAAGGGTAGGAGAAAAGAATGCAACATAGAAGCAGAAGTATGGAAAATGATGCAGAGAGATTAAGAAGGTTGCTGAAGGTCAAAGACAGGCATAAATTGAACCCAGATTTCCCAATTCACAACCCTGCCTTAACCACAAAACCATCCCTTTCTCTCTAATAAAAAGTGATAGAACAAGGCCTCAGCCTAATTGCCACCTCTTATAGTTATCTTTGTCAAGCAGCATTTTTGAGCACAATTGAAGAAAACAGGAAATGAACAGTTGCAAAACTGTTATCAAGGCAGTGGAATTCACCTCACTTTTTCAAAGGCCAACTGGCCTATCTTTAGTGCCAAGAGTGAGTGACTGTGTGTATGTGGTGGGAGAATGGTCAAATCAACATGAGCATCTCCATGGAGGAACGCAAGGAGTGTGGTGCTTGTCACACAAGGACCTTTATAGAAATGAGTCCCAGTTGGACCAATTGCAAACATGTCAAAGGTAACGAAACAATTATAAAATCAAAAGACGGTGTCGATAACTGTGAGCTGGATCATTTCAAGTGCCCTTTCCAAACTCCCCATAAAGTGTTGCCTGGTCAATCATATTACTATCAGGGGAGGATATTCTGCCACTGAATTCTGGGCAGATAAACGTTACAAGCATGTGAAAGTTGTCATCCAAGGAACAGAGAGATTATATTAGTTTCATTTATTTAACACAAAAAAGATGTGTATGTGTATATATACTAATTAATATATATATTAATTGCAGAGTTTTCCTTTGTTTTTTGTTCAAAAATAATCTAGAAGGGCATATTTATCAACATTGACCGGAAAGGTGATGTGACATTCACATAAAAGGGAGCAAAGCAGGCCAATTCTACCTTGGACTTCTTCAGTCATATGCACAGAGCAGCATTCCACTAGCACAGATTAAGATCACTAATATAAACAGTCCTATGGAGAAAGGTGAAAATTAAAGGTGAAGTGCGGTAGCACTCTACACTGAAAAACAATGGCCAGAAAAAGGAATTATAAATAGCATCCAACCCACTAAGCCCCATGAATGTAAAAGAAATGGCTAGATAGATACATAAGGAAAGAAGAAATGAATCATTTATAGTTGCTGTAGATCAAAGTTTACTAACCCTTACTGACAAACCGAAACACATACACAACAAAAGAAAGCTTACTAAAAGAGAATACACTCAACATATTTGTTTGTGTTCCAAGTCCAGAACGTGTGTAAGCAATATGTTTCATTTCTAATATGTTCAAACTGCTGGGCAGTCATATTGATTATTGTAGGCTACTTAATGGGAAGCTATCACATTAAGACATTTGGCCTAGCTTTGTTCAACTACTTTTTATAACAGAAGGAGTTACTAAAATGGATCAGGATATATTTATTCCCAGGTATGCAAATATCCAGATCTTAAAGAAATAAAATACGGGATCACTGAAAACATGATGTTGATTGGACAGTTAAATTATATTATCTACTGAAAAAAATACATAAACATTTCTGGTTTTCTAACACAGGGGTTCTCAACCTTTTTCTTTCTGAGGCCCCCCACCTACTCCATGCCCTAAAAACTCCATAGCCCAGCTGTGCCACAACAACTGTTTTTCTGCATATAAAAGCCAGGGCTGGTGTTAGGGGGTAGCAAGGAAGGCAATTGCCCGGGGCCCCACACCATAGGGGGAACACAAAGCTAAGTTGCTCAGGCTTCAGCTTCAACCCCAGGTGGTGGAGTTTGGGGCCCCAGGCTGCAGTCCCACATGGAGGAGCTTTGACTTTCTGCCCTGGGCCCTAGCAAGTCTATTACCAGGCTTGGTGGATACCCTGAAACCTGCTCGTGGCCCTGGAACGCTGGTTGAAAACCACAGTTCTAACAGATTCTCAGGTTAGGGAATTCAGTAGCTATAGAATTATGCACATCTGTTGGGTTAAACAACAAAAGGAGTTCTAACCATTCATTTAAAAGGTCAAAGCAATATTACTATCTGTACCATATGTGTACGGAAGCAGGAATCTGAATACCTTGAAACAAACATAAGCAGCGGCATTTGCTAAATTATCTCATCTACGCATTGTATTATTCATTCTGTAATAAAACTCAAAGGAAATTTACACTAAAATCAAATTACAGAAACACCACTACTCCACTTGGCCAGTGCCCGTAGATAAGCAAAGCACACATCTGCATACACTATATTCAATGGGTGAAAAACAGGTCATCCCTATCCTCCCTGTAGTACCTTGTCAAATGTATAAGATTTATTTTTTTTAATGGACACAGCCTGAAGTTTGGCCTATGTTAGTATTGTAAGTCAATGGCAAAGATGGAATAAAACCCATTCCTCCTGATTCCCAGTACAGTGCCCTATCTATTGGACCATACTGCTTCCTTTCCCTTGATTATGGATGTTAGCTGATATTCATTATCTAGTTTACCTTTACAGATGTAGGAAATTTATTACATTCTTGTTGCAGATATTTTTAAACTATTTTCATAGGATCTACAAGGTTTTGTGTTCATCTGCTGGGCCAGCTATAGGAGAATAAATTACAAACCATATTCTTAGAGCTGTGCTAACCATGATTAACCTTGTTAATGTCAAGGGTTTGTTGATTTCTTTACAAAAAATTAGGAGGAAAATCTTTCTGCTAAATTCACAGAACTGATCAGGAAAGAATGTGTTCCAGGTTCTGAGAGGATACAAAAAACAAGAGTAAAAAAATAGAGTTATTAGAATACTTGCCAGTTTTCCTTTAACTATCAAATCACAGGAAAATTAGCAATTATAGCAAACTGACAGTAGCTACCTTCAATGACAGCCTGATCTCACTCTGTCCCTAACGCTGCATTTTATTAACACTGGAGACATGAACAAGAGATCAAAGACCTTTGAGAGACCAACCTAGCATTCAAGTAAATATCCAGATGCTAATACTGAAAAGTGCAGCACATGCCAGAAAACCTAGCATATGAAACTTGCTGATACAAATTCATCTTCTGAGTGGGAAGAACACAGCAAAACTGGCAAGGAATGAGCCTAAGGGATCCATGCTTTCACTCTGTCAACAGAAGCAGCAATGCCAAGTGAGAATTGGCAATGTATGCCTATGCCAATGTGCATTTGGAACTAAAGGTAAAGATAGTGTCAATAAGAGCCTGAATCTTTGTATTTATCCCTTTGAGTGCATTTCTGTCATGTGGCTGTTACAAGAACTTGCCTAGAAAGAGTATAACAAGGTTTGTAATAAGTAATTGAAACTAGAGATCTTCTGAGGATATCACTTTGGTACCTGATTCAGCTACTATGGAGACCACAGCTAGAAAAGAATACACAAGCAGGAAAAATAGCCAAGTGAATGGCTATGGCATGATGCAGTTGATGCCATCCAACTCCACAACTCTGACAGGAAAGAAAAGAGGTGATTGCATAAGAAAGATGAATTGGAAAATAATTCTTAGAAAAATCCACACCCTTTGTCGCTATAACATAGCAGATGAGTTCTTCAAAGATGCCTAGGGTTATAGAAAACTATTAATTTCAATACAAACTAGGCATTCAAATCACACAGTTTTGAAAAAATCTCAGCCTACAATTACTAGGAACACTTCTTTCATACCAACAAGAGCTGGGCATGTGGATGAAGAATAGTGTCTGGCACTTGGGGAGGAGGAGTAAATAGAGACAGTGTTAATATTTCACACGCTCCCATGGTATAATGACCATATTTCTAATGATGAGCCAGTTTCGGCAGTGCTTGATATTTTTTAAACTTCCTAGTTTAAAATAACATATAGGCATAGAAGAGGTTTGTTTTCAAGAAGCTGCCTGGGTTTTAAGCCACATGATAATTATCACATAGAATTCTGTATGATTCCTGCTAAGTGCTCATATAACGACAAAAATCCTGTTTGTCTTAATTATACAAGCTGTTCTGGGCCAAGGTGTTCGAAGCACCGCAGGCCGGCAGGGGTACTCTGAGAAAACGAGACCCACACGCAGCTAAGCAGCGAATTATTGGCTTTATTGAAGGTTAGTGACACACCCGCAACGGGGACTCCAAGCGTTGCTGTCACGGAGGCGGAGAACCCAGCACACCGGAGCTTTGCCTGGGACGGAGTCCGACGAAGCGGCAACCAGCGAGCCATAATAAGCAGTACACAGAAACAGCTCATGAATATATATATAATATATATCCTCATGAGCAGGATTCAGTCTATTGTCTGGGAAGGCTATAGGTTAGTCATTTCCAGTCTTCCCTAATCTGTGATATCCCTGGGCACTTAAATATTAATGCAGATGGCTAGATATTTAGAACCACTTTTTCAAAGTAACCTCTTATTTTGGGTGCACAAATTTAAAGAAAATTGGGCCCAATTTTCGGAGACATTGAGCCCTTGCAGTTACCACTGATTTCAGTCAACGTTGTGGATGTTCAGCACTTCTGAAAAATCAGGTCACGTGGGTGTCTCCAGTTGGACACTCAAAATCAGAGGCCACTTTTGAAAACGTGTGTCAACACATTACATGTGGGTTTCTTGCAACTGGAAAGACATCTCTTGGCAGAGAGACATTGAATGCTGAAAGGGGGAAAAAACCCAAGTAGTTTAGCACTACCAAATTCAGAACCTATATGGAAACAAGCTTCTGATCAGTAAATTTTTTTCACTAACTTGCCTATGTATGTGCTAGTTGTTTCGTTCTGAGATTTAACATACCATGGTTTGAGCCCAGAAAGTAAGCAAGGTCTAAGTTTCCTTGTAAAGGCAACAGATCCAGATCCATTTTGGAGCACACTTTTTTAAACTAAATTTTAAATGAATAAACCATATTACATCATTTGCAAAAGTACATGTATCAAATATCAAAACAGACTAACTGGGTTAAATTTACTATTGGTATAAATGTGAGACTCCAATGAAATTAATGCAAAGCAGGGTGAGTTTGACAAAGATGTTTCCATACCTAACCCTGGTTCCTGCCAAAAATCATGGTCTGTCCATATTCCCCCCATGACAAGAGCCGTGGAAGGGCATTCTAGGGTAGGACCTGGGGTCAGGAAACATAGTTCACATTTTAACGCACACACACTGAGCTGGCAATGACCCCTGCCAGCTGTCTATCAAAACTATTTCATCTAAGCATTTAGACCACATTCATCGCCATAGTTCCTGAGACTGGTTGTGATCCTGGCAGGATTAATATGTGTGGAGCTAAAGATGGTCTGAACAGATGCACATTAGCAAGGCTTGAAGATTGAATGTGTTCATCAGTTTTGAGGTCATTTATCTCACCTGCTGGCTCAGTATTTAGTACCATGAATACATGCTAGTTCTTTCCTTTTGTTCCCCTAATAAAATAAGAAGTTAAAACACAGGTCGAAATAACAAATAAAGGCATGGGATTTGTTTGAAACTGTGGGGACATCATGCTGCACCGCTGATTTGTCTGCTCTGATCTCAGAGGCAGGCAGAATATTGAGATTTACAAGAGCCTTGCTGTCCAAGAACACTGCTCATTACATTTCAAACCCACTCCTTGCTCACAAGAATGCAGCAGGTAGTACGGAGGGCAGTGCGCACAAAACAGAAACAGAAGTGGCAGATCTAATTTTAGTTCTGCCCGCCCTGACAGTGTCCTTTTAACAAGCATCAAGTGTGATAAAACTGATGAATAGGTCTAACTGTCAAAAGTATGGAAGCAATAATTCTACTGCACAGATCTGATTTGCATCTTAAATATTTATAACCTTCAGATTTAAGATACAGTATGTGGCTGCACATCTGTTCTTCTAATCTGAATGAACACCGATTATTATAAACAGCTAAGCAATTGCAAGTAATAGTGTATAGTTTCATGACTGTGGTGGAACTTTGCAAGCAGGTTTAGAATATCTCTAGCAACTTCACTATTAGAAGACCCCATCAAGCTATTAATGTGCAGATGCAAGTTCTCTCTTACTCCTCCTACCTGTTACTGTCCATTTTTTGTGGCATCACAGGTGACCTGTAGTGAAGGAATTACGAGTCCAGAGACATTGGACTAGAACCTCAACCTGACAGCAAGATGCTGATTAAAATGGGGTAAATATCTTCATGCAAATAGTTTGGAAGTGAGATAATGAATATTAATTTTTATTTACAGCCAAGATGATGTCACAGGCTCTAGGTGCTTTACAAGTTTTAAATATAGAAAATAAAATGGACACTATGAGTATAATATACAAGATAATGATAATATAACAGTCATAGAATCTCACAGTTAGAAGGGACCTCAGGAGGTCATCTTAGTCCAACCCGCTGCTCAAAGCAGGACCAATCCCCATTTTTGGCCCCAGATCCCTAAATGGGCCCTTCAAGGATTGAACTCACAACCCTAGGTTTAGCAGGCCAATGCTCAAACCCCTGAGCTATACCTCCCCCCTACAAAAGTAACATGAAACTTTACCATCTGAGGCACAAAATCTACCCACCTGCACTTTACCATGATGACTGATGGTAATGCAAAAACTAATGCTATTTTACTTGCCTGTCAAAAAAAATTTAAATCACCTTAAGCGAGTGGGAGCACAGAATTTTGCAAGGCTGCAATATATCGGACTGCCCACACAATGCCACAGTGCTAATATTTACCCATCATAAGAATAAAGCAAGCTGCCATAATCTCTAATCCTCAACTCTCTCCTTTCTCCAAAGGATCAATGGGGGAAAAAATAGATGGGCTTTGCACTGTGCCTGGAAGAAATGAGGAAAACAAGTCACTGAAAATATGTTTATACTAGCTGGCTCTGTAAATAAAAGTATAAAAAAAGCTTCTGCTCTAATAAATTTGTTAGTCTCTAAGGTGCCACAAGTACTCCTGTTCTTGTTGCCAATACAGACTAACACGGCTGCTACTCTGAAACCTAAGTAAAAGTAGCAACCATTCAGTAGAGTTTTGATAATTCTGTATAAATTTTGGCACTGTCCTTTAGCATGCATTAGGGTTTCCACTCTAAATATCTATTTTCTGTAATTGAGAGCTGTGGCACAAATTCCCTTATAGCAGGTACATGCAACATAGTTAAGGATACGATTTAATCACGGAGATCACAGAAGTCACGGATTCTGTGACTTTACCAGACCTTTGTGACTTTTTCGGCTTCAACGGCTTCAGCTGGGGCCAGAGTCGGGGCTGTGCACCCCCACCCCATGGCTTTGACTGAGGCTGTGCTCCCTCTTCCTACCACCCGCGGCTTTGGACAGGGACGGAGCTGTGTGCTCCTCCCCACCTGTGGCAGTGGGACTCAGGCTTGCAGTCCCCCCTCGCACGCCCACCATGGGGCTCCAGCTGTCATTCCTCCCCCCCTGCCCCACCCCTGTTATTTTTAGTAAAAGTCGCAGAAAAGTCACAGGCTCAAGTGAATTTTTTTTAATTGTCCACAACCTGTCTGAGACTTTTAATAAAAATAAATGTGACAAAATCTCAACCTTAACCATAGTTATTATAATATCTTTGACATTTGGAACCAAACACTGTTGTGTTCCCCCAATTCTTACCTAGACAGAAGTCCCACTGAAGCCAATGGGAAATTTGACTGTCCAAGGATGGCATGATTTGGCTCTGAATGTGAATTCAAAGAAAATTCACCCAAAGCATTATGACTTAAACCAATAAGAGGATGGAAAATCCCAGATAGGGATCAAAATTCTAATACAAAGGCTACAATGGACCCTATCTTAATATTACTCTGCTGTGCTCCACTGTGTTAAAGTATTAGAGATTTGATCCTTAACTGTGAATTTCAATCCTTTTGTTGGTCGGAGTCAGAAATTTAACATCCCTTTAATGCAGGTATTTTTTAAAAATGTGAATTAATATTTCACAGTGAGCCTTTGAGATAAAAGGTTCAGTAGGAAGGCTTTTACTGGTTCATCTGCCAGTCATGGGGGATCCAATGTTCAGCAAATGAAACCCATCCAACTGTCATGGAAATCCAGAGTCATTCCAAAGAGTCAAGCATTAAACTACAACTTGACTTCCTGGGAACAAAGGTTTTATTGGTGCAATTTACTGAAACTGTCAAGTTTGCATAAATTAAGCTGAATGGAATCACAGTAATGGCCCTGTTGCTTGAAGCAGTGCTCTGCCAAGATTTTAAAAGGATTTAATACATGAATGTCTCTAAAGAGAATAAGCATTATTTTGATATTCTTAACCTGTTAGGTCGCAGGATATGCTTCAATTCCATAATAAACTCATGCTTTTGTCAATTTCTGTTCAAAGTACCAGGTCTTCCCTTAGACAAAAACAGTGCTGTAGCTTGAATGTAGCTTACAAAGCTCATTCAGACTTCACGCATTTTATAATTACACATCTGCATGGAGATTGTTTAAAAAGTAAGAAATGGATTATCCCTCAACATTTGCTAGGTGAGCCAATCAGGAATTTGCTATCCAAAATAGGAGGTTTTTTGCCTAACAATCAAATTTGCTGGATCATGATTGGCTCCCCTCCACATCACCACTTGCTGAAAAAAATATGTTCACATAAATCTGTGAGCACAAAACTGTCTCTTGGTCTACTAGCCATGACCTGAGTAGGTCACTAGACTTTTTGCAATAATTCCATGAAGGGATTATGTGGGACCTACTACAGGAGAAATGTTTTAGAGATTCGTTATGTTTTTTTAAACTGCTCCATAGGTAAAGTGGCTGCAGAGTTTTCCTTAAGCCAAATTATAGCCGTAGAACTACAGTATGGCAGAATAGTCATTTGGCACCTGGGTTCTCCAGCTTCTATGCAAAGAGCTGGAGCACTTAGAATGCTGGGAGAGCAATTCAGTCCCCAGGCAGCTCTGAATCTCCTTCTGGGTCCGTCCTCCATCCAATACTCTGCGATACTGGCCATCAAACCACCTCACTCATCCCCCAGGGCTCTCTTCAAAAGCCCTCATCCCAACATGCTGCCCAAGGGGAGGAAACATCAATACTGCTGCACTTTCTCCTTCTAACTTGCTGCAATAAGCACGCCACTGCAGGCGGGCAAGTTAGTTACACCTCTGAAAGTCATTAAAGGCAACAGAGTTGCACAAATGTCAGCGAGGGCAAAATTCAGCCTACAAAATCCATATTACTGGTGATGTGCAAAATGTAAAGAACCCAGCCTGACTTTCAGAGCATAGGCTCTGTTTCCAGGGTCTCACAGGTGAACATTTTTATGTGTAATCTGGATATGACTGAGGCACCATAAACATAAAACTCCAAAATGTCTTCTTAAACAATCACTTTTCAGAGATAACTGTACTTGAGTCCATGCTTGTGAATCATTCTGAGGTGAAGAACACAATAGAATTAGAAGTAGTATTAGTTCATAAATGTCCCACTGTGATATCCTCCCCCCAACAAAGTGAAAATGATTGCAAGAGCAGATAATATGTTTTTGTAGGGCAGATTGTAGCACAATGGTAAATAGTACCTACAATTCTACCTTTATTTAACTGAAAGTGTGAAATAGGATAAAAGTGTGAAGTAGGATAAAAATAATGTACTTCACCACTTCTGAAGTCTGTCATCAATCATTTCACACCTGGGCCAAAAAGCAAACATATCTTGTAAAGACAACTGGCATTTTGTTAGCATTCCAAACTGACAACTCAAGAGGACAATCAACTTGCTGAATTCTTTGTCAAAGCTCCCCTCTCCCCCACATAGGTTGCTATCAGAAAGGCAGGTGCTAAAAGGCAAGTTTAAAATACTTAACTCAAAAATATCATGGCACATGAGGCACACTCCACACTTGGAGAGTGGAAGGACATTTATGATTCCATCCATGAAGGAGAACCTAACAAGTGAATATTAAAATTTTATAGATATAAAATGTTTTACTATATAGTCTATATAGTAAAACATTTTGTGTTCAGAGCTTTTTCCATCCAAATATCTCAACACACTTTACAAAGGTGAGAAAGTTATCATCCCCGTTTTACGACAGGAAACGGACGCACAGAAAGGTTACGTGACTAGCCTCAAGGTCACATCTATAGAAAAGCTGGAACTAAAATCATTTTGTGATCTTCACTTCCAGGCTGCAACCCTGCATCAGACTGCCTCCCAATGAATAGTATGATCCCTAACTTTTGTAATGAAAAAGCATATTTATATCCAAAGGATTCCTAAGGCAGGGATTATGAACCTAAGCATGTAGTTCAGTGGATAGCGTACTGGACTGTAGGTCAAAGGATCTGGGATCTTTTCCTGGTTCTGACCTGCTATGTGACATTGGGCAAATTACTGCACCTATAAAATGGGAGTTACTTACCTTCTGTGACAAAGTTCCTGCTCTACCTTGGTGGGTCTTGCACTTATTGGCGGATTTGCTCGCCTTGGAGCTTCACGGCAGCCCTCAGCTTGGCCGTTTTTCTGAACCCACAGTCCAGGTCAACTCCTCCTGTGTCTGACCAGGAGTTGGGAGGATTTGGGGGGAACCCGGGCCCGCCCTCTACTCTGGGTTCCAGCCCAGGGCCCTGTGGAATGCAGCTGTCTAGAGTGCCCCCTGGAACAGCTGTGTGACAGCTACAACTCCCTGGGCTACTTCCCCGTGGCCTCCTCCCAACACCTTCTTTATCCTCACCATAGGACCTTCCTCCTGGTGTCTGATAATGCTTGTACACCTCAGTCCTCCAACAGTCCACATTCTCACTCTCAGCTCCTAGTGCCTCTTGCTCCCAGCTCCTCACACGCACACCACAAACTGAAGTGAGCTCCTTTTTAAAACCCAGGTGCCCTGATTAGCCTGCCTTAATTGATTCTAGCAGCTTCTTGATTGGCTGCAGGTGTTCTAATCAGCCTGTCTTAATTGTCTCCAGAAGGTTCCTGATTGTTCTGGAACCTTCCCTGTTACCTTACCCAGGGAAAAGGGACCTACTTAGCCTGGGGCTAATATATCTGCCTTCTATTACTCTTCTATAGCCATCTGGCCTGACCCTGACACACTTCCTTTAGGCACTTTAATAAAAAGCACTATTTTAGCACTAAGTATTATTAAACATGGAGGAAATATCAAAGGAACAGATAAAAAAAGATGCCTGCAAAATTTGCATTAAAATTCAAACTCCTGAATAATGGAACACATGGGCCCATGCAGTTATGGTTTCTTACATACACAATTTACTATGCTCATGAAGGTAGAGAGATTTAAATGGTAGCCAATTTTGAAGTATGCATTGCCTGAACAATCAGAAAGTGAATCTGAATAAAATGGTTATAAATAGTATAATTTTGGAGTAACCATATCAGATAAACATATATGCATATTTACACTAACTGGTATATTTCAATTTACAATGATATTGCTATCATGTGCAATTTTAGGACTGGATAAAAATCAAGATGCCCCATATCCTGAATATCTTGAAATTCAGTTATTTAATCTCTAATTTATATGTTATCTTGTACAATTCTCATCCCATAGAAATGAAGAAAATAATAATCTGATTCTGTAAAACTATTTCCCCATGTTTATTCCCCCCCTCCACCCCGCACTGTTCCTCAGACGTTCTTGTCAACTGCTGGAAATGGCCCACCTTGATTATCTCTACTAAAGGTTTCTCCCCCACCCACCCACCCCCGCTCTCCTGCTGGTAATAGCTCACCTTAAGTGATCACTCTCATGTTACAGTGTGTATGGTAACACCCATTGTTTCATGTTCTCTATGTATATAAATCACCCCACTGTATTTTCCACTGAATGCATCCAATGAAGTGAGCTGTAGCTCACCAAAGCTTATGCTCAAATAAATTTGTTAGTCTCTAAGGTGCCACAAGTACTCCTGTTCTTTTTGCAAATACAGACTAACACGGCTGCTACTCTGAAACCTGATTCTGTTCTGAAATCAGATTCTTTTCCTTGTCTGTAAACAAATAAATCAGGCTGCAGAAACCATACATACTAAATCTGGAGAGCTGCGGGAAGAATGCCAGGAACGTCTTGTTTATTGGAACAGCATAACTTGATAAAACACTCTATCCAGTACAGTAGCAGATAGTGTTTTGCTCTAAAATGTGACTACTGTATGCAAAAGTGTAACAGTTAGACCACATGATTTCAGTGATCTCTGGAGAGAACACTGAATCCGTAATGCAAGTTACCAAGGAATTACCACGTAGTGAATGCATGGTTAGTGAAAAATAGCATGCTATTTTGAATTATACAAGGAAGTCAGATATTGTATGTAACGGATAGTGGCTACAATTAAGAAATCAACAGTTGTCACACAGATACTACAGTATTTCTACCTACTTAGAACAGGAAATAATTGTGGTATTTGAAACCATGATGTGGTAACTCTGGGTAAAACTGAATTTGTTAATGATGTCTACCATACAGGTAAAAGATCTGATTGACACAATGGTAGCAGTAAACAATAACACAGTATTTTTGTTTCATATACTGTATGTACCTAAAAGTGAATGGTAGCAGAAAAAAAACACTACTTCCCACTTTCAATTATAGCATCATAAGGAAAAGGAGAACAGAGGAGTGCACACATGAAACATGCTCTAGTCCATACAATGGTTTTCTGATTTTCATCCCAAGATAGAAGATGGCATCAAGAGGTTCCTTCTGTCAGGCTTTGTCTAGATTAGGAAAAAATGGCATGCGTTTTTTTAAATACAGTTAGCTTAATTTAACTAGCTTAACCCAATGGAAATCTCACTTAACATCAATGTGTAGGACATAACTTGACCTGCCAAAAATCAAGCTAAAAATGTCAAACTGTGTCTACAATGGTGTTAAGTGGAGTTTTCAACACCTTTAAGATAGATCAATTGAACTAAGCTAGTGAAATAGATGCTTATCCCCAATTATCTAAACAAGACCGCAGTGATTCCCGATGAAATGTGTTCATTTTACAAATAAAAGGATGTTCTAATTTCAGCCCTACAAACTCATCCTGGGATTTTAAACTGTGGTTTCTGGTTTGTAATCACTACCCGTAATAAAAGTTAACCAGGCATAACTTTAGATTCCAGCTCCAGCTCCCACCATAGCTGTGTTGGTTCTTTAATAAGTGTAAAGGCTCATCTGATGAGTAATAAATGTGCCAGATTTATAGTCTCTTCTGAGCATAATCACATTTTAAAGTCAGATGGAGAGAGAGGTCATTCTGCTAAACTTTTCTTCTTGTTCAAAAGCCATGTGAACAACAAAACTAATATACCAATTTTAAATGTTAATCATTTTCCCCTCTCTATTTATTACATGAATTTATACAATTTCTTGCACTATATTTGGCCTTTAAACTTTTATATTTCTCCATTCTTCTTTCTATAAGCTCCTGCAAGAAAAGCTTAATAGTGAATATGTTGCCCAGGACAATAGGTTCTAGCTGAGATTCTCATTCTCTTGACTGATGCACCACCCTTTATAATGGAAAGGTGTTAAAAAAAAAGAAATTCTGTCAATATTGACTACAAAAATGAGCCACATGAGTGAATAAATATGTCATCAAATCATGAGAAAATGATGGATATAATCCTGCAACCCTTACTCATCCAGCTAGTTCCATTAGAATCAGAAGAACTGTTCATGTGAGTAAGGGCTGCTAGACTAAGCCGAATGTTTGTGGATGTGGCTAAATACCCATTGAATATATTTTAAAACTGTATGTCCTGGAACAAATCCAGTCCTGGTGTAACTCCACTGAAGTGAATCATGGAATCATAGAGAATCATATAAATGTAGGGCTGGAAAGGATCTCAGTAAGTCATCCAGTCCAGCTTCCTGCACTGAGGCAAGACCAAGTCAACCTAGACCATCCCTGACATGCATTTATCCAATGTTCTTAAAAACCTCTAGTGATGGGGATTCCACAATCTCTCTTGGAAAACTGTGCCAGAGCTTAAATGCCCTTATAGCCAGAAATGTTTTCCTAATATTTAACCTAAATCTCCCTTGCTGCAGCTTAAGCCCATTACTTCCTGTTCTACCATCAGTGTACATGGAGACCAGCTGATAACCAACCAGCCCTAAACATATTTGAAGACTGTATCGGTTCCTCCTCCATCTTTTTTTTCCTCAAGGCTAAACATGTCCAGGTTTTTTAACCTTTCCTCACAGGTCAGGTTTTCTAAAGCTTTTATTAATTTTGTTGCTCTCCTCTGGACTCTCTCTAATTTGTCTAAATCTTTCCTAAAGTGTGGCACCCAGAATTGGACACAATATTCCAGCTGAGGCTTCACCAGTGCTGAATAGAGCAAGACAATTGCCTCCTACAATTACCTACACATGACAATATTGTTACTATAGCTCGGAATGATATTAGCCTTTTCGTAACTGCATCACATTGTGGGCTCATATTCAATTTGTGATCCAATATAACCAGATCCTTTTCAGCGGTACAGCTGCCTAGTCTGTTATTCCCCATTGTTATTCCCCATTTGATTTTTCCTTCCTAAGTGTAGTACTTTGCGCTCATGTTACACCAGGACAATCTAGCCCACTGAACTGCAGAGTATGAAGCATATGTGCTATCACTGTACATGGCAGCATTTGTAGCCGGGCGCCAAGGAGTACTGAAATGTGCAGTGAAATTTTTCTGAGCACCTTACAGAATGGAGAGATGACCTTACTCTTAGCAGATTGACCCTTTAATGCTTAGACATTCAGTCAGATGTTTACATTTTGCCATTCTAAGATGAGGAAATCTGTAAACAGCAAATTAATGCTGCTCAGTGCATTGTAAGTTAGACATCTTTGCGGCATTACCTTGTAAAGTTTGTAGGATTACTGAATGCACTTTGCTGTATATTTCCTGTAGTGATGTACACCAGATTTCCCATGAGAGCATTTGTAATATTTTGGCTTTACCCTGTCTTCATCCCACCACAGTAACTTTGAGTTTGTGGATCTTGTTTTTACCTTCTTTGTGGCACTGTGCTGTAAGTTCCTATGATGGCACACCAATAGGAAACTTCTGAAGCAGATTTTGGAGTAGTTACATTTTCAGCAAGCTAGATGTAGGAGCATATGGCCATACATTTGTAATTTTAAGTGGATGTCACTTGAAACTATGATTTTGTTGAAAGCTAGAGTGGTTCTCGTCCTTATGCTAGGGACAGGTTTCTGAAGAGGGCTGTCTTGCCTGCAACAAACTTATATTAATTTGCTTAGGAAGTTCTCTAGGACAGGAAACAAGTTGGGACACTCGGCGTATAATGAGGCAATGGAAGCACACATGTTCAGAGTTCTGAACACATCTTCATTCCTACAAACCTTGAAAGGGACTAACATAATCTAGAGGGCTTTCTCATGAGTAAGGCTGTGAGTCTGTCATGGAGGTCACGGAAGTCAGATTCCGTGACTTTCCGGGACATCCGTGACTTCTGCAGCCTGCAGGTGTGCCTGACCCCAGGGTTGCACAAGCAGCTCAGGCAGCCCTGGGGCCAGCTGCACCAGCCCCCCCCAGCAACAGCGGCGGTCCTGTGCCACCTCCCGTGCCTCCCCCAGCAACAGCGGCAATGCCGGGCTGGCCCTGCCAGCACCAGCGGTCCCGGGCCAGCCCCCACCAGCACCAATGGTCCCAGGGCTGGCGGCGGCCAGCAGCAGCGGTCCCGGGGATGGCGGTGGCCAGCAGCAGTGGTCCCGGGGATGGCGGTGGCCAGCGGTGGCGGTCCCTGCCGCCCCCTGCCAGCAGTGGAGGTGGCAGTCCTGAGCCGCTCCCAACCAGCTCCGGTGGTCCCGGGCCACCTCCCACTACTGGCGGCAGTCCCGGCCACCTCCCGCCAGCTGCAGTGGTCCCTGATGGCTCCCACTAGCAGCAGCCATCCCGGGCCATCCCCCTGCCCCCCCAGAAGACCTGCGGTGATGGCCTGACTATGGCAGACTGCTTATGTAGTCAGTGTTCTCATGCAGGTTTCCTCTCTACTGCATTCCTCTCCTGTAGTCCTCCCACCAATGGGGTAACACTAGGTGACAAATCTCCCTGTGTTCACCAACACTTTGCAGTCCGATTATGGTTGCCTCTTTCATAAGTACAGGGCAGAATGAACCCACATAAGGCCAGCCATAAAGTGACCCTTACTTGAGTTGTGAACTCCATTAATATACCCAGTTTTATATTAAGATTTACAAGTCTTCCATAGACAGCAAAAATGGTCAACAATTAACTTCTCAATAATTTAAAATCCAACTCAAGTATAAAAATAGAGAAGCAAGGTGTGTCTGCTGAGGCATGGAATATTCCCCACTATATGTCCTGTAATCTGTCCCTCACAGTGTAACTTCAGTGTCTGAACCTACATTTTGGGGAAGTGCTCTCAGTATCTCTCTCCAAGAACATAAATATGGTCTAACCTATGACTGGGATTCCAAGCCTCTACTGCAGTGCAAATAACAAATAAAATGTTTTCCAGTGTTGCCTACTGAATGCAATCAAAATTTCAAGCCCCCCTACCCATTTCTTTAAATAAAACTGGCCAAAATAAAATAAAGCACCACTTCCTATGGTAAAACGTCACATTTCCTAAAAGAGGTTCATGAGAGGCAGTGTTATCTAGTGGTCTGTGCACAGGGCTGGGAGTCAGTCCTTCTAGCTCTAACACAGGCTTGCTGGGTGGCCTTGAGCAAATCTTTTCCCCTCTGTCTCTAAAACGGGGATAATTGGAGTATATACTTATTTTGCAAGGGCTGTTGCATTAATGTTTCAGTGTTTTGAAGATTAAAGTACCAACTATTATTTATTAGAATTGTCTACGGATGAATAAACTACTGCTGTAGAAGCAGCATCAAAAGCCTAAAGCTAAATTTCACTTGTATGATTCATTTACTAGAAAGATTTAATTGACATACCAGTGGGTCATTATGCTGAATTTGCTGCTTGTATTCAGGTTCCTCTACTAGGTGAATCAACTACATTCAAATCCTGTTGCCTTCCTATGTGGCTTCAAAACATCTGACTGTCCAGATTATTATTTTATCCCTTATAATTTGATAGGATAACTGTTTTATGCACAACATTGTCATAGCAGAGAGCTATCTCCAACTTCAGCAGTTCAATATAACCTTCAATGAAGAATTACTTATTAATATCAGTGTACCTGTGAAGCTATTAACCTCATACAACACAAATGAAACTAGACCTGCAAAGAGCCGAGGAAACACTGGTATAAGACAAGTAAAAGCTCTTTCAGTTAATCTTAAATTTCATTTTGTGGTAGCCACCACTAATCATTTAAGATGACTGATCGGGAAGCCTTTGGGTATGTCAGCACTTGGCAATAGCCCATTAAGCTGTCTTGGAGCCCTGATCTCAGAAACATTACTGGGAAATTCCAGGCCTTGCTGTGGGCTGATGACTGAGGTTTGATTGGCTATAGAGCCACAGTAATATATGACATGAGGAAGGGCGGTGTGGGATGTGTCGCACACACTGGATTGAAGGTGCCCTCTGCTGGCAGATCCCTGCAACATTTTAGGATGCCTCCCTGAAGGATGGACCAACCCATAAAAGAGCTTTGAGGATGGGGGACAGATGTCTAAATAAAGGAGAAAGAAAAATGACAGCCCCCTTTTCTAGTAATAACTTGTACATTAATAAAAAAGCACTAATGTATATCACTAAACACTTTTCTTTGGAGAATTAACAGAAAGTGAGTTGTGGCTAAAGTCCTAACACAACTGTATAGAAATATCCTAAGTATTTCTGGCATTTCAATGAAACTCCCACAAAGGTGTGACCTTAAGGAGCACACTGGGGAAAGGTGGAGGGTAAATTAATCTCTCACAAGAGAATATTCAATAGTAATTACCAAGCAACATGTGAGAGCATAGGAAAGTATCAGGGGTCATGTATCCCTAGACCAAGAGCTATGACAACAGAAAGAGCCACCAATGATTTTTTTCTAGCTTACAGGCCTATCAAGATAGTCACTAGATGAGCATGAAAGAGGAAGAGATGGTAGGAACTAGAGGACAGTCTGTGTTTCTAATATTTTTAATTAAACATTGGAATTGTTCCATAGGGTTCATATATCTCATCCTGCTAGACAAGCCAAGCAATCTCTTCTATTAGCTAATTCTGTACTCAGCCACAGGGCTCCTGCCAATCTGAAGGGCTGGCTTGCTCTATAATTTTCACAGTGCTGTGGGAGAAGGCAGAACAGTAAAAGCAGGTTAGCACAGAAGAGTCACTGTAATATAAAACATTTTATAGATTTATTGAATAGTGGCTTGAAGTAGTTCCACTGAGCAGCCCAATAAACCTGAGTGGAACTGCTTCAAGTTTACGTGCAATGAGATTAATACAGAGGGTAAGAAGAACCTGTACTCTGCTTTTTAACATTACCATTACAGAAGGGTGAATACCTCCAAATATTTTCTATGAATGTTTACTTAAACAGTTGAGTATATCTGAATGGTGTTCACATACCCTCTTTCTATATTTCTCAAATATTTACGCGAACAAGTTTTATGAACATTCCTGTCAGTAAACAAGCTAACTTTAAATAAATATTACAGATACTTACGGATAGCAAATTTTGAATC
Source organism: Natator depressus (assembly GCF_965152275.1). NCBI lineage: Eukaryota > Metazoa > Chordata > Testudines > Cheloniidae > Natator > Natator depressus. Next base: position 16,656,919 of record NC_134248.1, read on the forward strand.
TGTCAACATATTTGCAGCAGAAGCACAATTTTAATTATGTGACCTATGTGCCCAATCAAAACTAATGTTTGAATTTTGAATATCAAACACGTTGTGACACAGGATCTGTAATCTGTCAGGTTACATTTCATAGTAAAAGCAAATTTAAAGAGTCAAATCCATGCTACCACTGATCATCCAAGACACATCCACCATGAGGACATGATTCAAAACCTATAGCCAAGAAAAACTGACATACGAATTAAAATGTCAATCACCTTGACTGGTGAGGAGTATCAAAGGAGCGGCAATCAAAATGGCCTGTGAACTTAGAGATAGGAAGGTGGAGGAATCTCCTAAAGGTAAAGAGGGCACAATAGTCCTCATATGAGGGGGGGAAAGACTGTTTCTTCCAGATGGTATTCCTGGATCAAACACTCCTTTGTGAAAATGTTAATGTAAGCTCACCTGATAGTGAACTCTAACACCTGGACTTGATGAACATATCTGCGAGAGAGAGGGACTTCTGGACACAGCAGCGGGAAGCGATGTGTGGATTAGTCAGGGGGATCCGACTCTGAGACATGTAAGATTTTTTCCCCTGGAACTAAGACTTTTTTTAAAGATTTCCAGACGTGAAAGCATCATAGAAACACAAAGTACCAAGCAAATACTTATTCAGGCATAATAGGAACACAGCTCTTTTTCTGTTGGTTGAACACTGCTCCAGCATTTGAAAGTTATGATCCTGCATCTGTTATAGCAACTGCAAATCTGTATGAGTTCTACCCATCATAGCCCCCCCACAGGTTGTTTTCTCTCCTCATAACTTCAGTATAGTCTGGTTTTGTCTCTGTTTTTACAAAATTATTTCAGGAGTTCCCTGGGGACATATTAGTATGTTTTCTCTAAATAGGATTATACATGCCACTTCATTCCACCCACCAAACAAACAGCACTAATGTGTACATCTGTGCAGACTGTGTAACACATTGCTATGAGGTGAAAGGAGCAGGGAATAGCACACATCCTGGCAAGACTATCATGATTTGCCATTTTCATGTATCCCCATTTCTTCCCTTATTTCTTTGCAGTTTGTGCAGAGCTCTGCAGCCAAAATTGTCACTAGGCCCAGCAGGTCAGACACAGCTGAACTTCAAACAGGCTAAATATCAACTGTTTTGATCCATAGCCCCAGTAGGGCAACTCAATCACAGAGGCCTCAGGTTAAACTAATTTACCATCCAGATCTGTCTGTAAGACATGCCTAACCTGCAAAAAATGTAAGAAATAAGTCTGAAGCATATTGTATAATTGCTTCCATTGGGCAAAATGGCACAAACTCCATCTTCATAATGATCACGCATTCAGTGTATCCCATCCAGACTTTGAATCTAGGATCCTTTCAAATAGGTGTCAGATGGAGGAGTGAGTGCTATTAGTCTAGGGAACATTATAGCATCCTGGGTTGTGCCAGATTTATGACATCTTTATCTGGCATCTGTTCAGGAGGTAGAGCATCAGGCAGGTTCACCAATTCAGGTCTTGCTTTTTAACCAAATCAGTAGAAATATTTCATATGAATATAGCAAATAAAGAGTCTTAACTATCTGAGATCTCAGGAACTTTAAGTAATGCAGATACATGAATCCAGAACATTTATATTATAATCTAAAAGTCTGGTGTATTTTAAATTACTCAGACCAGTTTGAGTTGTATCTGACACCACCCAAATGGTGGTTATTAGAAAGGACTCCTCTACCTGGCTCACACTTACATAAAGATGGAGAGCAAATTCACTGTGCTATTTAGATCAGAAGAAAAACTGAATCTGATGGTCATTTATCTGCACCAGACACTGTAAAATGCAGCACAACTGACAGTCTGTCCCCATGACAAAGCTGATGGGGGAAGGTGTGAGGCCACCTTTCCGAAGCCACTGCTGACAGTTCCTCACCTTCATGAGTGCCAAATTCACTTCCCCAAACCAAAGTGTCTGGCAGTAAATTCCAGTTACTCGATATTGCTGTTCTATTTCAGTAGCCTGGACTGTCTCAGCACTGAATGAAGTGGACAGGAGGAAAGTTCTCTGTTACACAGAAATTTTTAGAACCAGATATAAAGAAAAAGGATTGGGAAACAAGTGATAGCTCAAAAACTAAATCACATGCTTGAGACTCTTTACTCTCTTAGTGTTGGGCAATTCTGAAAATCCTTCCTTAGCACTAACACCTCTTGCAAGAACAGCGCTTCCCAGTATGAACAACTCAGCAGTATTTGTATTAAACAATCAGGGCTAACCTTGAGTAGCAACAGCATTGTTGTAGAAACTGTGGATCAGTACAAGTGCATGCCCAGAGTAACTGCAATAACATCCCAATGTTGTCATCCAGTAGTTGTAGGGAAGAGTCAAGGAAGGCCAGCTTCCCATCAATAACAGTCACGCCTGTTGCCTGACAGGTTCTGGAGAGAGTCCTAGACTGTCTTTCCAGGCAACGTGTGCATTTAAGAGTCAGGGCTGAGCTAAGAAATTTCGATCCAGATCCAAGCTTCTCCAAAGTTAAAGGGGCTTCAGGCCCGCTGTTCTGATTTGAGCCACTCTTTAGTTAGAAGAGTGATAAAATGTGGTGAGATGGGCCATTCATGATGGAGGGATTCAAAGTCAGCATCCTGTGTTAGTTCTTATCTCCTGGGCCATTAGGTTCTAGGGGTCTTTTCCAAGTAACAAGTTCAATTTCTGGCTGGGAATGACCGTTAGGTAGTTATAATTTGGGCGCCTTCTATAGGAAATCTGTCAAAGTATACAGTAGAACTAAGGAAGCTCAGTGTCTCTAATAAACTATGAGAATACCTGGGGTGACAGTTCAAGCAATCAATGGAATTCTGTTCCAAGAATGCTTCATGTTTAGTAGACCAAGCATCCAATCAGCAGAAGCCATCTTCTTCCTCTGTTTTGGTGATATATTGTAACAAATGGCCGAATCTCATAAATGGAGAAAATATACATTGGTGCTAGAATGTTGAGAAAATCACATTATTCTGCCACATACTCCAAAACAATAGCCCTAGGACTTAGACATATGATGAATTCACAGTTCACATGAAACATTACCACACCGATGTGTTAGAAATTTCTGCATATCCTCTGTCTTGTTACCTTTTGCAGAACACTGAGTGGAGTGGCAGTCTCAAGTTTACAGTTGGATCTCGGATTCTACAAGGAAAGAATCTCCATCTTTTCATTCACAGCAGAAAATGCCCTGAGGTCACAATCTTTCTCCTCCTCTCTCCCCAACATAACTATATGCTTCATACTTTTCTGCATCCTACAGTAGATTCAAATTATTAGGTACAAAAATTAATATGATTCTCTAAGAACCGTTTACAGCTTAAACCATAAGGCAAAACAAATTAAATTACATTTAAACAAAGCAAATTATTTATTTTCCCACTGTTCCATTATAAGAGATTTAATCTCATTCATTCAATTCTATGCTTATGCATTTCACCAACATTATAATAACAGCCACAATTCACAGAAGTTAGCCCAAGCTATGCTCTGAGAGATTTATTGAAAGAAAATAAAACAAAACCCATGATCCAGGTCATTAGGGATAAGACATTAAATTCTTCATACTCTGATAAATTCAGACACATAGGCTCGCTTCTTATGTGTGTGGGAGGAGGGGGACATAACAAGCATTAGTTCACATTCCTAGGTCACTGCATTTGTGAATAAATTCAGGGAACCATCCAGTTTGACCTCCTTTGTTTTTGATTTCGATATAATGTGCTACAAGAGCCAGCATTGTGAACAATAGGACAAGCCTATTGTACAATGCAGGAAATCTCCTCTTTAACAGTGTGGAGGATGCTAACAGTAAGGGCAATAAGTCATTTGGCTGCTGTTATCATCAATCAGGCATGAAGGCTCTGGTATTCTGCAGTCTGAATTCTTTATCTAACTGATTAGTCATACAGGCCAACTGTATTACAGTATTGCTTCTCCACTCTCATTACAGGTCTCCTCCATTTAGAGTATTAAAACCCTGCTGATGAGCTCAGCTTTGCATGGAACAACTGGCTTTATTACAAAGCCACAGACTCTCTTTAGAGAGGAAGTGAGTGGAAGCCTGAAAAATCAATCCAAAGACAAATAAAGCAACAAGAAACCACCCGGACAAGCAGTGAAAGGATATTTTAAGGTGAAGAGTGAATGAAGTATGCAAAGAAATGAAGTGTAACAAGGAGGTAGAAATTTTTATTACCAAAAACTCAGTAATTTCCATAATGATCACTGGAGAGCTGAGAACAGCGTTTTGGAGTAGCAGACATACCACTAATAACTAGTTTTGAATTCCCAATATAAAATTGTGCAGGGAGGTTATACTTGTCACTGGGCCACAAAAGCAAGACCAGTGAAGAATTTGTTCCCTGTTCCTTTTGATGTTACATCCTAACTAGGGCTGTCGATTAATCACAGTCAACTCAACTAAAAAAAATTAATCGCAATTAATCGCAGTTTTAATCACTGTTAAACTATAGAATACCAATTGAAATTTATTAAATATTTTGGATGTTTTACTACATTTTCAAATATATTTATTTCAATTACAACACAGAATACAAAGTGCACAGTGCTCACTTAATACTATTTTATTACAAATATTTGCACTGAAAATGATAAAAGAAATAGTATTTTTCAATTCACCTCATACAAGTACTGTAGTGCAATCTCTTTATTATGAAAATGCAACTTACAAATGTAGATTTTTTTTTTGTTACATAACTGCACTCAAAAACAAAACTTTAGAGCCTACAAGTCCACTCAGTCTTACTTCTTGTACAGCCAATCACTAAGACAAACAAGTTTGTTTACATTTACAGGAGATAATGCTGCCCGCTTCTTATTTACAATGTCACCCTAAAGTGAGAACAGACGTTCACATGGCACTGTTGTAGCTGGCATCGCAAGATATTTACGTGCCAGATGCACTAAAAATTCATATCCCTCTTCATGCTTTGGCCATCCTTCCAGAGGACATGCTTCCATGCTGATGACACTTGTTAAAAAAATAATGCGTTAATTAAATTTGCGACTGATCCCCTTGGGGGAGAATTGTACGTCTCCTGCTCTGTGTTTTACCGACATTCTGCCATATATTTCATGTTAGAGCAGTCTCGGATGATGACCCAGCACATGTTGTTCATTTTAAGAACACTTTCATGGCAGATTTGACAAAATGAAAAAGAAGGTACCAATGTGAGATTTCTAAAGATAGCTACAGCACTTGACCCGAGGTTTAAGAATCTGAAGTGCCTTCCGAAGTCTGAGAGGGATGAGGTGTGGAGCATGCTTTCAGAAGTCTTAAAAGACAACACTCCAATGGGGAAACTACAGAACCTGAACCACCAAAAAATAAAATCAACCTTCTGCTGGTGGCATCTACCTCAGCTGATGAAAATGAACATGCATTGGTCTGCACTGCTTTGGATCATTATTGAGCAGAACCCATCATCAGCATGGACGCATGTCCTCTGGAATGGTGGCTGAAGCATGAAGGGACATATGAATCTTTAGCGCATCTGGCATGTAAATATCTTGCAACGCTGGCTACAACAGTGCCATGTGAACGCCTGTTCTCACTTTCAGGTGACATTGTAAACAAGCAGTGGGCAGCATTATCTCCTGCAAATGTAAACAAACTTGTTTGTCAGAGCAATTGAATGAACAAGAAGTAGGACTGAGTGAACTTATAGGCTTTCAAGTTTTACATTGTTTTATTTTTGAATGCAGTTATTTTTTGTACATAACTCTACATTTGTAAGTTCAACTTTCATTATAAAGAGATTGCACTAGAGTACTTGTATTAAGTAAACTGAAAAATACTATTTCTTTTATTGTTACAGTGCAAATATTTATAATAAAAAATAAATATAAAGTGAGCACTGTATACTTTGTATTCTGTGTTGTAATTGAAATCAATATATTTGAAAATGTGGAAAACATCCCCAAATATTTATATAAATGGTATTCTATTATTGTTTAACAGCACGATTAATTGCGCGATTAACCACAGTTAATTTTTTTAATCACATGATTAATTGTGATTCATTTTTTTAATATCACGATTAATTTTTTTAATCTCTTGACAGCCCTAATCCTAACGCATTTGCTACAGAGGCCTCAAGTCACAGGGCACCTCTTGTCTGAGAAATGGGCTGGGTTACCTACAGAATTTGGCAATGCTGCTCTTTGATTCAGCAGGAAGGGAGCTCGTGATCATTCCCCTCTATTCGACATTGGTGAGGCCTCATCTGGAGTACTGTGTCCAGTTTTGGGGCCCACACTACAAGAAAGATGTGGAAAAACTGGAAAGAGTCCAGCGGAGGGCAACAAAAATTATTAGAGGGCTGGAGCACATGATTTATGAGGAGAGGCTGAGGGAACTAGGATTGTTTAGTCTGCAGAAGAGAAGAATGAGGGGGGATTTGATAGCTGCTTTCAACTACCTGAAGGGGGTTCCAAAGAGGATGGCTCTGGAATGTTCTCAGTGGTACCAGATGACAGAACAAGGAGTAATGGTCTGAAGTTGCAGTGGGGGAGGTTTAGGTTGGACGTTAGGAAAAACTTTTTCACTAGGAGGGTGGTGAAGCACTGGAATGGGTTACCTAGGGAGGCAGTGGAATCTCCTTCATTTGAGGTTTTCAAGGTCAGGCTTGACAAAGCCCTGTCTGGGATGATTTAGTTGGGGATTGGTCCTGCTTTGAGCAGGGGATTGGACTAGATGACCTCCTGAGGTCCCTTCCAACCCTGATATTCTATGATCTATGGTTCAGTGATATGAGGCACTTCCCTCCAGCCCCTTTCCTCAACATTAAATACACTGGCACTACAGCTCTTGCAACACTTTGCATGCAGAAATGGGACACTGAAGCAGTATTCTCTCTGCTTTCATGCATGCGGACCTACTTCCCAGAAAAATAATAGCACAAGGATTCTCAACAAAAAGTTAGCCTTACTGCAGCTGTATCCTAGCCTTGATTTCCTCTTCTTTCCCACTTCCCCATCCACCCAAATCCAGTAGCTGTCCACAAGATTCCTACTGCATAATTTCATTTGACTCACAATTTGCTCTAAAAAGCCTTGAACACAGTGCACCATCTAATCACACTGCAAGCAACATCTTAATATAAAGGATGAACACTTCTCATAGTAATCTATAAATTGGTACAGCAGTCTCCTCACCCACAAGTGTCCATAACTAATAAAAGAAATCACTCATCTCACTTCTGTGCAAAACATTTTTTTTTTTTTAGGATTGGACCTATCAGTCTCAACAGCTGAACTACCAGTCCAGAAAAGTATCTTTTTTCTCTCCTTTTCAGAACTATGCAAGTTACCATTCACCTCTATCACAGTCAGATACAGTACACTACACATTGCATGCTCTATGGGTCCTAGTTACCTCGCCATAAACAAATATACCATAGTAAGTGACCTTCTGAAATTTTTTTCCCCATTGCACCATAGACAGTACTGGGTATTATAAACTGCACCAAGCTTCTCTTCTGCTTCTTTCCGGCTTGGTTTAAAGTATTCAATTCCGAGCATACCTGATGGCTTTTATATTCAGGAGTCAAAGCACTGCTGAGCTGGCGCCCAGTGGGATTTCAGAGCAGAATGTAGAGAGGAATTACTCACAGAAAAAACCTGCAATGATGATGAAGTCCTGCAGCCAGCAATTGCTGCCATCCCCGAGCTCCCCCTCCATCCCTCGCACAATACTGAAGATATGAGAAACAAAGGAGGAGAGAAACATCTAGACCTGCCACCCATTCCCAGTCAGATAGTCTACACAATGTGTGCACTAGGAATTGGTTAGGGAACACAGTTTTGACTGTAGTCTGTTCTAGATTTTTAAAAAAACAGTCATTTTCAAAGCTGAAGTCAAGTAAAATGAACATGCCCTCTATTTGAATATTTTGGACTAAGTTCTTCTGCTGTCTCCTGTTGTACATTGATACTTACATCAAAGACAGCAGAACAGAAATATTGTGTATTCCATATGACAGGTGTTGATTTATCATTTTAGGTGTGCATACACACAGGACAAACAGCAACTGTCATCACATCTAATCTTTATTAGACTGAGTTCTGTGGGGAGAGAATGCTCTTCATTTTAGTCATCTGTAAGGTGTTTAGTATAGTGGTCCTGATCGTAACATAAATAATAAATTAATAAACAAGTCAGGCAATGTGCTCACTGCAAAATTCTTCAATCTTAAAGAAACTGGTGACAGTCTGTCATTGATCAACATGCTGACATGAAATTAAAGCACTGAAATATTTGGAAACAGAGTAATAGAAATATAAGGCTGAAAGGGACCTTGAGAGGTCCACAAATTTTATAAGCATACTCTCCAATCCATTATCCAAGTCAGTAATGAAAATGTTGTCTAGTTCAGACCCAGAAAGAACCCCTGTGGGACACCATTAGATACATCCTCAAGGTCTGACAGTAAACCATTGATAACTACTCTCTGAGTATGGTCTTTTAACCAGTTATGCACCCACTGCATAGGTATATCATCTAGACCACATTTCCCTAGTTTGCTTCCGAGAATGTCATGTGGGACTGTGTTGAAAGCCCTATTAAAATCAAGATACGTCACATCTACTGCTTCCCCCTATCCAGTAGGCCAGTGGTTCTCAACCAGGGGTATGTGTACCCCTAGAGTGTGCAGAGGTCTTCCAGGGGGTACATGAACTCCTCTAGATATTTGCCTAGTTTTACAACATGCTACATAAAAAGCACGAACGAAGTCAGCACAAACTAAATTTCATTTAGACAATGACTTTTTTATACTGCTCTCTATACTCTACACTGAAATGTAAATACAATGTTTATATTCCAGTCAATTTATTTTATAATTATACGTGAATGTGAGCAATTTTTCAGCAATAGTGTGCTGTGGCACTTTTATATTTTTTATGTCTGATTTTGTAAGCAAGTAGTTTTTAAGTAAAGTGAAACTTGGTGTACACAAGACAAATCAGACTCCTGGAAAGGTTGAGAGCCACCACACTAGGCCTGTCAAAAAAGGAAGTTAGTTTGGTTTGGCACGATTTGTTCTTAACAAATCTGTGTTGGCTCGGGTTCAGTCTTTATTTTTAAAATGAATTAAGTTTCATTTTCACTGTCTGTACCCTCTCCAACTCTTCTGTTACTACCCTTAATTGAGTCATGCCTGATAGATTGTGAGCTCTTTGGGGCTTGAATTATGTATTTTTATCTGTTCTCTAAGGTCCCTTGCACACTTTCAGGTACAGCAAAACAACAGCTACACACAGTGAAATGGCTGGATCAAATGACCTTTCCTTGGGCATCACCACTGAAAGAAATGGCTGAAACATTTTTCTGCCAGGAGTATAACACAAGTAACAGTACCGATGTTAGTCTTGAGACTTAACCCAAAGGCACTCCATAAAAGCTCTCCACGGTTTGCCTCCCTATTTAGGTTTATTCACATTTACTTCCACCCTCACAAAACTGGTTCTATTCTGCCTTTTATTGTTTACATTAGAAATGGTGAATCATAGAACTGAGGTTACATGAATCTAGACTTATGATAAAGAAAAATCATCCCACATCTTTTCAAGTTCCCTTTCCTACTATTTCTGTGGTATGCCTCCTGCTGAATCTAGGAGATTGATTCCCTAGCAAGAGCTATATGCAAACTCCTGACTCCAGCTATATAGACCTTCATATTCTCCTGCTGATTTAGAAGAAGTGGATGCATTTTCTATCAGACAGAGAATCTAAATGATCAGGTACAGGAACACCCACATGAGCTGCACCTGTAAGTGACCAGGTAATTCCTTCACACAGCCAACCAACTGAGAGTTCTATTAGCTGCCTTTTCTCTGTGTTACACAGTGTCTTCCCAAAAATAAATATGTGTGCCATGTTTGGGCTATCAGGACTGCTGGGGATGATGGCAGGAACAAAAAAAAATGAAGTCACAGTTTGCAGAACATAATACCTGTGCCCACCTCCAAAAACAATTTCATTTTATAATTTATTTTACGACACCGGAAAAGGGCCTGAATCCTCCAGCAAAACTTAGAGCCTAGGGGAAACAATACCCAAGACAGCTGTCCCCTAGAGAAACAAATGGTCTCGCTCTTTTTGCTTTCTGAGCATCGTTCACGGTCTACAATGATGTAAATGAAATAAAAATAGAAAGTATATGATGAGTATGTGGTATTTTCTCCCTGTAACTACATAAAATCATAGAACTGTAGGGCTGGAAGGGACCTCGAGAGATCATCTAGTTCAGACCCCTATCTGAGGCAGGCATACTGCTATGTACAGTTTTCAGGAGGCTGTACTGGTTTGTGGTTCAGTAAGACCAAGAGCATTGTCGGTAACATATTCCAAGGGGATAATGTGATGTTCAGTTCTACTAAGTATCTTCTGTTTTTCCCATCCCTGCCCCTTGCTGTGCAGCAGAGACCATTCTTTTTACTGCAAATTATGAGTTACTTCCACCAACTTTGAGCCTTGGCTACTTGTTTTCCTCCTAGCTGCCTCCCTCTACTCCTGAATTAGCTGCATTGTAGTGGTGCGATATAAATGGTTGTAGAGTGCTTTGGGATCCTTTGGGGTGAAAGACACAAAGGCTTTTTACTTGAATTTATTACTACACAGCAGTATTTGTGATAATTAGATATCACAATCAAAGTTAAAAAGAGTGACTACCGTATGTAAAATGTAAATTATTCACCACTTTTTTATTTAATAGGACAATTTTTGAGAGGAGAAAGATTTCCTTTTATAGGAAATGCAGTCACGCAGAGCTGAGAGAGACTTATACACTTAGATTTATGCTTTTACAGTTTAGATGGTAGGATTTTTAACTTATACAAGTTCTTTATTCAATTTAGACATGCTAAGCAAGACTGATGCGATGAAAGACTGACAGGAAGCAAGTGATGCTGATTTGGGCTCATCCAGAATCACTGCTCTAAGAAGTCAGACCACCAGAAAATGGAATCTGATCAGATACCTTGCTATACTTTTGACATGCTTCTATTGAAAAGGAACTTCCTGCTACACCCTTGTTAGGCTAACTAGGGAGAGAAGGTGGGCCCAGGAGATACAGTCTGATTATTATTCCTTCTATCAGAAATGCTATTACCATAGCCATTATATTGGTTAAATCCTTGGAGGCAAAAGCCATCCAAAGAAGGAGATTACAGTATTGTAGATTGAAAAGGAGTACTTGTGGCACCTTAGAGACTAACAAATTTATCTGAGCATAAGCTTTCATGAGCTACAGCTCACTTCATCGGATGCATGCAGTGGAAAATACAATGGGGAGATTTTATATACACAGAGAACATGAAACAATGGGTGTTACCATACATACTGTAACAAGAGTGATCAGGTAAGGTGAGCTATTAACAGCAGGACAACCCGGGAGTGGGGGTGGGAACAGGGGGACAGGGACCTTTTGTAGTGATAATCAAGGTGGGCCATTTCCAGCAGTTGACAAGAACGTGTGAGGAACAGTGGGGAGGAGGGCGGGGGGGAATAAACATGGGGAAATAGTTTTACTTTGTGTAATGACACATCCACTCCCAGTCTTTATTCAAGCCTAAGTTAATTGTATCCAGTTTGCAAATTAATTCCAATTCAGCAGTCGCTCGTTGGAGTCTGTTTTTGAAGTTTTTTTGTTGAAGAATTGCCACTTTTAGGTCTGTAACTGAGTGACCAAAGAGATTGAAGTGTTCTCCGACTGGTTTTTGAATGTTATAATTCTTGACGTCTGATTTGTGTCCATTTATTCTTTTAGGTAACATTATTTCAGACTGTCCTGAGACCTAGGATTTTAAGTTAAAGACAAAAATCTATTCAAAAGTTACAATATTTTATTAACTAGTGTTTTTTGAATAGTATATAATGGTCATTCTTTCAGAGTATCTGTTTGCAGTGAGTTAACTTATTGCTTTTAACCAGCTTTTGTGTAGAGTTAAAACTCTTAATAGAATCTTAGACTTTGTGCTCAGCCTGATTCTCTGTTGCCCTGCACAGTCACTTACATAGTGGGTACAAAAAAATATTGTCAAAGTTGTACCATTATAGCCACTTTGCTTTGGTGAAAGCGGCTACAAGGTGTACACCAACAGAACCAGGCCTGCAGCGTCTATGGCACTGTACATCACGGCCCTGTTTGAGGCCGAACACACTTAATTAAATCTGTACACTATCCAGCAAGGACATTGATACTGGGTTCTGTTCTTCACCTCTCTTCCAGTTCCAAGGAACTCTGGTTGGTTCTCCTGTGTGTGAACAGAACACTAGTCCACATCTGTCCTATGTTATGCTATTTAGTCCAGTACTGTCTACACACAATATCAAACCATCCACATATGCACAAACTTACCAGAATGACCTAGATATTTCCAGAATACAACACAAAGGTGCATCTATTATGTGACCAGAGATGAACATGCTCCAGGGACAAAACCTGCAGATAATTCGTAGTAGGGACCCAGTCTTGCAGTCCTTATCCTTATATGAAGTTTTGAGGACAAATCCTGATGCATCAGCCTGATCAGCCATTGGCTCAGAGGAAGTCTGAAATCCTGACAGATACTGAGCAGCTACAATTCCTACTAAAATCAATAGATTTCAGTGATCAGCAAGTCAGAGGATTTCACACTGTCTTCAATGAGACTGCTCATGTGAGTAAAGACTGAAACATTGAGACTTAGTTTGTTTTACTTTATCCCCCACACCTCTTCTTTTTACATTCCCTCATCCCCTGCACCTAACCAGCCAGTCAGGTTATGCCCTAGTGATCCCTTGCAAATGACATCTCTTCTTAATCAGTGAGAAGAATCAGAGCAAGGAAATTTCTCCAGGGCTGACCATGCGCCTCTGTATCACTCTGAGCTCCTGCCCACCTGAGCAAGAATTTATTTTTATAGGGAGTTTCAAAGCCATGTGCAAAACTGTATGCCCCATGTGAGAGAGCCTGCACACATCCTTGGCTATATAGCTACCAAAGCCCTATGTGCTCTTTTGCTCAGAGCTGGCACTAACACAGTAATCTCTCCACTCCTTCTGTGTTCATCCAGGCAGAGGAGGTGAGCAAGTGAACTCAGGAGACCTTTCATTTTAGATGGCATTTGTTATTTTGAAGCTTTATTTTAAAAAAAAAATCGTAAGAGGAAAAATGAGATAAAACCTCTCAGCATTATTAATTCCAAGCCCAGGTTTTCATAAAGTGATAGCTTTTCATTCCAAAGCAACTTATCTCATTACAGCAGCAGTTTACGATACTTAAATAACGCAGACATCAGGAGAAAGAAATCTTCTCCAACAGGCTTTTTACTGATATATTGATTTTTAAAATTTTTTAACTTGACATGAAGTCTGTTTACAAACCAGTATGCGCTTGCGAAGTATTTCTGCAGCACTGTAGCGGCAACATGCTCCTTGCCAAACTGCTCCCATGGAAGGAGGGTGCTCCGCTGGGAACTGTACAAGGCGAACCTAGTGGATTTTTCTGGCTCCCTCCCATGGCTTGTTTATTTAACGCTTACAGCAGAACTAACAACATGCTACCGGTGGTCTTGTCCCTTAAAACGAGTTGGGAATTGTCAGCAGTTCCATGCTTCTTTCTTAGAAATATTTGTTAAAATGCCCTTGGTAGAGGCTAACTTCCACTGCTCATTATGTATGGTTCCATCTGTCTTGGCATGAGAACAGCAACTGCTTTTATAAATAGATTGGAAGGTTTCATCACGACTGTTTTCCTGCATGTACTTTATCCTCTGGAGAAATGATGTTTTGTACCTACCTCCAGCTAAACTCCTTTGAATCACAAAAGAGCATGGTGTGAAGTTTGAAGTAATTAACTATCCCGGGATGGTTAGCTCCTATGTAGACTATAAAACGGAACTGTCGCTTAACCATGTTGGGGGATAGTGTTGCATTACTGCATTTGTAGTGTAGACAGGGCCTTAGATAATAAGATGCAATCAGTGACTAATTAATTTAACAAATGATACAGAATACATTGTTTCCATGTTACCAGATAAGGAAGCACAAAATAGGAAGGCAAAGTAATAATTGGCAATGATCTAATTAGCCACATTGGGTTAAGGTCATATAGATGCAGATGTTAACAATCTTATTTTAGGGACTACTAAATGGTAAAGGCATTTTAGCCTCTATGGATGGTAGGAAGAAACTACCGTGTGGTACCTAAAGCTTACCCTGGGACAAGTTATCATGTCATAGTTTTTCAATCAATAGAGATAATGCAAACAAAACACAGTAAAACAATATGATATGGATCTGGGGAAAATGTCAAGTGCTTTCATTATGTTTTTAGTGCATAATTAATGCTGTGCAGAACTTCCTCTGCAGCTGGGATATACTGTGACATCTCCGAAGAGGTAATCATGGGAATTGAGGCTCTTATTAAGTCTGTTTAAGAAGTACTGTAATGAAACAAGGAAATTTAGAGGCTGAAGGATTTGAACATGAATTAAACATCACCATTAACTCAGTCCTGTATAAAATAAAAACATTTGTTCTTTATGATGATTTCAGCTGGTGCTGAATGGTAGCTGCAGGCTAGATATATATCCCTCTGCAGTGTTTTTATTTGGCAATAAGCATAGATACAATAGATAGCTCAGCCTTCAGGCATAATTTATAGTTTATTAAACTTCACAGCCAATTTACATTGTTTCTCCAGGCCAAATCTGTGGGCACAGTCCTTAATAAAGGATAAAGGGAGGTGCCCCATCCCAGAGCCTCAGAACAGAATGCCTCCCTCAACTCCTCATGTAGAGATAGAGCCCCACCCCCCCCAATATTTTAGACACCAAACCCAGCTTACCTCTTATCCTCTAAACTCTGTTCATCTTGTCACCCTCCCACCCACACATTCTGTCTGACATCTACATTGTAAACACTGTGCCCATACAGAACCTGGCATAATGCAGACCTGATCCTTAATTGTTACCATAACATAAAATAAATATTGCTGATAACAATACTATCTAGCTGTGTTTCCATAGCATTTGTGCATGTGAATGGAGCTTTATATCCACAATATATTTATTTGATTAATTTTTTTCTATTCCTGCGATTTCCTAATAAAAATCAGATTTTATTTTAGACCTGACCCAGGTTATAGTTCCTGCTAGTCCAGGACAATAACTGAAAGGCACCTAAGCTCCTCAGCTGCCCCCCATAACAGGCACAATAAACAGTGGATAGTAGCTTCACAAAGAGAGTTAAGACTCCCTCTCCAAAACATGCCACAAGGAGATTGGTGAAGGCCAGCAGAGAGACAGGGAGAGCTGAATGATCTGAAAGTGCAGTTGGAACCACCAATTCCAAAGCCTCCGTGAGAGAGC
Organism: Natator depressus; assembly: GCF_965152275.1. NCBI lineage: Eukaryota > Metazoa > Chordata > Testudines > Cheloniidae > Natator > Natator depressus. The sequence continues at coordinate 16,672,346 of NC_134248.1, forward strand.
AATTCATCAAAAAATGTGCTGTATTTATAAACTGAGCCATTCATAAAAGAGCATTTACAACTATGTGACTTCAAGGCTATAGAATCATAGGATTCATCCCCTGAATGCATCTGATGAAGTGAGCTGTAGCTCATGAAAGCTTATGCTCAAATAAATTTGTTAGTTTGCCACAAGTACTCCTTTTCTTTTTGCGAATACAGACTAACACGGCTGCTAATTTAAGACAGACATACAGAGTCTAAATGACAATGGAAGATGCTGCCAGTTATGCATATTGTTATTGTGATCTAAATTATAACTAAGCCTCCAGAGCCTGTAACAGATGCTCTATCATAAGTCATTAATTATTTAGGAATGGTGGGGGGTGGAAAGGGAGAAGATAAGCCTGGTGAAATCCTCACAGGCAAGAGCCAGGGTATATTGAGATGAAAGGAGATACACAGTATAAGGGCATCCCAAATCTCACTCCAACAATTTATTTTTCTTTAACATGGGAAAGACTCACTTTCACCTTTCCTGTTTTCCTTCTTCACACAACTGACATATACTGAGGCTGTTTCTTGCGGCTTTGGGAGTCTTGTGCCTCATGCCTTCCCTAATCCCACATCCCTCAACCAAATTGTATTCCCTTGTGTGTCCGGCTACCCACTCCTGCAGGGAACTGCTTTTGCGGGATCGATGTCACTCCCCAGCCTCCCCTGGGACAAACAACTGGCTCTGCAGCAAGAATATTTTGATTAAGTGAAAAATTCCTGTATTGAGCAGAATAGTTTTGATTTGCTTCTCTGGCTATGAGAGTTACTGCTGAAGAAAGGCAGTTGTTTCGGAGAGGCATAAAAACAATTACATGTTTGCTGTATGAATCCTAGAACCTGGTCTTGTTACAGTTTTCTTTGCCACAGATCAGCTTTTACTGTAACAAGGCTTCGAACTGAAGGGAAAAAAAATTAGTAAGGGTCATTTCAACTCTAACATGTCCAGATAAGGCACTAGACTTCAGCAGCAGCAAGTTTCATACCAATTAATTTTAACAATACCCAGTACAATCAACACGATGGCATTTTCCCCTTATATTCATTCCTAACTGATCCCCCATTAACATGGCTACCACTCTGAAAACTGTCACCATTTACATGGGTGACCTTAAGAATACACATTTGTATCTAAAACACTAGAACAATATTAACAGTGGTCATATACACTGATAAGGATTCTGCAATCAATAGTGGTGAATTATTGACAGCTTGGAGAGAAAGTGAGACTGTTAAGGCCAAAATTGCTGACATATTTGTAAAGATCATTTTCTTCTTGTGGGTTTTCTGCACTCTTCAAAACACAGAAGGATCCACCTGTATTCCTCTGTACTTCTTTATCTCCACCCCAGAAAGTTACCATATGTAACAGTACATACTTCCAATTTATAGTCCCTTCAATCACTGAAGAAATCAGGTGCAACAGTCCTATATCCACAGCACCTATTCCACCAGCCGCCGTGCAGGTGAAGAATTGTTTTAACCCTTAAATTGTAATGTTGCAATGATAAGACAATATGCAATATTACTATTAGACTTTGTAACACTGGTCTACTGTATGTCTCCCTCAAGGGGCTGGCTCTAGTAAGGCTAAAAGCATACTGCTTAAAGAGCTAGTGTACGTATTATTCCTCCATCTTAAGAGATAAGGACTGGTGCTTTTGGTGCTGATAGTTGTAATAGGTGATAGGTGCTGATAGGTGCTCACTGATTGCTGTGTATGGCCATGAGTGGATCACAATTGTAAAAGTTTTGTTATTATAAAAGTACATTAGTATGAAATACTAATTAAAAGCCAAAATCTGATCTACTTTATAAAGTATTTCCATTTAATAACATCCTAAATCCACCTTTCTTGCCGATAAATTAATTTTAAAAAAGTCTCAAGGACACAGAAAAAAAACAAAATATTATGCTCTTGTACTCTCTCTGCTGGCCCTATAACAGGAAACAAAAGCCTATATATCTACAGCTGTGATGCTAGCATCATTTATTATAATTATTCACAAAAGAGGCAACAAATAAAAGCCATATTAATGTCAAGCTCCATGCTTGTTTGGATGGAACATACACTACTAATTTCAAGCTCTATTGTAAATATAGGAAAACACAAACCTACTGATAAACAAAACAAGACAGAGCTGCCTACCCCGCAGAGTGATCTGGGTGCATGCTAATTTTAGGGGACTCCACATAAGAGTAAGGCTCTGCATATGGAGACCCCTTTGCAGGATCAAGGCCAAAGACAGTAAGGAGGAAAAGTTCAAGAACTGCTAACACTGAAAAGTAAAATAAATAAATCTAATGATGCCAATCTTATGTTTACACAGCTACTTTCATTCCAAAGAATCCAAATGTAAACAGATAACATATGCTAGTATGTGAAAGAACGGTTACACAGGCTCTGTCTTGTTAAATAGGGTGTCTCAAAAGCATCACAACACACTGGTCATTGGTTAGGATCTGCATTATCTGCTTATTGATTGTGGGATGAAGTTTAAGCCTGGAACTTTCCTGTCCCTGGGACCACATCTCTCCCCATGCAGTACTGCTACAGAAGTGATTAGGAACAAAATTGAACTGGAGCCCCCTCACTGCAAAAGGGACAGGGCTACAGATAGGGATCTTGTTTGGATTTTGTGGGAAGGCTATTTGCTGTTGATTTGTTACTTTAATGGTTTTTCTGAATTATTTTTATTTTGTGAACAGCTAGAGTTTAAGATAGGCACCATTTTATAAATCAAAATAAATACAAATATTTCATATAAACAACATCAGAATGAAATAGCTCTTATCTTGTAAGAATAAAAATGTTTACTATTGAGTGCCAGAAATTTGCTTAATAATAAAGAAAAATTAACTTCTCTTTCTGGGTGGTAGCCTCATATTCTTGCAAGTGTAATTACCATCCCACATTAGCTGTCAGTGGGCACTACACTTTTGATCTTCAGCATCTTACTACAGACTCCACATCACATGAGCTAAAGGAGTAATTCTTTTAGCTGGAACCAGTAGTAGCTTCTTATCCACCATGCAGACCAGCCACCAGAGAAAGTACATAAACTTAGCCAGCATGTTAGACCAGCTAAATTCCTCTTGTAGTTTCAAGTGGAGAAGGCATCTTCACTTTCTGCCCTAACCTATTGTGCAGTGGTGCTGTTCAACTTCTTCCATATTTCACCCCACGGTGGCTGCATTTCAACTGTAGACGATTGATCACAATGTATTGGTTGCACATTAAAATGATCAAGAACCACAGTGGTTAACTCAACCTTTTTAGACACATTTGCCTACAAGAAAGTGGTGCCTATGCACTTCATTTAAGTTCACCATGAGATGATTAGTTTTCTACATTATTACTAACCACCTAGCACTACCCAATAACCACAGTCTTATACAGATTCTTTATTACTGAAAGGAAATTAAAGTAGGTAAGGTAGTTGTGTGATGCTGACAGAGCAGGCCATGCTAGAGTGTATTCAGGTCCATCCACTTCTGTATTAGTATAGATCAGTGGTTCTCAAACTTATTTGATCTGGCCCCCTTCTTTGTATCTGTAGTCATTTACGCTCCCTGCCCAAGTACATATACTGCCACCCAAGTCTGAAAGCAGAGCAGAGAGCAGTGGCTACTGGCCAGGAGCCCAGCTCTGAAGGCAGCGCCAGCAGCAGTGCAGAAGGGTGGCAATGTGAAAAAGTGATATTTTCAATATCACTTTTCACAGCAGACTCAGGGGCCCACTGCCACCCTTAATTCTGTGCTGCTGCTACCACCTTGGGACTGACAGCCAAAGCCCCGCTGCCTCCAGGTGAGGGATTGTGGGGAAGGGAAGGAGAGCCTGAGCCCGGGTGGTGGGGCTCCAGCTGTCCCCTTTATCCCTGCCTCCTGGGTGTGCCTGGCCCTTCTGCATGAGCCTAGGTGGCTGACAGCCAAAGCTTTTTTTTTTTTTTTAAGCACACAGCTTGCGCCTCCCTTAACACATTCCGCCCCATAGTTTGAGAACCACTGGTATAGATCAAAGTGTTTGTTGAATGTATAAGTGTGTATTTGATGTTTAAGCTTCATGAAAACTAATGGGACTTATGTTGCATTGTTTTCACTTATCTGCATCCTGTTATAATCCAATAGCAAACATTTACAGTGTGTATACCCCTGTAACTAAATAACCCATCAAAGAAGCCTTGTGAAATGCTAATTTCAAAGCAAGTGTCCACTGTGTATGAGGAAAGGGGGTCAAAGTGCATTTCTTGCTCACCATCAAAGGAAAAGACCACATGGGTAGACAAACTTTCAGCTTGCTTTCTGTGTGAAGAAGATATAAATATGGATTCTAGGAAAGATCCTGCATCTCTGGACTGTTTGGATTCTTACAGGAAGTGTACCATATGCAAAACAGAGATCCCCAGAGATAATTTGCGTACCCTGAAAAGACTTTTGGGGAATTGGCAGTTTATTACATCACTGCCACCATTTGTAATTACAAGCTGTGACTCACCTGTTAATATATTTTACCTGCTTTAGACTCTCAATAACTCTCATTTCCTTTTCTTAGCTAATAAATCTATAGTTAGTTTGCTATAGAATTGGCTGCCAGTGTTGTCTTTGGTGTAAGATCTGGAGTATCAATTGATCTGGGGTAAGTGACCGGTCTCTTGGGACTGGGAGCAACCTGATGTGGTGTGATTTTTGGTTTAAGTTCTGTTTGTCTGGGATGCAAGATAAGACTAGAGAGTCTAAGGGGACTGTCTGTGACTCCATGGTAAAATGATCCAGGAGTTCACATTTGTTACTGGATTGGTGAAATCTAATTATAGAACACATCACCAGCTTGGGTGTCTGCCCTGATTCTGACAGTCTGCCCTGAGGTAGGCACTCTCAATTGTGAGCCATTCCAGACAGCGTGACAGGAGCTAACAAAGTATGAATTTAATATATTTAATATATTTTTGTTTTAATATATTTTTGTTTTAAACCCTCTAGTTAAAACTATTCCTACAGCAATATTCAAAGCTTGGAATTTTTTAAAGCCAATAATTTCCAGGTCAAGGGTCACAGTCACTCTGAAAATTACTAGATAATCATCTTAAGTGATTACTCATAAATGACAATGTCCAAATTATTTTTAAAGGTATTGGGAATATAATTTATCAAAATTATCATAATTGAATCCCTCAATACTAATCTACACTGAAATGTTTCAGATTTTAATTGAGATAGGAAGTTGCTCGTATAACTGAAGTTAACATGGGTGTAAACACTTATGTACAATGTAAGCGTAACCCCCAGATAAATTGACTTATTTCCCATCTGCATAGGTTGCATAAATTACAATATTCATCAGTTAACAAACTGGTAATCTAGTATTTTGTGACACACCAAGATTAGGTTGCAAACCGTTTTATAATTTGCAGGATTATTGATTTCAAATCAAATGCTACAGACAGAAGTCAGGAATGCTATTGTTCTGCCAGAAAATTGGTTTACCAGAAAAGTATTTTGGGTACTGCAAGTTAACAGCTGTCTATTGGGCCCCTAGGATACAAAGTCACAGACGGTCCCCTTGTATACATCATTATAGCATCATTATTTCTCAGTTTTGTTTTAACACAATAGCGTTAAATCATACTAATAGTGAAAAACTATTTACGCTGCAACAGAAAATGCAAGGAATTGAACACGTGGTTCTTCGAGATGTGTGTTCCTAAGGGTGCTCCACTTCAGCTGCATATGTGCCTCTCAAGCTCTCGATTGGAGATTTTCTATTAGCAGCATCCGTTTTGGCCCATGCATGCGCTCTATGCAACCTTATGCTGCACACTGAGGGTATACAAGGCTGCAAAGGCAAACTGCATGCAGTTCCTTCTCTATCGGAATGTACAACAAAGAATAGTTCGAAAGAGAGGTGAAAGAGGAGCACCCATAGGGACACACATCTCAAAGAACAAAAGTTACCGCACAAGGTAAGTCACCTCTTTGTAACCCTCAAGTAGTGTTCCTATGGATGCTCCATTTCAGGTGACTCCCAAGTGTCGCGAGTGAAGGCATATTTAGGCCTGAAAGAAGCCTGCTGTGGATTTTAAAAAGAGTCTGTTCTGATGTTTAACAGCATAAGCATAAGTAGAACTGTGTACATGTAAGAAATTTCAGAATAATCATGTTTAGTGTTGCGCATGTGTAAGAATAGCAGAGTAATCATCTTTGTGAGAACAAGAAAAGATACAGTAACTAGAAAAGAATACTCTGAATTAACACTAAATCTGTAATAATGGCGGAAGAGTGTTAACACGGAAATCTCAAGGGCTCGAGGTGCGCATGTGACCCAAAGCGGAGAACCCATAGGGACACTACTCGAAGAAGAACTGTACTCCTTGGCAAAAATGTGAAGGAAGAAAGATCTTTATTTACCCTAACTGTCCTCTGAAAATAATGTCCTAACAGATTACCATTCCTATATACCATTCTGTGTATCTGCATGCAAGATTGGTGGGAGTTTACTAAAATCAAAGTTCTGAATTCAGTAGCAAGTCGAAGCACAGAGGGCACTGAAGTCTCAGTGTAATTCAGTGATGGATACACTAGCTCAACACTTTGCAGGCATGGAAGCCATGCTAGGAGGCCTCTCCCATACCACTGTAGAGGGCACTTATAAAGTCTCAACACCCCTGGCTCACATAAGTGAGCACCACTTAAGAAGGGTTTGCATGACTGGGCCCTTATACTGGTATTTCCCTAGAGTAGGGATTGGTCTTCAACATTTGGCACAGCATTGGGCACAGTGATGGTGCTAAATATTTAATGCTCAACGTGCATTCCTCACTTGTTCTTAGTCACAACCCTTAAGGGAGTGTTTGATGCCATCCCACATTTTCTCTCAGTATTTTTATTTGATTGTAACCACTTAAAACATTGCTCCTCAAACATCTCCCAAATATTATCCAATAGCATCACAATATTGATAGCCTACATATAATTTGTATCACAAAGTTATGAACTCCCAAATAAAATCAATCGGTAACACAGCTCTTGCTGTCTAAATTGCATGTTAATCTGACTTGAATAAAACTTGTGTAAAGAATAAATGTACACCTTCCCAAGTGGCACAACAGTAACATATTCTGTTATCCCAGCCACTTAGGTCCAGCAAATAACAGACAATCCCACTGCTATGAGAGCCACTGCAGGATTATTGTTAGAGATTTCAGCAGCATTTGAGAAGGGGCCAGGTTTACAAAGGATTAGGTGCTTAAAGAGGCAGACAGGTACCTTGTAAGATTTTTCAAAACCACCTAAGCAGGTTGGGCACCTAACTCACTTAGGCACTTTTAAAAATCCCTCCAGGTGCCTGTCTATGTCTTTAGTCACCTAAATATCTTTCAATATAGGTTTACAACCACAAATCTTGTCTTTCCAGTTATAGCATCTCCCTTCACCCCAGATTACAGCTGCCTGAGAGAAAGCTATTAACAGTTGACATCTGCCATTCTGTTCTTGTCACAGAAGTTAGCTCCAAGGCTTCCATTTCCATTTCCAACTAGGAGGTCCACCATGACCTGTTAAACACACAGATGCCATATTGCCTTACAGGACATAGTATATCAACCATGACAACCACACTCACCTTGAGCACCTACGAGAATGCTACCAATAAAATCTGTGAACAAAATTCTGTACAGCAACTCAAGTTCTATGCATTAATAAAGTAACTACTGCTAAATACAAATACCACATTTTTATGTACACATTTGAAGTGGCCATGAACACACATTTGGATGACAGCTTTGTAGTCCAGTGAGTATTTCCTAAATCAGTGGGACTATTTGCATCAATAAGCCTCTTTCCAGAACGAACAAGGGTTTCATAACCACAACCCACATCAGCAAAGTCTTTTAACAGAGCTGGGATGCTACTGCAGATGGAGACTCAAGTAAAAGTGTGGAAATTGCTGTAGGTAAGACTAAGGATGAGAAGTCATCTTTCTAAATTAGGAGATGCTCAGTAGACTAGGAGACTTGTTTTCAAAGTGCACTGGAGCATTTTAAACATGTACATAAAAATATGCAATTCATATTTGGTAGTAACCCTTTTACTAGTGCATCTATTTTAATTGTAGTACAGACATTTATACATGAGAGGCTATTTTCAACAGCACAGTTTCAACATACGGTGGATACAGATGCCACCTTTTATAGTATCATTTACTGTAATTTATTGTCCTGAAGCCTAGAATAGAGTTTTGTCCCCAAACTAAAACAGGTAGAAAATCAAGAGAGCTCTCTCAAATAAACACAGGTTAAGAAGCAATGTTTGCTGTGCATTTACTCTTTGCATTTGATGCCTGTATATATTCACATGCAAGTGGCATATATGCATATTCTCCTATGTTAGCAGGAATTAAAAATACATCTTCCAAGGAGCCTCAGCACCAGAACATTACAGGAAATAATAGCCTTCTTTAACAATTATGTTAGAAAATTGGTGAAAAAAAATCCTACTAGAGCCACAAGCTCAGTAGCTATAGCAACATGCTTAACTTCTCAGAAGAAGAAATTTCTCCCATTGACTCAAAAAAGATAACCTGCCCTAAAATGGATGCAAAATAGCTGTCACTGCAGATATACAGTTTAAGAGATACAGAATACAAACATGAAATAGAATTTTGGATTTCACAATGCTTTATTTTAAGGAAGCCAAAAAGCTGCCCTACAGGCAGAGGTTATGAATAGAGTTTAATTCTTTTACTCTCACTGTTTTAAAAGCTAAATCATTTATCTCAAAGCTTAATTGTGCCTTTTAACAAATTGGGCTTCACTGGAAATCATTATCTGTGTTTTTCCCCCTTTCTTTTTACAATTCAAAGGCAGCATCTGTTAAAAGAGCAGAAATGAACCATTTCCCCTTCATTACACAAAGAGTAAAAAGTCATCCCAAGTTCACATTACTTCAGAAGGTAATTTCTGTTCATCAGAACAATTTGGTATGTGTTCATTCCTTTACATCCAGTCTTACAGGCTCATTCTCACAAATGTTCATCTTAAATTTGGCTTGAAGGTATTTTCTATAATCATGTTGCAAAAATTGCCCATTTAATGATTATTCCATGTCAGTACTAAAAATACTATATTACTCTGCAATATATCATATATTATATGAAATATAGGATATGCACATATTATACAAAATGAATGATTTCCAAAAGCCTTACAGGCTCATGAGCACTGGGGCAGTTGAACCCAAGGAAGGATTCTCTCTCCCACAGGGGGAGTGCAGGAAGTACCATCTCCGTCCTCCACCACAGAGATGGCAGGAGCACCATAGGAGGACCACCAGCAGGCTGCCTGGGAATTCACTGGATTCCCTGGCCTCGTGCCCTACCCACTTTGAGCTGTACCAGCTGGCCTGCTGGCAGAGTGATATCTGATTGACTTGAGTCACTGAACCAGGCTTTGAGTTTACTTCCCATCACCAGGGACCACAGCCTAGAATCAAGCCCTGTATATAGAGGGATGACAGCCACCGCAGACATGAAACCCACTCTGAAATGCAGCTATTCTTTACCAAAGGAAAGTGTCCCACCTTCAATTATAGATGCTATAACTTCCTGCTCCCCTGCCAAAAGTAGTTTAACAACCTGTTCGAGTTAGATTTGTCAGCTATTAAAAGTAATCTTCATATGCAAAGTTACAAATCTGCACTAAGAAATAACGATGGTTAATGATAATTATAAATTAGACAGAGGTCTTTGTAAAGATAATAAATCTGGAGTGAGGACATCAGTAAGGTTCACACTGTATCTATCAAAGTTATGAAATCAGCAGAAACTTGCTAAATGCCTGATCTTGACACAGAGAGGGCCTGATCCTTGCAGAATTCCCATTAAATTCAACAGGTTTGGGCCACTCCTTACTTGGCAAAGGTAGAGAAACCTCACTGCTCATGCCTGGGACGATGCATTTTTCGAGGTTCTCTCTTTAATCTGCCTTCCAATGCTAATCATGTTTGCTTGCTCTCGCCTCTGACAGAAATTCAGTCATCTGAAAATAGGTTCAATCTGGCCATGTTCTACCAACACCTCAAGAGACAAGGATACAGCATCCCATATTTTCCCTCTACCCATTTATAATATCCTCCAGATATCATATCCTATTGTGTGGAGTGGCTCTCACTGTCGTATAAGGATGTGTGTATGGCAGCAGAGTTTAAAAGTCAGGCTCCATCTTAAAACAGCAGAACTCTGGACTGCCGTGTGCAGATTCAGAACAGATTGTGGCAGGCTGAAGTTTACAGCAGGCTCTCATTGCCATGTTAAGTATATTTAAATGAAATTAGTTCAGTATACAAGGTTTCTGTGCCTTTAAAAACACCACCACATCTGTACAGTTAGAAGCTATTCCTCATAAATAACCACAAATTTGCATTAATAATCATGAATTTTTTAAAGGGAAGACACTTATTTAGCAGCCACACCTTTGCCATTCAAACAATCGGAAGCAGTAATTGAAAGTAAGTCACTACTCTTTAAAGCTGGAGAAAGGAAGGAAGGAAAAAGCTAATTATGAAATGTTGCATCATCTAAATGAAGACATGCAGAGTCTACTGTATTTAAGAAAGAAATCTACTTAGATTTTTTAAATTAGCTACTATATTTGGAATTCACATAATGCTGGCAGCTGTAGTTTTGAAGATTTAAAAAGCAACAACAAAAATCTATTTTCAGAAATGTGCTAACATCATAGACTACACTAGGACAGAGGCGAGCCCTGTTAAATTCAACGTTTGTTTCCTGGTTTATACAACAGTAATTACAAATTAAAAAGGTAAAAGGAGGAATGACACAACAAAATTGCCACAATGATGTGAAGGAAATAAATGTTTTCAGACGTTACTTTCAGTTTAATCAAAGACTTTAAAAAAGCAGCCCCCCCCCTCCCCCCCGCAGAGTCATGGGCTTTTTCAGTGCTGAATGCCTATATTTAAAATTTCTTAGCTACAAATCATTTACACGAGATTTAACAGCATCAGCAGCAGAGCGAATGCATGAAGCAACTTTATTTCCCAGTCGGAATCTAAACTACATCTTGGGTAATTTTTGAGGTTATTTCCTCTTCAGAAATACATGAGAATTCCTTGACCTGCTGTTGGGGAAAATTGCAATTTTACCTCAAGTTAAAAATGGGAATCCTAGCAAGACATTTACAAGTTTGCTTTGCAGTTTAGATTTTACTTTTGTGGGAGGGGACGAACAGGACAACAAGTTGCCCCAGAATTTCTACAGTTCTACCACAAGTGGGTTGGCACCATACAAGTCCAGTTGGGGGTGGGGAAGAGAGGGAATGCCTAAAGTGGGAGAAACTAGCTAACCTTGCTGTTGCATTTACTGTAAATGACAGTGAGATTTGTGGTTCCCTTCCAGCCTCAGATCATATTAGCTAACTGGTCAAATAATTTAAAAAACAAACAAACCCGACTTTTACCACTGATAGGAGGGGTTGTCTTCTGCGAAGAGCTTAGATCTTTGAAAATGTTTCTATTTCAACAATATATTTGAGAATGGTTACATTTCTCTGCACCTAAGTAGATGATTTTGACTGGAGCCACACTTTACCAATTTTTTAAAAATCACAAAGATATGAATGGTCTAGGCAGTGAGAGAGAGTATAAGACAGGCAACCTCCTGGCCCTACTTTGTATTTAAGACTTTTATCACAGGTTGATTGGCAGCTTCCATTCCTAAAGTAAACTCTGACTCAAAGACAACTCGAGTTCTGTACACTGAATCAGAATATCTGTTAGGAGTAGTTTCAAACTGCCATAGTTCAGAAAGGCAGATAATTCTGGATAAAGTTAGATTTTACCAAAAATGCATTAAAGTGGAGTTCATGCAGTTTTTATTCTAAAAGGGACGTTCTCCAAAATTTTCAAAAATATTTAAAGCCTGACAAACTCTGAGACCTGGCCTTTTTCCAATTATCTTGTGCAACTGGCCACACTTCTGGATGGTTTATTTAGGCTGTAATAAAACAAATAGCATTGACCTCTATAGAGTACTGTCCAGAGTGGGACAAGTGCTCCTCTCAGTTACACGCACACAATCCCAGTTGTTCTGTTAAATCTAAGGAACATGGCTAGTTACACTGAGTGACCCAGGAGTTTACTAATCTGGTGGTGGTGTTTGTTGTGTCTGTCATAAATTCCAGTTTGAATTTCCTAATACTAAATCCTGTTTTGTCTTAGCACACAGTAAGAGCAAAAATAAGGACTGTGGCTACAGTTTTGTTAGTCACATTTACACTTGATGCCAATTTTCCATATTGCAGTTTCCCTGGTTTTGGGCAACAAACCAATTGAAGGAAGGCACTAAAAATGGACACATTATTGCCATCATGCTCACTAAATTAGAGGTGCGTGCAGAGCTTTACAAATAGAGTACTAAATAGTCTTGGAATCTCTTCATCCAAATATAGTAAAAGAGATTTTTAAAACATAGCACTTTTACATTATAAATTATTTCAATGCCTTGTACTGTACTGAAAAAGAGTTGTTTTAATTGAATTAGAAATTTATGCCTATAATGCTATAGCCTAATCTCTTTAAAGTCAATGGCAAAATACCCATTGACTTCAATAGCCCATTATTTGGCCCTTAAATGTTTCTGTAAGCAGCTTTTCAGAAAACAAAACGATTGTCTACGTATCTCAAGGGCACTGATGAAAAGTATTAATCTTGAAGCAATACACTTCCCTCCACACCCCACCCCATCCCAAAAAACAATGAACATTTATTGATATTCTAAGAGATCTAGTTTGGCATCATCCAACACAAGTATTATTCCTAGATTTTTCCCCCCTCAACTAAGATAAGTTGGCAAGGAATAAAAGGGTTTCTCTGTACTGGAAGTTTTTGTGTTTGTTTTGTTTTTTAAAGGAACTAGTGCTCATAATTTAAGTTCCACAATATGCCTAGCACACATGTGGGTGCTGTAAAAATAAATATGATACAAACACTACAGGATTCATTATTCCTGAATTTTTTACCAAATATTTATTCTTGCTTCGTAGGGGTGTTGGGCCTACATGACTTCCATCTCCTGTTTGAGAGGGAACAAATCCAACTACTAGAATCCAAAGAACAGTAATGGCTATTAAATCCTAGTATTTCATAAACCTCTAAGCTGTGTTCCTAGCACAGCAGATGATTTTATAACATTCCTTTTCAAAGAGCAGCTTGAACTTGCCAACTGGAGGAAATGGTTCTTTTACTGAAAACAACCAAAACAAAACATATTCAAAAGAGAACAAGCAAGCAGAGGTCAACAGCTCAGAAGCAAGTGGCCCATCCTGCATAGTCTTCATTGCAGTGTCAGTGAAAGAGGACTCTAGAATCACTGTAGTTACCACTGATATCACAGCTACAGCTGAAACTGCAGTAAACACCCATTCCCAATGTTTTCCCTATAATTTTAGCACCAACACCATGTGTGTTGGGTTCCACATTCCAGCTCTCATAAAAGCTGACAGCAGCAGCTAGAGTCAGGTATAATATGGAATAATTTCTCTGAATTCAGCTTTGCCGACTATCCTCCAAAGCAGAGTGAAGTCCAAAAATTAAGAAACCGTCCCCCACCAAGTGTTTCTCTTTCATAAAGCCAACTCCTAAGACAAGTTACACATACATAGAATCATAGAAATGTAGGACTGGAAGGGACCTTGATAGGTCATCTAGTCTAGTCTCCTACTCTGAGGCAAGACTCAATATTACCTAGACCATCCCTGACCGGTGTTTGTCTAACCTATTCATAAAAACATCCAACAACAGAGATTCCATAACCTCCCTAGGTAATTTGTTCCAGTGCTTAACTACCCTGACAGTTAGGAATTTTTTCCTAATGTCTCACCTAAATCTCCCTTGCTGCAATTTAAGCCCCTTACTGTCCTCAGTGGTTAAGGAGAACAATTTATCACCCTTCTCTTTATAACAACCTTTTATGTCCTCCCTCCCCCGCACCCCGGTCTTCTCTTCTCCAGACTAAACAAACCCCCTTTTTTCAATCTTTCTTCATATGTTATGTCTTCTAGATTTTTCATCATTTTTGTTGCTCTCTGCTGGACTTTCCCCAGTTTGTCCAAAGTTTTCCCAAAGTGTTGTGCCCAGAACTGGACACAGTATTCCAGTTGAGGCCTTATCAGTGCTGAGTAGAGTGGAAGAATTACTTCTTGTGTCTCGTATTTGCTTTTTTTGTAACAGTATTACATTGTTGACTCATATTTAGTGTGTGATCCACTAGAACCCCCCAGATACTTTTATGCAGTACTCCTTCCTAGGTAGTCATTTCCCACTTTGTATTTTGCGCAATTGGTTATTCCTTCCTAAGTGTAGTACTTTGCATTTGTCCTTGTTGAATTTCATTCTATTTATTTCAGACCATTTCTCCAGATTGTCAAGATCATTTTAATCTTGTCCTCCTAAGCACTTGCTACCCCTCCCATCTTGGTATTGCACACAAACTTCGTAAGTGTACTCTCTATGCTATTATTCAAATCATTTATGAAGATATTGAATAGAACCAGACTGAGGACAGATCCCTGCAGGTCCCCACTCAGTATCCCCCTCCATCTTGAGTGTGAACTATTGATAACTACTCTCTTTGTATGGCTTGCCAACCATTTGTGCACCCACCTTATAGTAGGTTCATCTAGGCTACATTTCTCAATTTATTTATGAGAAGGTGATGTGAGACAGTAACAAAAACCTTACTAAAGTCAAGGTATATCACATTTACTGCTTCCATTCTATCCATAAGTTTTGTTACCCTGTGAGAGAAGGATATTAGGTTGGTTTGAGATGATCTTTTCTGAACAAATCCATGTTGACTATTACTTGTCACCTTATTATCTTCTAGGTGCTTACAAATTGATTGTTTGAGTATTTGTTTCATTATCTTTCTATGTACTGAATTTAAGTTGACTGATCTATAATTCCCTGGTTTGTCCTTATTCCCCTTTTTATAGATAGGTACCATATTTGTCCTTTTCTAGTCCTTTTCTAATCCTTCCCGTCCTTCATCAGTTCTCAGAGATAATCACTAATGGCTCAGCATCTCTTCAGCTACTTCCTTAAGTATTCTAGGACGCACTTCATCAGGGCCTGCCAACTTGAATATCTAATTTGTCTAAGTAATTCTTTACCTGTTCTTTTCCTATTTTAGCCTCAGCTCCTACCCACTTAAATTGACGTTCACTATGTTTGTTGTCCGACCACTGCTAACCTTTTTGGTAAAAACTGAAACAGAAAAGGCATTTAACACTTTGGCCTTTGCTGTGTTTTCTGTTGTTGTCTTTCTCTCCTCATTGAGCAAATGGGCCTACCCTGTTCTCACTCTTCCTTGGCCTTCATCTTGCTTCTAATGTATTTGTAAAACATTTTCTTGTTACTCTTTATGTACCTAGCTCATTAAATCTCCTTTTGTACCTTGTCCTTTCTAATATTGTCCTTATATGCTTTGCCGGGAGGCAGGGGGGAGGAAATTATATTCTTCCTTCATAATTTGACCTGGTGTCCCCTTTTTGTATGACTCTTTTTTGAGTTTCAGGTTGTTGAAGATCTCCCAGTTAAGCCAGGGTGGTCTCTTACCTTCCTATCTTTCCTACGCATTGGGATAATTTGTTTCTGTGCCCCTAATAATGTCTCTTTATAAATTCCCCAACACTTGTAAATTCTTTTTTCCATTAGACTAGCTTCCCATGGGATCTCACTTACCAATTCTCTGAGTCTGCCAATTGATATGGCATAGCAACACCAATGTATCCAGGTTTCTCTAACACAGTTTAAACAGAGCCCAAAGCAGTGATTAACTTCCATCTGTGAAAAAGAAGAGACTACCTTGGAATTCCTGAAAAACTAATTAGTATACTAAAGAATCTGGCCAAAACTAATTACAAATGAATAGGAGTTAAAGAAGAAATATGGACCTGTAAAATGAGACCAATGGGTCTCTATTTGAGAACTGCACTGTTCTAACTCATGGCTTAGTTTTAATGTGTGTGATGGGAGTAGAGGGGTGACATACAGATACTGCTTCAATAGTTGGATAATATGAACAATATTATGAATAAGTTGTTTCCCTCCCAGTTTTCTTGTTTTTCTGATAAAAATCTCAATTACATGAGCCAAAAACTAGTTTCCTTTGCAAGTCTCACATTCTTCTCATAGCATTTGACCAAATAGCATGGAAACTAATGCACAGCTATCCAAGAATGATAGGCTGTCTATATTTAGGTATGTTTGACATGGCACATTTTACAAATTTGGGGAAAATATTAAGACAGTTTTCTCTAAATAAATGGTGCTGAGCTCAATACATCGTCAATTTAATTTCTTCTGTATTTTTCATACACAGCATCTAGTGTAGTTCAAATCTTCATAATTAAACAAGGAGACTACTTTCTGGAAGACTTAACATTATTAGTAAGATCTGCCCCCCGACCCCCTCCAAGAGATTTGACAGACAACCACAGACTATAATTTTGCAATCTTTACAAATATATTTCATAGCCAGTTAAAGACAAATTATAATTTGCTCTGATTTTAAAAATAGATCCATATGATGTTAATCACTGCAAGGGAAACTTCTTTTTAGTACGCTGCACTCTAAATATTACTACAGTCACAATGGCAAGGTCAGTAACACGTCAGTCCTTCGACTTTATCCCTGTTAACAGATAGTCTTAATAGTCTTGCTTAGTGGTGTAAAACGTTTTGTCCAAAATATGTTGCTGAAAGAAAAACATCACGAGGTATTTGTTTGCAGTGTTGTTGTAGCCGTGTTGATCCCAGGATATTAGAGAGACAAGGTGAGCGAGGTAATATATTTTATTGGACCAACTTCTGTTGGTGAAAGGGACAAGCTTCTGAGCATACACAGAGCTCTTCTTCAGGTATTTCTATCAGCTAGAATGCCACAGAATAACTACTAGAATGTCCAGGACAATACTTTTACAGTGCATATAATTTATGCAATTACACACTGAATTAATGAAATTAGAAGTTGCTCCTGCCTTCACCAGGTCTTATATAGCTCTCCTCTCTATAGTAGCTGAGAACTTACACCATGTTTTGCTTCCCGGGTAAGTACTGTATTATGCACTGGCAGAGCAGTTGCATGTTAATTACAAAGCTATTCAATACTAAATATGTGAACACTTACTACTTCTAAGTATGACTCGAACTTACAAAGTAATTACTCTCTCACCAACAGAAGTTGGTCCAATAAAAGATATTACCTCACACATCTTGTCTCAAAGTAATTACTTTCAGATCTCAAAGACACTCTTCTATGTCTTTTTCCTGTGACCTGAATGTACTCTAGGCTTGTCTACATTTGGAAATTTACTGAAATACCTATTTCAGAATAATTATTCCAGAACACTTGTTTTCTGTTTAAGAGCCTGAGGGTATGTCTACACTACAAAATTAGGTTGATTTTATAAAAGTAGATTTTTAGAAATCGATTTTATACAGTCAATTGTGTATGTCCCCGCTAAGCACATTAAGTTGGCGGAGTGTGTCCTCAATACTGTGGCTACCATCGACTTACGGAGCAGTGCACTGTGGGTAGCTATCCCACAGTTCCCACAGTCTCCGCTGCCCATTGGAATTCTGGGTTAAGCTCCCAATGCTTAATGGGGCAAAAACATTATTGAAGGTGGTTTTGGGTACGTGTCGTCAGTCGCCCCTCCATCCCTCTGTGAAAGCAACAGCAGGCAACCATTTCGCGCCTTTTTTCCTGGGTTACCCATGCAGATGCCATACCATGGCAAGCATGGAGCCCACTCAGCGCACCGCTGCTGTGGTGAGCATTGTAAACACCTCGTGCATTATCCTGGGGTATGTGCAGAACCAGTCTAAGAGACACCGGCACAAGGACAATTGTGATGAGGACATGGACACACACGTTCCTGAAAGTACGGGCTGTGGCAATTCGGACATCATGGTGGCAGTGGGGCTGGTTGATACAGTGGAACGCCAATTCTGGACCCGGCAAACAAGCACAGACTGGTGGAACCGCATAGTGTTGCGGGTATGGGATGATTCACAGTGTCTGCAAAACTTTCACATGTGTAAGGCCACTTTCCTTGAACTTTGTGAGTTGCTTTCCCCCGCCCTGAAGCGCAGGAATACCAAGATGAGAGCTGCCCTGACAGCTGAGAAGCGAGTGGCGATAGCTCTGTGGAAGCTTGCAACGCCTGACTGCTACCAGTCAGTCGGGAATCAATTTGGAGTGGGCAAGTGTCATAAATATAAAGCGAAGGGTAAACACCTTTAAAATTCCTCCTGGCCAGAGGAAAAACCCTTTCATCTGTAAAGGGTTAAGAAGCTAGGATAACCAAGCTGGCACCTGACCAAAATGACCAATGAGGAGACAAGATACTTTCAAAGCTGGAGGGGGGGAGAAACAAAGGTTCTCTCTGTCTGTGTGATGCTTTTGCCAGGAACAGAAAAGGAACTGAGTCTTAGAATTTAGTAAGTAATCTAGCTAGATATGCGTTAGATTCTGTTTTGTTTAAATGGCTGATAAAATAAGCTGTGCTGAATGGAATGTATATTCCTGTTTTCGTGTCTTTTTGTAACTTAAGGTTTTGCCTAGAGGGATTCTCTATGTTTTGAATCTGATTACCCTGAAAGGTATTTACCATCCTGATTTTACAGAGGTGATTCTTTTACTTTTTTCTTCAATTAAAATTCTTCTTTTAAGAACCTGATTGCTTTTTCATTGTTCTTAAGATCCAAGGGTTTGAGTCTGTGTTCACCTCTGCAAATTGGTGAGGATTTTTATCAAGCCTTCCCCAGGAAAGGGGGTGCAGGGTTTGGGAGGATTTTGGGGGCGGGGGGGAAGACGTTTCCAAGCGGGCTCTGTCCCTGTTATATATTTATTAGACGCTTGGTGGTGGCAGCAATAAAGTCCAAGGGCAAAAGGTAAAATAGTTTGTACCTTGGGGAAGTTTTAACCTAAACTGGTAAAAATAATCTTAGGGGGGTTTTCGTGCAGGTCCCCACATCTGTACCCTAGAGTTCAGAGTGGGGAAAGAACCTTGACAGCAAGTCTACTGTGGGGACTGCTGTGATCCAAGTAGCCAGTTGAATCACTGATGTTCTGCTATCAAGAGTAGTGACTCTGGGAAATGTGCAGGTCATACTGGATGGCTTTGCTGCAATGGGGTTCCCTAACTGTGGTGGGGTGATAGACGGAACACATATCCCTATTTTGGCACTGGACCACCTTGCCAACCAGTATATAAACCACAAGGGGTACTTCTCAATGGTGCTGCAAGCACTGGTGGATCACAAGGGACGTTTCACCGACATCAATGTGGGATGGCCGGGAAAGGTGCATGACCCTCGCATCTTTAGGAACTCAGCCCTGTTCGAGCAGCTGCAAGAAGGGACTTACTTCCCAGACCAGAAAATTACCATTGGGGATGTTGAAATGCCAATAGTTATCCTTGGGGACCCAGCCTACCCCTTGCTCCCATGGCTCATGAAACCATACACAGGCAGCCTGGACAGTAGTAAGGAGCAGTTGAACTTGAGGCTGAGCAAGTGCAGAATGGTGGTAGAATATGCCTTTGGACATTTAAAAGCTCGCTGGCGCTGTTTGCTGACTAGGTTAGATCTCAGTGCAACCAACATTCCCATTGTCATTGCTGCTTGCTGTGTGCTACATAATATCTGTGAGAGTAAGGGGGAGACGTTTATGGCGGGATGGGAGGTTGAGGCAAATCGCCTGGCGGCTGATTTTGAGCAGCCACACACCAGGGCGATTAGAAGAGCACAGCTAGGCGCGCTGCGCATCAGAGAGGCTTTGAAAACCAGTTTCATGACTGGCCAGGCTACGGAGTGACAGCTGTGTGTGTTTCTCCTTGCTGCAAACCCGCCCCCTTTGTTGATTTTAATTCCCTGTAAGCCAACCACCCTCCCCTCTTTGATCACTGCTGGCAAAGGAAATAAAGTAACTATTGTTTTGAAACCATGCATTCTTTCTTTATTAATTAAAAAAAAAAGTGAGATAACTGACAAGGTAGCCTGGGTGGGGTGGGGTGCGGGAGGAGGGAAGGACAAGGCCATATTGCATATTGTAGGCACACTACAGATCAAAACTGTTTGAATGACAGCCTTCTGTTGCTTGGGCCACAGAGTGGCCTCTGGAGTGGAGTGGCTGGGTGCCCAGAGCCTCCCCCACCCGTGTTCTTGGGCTTCTGGGTGAGGAGGATATGGAACTTGGGGGGGAGGGCAGGCCGTTATACAATGGATGCAACGGGGGTCTGTGCTCTTGTTGGTTTTTCTAAAGCTCCAACAGACGCTTCATCATGTCCGTTTTCTCCCCCATTAGCCTCAGCATTGCCTCCTGCCTCTGCTCTTCGCGCTCACTTAATGCTTTCCTGGCCTCTGCCACTGAATGCCTCCATGCATTAAGCTGTGCCCTATCAGTGCGGGAGGACTGCATGAGCTCGGAAAACATGTCATCGCGAGTGCGTTTTTTTCACCTTCTAATCTGCGATAACCTCAGAGACAGAGATGATGGGGGAGCATAGAAACATTTGCACCTTGGGGGAGATAAAAAGGGAGAGTAAAATTTAAGATGATACATTTCTGATAACAAAAAGGAGACTCTTTCACAGTGAATCACGCAATTCACAGAGAACAGCACATGTGCTTTAGGTACAAGGTCACATTTTGCCTTTTATATTGAGTGCCTGCCGGTATGGTGACATATCATATACAGCTGGACAACAGAATTCTGTTTCCAGGCAGCCATGGTAAGCCTTTTGGTATGTGGGGTTGGCTTCTTCCGCCTTCATAACATGTGGGAATGGTTTCAAACTGCAGTGCCCTCCTTTCCCAGAGCAAGCAATGCCGGTTGGGTTTCACATTTAAAAGGAGGGGCTGCGGTTTTCGGGTGGATGTGCAGCACACACCTCCCGCCACCCAACCGCGTGGCTATTCTCTGGGATGATCCCTTCACCCCTCCCCCTGCCATGTGGCTATTCTCTGGGATGATCCCTTTACTGCTCCCACCGCCGCGTGGCTATTCTATAGGATGATCCCTTTTAGCCAAGCGCAAACAACCCAGCATGAACAGGGTCCTTTTCCTGTTCCCTTACAAAAATTCCCCTATTTCAACCAGGTGACCATTAATGATATCACTTTCCTGAGGCTAACACAGAAAGATATAGACCGAATGTTGCTTGAATGCGACCAAAACCCAGGAGTGTTCAATGCAATGCTTTGTGCCACAATGATTCCAGACTACTTGCTACTGGCTTGGTGTGGTAAAGTGTCCTACCATGGAGGACGAAATAAGGCAGCCCTCCCCAGAAACCTTCTGCAAAGGCTTTCAGAGTACCTCCAGGAGAGCTTCATGGAGATGTCCCTGGAGGATTCCCGCTCCATCCCCAGACACGATAACAGACTTTTTCCAGAAGCTGTACTGGAAGCAAATGCATCCCAATTCTTCAGGGCAAATCAAACATTAAACACTATTGCTTTTAAACTCTGTACTATAGTTACAAATGTGCACTCAACAGAGGTGCCTTCTCCAGCTTCAGGGTCAGGGATCCCACCTTGGGAGGGTATTGGCTCCAGGGTGATGAAAAGGTCCTGGCTGCTGGGGAGAATGGATTCTGCACTTGGCTGCTGCTCATTCTCCTCCTCCTCTTCCTCATCCACAAAATCCTCCTCCCTGTTGCGTGAGACTCCCCCCTGGCAGGTGTCCACGGAAAGTGGTGGGGTAGTGGTAGGGTCCCCTCCTAGAATGCCATGCAGCTGATCATAGAAGCGGCATGTATGGGGCTCTGACCCGGAGCAACCATTTGCCTCCTTTGTCTTTTGGTAGGCTTGCCTGAGCATCTTAACTTTCACGCGGCACTGCTGTGTGTCCATGTTGTAGCCTCTCTCCACCATGCCCTGTGCGATTTTGGCATATATATTAGCATTTCTTCTTTTTGATCGGAGTTCGGCCTGCACAGGTTCTTCTCCCCATACAGCAGTCAGATCCAGTATCTCCCTTTCGGTGCATGCTGGAGCTCATTTGCGATTCTGGGGGGACTGCATGGTCACCTGTACTGCTGAGGTCGCCACGCTGACCAAACAGGAAATGAAATTCAAAATTTCCTGGGGCTTTTACTGTGATCCTGGCTAGTGCATCAGAGTTCAAAGTGTTGTCCAGAGCGGTCACATTGGAGCACTCTGGGATAGCTCCTGGAGGCCAATACCATCAAATTGCATCTGCACGACCCCAAATTTGACCCAGCAAGGTCAATTTTAGCGCTACTCCCGTCACCGGGGAGAAGCACAGAAGTCTATTTTAAGATCCCTTTAGGTCAATGGAACAGAGTTGGTTGTGTAGATGCATTCATTTTAAAATCCACCTAACGTGGCTAAATTTGACCTAACCCTGTAATGTAGACCAGGGCTGAGTGAACACTCTTATTCCAGAATAAGAGTGCCTTTTTCTGATTTAGCTTAATCCACTCCTCTGTTTATCACACAGCAATGTACAATCAATACTTCTGAGAGTATAACTTTTGTACCTTCCAATCTAGATTCTTCTTACCCTTTCCTTCTCTTCTCCTCAACAAATTCTCCCTCAGTATGCTTTCTCAAGTTTTGTGCGTGCTTTACAATGCTTTACAGAGGTTAAGACCAGGAAAACCTAAACAAATCTCCAAAGAGTCTGCTTCATAGAATTCACTATTTATTACCAAATAGGAACTACTTCCCTGTCTGCCCCTTGGCACTTCCTTAATTGATTCAGTTCTAGGAAGTATGAGTGCCTAATGACCTAGCTTAATCCAGGTTCCCAAATAGGTAACACATCTATGGGGTTCCATTATATTTTAAATATAGTGAGGTCAGAAACCATATGACATAGTATAGCCCTTCTAAACTAACTTGAAACTCCAAAGTGTTTTCATATTCCATAGTAATATCTATGAAATCCACATTCCAGCCAATTCCTGGAAAAAAACCCCAAAACTCTAAATGGCAGACATAACACCTTATTGATTGTTTAGCTTTTCCTGGTCTTAACCTCTGTAAAGCATTGTAAAGCAGGGAAGAAACTTGAGAAAGCATACTGAGGGAGAATTTGTTGAGGAGAAGAGAAGGAAAGGGTAAGAAGAATCTAGATTGGAAGGTACAAAAGTTATACTCTCAGAAGTAAAATTTCCTCAACTGGAAACTGTGCTTAGCTTTGCAGTGATGTTCCATTGAAGAATCTCACCTCCAGGCAGATATAGAGGGGTATTTTCCAATTCTAACCTCTCTTGCAAGTTTAAGTTTAACATATCCCTCAGCATTTGCTGCCAACTAAATACCTGGGAAATGTGTGTGTGGGAGGTAGATATCCAGAGTTATTAAACTTTGTTAGTTTGCTAGAACTGATACCAAGGCTGTACAATCAGTGCTGCATTGAATGGAGTGGGGAGACTTGTGTAATAACAACTGTTTACAGGGAAACCATGAGAAACCTTGAGGAGCTACATTTACCGGATTCTATTTCAAGTAAAAATTTTTCCATGTAAACTTGCAACAGTAGAGAGGTTTTAGTGTTCTCAGACAAAGACTGGCTAGAATTTGAACTAAATTACCTTAATCAAGACATGCTGAAGAGTATGTTCTTAAATCATTTTATGACAGGCCAATTCTCTTTTAAAGTAAGATTTTTTTTAAAGCATATTTGTTCAGCAAGCCTTGGGAGAATAATTTTGGTCACCCAATAACCAAGATAACTGGGAAACATCATTAATACTTATTACCTGTCTACAGTCAGACATAGGTAGAACGATGATGATGGCTCATAGTGCTGTTGTGGCTCACTGCACGCATTCTCAAAGTGCTTCAAATGGTGGGTATATTTGAGAGTCGCAAGGTGACACCGATCCTTTAAGAGGGAAGAGGCCAGTGCACTTGTGAATCGTCAGTTGATCCCAACTGGGCTTAAAAGAGGGCACCCGGGCCCTTGACTGGCGAAAAACCCGGTGAGTTAGAACTGCCTGAGAGAGAGACGGACAGACAGGGGCAGGTGAGAGCTGCCTCAGGAAGAAAGGAGAGACCTAGGCAGCAGATGCAGAGGAGAGCTGGTACAGAGAGCCATTGGTAACAGCAAAAGGTTGTTGGTGAGGACTTGCCAGAGCTGTGGAACCCCTGCCAAGTTACAGGAAAGCTCATGCAGAGGCCCTTAGAAAGAAGGGGAAGAATCAGCCTGGTTAGGAGAAACTGAGCTCAAAACAGGAGGGTGAATCCCAGGAGCAAAGGTAGCGTTCACAGGAAAGAAGGCCTGGGTGAGTGGAATACTGTGGGACGCTCCCTTTGCAGAAGACCTGAGTGAAAGGCTGCAGAAAGCCAAGCCCAGAACAAGGGGTTGGTCTTGGAGCGATGTTCCCTGAGCAGGCTTAGGACTTGGAGGCAGGTAGCCTGGCTGAAAGGAACACGGGAACAAGTTCTGTTGCTCAAAGACCTGACTTGGGGATACAAGAGAAGACTTGTGGGAGAGAAGCATGTCCTCGAACTTTCAGGCCTGGAGACCGAAGCTAAAGGAAATGTGACTGAGTGGTTAATTATATTCAGGTGTGGGACCTGGGAATGGTGACCTTTGAAAGGGATTGAAGAGCTGCTGTGCTGTAATCCTGTTTTACTTTGGGGATTTGAAATAAACTGTTTTTACTATGAGGGATCTGTGGACTATGGCACTTTATATTAATTAATGGGTTTGCTAAGAGACAATATTCCTTTATAAGGGTGAATTCCAAAGGGATACTGAGGCAGGCTCACCAGTTGCGCCATGGCCTTCCATAAGAGGGCGCCCCAGTGGGGGCTGCCTTGTTACACTTAATTTTACAGCCTGGGAAAATGACACAAAGAGTTAAATAGCACATAATAAATTAATGGCAGAGCCTTAAATAGAACCCCGCAGGTTTCCTGGCTCCCAATTCTTTGTTTTATCAATTGGACCTTGCTGCCTCTCTGGTAACTGAATATACAGGATAGAGTGATTGCTGCCTGTTAATAAAAATTTACAATATATTGCTTAAAAGCATATGATCAAGTGGGTGTATTAAACTGCACATCTCTGCTGGCTATTTTCTGATTAAATGTTATACTTACCTACTGTATTGTAAGTGTTGGTATGCAGTCTATGATTTCTGCAATAAAAAGTCTATTTAAGTGAAACACGATTTTTCTAATCATTTATTGCACACCTGTAGTGTATCATCTACAGCAATGTTTACTATTTATCGACAAAAACCAAGGCATCTTATCTTTGGCTCAATAGACAACTTATTTTGATAACCTTGCAAAACTACACATTTCCTTAACCATGCTGTTAACAGACTATATTGTTAAAGATTTCAGCTACAACTGGGTATATCAGAGGCTCATATACAGGTTTACATAGAATTATCAGAACTTTCTCCTCTATTTCAACGTTCTAGGGTAAATTATGAGTTTAGGAAGCTTTTAGAAACCATGAAACTAAAAATTAATCCATTTTAAATAACCTCAATCTGTAAGAGGTAAACATTGTCAAAATTCTTTTTTATCTAAAAATGTCTATTTCATATTCCCATGGTACTATACATACGTACAGAAACTATGATATCAGTTGTATGAAAATCTGATATTAATATTCATGGGATTCCTCACTTTTATGTTCCAATGATAGTGCCTTGAAGACTGATGGAGTAAAACACATAGGTATCTTGAATAAAACCTTCTCTGGAGGCAGGATTAATTACTATAACTTAATGTTGGGTACTATAGCTGTCTGCCATACCCCACCACGAGACTTGGTCCCTACGCTGAGGATTTTACATTCAGTGGGCACAAACACTTAATTCTAGGCACTGTACTTACTACTGTGAATGATCCCCACTACTTTAGATACATGATATGATTAAGTGAAATGTGCAGACGGAAGGAAGGAAGGCTTACACCAGTGGTGGGCAACCTGCGGCCCATCAGGGTAATCTGACTGCAGACCACAAGACATTTTGCTGACATTCACTGTCCACGGGCATGGGCCCCCGCAGCTCCCAGTGGCCGCGAATCACTGCTCCCCGCCACGGGAGCTGTGGGAAGCAGTGCGGGTCGCTAAAAGCCTTATAGTGTAGCCAAAGCCTTAGCCATGTACCGCCTCTCAGGCACTACTTTAGTGTAAGACAGGAGAGAGGTGTCAAAGGATCTCCTTTGGTGCTATTCAGAGGGGTTGGATGAGGATATTTTCTCTTTACTTGGAATAATCAAGGTATAAGAACCAGTGCTTCAACCCAGTAGTGCTCCAGTGGTGGAAACTACACATATTACTGTCGCACAAAAGGACAAACAACTTACTGGTTTGGGTTAAAGGGTAGAACGATTTCTGATCTGCGATTTCCTTCAAGGTTTCATCACATCATACCTCCACTGAACATAAACCCTTGTAAGGTAATGCCCCAAGGCCAAAGCAGTGAATCCAGACCTATGTTGTTTAAGGCCTTTATTACCATTCCCACAGTGACTCATCATTCTCTTCACCCACCCCACTTGTGCAAGTATCTTTTCATGGCTCAGCAGCTGCATTACAGCACATCCCTGAAATCAAGGGCACAAAGAGTCTCCATTGACTTATGTCCTTTGAACAACCCCAACGCCTTATTCCACTTGAGAAGAGGGAGGCTTAAAGTCATTCAAATCAGGTATCCAATCTGAAAGGGCATCATGCTATTCCTTGCAATATTTGACTTTCCATGGCCCATACATTATTCTGAATATTCATTCTGCAGCCTACTGCCCAAATTGACGTCTTTTGTGATTGTTACACAAAATATGCAGAGGTCAGTAGAACTCTGACTTAATGTTATAAAAAAACCGAGAGGAGACTAGCAAGTTCTCTTTCTGGAGGAAACTTAACTTGCAATCTTCACTTATGGCCAAGAAATCATTATCCGTTTGAAAGAGCTATATATAAAAGTTAACTTACCATACCAGAGCACTATTGAAGAGACAAGCAGCAACACATTATTGTGTGGCTGACCACTCACAAGTTCACACGACTTGTAGGGATACAGTATTAAATTTTTCTCTTTCATTGTTCCATGTACTTTTAGCTTAGAGGTGGTTGATTTATTTTTCCAGGATCAGAAGATGTAGATAAGTAAAAAAGTTATTATGCAGTAGTTTGCAGCACCTTATCACACTTTTACAAGTAGACACTTGCTCCTTCAGTACAAATCAAAAACTAAGTAGTGTCTCTACAGCATTGATATGAATTGTTCTTTCTGAGCATTGTTTAACAATTCCAATTTATGTTGGCTGTCAGCCATCAAGCCAAAATGTAAACATACTAAACATTTTTGTTCTACCAGTACTATTTTGTTCTCTTCCTATTCATGGTGCACATCAAACATGTAATTATTTATAGCTAGAGTATGGTACAGCAAAGAATGACAGCTTGCAGAATTTTGATTTAGCGAGAATCTCTGAGTGCCTTTGGAAGAGGAGTGTGGTGCATGTTACAACTCTCAGTAACAATATTTGGTATCAAACAAGTTATCTACATTTGATTTTAAAAAGTAAAATTTATGTTGCACTAACTTTAAGATAATTCTTTTTTCAGTGGGTGTATTTCTGTTCAGAAGTGCAACATGGAACTGCATGGATACAACAGAAGAGATTTGACCCAGTATGTCAAAAAGTTTTGCTTATTTATAAGTATTTATAGCCTTCTTTATATTATAAAATAAAATATTTGTTCAAAAATCTTGTAGCTCTTTTTAACCATAAAGACATATAAAATGTTTTAGCAAAAACATAGCTGTTTTGTTTCCATATTATCTACTCTCAAGTTTAATTTATAAAGAAATTAATGATGTTTCAGCCCCTAGCATCTATCCTAGCTAAATTGAACAGCAGCCGCCTGTATTCTTGCTTTGGAAACAAAAACAACTTGTTTCTTTTTCCATGTACCTTCAGAGTATCTTTTGCTGTAATTATATATGTGTGAGTAATGTCAAAGTGCTAAATTCACTTTTAGATTGAGAAATGAAGTACTCTGGCCCAGATCCAGCAAAGCACTTAAGTGTGTGCTTAAATCCCATTCAAGTTGCAGGGACTAATGCTTGTGCTTAAAGTTAGACACATGCTTTGTTGAATCAAGGCCTCAAAAGTCAGGTAATACAATGAGAGACAAGATGGGAGAGGTAATATCTTTCATTGGACCAACCTCTCCCTCAATGGTAAGACTGAAACTTCAACCCTAACTATGCTGTCTTGATGCTATTACTTATGATACAGTCCCTCCTTGTATCTGTATAAATTGCCTTTTATTACACTTTGTATTGACTAACAAACTAGAATTTCTTATACTACTTTATATACTGTAGGTGAAAATACATGCAATTTTCAGTTTTAGCTTAGCTTTCAAGCCTTGATGAGATCTACAAAACAAGTCAAATTTCAATAAAATTCTCAGGATGGTATATAGTCATAAACCATTCCCTCCTCTCCAACAAAACCACTCCCACCCAATCACCTTACTCCCTAGTGCATATCTGGGCCTCTTAACTAATCATACATAATGCGTACTACCGAGCTATCTTCCTCCCCACTTATCCAGTGCAAGCAGCTATCATTTTTTTGCATGGTTTAAATGCTGGTTCCAGTGGGTAATAATCCTATGGCAGCGGTACTACTGGTGGAATAATGGCACACAACTGCCCCAACACTGGGTGCGCTTATGGTAGCTCCAGTCCTAGCGGTTAGTTGCTTCCTCTGTAAGGGAACGGAAGAGACTTGTCTACCACATGACTAAAACCCTCCTGGAAATTCTTTAGGACTCTTCATCTGGCTTCTGCTCATTGCCACTAATCTCTGCTGGTTTCCAATCAGACAATCAGTAGCCCAGTAAATCCATTGCATGGTCCCAAAACCTAGTTGTCCACTGAAATCAGCTGAAAGATTTCAGTTGGAATTTCCAGTAGCATACTTATGCCTGGCTGCACATAATTAATAATTCTGCCCAGCTAAGAAAAATACGGGTCACTTAGCCAAACCAAGATGCTTTCAGCCTCAAGCACACTGGCATTCTGCCCCAAAGGGCCTCAAAAATGCCAAATGGAATTTAATAATTTTGAATTAAATTCCACAAAAAGATAGCAAATACTGTCTCTCCCTTCATACTTTATCAGAATACTACTGTTTAGCAAATGGGAGCAGTTTCCTTCAAGTGAGCGCAACTGTATTAGCCTTTTAGCTTCAGCCTTAGTAATGCTATTTAACACATCCCTCTCCTGAACGGGGCAAAGAAAAATCGCACTTTTTCCTATTCCCTGGTTTGTGAAACTTTGAGAAACCTAAAACTCTACTAAGACAAAAGAACACTAAGTTCTTTTTTTGTAGCCTCACATCTTAAATATGATACATAAATTATGATTAGACTAAGAATTTAAATTTGCACCCTGAGATAACAAGCAGAATCATTTAATTAGACAATCTAAACATGTACGACACGTGGCAGTGCAGCATATGGGATTACACAGGCAGTCTCAGTCTGGACATGGTCCAGTAATAGTAGACCAAGGATTACATTGCGGGCCATGAGACATATTGCTGACATGGACCATCAGCAGGCACAGCCCCCTGCAGCTCCCATTGGCTGCGGTTCACCATTCCCAGCCAATGGGAGCTGTGGGAAGCGGCGGGAGGCAAGGCCATGGTGGCCGCCGCTTCCCACAGCTCCCATTCGTCGGTAACAGTGAACCGTGCCTGCGGATGATCAACGTCAGCAAAATGTCTCGTGGCCCGCAATCAGTTTACCCTGATGGGCCGCAGGTTGCCCACCACTGTTCCATAACCTCATATATAAAAGTTTAAAAAATACTTTCTGTATTTGGTTGTTTGTGACCAGAAGTAGCTTTTTGACTATATAATCAAAAGATAAGTATGTACAAAATTAGTTATTCCAATATAATCCACTAACCAGTCAACTCAGTCCTTGCAATTTATGGACCTAACTTTTTTTTTTTAATTGTGCCTGCATAATATATGCAACTGTGTTACTCCTGAGGGCATTCTGCACCAAAAAATTAAAAATTCTGCTTGCAATATTTTAAAATTCTGCAAGTTTTATTTGTCAATAAATAAATGTGGAGGCTCCAGCATGGCCGTGGGGAGCACAGGCCACTGGCTACACAAAGGTGGGAGATCACCCAGCAGCCTCCCCACCTCCAGGATGCAGACTCAGTGGTGAGGCACCTGACCCTGACACAGCACAAGGCCTGGGCCTGCCCCAAAAACACCCTGGGGCCCTGCCCCTCTGCACAAGGTGCACCAGGCGTGGGACAGGCAGGCTCAACCAGACAGGATCCAAGTGTGAAGGGGCGCAGTGTGGGGGGATCCAGGTGTGGGGTTAGAGGGTTCTGTGTGGGACAATCTGGGTGCAGGCAGCTCAGTAGGGGGGTCTAGGTGTGGGGGATCTGGATGCACAGAGGCTTGTTGGGGGGTGGGTTTCCAGGTGTAGGGGCAATGGGACTCTGCAGGTGCTTCCAGGTGAAGGTGGTTGGAGCTCAGAGGAGAGATCTGGGTCTGGGGGTCTTAGTGAGGGACTCTGGGTGCTGAGGGAGTGGGGCTTGGTGGGGGTCTGGGTGCAGCTAGTTGAGGGTCAGTGGCATGGGTGTCTGGATGTGGGGGCTCAGAGTGATGCAGGGGGGTGGGCTCATCAGGGTGGGGGTTTGAGTGCAGGGAGCTCAGTGGGTGTGGTCTAGGGTGCGGTCTAGGGTGCAGGGGTGGGGGTCCAAAGGCAGAGAGTCTGGGTGCAGGGGGTCTCCAGATGCAGGGGTTGAGGTTCAGTGGGGTGGGGTTTAGGTATGGAGGGCTGGGGGGGTTCTGGGTGTACAGGGTGAATCTTGACAGGGGTGTCTGGGTATGGAAGGTCTGGATGCATGGGGGTTGGGTGGATGGGGAAACCTCCTCATACAGTGACCCCTTCCCCCCGCAGCTGAAGAGTGATAGGGGCAGGAAACAGGGGAGGATGCTGAGCTTCCTGCAGCTGGGGGAGGTTTCTGGGGGAGTCCCACACAGTCCCAGCTACTCCTTGCAGGGGAAGAGGAAGTCCTGTCCTCTTCTGCCTCCAGCTGAGCCAGGACTAGCAGCTAATCTGGCTCAGGGTAGGAGCCATTGGCTGGGATGTCCCAACCCCACGGTGATTTACCTCTCCACCAGCTGTTCTGGGTGCCTGAAACAATGTACCTGCGCTGCTAGGGAGTGGTCTGTGACTGATCTTGCAGCTTCCCTTTGCTTCCCTGTCAGAAAGTCATTTTTCTGCGGGGAAGCAAAGAAATCTGCAGGGGACATGAATTCTGCGCATGCGCAGTGGTGCAGAATTCCCCCAGGAGTACTGTGTGTGCCTTATTTGCAATAATCATTATTATGCTCATGAGCACATCAGGTAAATTCATAAATAAATGGCCAGTTATGTATGTATTTGCATAAACACTTTATCTGAGTTGCAAATGCAATTGTAGTACTATGGCTATATACACTTATACAATATTTTTGAATGCACAATTGCACGCCTCATATTTGAAAATCCTACTTTATTGTTCACGATTCCGCTTTTATTCTGCTAGATTATACCCTTTTAAAAAACATACCTTTCTTTTAAACACTCACATTAACTTTTAAGAACAGTATTTCTCCTTACCTTTCCCTTTGTCATCTTCATCCTCTGATGTCTCATTTAAACTAATCTGAATCGTTTGTCTGCAAAACATACACTGTAGGGTAACAATATATCTAATAGAAGACTCATTATTCAAAGTAAATTCATAATATAAAATTACTTTTGAATGACCGTAAACTCTCTAATCCAGGAAGGATTTAGGAAAGAAATTGGCATAAATTATGATAGCGTAAAATTCCAAATTAAAAAAATTAAAACATATTGCTCTCTTGGTAATGAAAATAATTATTGGAGTATTAAACATCAGTGAACTTAATTTTTCTGTATCTGATTGCAATCTCTACAGTTACCAAGCATGTGTTCATAAAAATCTTAAATTAATACGAGAGTTTTCTAAAATTATATATTTGATTACATACAAAAATAGTTAAGATAAAGTTATTTGCATTGCAAAGTCAAGCACTATAAAGTTAGGAAATGCCAAAACTACTGTGACTCATTTACTCCTAATTCTAATTTACCCATTGTGTGTCTACAATGAATGAAGCAGCAGTCAAAGGTGAAAATAGCATGTGACGACATTAGTCCCTTCTGGCCTTAGAATCTATTAAATACTGTAATGTAATTAAATATTATCATATGCACAAGGAGACAGAATTAAGGTTGCCAGACATTTACAGCTGCCTGTGCATTTCCTAACTTTCAAGTTAATGACTTTGCAACCTAAATCTATATTAAAAGAAAAGTCATTGATGTGTAATTTCCTAGGGGTTTTAATTTTTAAAGGAAAAAAAGGTGAAAAAAAAGGTTAAAACAATGCAACCACACCCCTATCGTGAATCATCAGTGCAGTCTGAACCCCGTACCTTCAATATCACAACACAGCTTGAGTTACAAGACTAACTACTGTAGCGGACAGCAGGAGAAAGTTATTCTGGAGGTGTGGATGGGCTGCTGGCACCATATGGTGGGTCCTAAGGCTGGCTGAGGGAAGCACAGTCCTTCCCAGTTCTCTTTCCTCCCCCTCCTCCTGCCCCAGATCATGCTTTCAGATAGGCTGCTGTGGGTCCATGGGTATGGTCAAGGCCAGCTATCCCAACAGTTCCCAGACATTCCCAGTGCGGTGTGTGCTACTGTGGTGACCTGGCTCTTAAGAATGTTTGTCTTCAGTTATTGTGGAGTACTGCTAAATTGCAATTGAGAGATAGGGTTGCCAACTGCCTAATCACACAAACCCAAACACCCTTGCCCTGTTCCCTTCCCCGCCCCTGCCCCGAGACCCTGCCCCTTCTCCAAGGCCCTGCCCTGTGCACTCCACCCCCCACCCCCACCCCCGTCACTCACTAGTCCCCTTTCTCACTCACTTTCGCCAGGCTGGAGCAGGGGGTTAGAGTGTGGGAGAGGGTGTGGGCTCTGGGCTGGGGCCGAGGGGTTTGGAGTGCAGGAGGGGGTCTGGCATGCAAGCTCTGGAGGGGGCTCAGGGCTGGGGCAGGGGATTGGGGTGTGGGAGGGGTGCAGGCTCTGTGAGGGAGTTTGGGCTCAAGAGGGGGCTCTGGGATGGGGTAGGGGTGCAGGAGGGGGTGCAGACTCTGGGAGGGAGTTTGGGTGCGGGAGGGAGCTCAGGGCTGGGGCAGGGGGTTGGGGTGCAGGCTCCGGCCAGGAGGTGCTTACCTTGGGCGGCTCCCGGGCAGCGGCGCAGCAGGGCTAACGCAGGCTCCCTGCCTGCCCTGGCTCCGCACCACTCCCAGAAGCGGGTCAGCACATTCCTGCGGCCCCTAGGGGGGCGGTCAGGAGGCTCCACACACTGTCAACTCCTGCAAGCACCAGCCCCACAGCTCCCATTGGCCACAGTTCCCGGCCAACGGGAATTGCGGAGTCGGCACAAGGTCAGTGCGTGGAGACCCCCTGCCCCCCACCCCTGGGGCTGCAGGGTTTTGCCGGCCACTTCCGGGAGTGGCGTGGGACCATGGCAGGCAGGGAGCCTGCCTTAGCCCCTCTGTGCCACCAGACTTTTAGCACCTAAAATCTCCCAGTTTGGCTTCAGTAGCCTCCGGGAGATAGAGCCTGATTCTGGGAGACTCTCAGCGAAACCGGGAGGCTTGGCAACCCTACAGAGATGGAGGAAATTGTGATTAACGTTCCTCTTTCGACATGAGTGATTAGTCAAAGTTCAGAGCCCTGGGAATGTTCCAGTTGGAAGCAGAAATTGATGGACACTGGTATTTTCTTTGATGCAGTGTTGTTTATTTACAAAGAATGTACAAAGTCCAGTGTCTGAACATAGAAAGAATCATCAGCAGGAAACATCATCTTTTGTTCACAACCCTGAAAGCACTCTTTTCGGCCTGTATCCCTGACCCAAAAATCTCTCCCCAGGTTTCTTCCAGGTTCAGCCACCATGCTTTCAGCTATTCCTTGCCTATCCCTCTCTCATCTGTTGTCAGTTTCTCTTTGTTCTGCCTTCTACACTGTGACTGAATGCACCCCTGTATTCACACCCTGCACACCACTGTTCACATTCCTTTTGTCTTAGATGGGGGTTATGCTTACAGTTATTTTAACTAAAGGGTGTGTCCACACCTATCTTGATCCCATAATAAGGTTTTACCCAGCTCATAACTGTAGTTTATAACTAGCAAAACCTGAGCAGAATTTCAAGGTATATCTCTAGCCCCAGAGCATGCTTCCTGCTGCATTTCAAAGACCTGCTGAAAACAACAGAGGTATTAGCATTTCTTTTTAAAATGCCACAAAAATTTTAATGGAAAACATCAGGCAACCTTAAATATGGGGGTTGCTACCAGCTCCCCTTACAATGACTTTAAAAATGAGCAGCTGTTCAGTCACATGTGCAACATTATGTGCTAAATTAGTAGCAAATGAAATTCAAAACATTAAGTTCATTTTTGATATTTAACTGCACATCTCTTAAAACCCTTAATGACTACCTCTACTTCACCCTCTCTGCCTGCCTTAATCAAGTAAGCTTTTGGCTTCAATCTAATTTTCTTCATATTAGTATGCCTCCAGCTACCGAACCCCCATCCTTCAACCATTGCCTATTGTATCTGTCCTTAACTCAGGCCTCTTATTTACCACCACTGAGGCAAATTTGTCCTTGATTTAAATCTATTAAATTCATGTCTTACACCTGTGATGAATTCTACCTCCTACTTACGTCAGTGATGAATTTGGCCCACTTAACTGATCTGTCCTTACCTTCCACATCTACATTTGTAAGTCTCCTTGTCATTGCCTCTACATCACTGTGTGTGTATGACACTGCCTTGACTCCACGAGCTCAGCCCAAGATACAGGTGATACATATAGGTGTAAGGGGAAGTTGTTGTTTTGTTTTTTAATGACTAAAGTGTTGACTTTATTCCAATAGAAGGCTCCACATCCAATTTTCAACAAGGTGTGCACCCTCATGGTTCTTCTGTAGTCTTCACTCCTTATTTTACTGAATTCTAGTTACTCAATTAGAAAGCTATTTGCAGTCCCCTGCCTAAAATTACCTTAAAGGCAGCACTCACTAGAGCTACTGCCCACCTCAGTCCTCCGTTACACAGGCACAGTTCTCAAAAGGAACTGTTCCAGTGTAACTGAGGGCAGAATTGGGCCAAGAATCATTACGAAGTTTGGGGGAGTCATGTGCTTAAAGCTACGTTACTCTCATCTTGATGCAATCAATAAAAAGGAACTTTTAGTGTGATGGGTTGGACCCCCCTTCTTGGATGCCACATGATGTACTGGGATTTCAGCCTGGGTTCCCTCTCTCTGCTTTGCTGAATTAAGCTATCCGGCCTCTTGCAGCACACACACACACACACGCACACAAAGGTAGGGCCACACCCCACTTCAAACACAGACTGAAGTCAGCTCTGTGTGAAAGGACTCCCCCAGCACTCACATGTACACCCCTTTTTGGGAGATAAACCCAAAATAATACTGTCTTGTGCTGTATAGAAAAATCTGCACAGCGCAAGCTCATAAGAATCCACCCTCTTCCTCAATGTGAAGAGAGATGTGTACATTTCTTGCCCCCGCCCCAGTTAAAAATTGTATAAACTGGGTTTTATTATAAACAAGAAATAAGTTTATTAACTACCAAAGGTGGATTTTAAGTGAATATAAGAGATAACAGACAGAACAAAGCAGATTACTAAGCAAATGAAACCAAACATACAAACTAAGCTAGTTTCACTAAAGAAATTGGTTACAAATAGTATTTCTCACCCTAGATATAGTTGCAGGCAGATTACAGAAAGTCTTGAAAGGCAGCTGCACTGGTCTCCCTCTTGAGACCTTAGGTATTATTACTCACAAGCTAAAAGCCCTTCCAGCTTGGGTTCAACCCTTCTCCCCTCAGTTCAGTTCTTGCTTCCAAGTCAACGTTCCACACTAAGATGGACTACAAGCTGTCAGGAACAGTATCCCCGGTAATGTCCCGGCAAACCTGGTGGCTGAACTTTGTGACTTTGTCCTCACCTACAACTATTTCACATTTGGGGACAATACATACCTTCAAGTCAGTGGCACTACTATGGGTACCCGCGTGGCCCCAGAGTATGCCAACATTTTTCTGGCTCACTTAGAACAACGCTTCCTCAGCTCTCATCCCCTAACACCCCTACTCTACTTGCGCTACACTGACGACATCTTCATCATCTGGACCCATGGAAAAGAAGCCCTTGAGGAATTCCACCATGATTTCAACAATTTCCATCCCACCATCAACCTCAGCCTGGACCAGTCGACACAAGAGAGCCACTTCCTGGACACTACAGTGCTATTAAGCGATGGTCACATAAACACCACCCTATACTGGAAACCTATTGACCATTATACTTACCTACATGCCTCCAGCTTTCATCCAGACCACACCACACGATCCACTGTCTACAGCCAAGCTCTACGATACAACCGCATTTGCTCCAACCCCTCAGACAGAGATAAACACCTACAAGATCTCTATCAAGCGTTCTTACAACTACAATACCCAGCTGCTGAAGTGAAGAAACAGATTGACAGAGCCAGAAGAGTACCCAGAAGTCACCTACTACAGGACAGGCCCAACAAAGAAAGTAACAGAATGCACTAGCCGTCACCTTCAGCCCCCAACTAAAACTTCTCCAGCGCATCATCAAGGATCTACAAGCTATCCTGAAGGACGATCCCTCACTCTCACAGATCTTGGGAGACAGGCCAGTCCTCGCTTACAGACAGCCCCCCAACCTGAAGCAAATACTCACCAGCAACCACTCAACAAAAACACTAACCCGGGAACCTATCCTTGCAACAAAGCCCGTTGCCAACTGTGTCCACATATCTATTCAAGGGACATCATATAGTGTGGCTGATGTGATTAGGTCCTATCAGAGGCTTGTTCACCTGCACATCTACCAATGTGATATATGTCATCATGTGCCAGCAATGCCCCTCTGCCATGTGCATTGGCCAAACCGGACAGTCTCTACGCAAAAGAATAAATGGACACAAATCAGACATCAAGAATTATAACATTCAAAAACCAGTCAGAGAACACTTCAACCTCCCTGGACACTCAATTACCAACCTAAAAGTAGCAATTATTCAACAAAAAAACTTCAAAAACAGACTCCAACGAGAAACTGCAGAACTGGAATTAATTTGCTAACTGGACAACATTAAATTAGGCTTGAATAAAGACTGGGAGTGAATGAGTCATTACACAAACTAAGAACTATTTCCCCATGCTAATTTTCCCCCTATTGTTACTCACACCTTCTTGTCAACTGTTTGAAATGGGCCATCCTGATTACCACTGCAAAAGTTTTTTTTCTCCTGCTGATAATAGCCCACCTTAATCGATTACTCTCGTTCGAGTTGGTATGGCAACCTCCATTTTTTCATGTTCTCTGTATATCTATCTATCTATATCTTCCTACTGTATTTTCCACTGCATGCATCTGATGAAGTGGGCTTTAGCCCATGAAAGCTTGTGCTCAAATAAATTTCACAGAATCATAGAATATCAGGGTTTGAAGGGACCTCAGGAGGTCATCTAGTCCAACCCCCTGCTCAAAGCAGGACCAATCCCCAACTAAATCATCCCAGACAGGGCTTTGTCAAGCCTGACCTTAAAAACTTCTAAGGAAGGAGATTCCACCACCTCCCTAGGTAACGCATTCCAGTGTTTCACCACCCTCCTAGTGAAAAAGTTTTTCCTAATATCCAACCTAAACCTCCCCCACTGCAACTTGAGACCATTACTCCTCGTTCTGTCATCTGCTACCACTGAGAACAGTCTAGTTCCATCCTTTTTGGAACCCCCTTTCAGGTAGTTGAAAGCAGCTATCAAATCCCCCCTCATTCTTCTCGTCCGCAGACTAAACAATCCCAGTTCCCTCAGCCTCTCCTCATAAGTCATGTGTTCCAGTCCCCTAATCATTTTTGTTGCCCTCCGCTGGACTCTCTCCAATTTTTCCACATCCTTCTTGTAGTGTGGGGCCCAAAACTGGACACAGTACTCCAGATGAGGCCTCACCAATGTCAAACAGAGGGGAACGATCACGTCCCTCGATCTGCTGGCAATGCCCCTACTTATACAGCCCAAAATGCCATTGGCCTTCTTGGCAACAAGGGCACACTGTTGACTCATATCCAGCTTCTCGTCCGCTGTAACCCCTAGGTCCTTTTCTGCAGAACTGCTGCCGAGCCATTCGGTCCCTAGTCTGTAGTGGTGCATGGGATTCTTCCGTCCTAAGTGCAGGACTCTGTACTTGTCCTTGTTGAACCTCATCAGATTTCTTTTGGCCCAATCCTCCAATTTGTCTAGGTCCCTCTGTATCCTATCCTATCCCTACCCTCCAGCGTATCTACCTCTCCTCCCAGTTTAGTGTCATCTGCAAACTTGCTGAGGGTGCAATCCACACAATCCTCCAGATCATTTATGAAGATATTGAACAAAACCGGCCCCAGGACCGACCCCTGGGGCACTCCGCTTGATTCCGCCTGCCAACTAGACATGGAGCCATTGATCACTACCCATTGAGCCCAACGATCTAGCCAGCTTTCTATCCACCTTATAGTCCATTCATCCAGCCCATACTTCTTTAACTTGCCGGCAAGAATACTGTGGGAGACCATGTCAAAAGCTTTGCTAAAGTCAAGGAACAACACGTCCACTGCTTTCCCCTCATCCACAGAGCCAGTTATCTTGTCATAGAAGGCAATTAGATTAGTCAGGCATGATTTGCCCTTGGTGAATCCATGCTGACTGTTCC
Source organism: Natator depressus (assembly GCF_965152275.1). Lineage (NCBI taxonomy): Eukaryota > Metazoa > Chordata > Testudines > Cheloniidae > Natator > Natator depressus. Next base: position 16,711,357 of record NC_134248.1, read on the forward strand.
TGATCACTTTCCTCTCCTCTAAGTGCTTCAGAATTGATTCCTTGAGGACCTGCTCCATGATTTTTCCAGGGACTGAGGTGAGGCTGACTGGCCTGTAGTTCCCAGGATCCTCCTCTTCCCTTTTTTAAAGATGGGCACTACATTAGCCTTTTTCCAGTTGTCCGGGACCTCCCCCAATCACCATGAGTTTTCAAAGATAATGGCCAATGGCTCTGCAATCACATCCGCCAACTCCTTTAGCACTCTTGGATGCAGAGCATCCGGCCCCATGGACTTGTGCTCGTCCAGCTTTTCTAAATAGTCCCGAACCACTTCTTTCTTCACAAAGGGCTGGTCACCTCCTCCCCATGCTGTGCTGCCCAGTGCAGCAGTCTGGGAGCTGATGTTGTTCGTGAAGACAGAGGCAAAAAAAGCATTGAGTACATTAGCATTTTCCACATCCTCTGTCACTATGTTGCCTCCCTCATTCAGTAAGGGGCCCACACGTTCCTTGACTTTCTTCTTGTTGCTAACATACCTGAAGAAACTCTTCTTGTTACTCTTAACATCTCTTGCTAGCTGCAACTCCAGGTGTCATTTGGCCTTCCTGATTTCACTCCTGCATGCCCAAACAATATTTTTATACTCTTCCCTGGTCATTTGTCCAATCTTCCACTTCTTGTTTGTCTCTAAGGTGCCACAAGTACTCCTCGTTCTTAGGGTGGGGAGGCAGAGGAGAACCATGATGATGTCACTCCCCTGCCTTATATAGCTCTTGTGTAAGGCGGGAACCCTTTGTCTTCTAGTGGAAAACCACTGGCATTCCAAAAGGGGAGGTGGGGTATCCAGTACCAGGTGACTTGGACGCATGTCTCTGCAGGGCAGTGGCAGCCATTGTTCATAGGCTGTCTCCAGAGTCCACAAAAAGACTAAGCTCTTTCACAGTCCACTGTCTGTGCTAATGGCCCATTAGCCCTTCCTGGCTAATGGCCCATTAGCCCTGCTGGTTGGGGGTGACACCCAAAGTAACACATTTGAAATACAGATACATAGTTAATATTCCTAACTTCAGGTACAGCAATGATATAGGTGTACAAATTGGATAATCACATTCAGTAAATCATAACCTTTCCAATGATACCTCACATGTGCTATCTTGCATAAAGTATATCTCAGTTATGTCATATTCACATCATAAGCATATTTTCGTAAAGAATATGGAGTGAAACGTCACATTTAGGAAACAATCTACCTCTGGATGTGCATATGCAATTCCCAGAAGGGCAGAACCTCATGCAACAAAAGGCAAAATTTAGTCCTTTATCTCTGACTACTGCTGTTCTCGAGGAATCCAGTCTTCCTGTCCCTTCAGTTCTCACTTTTCCTTTGACGTGTACACATACTTTAACTTCCATTAATGTTAATGGTGATTTCATTCAAATCAAGAGAAGAATTGATTAGGCTATAGAACTAACACAAAATAAAGATAGACCACACTACGGTAGCACCTCAGTAGTTCTCATTTAATATATAAAACCCAATAATTCTCACAAATAATCTGGCAGCCTCACCCCACTTCCCAGCAAAAATGTAATAGCACAGCTGTAGAGAAGTCTCGTGTTACTAAGACTTCATTACATTTATGGAATATCCTAATATACCAGAAGAATCATAAATAATTAAAACTAAACCATGTTAGTCAAAATAAAGAGATTGAAGTACATTTTGTGATGCAAATTCCTTGATTATTTCACAGTGTCAGTTCACTTACTAACCCTCAATGAGCCCTACTTATTAGTGTGAATTATCAAGGTTCGGCTCTGTTATCAAGATGTGAGGTAATCTGTGCCAGATATTCAGATTTTCTTTTAAATGTCCACCAGCAGTTTCATTCTGGGTATAGGACAGTCTCAATCCCTCAGTCTCATCTCAGATTTCGATACCATGCGCATGAAAAATTGAACTTTGGTGTCAATTTAAGGCCAAACAAAGACTCTCCATCTAGACGTACTGACAATATTTTAAGATTTGAATAAACTGTTTTGGAGGTAAAATCATAGCACATAATGCAAGGCCCATAACACTGGCTTTGGTAACAGCACAGGCACTATGCAACTGGGTCTCATGAATAACCCTGTATCTTACTGGATGATCGTACAGTCATGCATCCAAGTCACACAATATAATAAATACTTAGGCCACAACTTAAGTACCACAATAGACCTTCTGTGCCAACTGACAGTGTGACCTCATAACAAGGTTTGGAAATCATCAGCCAGGCACACAAGCCAATTTTTAAAGCAGGTCACTATAGGCAGAATTCTGTCAATCTAGATAATATGGCCAGAGCTCTTATGCACAGTTTAAAAAGCAGTTAGAAGTACATTCCCTCATTCTTTAAAAACAACTTCATTTCCACAAGTTTTTATTTAAAGAAAAAGCATTCTCTTCGCATTGAAAAATAATCCATCATGTGCTGAAGAAAATTAGGGGTATTCAAGGGGGAAAAAATTACTTGATAGATTCCACCACTGGTACAAAATGACAGGTTCCTTAAATTAAATGTTGCCATGTTAACAAGACTGATTTAATGCTCAAACTGAAAACAGCTAACATGTATTTTACTCAACTTTATTTTACTGAACTATAATCTTTGTGACAGGAGACTGTATTTTTTTTAAAGCTACAGGTTTTATTTTAAATCTTTTACATTGGCAAATATCACTCATGCCAGAGTAGCCATCGGGTCACAGGGACTCAAATCTGCAAGCTACTTAGCACCATGCAGTCCCTGGGAACTGAGAGCAATCACCACCTTGCAGGAGTGTTCAGCTGCTCGTAGGATCTAGCCTGGGCAGTACTGTCTGATGTCGCTCTGGATCTTATTCTTGCCCTTCCCGCCCCAGATACAAGTAATTCTCACTGAAGCCATGCAGGAATCAGACTGGCTAAATGAGGAGTGAAAATGCCAGCAGTTCAATGTATTAACAGGAGTGAACCCATTAAGTTCTTATACAGTGCATAACTAGAGAGGGGTCTGAACCAAAATTCCAGATCCAAACTCATCTTCTAACAGCCTTACAGTTTAAATGTGGGTTTGATTCTATTCCCTGCTGAACTACAGACTAACGAAATTTCAGACTAGTATAAAACCCAGTCATTCAACCTTAGCAAATTAAAAAAAGATATAAACTTTCACTGACATCACATTCCTATGTCACTAACTGAGATAATGAGTCATTCAGAAAGAAGCAGGAAAGAGGAAGGGCTTGCTAGCGAAATTAATTAAGACAGAATATTATTGATATTTATAGGTAGGGTTCTCAGAAAATTACAGTTTAAGTGCAATTTTAATATCCCAGCAATATAAGGCTACAGAATCCCTCACCTGGGAACATGAGACTTCTAGCATGGTCCCCTCAAGGCCTCTGCAGTTTGTTTTTATGCAAATATTGAAAGAGAACAACTACCAATGTACATAGGAAAATGTAGGCAAAGCCTGAGCTAAAACTGGGAAATTTGGAAAGAATGTATCCATTGGGAATGGAGTGGGAATTTTAGTTGGCTGGAAATAAAATAAGCATAATAATATAAAGCAATCCTGAGATGTTAATTTTAAGTTTACACTTTGGTCATAAACATTACATTTTTTCCAGATATTTCAGTAGCTGAATATAAGCAATGTCTTTTCAAATGTACAGATTTTATGAGAGAGAAAGCCAACTAATTGTCCTATTATCTATAAAGTTAACACTATTAGTCAGGCTAGTTAAGGGAAAGTTTTTACACTTTGTGAAGCAACTTTTAATACTGCCTCACAGTCAATTTAATTTTCTATTTCACGCTACACAATCTCTTTGCAGCAGGGATGCGTCCAGATATCTCCCCAACCATACTGCACTATCTCCACCTATCACTTGAAGACTACACTGGAGAAAGTAGGGAAAACTGTGTCACAAACAAAACCAAATGAGATTACAGTTTAAAACACATTTATGGTAAGAATCTTGATAGCGATAATCTTACATTTATATATTTTTATCATTAAGTTTTAAAGCAATTTACAAATTTAAACTGATGCACAAGCTACTGAATATACAAGGTCACTACCTCCCCCTTTGAAATACAGTCTTTTCTCAGGGTGTGCACAATAGCAGCCAAACAACAGGAAAAAGTAAAGCCACAGATTAGGATAGGAGAATATATTTTGCTGGTAGGCTGGCAGAATACACTAGCTTCAGACTGAATTCGGTAACTTCAACAAGCTTAACACTTTATACTAATGAAACAAGTTACAATAAGAAATAATAAAATTATATATTTATCATTTCTATAGACGCCTACATCTGAGAATCTTAAGCAGTCTACAAACATTAATACACATTTCTTTTTATGAGATACTTACAGAAAGAATTCACCACCAACAACCCCCCCCCCTTTTTTTTTTTAATTTATGAGGAAAACCAGAGCCACAGAGAGATTAAATGAATTGTGCAAGGTCATACAGCAAGTCAGTGGCAGAACCAGGAATAGAATCTGACCTCTTGGCACTGCATCCTGTATTTCAGCCACCAGACATTGCCTGAACAATTCATAAGCAGAAGTAGTTTTAAATCAAAGCTGTGACAGCTAGCAGTATAAAATTTAACATTCTCAAAGCACAGGCAATGTGCTTCCTCTCAAGTGGATTCCAAAGCTAGTTCACAGCTTGCCAGCCAAGAACGCTGCAGAAAGGTATGGGAGCGTAAGGCCAAGCAAAGGTGCTCTCTTGGACCTGTCCTGATGGCCAAAAGGGTGTGTTTCAATCGTGTCAGCTCAATTAAGTTATCTTAACACAGTTGAAAAGCTTCGCTAAGATACAAGCTAACATATATGAAGCCGTGTTATATTGCAGAGCCTAGGCTAAAACATGACCAACCAAAACCACTTCATAAGTCTTAGTGGGGCTTTTCAATTGAGTTTACTAATTCCATAGAGCTGACACAACTGATACACAGCCTTTTTGCCCATAAAGCCTTGAAGACAGTCTCTTCACTGCTATTCAGTGTTCACAGTCATCACTAGCTCAAAGAATGTGCATAAGTGCTCCCAAATCAGAGTTTCTACATCAGAGCAATTTAGAGTGATCTCATTAATAATTTTGCTTTTACCACCTCTTCATTAAAAAATAGAGACAAATCAAATTTTAGATAGTGCTGAAAGTTCTTTTGCTAACTTTGACGACTTGGACGTGCCTGGGGTTTTATCTTTTAATTGGATAACCACTAGACATTAAAATAGACCCGTTATTCAGAGCACTCAATTTAAGACATTCTGAATATATAGCACTAAGTGGACATTACCAGGGAGTAGATTTAAGAGCTGTTCCTCCCTGTCCCCTGTCTATTAAGTGATGGAAGTAGGACTTCTGTCAGCATTACTGCACACTAGCACTATTAATTTTATATGTCCACCCCAGCTAGGTCAATAAGTCCTTGTCTGCTCTGGGATTTTGCTACTGAAGTAGTTGCATCAGTTCAAGTCTGTAGTGTAGACATGGTTTACACCTAGGCAGCATGGCTTGCTCAAGTGCAGTTTATACCTGTTTGAAACTAGGCATTGTGACATGGCACAATGGGTCACAGTGGCACTCATTCAAATTTGGCCTGGCTGCCCCTTCGTTGACATGACAGTGTGGTCATCATTACGGAAGGGCGGTCAGGCCAAACCTGAGTGGCACTGTGATTACATTTGCCAGATCGCAACACCCGAAACAAGGAGCTGGCCCCAGCTGCACAGGATAGTAGCTGCTGCTGCAAGGTGATTTCAGAGTGGGCTCACTTTGCAAAATTCAGATCTATGGAAATATTTTATCACAGTGACTTCTCTTGAAAATTTATGCCAGCACCGAATGAATATAGCTTTCTCAGAGTTCTGGGGAGGGAGGACAGAACTGACGGAAAGTTTTTAACAATCAAGTCATGTAAACATAACTTGATCTCACCAAAAAAGTCAGTTTGTATATGCAGTCTGGTCAATAAGGAATAGCTACACAAAACAGTTGCCCAAGTTCTAGGGCAAGAATGATTGTTTAGCGCCTGAAATTTGGGGATTATTTTCCCTGAGAAACTGTCAATTAGCATAACTTTGAAACCAGCTCAACTCTTTCTGACTACCAGGCTGTAACTATGACAACAAGATCCAGGAACCTACAATAAATATGATAAAGTGTCAATAACCCAGCCTTTTACATGTAAATAGATAAAGAATAAGAAAGACAGAGAAGACCCCTACCCAGGCTTTAGCTTCAGTTTTTAAATTTCTTCCATGCTGGGAATGCTATCACATCCCCATTTCCCACTAGAATAACTTTAAAAAAAAAGGGGGAGAGAGAAAAAACCCTCTTGGAAAAATCCTTTAGAACTAAATCTGCAACAGGGGAGATTTAGGTTAGATATTAGGAAAAACTTTCTAACTGTAAGGACAATTAAGCTCTGGAGTAGGCCTCCAATGGAGGCTGGGGAATTCCTGTCACTGGAGGTTTTTAAGAACAGGTTAAGCAAACACCTCTCTGGGATGGTCTAGGTATGGTTGGTCCTGCCTCAGAGCAGAGGGCTGAACTAGATGACCTCTCAAGGTCCCTTCCAGCCCTACATTTCTGTGATTCTAAAAATAGAGAATAAGAGCCTTTCTATAGAATGTTTAAACAAAACTATGAAATTCTATAACAGGGATAAAATCTCTATTAAAATCTACGAGTTGATTTAAAAATTCTACAGACAGGATCTAATTCTTTATTAAACCGTATAGATTTTCTGAAGTAATTTCAGAAGAATCTTAGAAATGAAGCTGAGAGGAAATAAACCTTATTCAAGGTTTTGGCTACTCTTTCCAGTTGTATTTGCATTTTCATATACACCAACACTTATAGGTCAGAGCTGTGCATGAAAGACCACATGGTTATGGAACATTAACCAGAGACACTGTAAGACTTGCCTCAGCACTTAGAGTGGCGATTGGCAAAGATGCCAAAAAGTTGCTTCTCTCCGCCGCATTCAGCAATCTGGAAGCAATCCTTGGAGAAATCTGGTGCCTCCCCTTTCCACATGATAATATTTAAGAAGTGGCCCACAAGGCTGATATCAGATGGCAGCAGCATGCAGATCAAGTTCATTATCACTGAAAGCAGGAGAGGAGCAGGCTCTTTACAGCTGACTGAGAGCAATTCTGCAACTAATAGGCTATAAGGAGCCTTAAAACCAGGTAAGACGTGGTATAGTGGCCTCGAAGAAAATAATCTAAAATTCACCAGAACACTTCCACTGAGCTATCCATCAGTTCAGGCTGGACAAACCTCAGACCTCATGTTTATAGGAGAAATGACACTATGTGGAAAACATTACTAGAGAATTAAACACTGGGAACAGAGGAGAACAGAAAAAGACTGAAGCCATGGGAGTGAACTAGAAAAGGGAACAAGAAAAATGGGAGGAAATGGAGAGGGAGAAAAACAGAGGAGGAAACTGGAGGTGAGAAAAGAGCGGAGAGGAGTGGGAGAAAGAATCAAAAAGAAAAAAGAAAAACAAAACAAAAATCCAAAATCAGAATGATACATGGGGGGGAGGGCGGCAGATTGAAGACACAGTGAGAAAGAATGGAAAAAACATAGGTGAGATACAGCAATGACACCAGGGAAATGAAGGCTTCCAAACATGCCCATGCCAAACAGGATTGCTTCGAGCTAACAGCTACAAAGTTGCAGCCTACTCAGTGAATCATAATTCAAATACCATTTCTGCCTTCCATTATAGAAGCTCTCCAACTGTTTCTAGCTATGAATGGCAGACACCATCCTAATCTAAATACCTTGAAGCCACAGTACTTAAGGGCAGCAAAAGCTTTCAGGGGCACACACTAGAACTAGATAATTCAATAAAAGCAATAAAGATAATTCAATGCTCCAGATAGGTGGGTCATCATGAGGAGACACGAAGACAACCCCTTTTTAATCTCTTGCTGAACTATTGCATCTATTGAACTGTTCACAAAAACTTGCTAACAGAATCCTTGCAGCCACTAATGCTGCAGAGGACTTAGAGTTGTGTATTATTACCGAATAGCTGTTATACTACTCCCTACTTAGCTTAAATATTCCTTTAGGGTATGGATTGCTTGATGCAACTGGAAAGCATACAGAGACTGTCTTAAGATCAGCCATCCATTCATAATGAATATTTTCAGAAAGCAATAAAGGATAGGAGCTAAAAATTTAAAAACCCACAGAATTATATCAAAGTCAACCCCAGATTTGACTTGGTAAGAGCCTTGTTTGTTAGACTATACATAGTAAAACATTTTAAAATTTCTTGCTATTAAATAAGCTATTTTCTAATTGGGAAACAGAAAATCAATAAACTAAAAGCACATTTGTCTTGATGTTCTGCTAATGCACGTACGCCCTGAAGCCACTGCATCTTGGACCACGATCTCATCAGATTGCACAATCTAAATAGTTGTATGCAGTTGTGTTGCCATGTTGGTCCCAGGATATTAGAGAGACAAAGTGAGTGAGGAAATCTCTTTTAATTAGACCAACTTCTGTTGGTGAAATAGACAAGCTTTCAAGCTTACACAGAGCTCTTCTTCAGGTGTCAGCCTCCCTCAGTGCTTAGAAGGAAAAGCCTGTAGGAAATGGTATGGAGGGTATTCAATAGATGTCACTCTTCCATTTCAGTCAATACATCCCAACATGGGACAGGACTCTTTCAGAGGTGTCATACAGCACTCATGGTTAGAGATCTCACTGCACCCCTTGGAAGAATAAGTGTCCTGCCTAACTTGTCTCTGTTGTTTTACTACTTCATGTCCTAAATTGTCCTGTAGTAAATTGTTGTGCTTTAAGCAGCATTCCACCCCAGAGGTGGCTGCATTCCACCAGTGGATGAAGTGTGTAAACAGCTAGTGTAATAAGAACACTACACATTGGGATATTGCTTTTTCAGGTCCCACTGTAGTTTCCAGGAAGAGCTGAAAGGAAGAAAAATAGCTCAGACTGTAACTGCTAATCTGACAAAAGACTCAGCTTTTAAAGAGAGGGGCAGGGGGAAGCTTGCTAAATCATCAATACCAGAATAGCAGTCAAGAACCTGCTTCTGCCCAAGAAAGGCTCATCAAGATGATACAAGGCTGAGAGCTGTTAGCACGGCTGACAAATACCAACTCTATCTGAAAGTTCCTATTTTTACATTTTTGAAAGTTTCCTGCTGTGTACTTCCTCTGGAGCTTCCCCCACAATTTTTTAAACCCATCTATGTCTTTTTAAAAATACCAATATTGCTATACCCGTTTCACGCAAGGATTATTTAATACATTGGAGTAATATCCGGAGAACCCAATGCAGGACTGGGGACTCCTCGTTCTAAACACTATGAAAACATATAAAGACGTGGTCCCTAACCCAGAGAGCTTCTAATCTAGGATCTCAAGGCACTTTTACAAACATTAAAAATTTAGTCTTCTAACACTTGTGAGGTAGGTATTATCCCCATTTTATTAATGGGGGAGATGAGGCACAGAGATAAGCGAATCACCCAAGATCACATAGGTAGTCTGTTGCAGAGTCAGAAATACAGGCCATGTCTCAACTACCAATTATGTGTTTTAACTGGTAGATGTTCTTCCATATATAATACAAAGGGGTTTTGAAGAATTTGACTGATATTTAGCACATTCTGATATGACAAACTATGTCCCAAAACAATCCTTCAGTGATAAGCAATGAGAAAACTATAAACTGTTCTACACTCATATTAATTTTCTTTTAATGGGAGACATTTACCAAGATGGGTTTCAGAGTGGTAGCCGTGTTAGTCTGTATCAGCAAAAACAACAAGGAGTCCTTGTGGCACCTTAGAGACTAACAAATTTATTTGGGCATAAGCTTTCGTGGGCTAAAACCCACTTCATCAGATGCACGGAGTGGAAAATACAGTAGAGAGGTATAACCCAAATAAATCTGTTACTCTCTAAGGTGCCACAAGGACTCCTCGTTGTATTTACCAAGATGATTATTCACGTCTCCGAAGTAATAGAAAAGGACAAGAAACACTGCATTTTTTGTTTTTAAAGTGCCACTGCTCTACATTTTAAACAAAAGACAAACAAGGCATTATATGGCTTGTGAACAGTTGCCACTATTACTAATGCTCTTCTTTGAGTACTCAGTATATGCAGGACCCTGTATTAATTATCCTGTCTTCCTAGCAGTATGTTCTATACATAACATCTACCTCATTATGATAAAAACAAAACCGTCAGATTGAACAGAAGCAAATACACATTTTAATCTACATGGTAACGGTTCTCAGATTTGTGGAGTGCTGCTCATTTCTGCTTGCGCATCCAGGGACACTGGCATGTGAAGCTAAGTTAGGGCATTTGCTAAAAGTACCCATGCGAAGAGTATAAAAGTACCCATGCGAAGAGTGTGAAAACAGGCATCCCTTATGATGCATTTTTAATCACCTATTTTGCTTTCTATATAATCCTGCCTGTTCCCTTCTCTACCCTTCCCTTGCCTACATGCAATCACACTGGAAGATAAGCTCATTACAGAGCAGCATGGGAAAACTATCACCAGTCAGAAATGAATCAACAGATGCAAAGCTTTGTATCAATGCCTGCCATTTGCATCACAAGGAGAGTGTGATGGTATCCCATCTAGCTTGTAGTCTGTACTGAACATAAATACTGAACCAACATCTTGCTATACATAAATGAAGAGATCCAAGATGAGGTCTTCTTATGCTACCACAATAAATATTGCTTTTTTTCTTTCAGGTCATCTTGTCAGGATTCCCTGTTATATTACACTTTACTAATACCAAAGAATGAGGTTATTTACTCTGGTAAAAAGAACCAGGAGTGCTTGTGGCACCTTAGAGACTAACAAATTTATTTGGGCATAAGCTTTCGTGGGCTAAAACCCTGGTAAATAATGTCTTACCTTATCGGGTTTCTAACTTGATGCTAGATCCATGTGACACGTGATTGAGAACTCTGTAATGACAGGTCAAAACATAATCAGTATCTACTGAGCCAGATTGGGAAACTGTTAACAAAAAAATTCAAATATATTTCACCACATTTTAAACCCAGGCATACTGTAGTTCATTAGCATGAAGCCCCTCTTTGTGCTATTGCTTAGTCACTATTGCTCAAGTGACTCATAAAAGGAAAAAAAATGTATTATACATTTTGTTTGGTTCTAGCTTCAGCAGCTTAAAAAAAACCAAGAATCCAAGAATCAAAGACGACCAATTTAAACACTGCAGAATAATTCTATCAGTACCCCAAACAGTGCCCAAAAATCCTATCACTAATCTAAACAAAGAGTTTTTGTTACAACAATGCTGGTTTCATGCCATTTTAGGAAAAAAAGACTCGCTCCCGGATGCAGTGTAGACATGCCCTAAGGTTGTTACTGCATTTTAGTAGCCCACTTTATGTTAAAACCCTGATTCTCCTTCTTGTATGGTAGGTGTTGGCAATTTTATCCTGATTGATTTGTACATCTGGAATGATTTCCCTCTGGTTTTAGTTTGCATGGATTTTATATATGAGCAACATTGCTCTACTTGCTTTTATATTTAATTTTGTCCCATTTTGTCAGAAAACACGGACCTGATTTTGATCCCATTGAAATAAATAGCAGAACTTTCATGGATTACAAAGCAAGCAGGACTGGGCCGCATTTTTGCAACATGGGATTTGTGTTGCCATGGTAAAAGGCTCAAGCTGTAATAAAACTGAACTGTTAAGCTCTGTACAGCACATCAATAACTAAGGCAAAATTTTCACACTCTACCATCCTACATGGTGGAAGGAAAAGAGAAAAAACTACATAAATATTTTAACATGTTTATATATTAAGTATTTTCATACAATTCATGGCTCCTTTGAAAAATATGGAGCCAATCCTGCTCCCTTTACTCATAGAAGTAGGCTAGTAGCCCTATTGATTTCAATGGGACTATTCATACCAATATAGAAAGCAAAATTTGGATCTCTGTTCCTTAACAAATTAAGCAAAGTGATCAAGCATTATGGCATGTAACTACATTATGTACACCAAAGTTTGCTCTTTTTAAATACTATGAGTGACATTGAGGATAAATTTAGGAATTGCTCTCTGTATAAAATTGTACACGAAAGTATCTGAAAAATGATGTCTATGGTGTACATTTATATGGTGTATATTCATCGAAGGGTTCCAAAGCATTTTACAAATGTATGTCTGGATTCACCTTTGCATACACTGGGGCATCATTTCAGAAAAAATTTCAGTGGGAGGGAGCAAAATTGTGTCAGCATACAGAACATTATAGGTGATTATATTATATCCTGCAAAGTTGGGGAGGGGACAAAAGTGAAAGACGAATGGACCATACAGACTTACAAAAAGTTGGGAGGGGCAAACCAAACTCTGCTGTGGGGAGACAACTCTCCCCACTGCATATGATGCTCTTGGCATACATTCATACATCCTTATCTGCATGATTATTTTAAATATATCACAGAAGAAATGTTAGTGCATTTTTTAAAAGTCCTTTGATGTCTTAAGGGACATCTGTGAAAAGACCCCATGTGTCAATCCTTACTTGTGCAAGTAGCCCTTATCTAAATAGTTCCCCTGAAGTCACTGGGTTTACTTGTATAAGTCGAGGTTGTAGGATCAGGCCCAAAACTGGTACAGTAGCCCCCAATTTAACCAAAACTAGCCTACAATACACACATCTTAAGCACAACTATTAGGAAAGTTTAATTCCTTGTTCCTCCTTCTCCCTTCACAAACTGACTTTTTTTTTCTGTTCAAAAAATGTAAGGCCAGTAGCCTCACCCCTGTGCATTACCCTAATTTGTCAGCATGTAAAAGTGAAGAAGGAAGATGCATTTTAGTAAGGAAACAGACCATAATTTCTTCTTTCTAAAAGTTTATACAAAGGCCCAGAAAAATATTTTTAAAGTAATTTTCTTTAGTGTCCTTTGAGCCCAAGTTCAGAAAGTGTTTTTTTGACAAGGATGACCATTATGCTAAGATCAAAGCATATTTTGCCACCATCTGGAATTAGCAAAAAGAAATTCCATCCGGGAGGAAAGGGATCATATTTGAAATTCCTTTCATTCCGCTGGAGTAATCTCCCAGCTTTTAGAAATTGTTCAGGCTCTGGAAGATGGTTCAAACTAAGATTCCCAAAGGGATTAAGAGAAATGGGAGGGGAGCCAGCAGGCTGTAGACACAAGCTTTACATACCAAACATTCTCTTCTATAATTCACGAGGCATGAAATTGCCTCATATATTATCTGGCTTTGGACCAAAACAAGTCTCATTTGCCAGTTCAAGAGCAAAACAAATCTATGTGTACAAAAGAGACATGTGTAATGTGCTCATTTCAAGGATTTTAAGATTAAAATACTTATTTGCTTTTATTTAAAAACACCTTATATAACATTCTAGTGAGTCTTACATTTTCAGAGAGCACCGTCCTAATTCATCCACTTCCCACGCTCCTGAACAAGGCATTGTGCGGTGTACTTCCTATTTTATGTTCCAAGCTATACACTCAATCCTGTATGCCCTTTGCGTAGAATTCCCATTAAGAAAGGCATGCAGAAGGAAGCCCTATATGAGCACAATGAATCTCCATGCCAGTGCATTGTTTTGCCTGCCTGTACTGCAGCATAGGCATTTCATTTCAGCTACTTTATAGATTGATCCTCCAGTCCTTATGGGGGCTAGGCTCCTGAGTAGGGAGGATCAGGTCTTAACTGAGTATGCGCTCAACTTTTTAATAATTCTGTATTTGGGAAACAAGTATTCTATTTGTAGGGGTCTGTTTTCCCTTTTACAGGCAAAGGAGGGCATGGCATTAAGGAAGCATTGGTAATACAGTTAGTAAGCCAATTACAAAACATCAGCACCTAGCTATGGCAACTTTATAATGCAGTTCTTTATAACACAGTTCCAACAAGAGACCATTGTACTTATTGTTTTAACTGGAACCTTAATCTGTATTAAAATGTGTTTCTACCCTGAAAGGTGACTAAAAATGGCATGAGATTTCACATTTATTACCTCAAATTTCCAAATCAAATTTGAAGTACAAGTTAAAAGATGAGTTTTCTAACAGCCAGCCCTACAAACTCCACCTAGATTTAGTTACACTGAGTTCTTTCTAGCTCACAAATCATCAACAATAATAAAGATTCTGCTGGTTAAATTCTGCCCCTTCTTACACATGTGCAGATTAATTATCTTCAAAGGGGTTGCACAAGTGCAAATGAAGGCCAAATTTGGCCCTACAGTTGGAAGGTAAGGGCTGAGGCTGCAATATGCCAAGCACTTCTGTTTTCAATGGAAACTGAGAGTGCTCAGTCCCTCCCCAGCAGCCCTCAGCACTTTAGATGAGTGGGTCTGTTAGCAGGTGAAACAATTCAGCACAAAAAGTAGGGTCACCCAACTTACTTTAATGATTAAAGCACTGATGTTGCTGGGAATACACATAAGGGGGTCCAATTCTCCATGACCTTGCAATTTGTGTAGGCTTACACCTGACCTACATGAGTTTAAAACATATTATTAAATCAGAATAGTAGCATTTAACACCCACTTAGAACAGGGGCAAGCAACTACACAAGATGCAAAGCTGTGGAGAGCAGCTCCAGGTACATCTACACTGCAGCTGGGAGTGAGCGTCTTAGGGCTTGGCTACACTTGAGAGTTAGAGCGCATTAAAGCAGCCTCGGGCACCCTACCTCACTACCCGTCCACACTGGCAAGGCACCTAGAGCGCTCTGACTCCACGGCTACAGTGCTCCTGGTATTCCACCTCAGCGAGAAGATTAACGCTTGTTTCACCTTGGCTGAAACACCCAGGCGTCAATGTGAACGAGGTGTTGCATTACTGTGCTCTGATCAGCCTCCGGAAACATCCCATAATCCCCTTAAGTCAAGTGGCCACTCTTCTCATTGTTTTGGAATCGCTGCAGGAATGCGGATATGCCCTTTGAAAGCTCTGTTTCTGACAGCCGGCTGCTTATCTGCTCCGAGACAAAGCAACCATTCCTATGGAATGCTGTGTGTGAGAGAGAGAGGCTGGGAGGAGAGGGGGTCTGCTGCTGTCTGAACTTACAAGACAGCATGCTGACATGCTCTCAGCCCCCACAAAAACCCACTCCCTCTTCCCCCACATCCACACAACACACTCCCTGTCACACTCCACCACCACCCATTTGAAAAGCACATGGCAGCCACTTGCATGCTGGGATAGCTACCATAATGCACTGCTCTCTGTGGCCGTTGCAAGAGCTGCTAATGTGGCCATGCCAGTGAGCTTGTAGGTGTCAGTGTGGACAGATTGCAGCACTTTCCCTACTGTGCTCTACGAAGGCTGGTTTAACTCAAAGCACTCTACATCTGCAAGTGTAGCCATGCCCTTAGCCTCTGTAGACAGACCTGAACAGCAGTATGGATGCTCAAGACCTCAAGCCCACCTGATCCCCTAGGCTTGACAGCCTGTTGAAGTGCAATGGCCACACAGTTATTTTTAGTGTGTTAGCTCCAGTCTGCCTAACCACTCCTAGCAGCAGGGTAGCCAGACCCTCCGAGACCAAATCAGTAAGGTCTCTTCTACAAACAAATTGCACTGGTTTAATTAAAAGTGTAATATTGCACTAATTTTGTTAAATGAGTGCAACTGTGTGTGTGAACGCTACACCAGATCAAACGTGGCTTATATTGGTTTAGCATGCCCCTGTTAATTACATTATTATTTAAACAAACTAAACCTATGTGAGCCAGATTTAAACTGGGGTAGTATCCCCTTACAAAGTTGCACTGGTTTAAAACACATAATGCAATATTACACTTTTAATTAAACCAGTGCAACTTGTGTTTTGACCAAGCCTAAGAGGGTGCCATTTTTCCTTAGTCACTTTTCTGAATAGAGCTGCCATTAAGTACAAAATAATTCCATTAAAACAAGCTTCCTAATGTGAATGCACTTTTAAAATTATCTTTTAAAAAGTGCATTAAGTCTAACAAGCTATAGACCAAGTATGATGCTATTTGAAATGCTACAGCTATCAAAGCCTCAGCATCAGAGCTTCCGTCACAAAAAGCATACCCAGCCTTGTTTAACTGTTCTATCATTACAGCTATAATTATTTAGATCGAGTGTACAGGCAGACAAACCATAGTACCACATAAAGTTCATGCTCAAGTCTTCTTACTGTAATTTTTAAAACAACAGACGATTTAGCTTTTTTTTTAAATTTACACATCATTTTTTCTATGTAGATTATAATGCAGAAAGTAAAAGAAAAAAATGTTACCATCTCAGTGTATGATTCAACTGGTGTATCAAAAAGATAGATGTAAGTCCCCAGTGAATTCAAGGGTTGTTAATCAGAAAAATAGGTTTTCCCCCATGGAAAATTAATGAAAAGATTCTATTTGAAAACGTCACCAGGATACCTCATGGTAGTCATAGTTCAGGAGCTTCATACATTCTCCTCTACAGGCCACGTTCACTGGCTGGATAACACTTCCAGTGATGCACCATGGGCATCCCTCCTGCTGATCCACCACAGTGCACTGTGGGACAGTCTATACCAGGGGATCTCAAACTTCATTGCACCGCGACCCCCTTCTGACAACAAAAAATTACTACATGACCCCGGGAGGGGAGACCAAAGCCTGAGCCTGAGCCCTGGCTTCAGCCCTAGGTAGCAGGGCTTGGACTCCAGCTTCAGCCCCAGGCTCCAGCAAATCTAATGCCAGCCCTGGTGATCCCACTAAAATGGGATCCCGACCCACTTTGGGGTCCCAACCCACTGTTTGAGAACCGCTGGTCTATACCTTTATATTCATCCTTTTCACAAGACTGTGGTAAATCTTATTCAGAGTATGCCTTGTGAGGTATCATTTGAAAATTCATAATTTACTGATCATTATTGTCCTGGTAAAATTACTCCTGCGGGAGTTCTGCACCACTGTGCGTGTGCAGAATTCATGTCCAGGGCAGAATTCCCTGCCCTTGAAAATACATTCTGCCCGAGAAGTGCTGCAATTCCACCTTTCACCCATCAGAGGCCGCTGTGATGACAAAACAGCCAGCAAGCAGCTGCATTCATCACAGCACCCTGCCCACAAAGCCAGGTTAGGGCAGACAGACTAGGGCACATGGTGCTGCAGGGGGGGTCACAGACTGGGGTTCAAAAGGGCTAGTGGGGTGACAGCAGACTGGGGCGCAGGCTCAGGATCTAGAAGGGTGACAGCATTGAGCCAGGTGCTGAATGGCAGGGAGGCTGCAAGGACACGTGGGGATGGGAGTGCAGGGACGCACAGGGACAGGGCAGATGTGTCTGACTGAACGGAAGAGGCTTGGGGTCAGCTGGGGTCTGCATGGGGGAGGCTCCCCAACTCCCTAATGATCCCTTCCTTTCCCCGCCCCAAAACCTGGGACTGGGTAGCACAAGATGCACATTTCTGGGGACAAGTCTGGGATTGGGAGTTTGCTGGTGTTGCTCTGCAATATAATTCAGGAGTGGCCAGTTAGAAGCACTCATATAATTCAGCTGAGGGTGATGTTGCATGCTAGAGGTTATGTGTGAACAGACCATGAGTGGTAGTTCTCACAGTGAAGCAGTGTAAAAGTTGAAAACTGAGGGGACACAGCTGTTCAACAGTCCAGATTGTACCCTGGGTAATGTCATGGGGAGATATAATCTGTCTGAGGAACCTGGCCTATAGAGGAGAATGGGGTCGGAGGTACCCATATTACAGCTCCCAGAAGGTCCAATGGCAGCATTGCATAACTGAATATTTTGAAATTTCAACCCAAAACTTTCCAGTTTTCTGCTGTTCAATTTTTTCATTAAAAGTCTAAATTCTCCAAGTAAAGCACATGCTTAATGAAAATCTTGGTTTAGTCAAAAGACCAATTCTGTAGAAAAGTTATTTCAATGGAAAATTTCAGCTAGCCCTTGTTTCTATTGTAAACATTTTCCCCAACAAAAAGTGAAGTCTCTTCTCCTTTTAAGCTGTTAATTTTACAACAGGTTGAATAATAAATTCATTTGCTGCAAATCCAAGTAATTAAGGCTACGTGAGGCGAAAATGGAGAAGGAAAACTGCAGGACAATCCCTTTGCAATTTACTCACTGCACAGTCTGACTACATTTAGAGCAGAAGTAATACCAAGTTCAGATTCCAGATCCCACATTCAGAGGAGAACACACTGGACACACAGACCACACACCTGAAGGATCTATGTCTATGCACCGGCCTTGAGTCCGCCTGTTCCTGTCGCCCAACTCCCTTCTTGGAGCTCTGATGTCAGGAACTCTACATACAGAATACAGGTAAGTGATGAATTTACAATACTTAAGTAGGCAGATAATAGATTGAAAAGTATTTGACTATGAAGGTCCCACTTTTTCAAGCAGGAGGAGATTTTGTTTCCCCTGTTTCCTGCATTCCATCCAAAGTCTTTACTCTGCCTTTCTGACAAAGTTAATTTCATCCATTATGTAGAAAAGGGAACTTGCAAGTCTAACATCTCTGCTACATACTTCCAAAACACAAAGAACTTGAAGAAAATGCAGAACAGAGTCCTGGGTAAAGAGGTGATAAGTACTTAGAACCCTTTATAGTCCTCTTCCCCACATGCCCCATTTTAACATTATGAGGTTTGCCAACAACCAAACAGAATAGCTAAAAGGAGCTATTCTAACACTTATGCCTGTTAAAAACCAATAGTCTCTCTACCCCATTAGTTAAAAAACACATGCAAACTGCTACTGCTGCAGTGAAAGGAGAACATATAGCTGGAAGCTCTACAGAGGCGGGAGAAGAGGAGCAATCATAGGCACAACCCTTGGGAGCTCATTAGCAGTATTTCCCAGCAGGGCCGGCTCTAGGTTTTTTGCCCCCCCAAGCAAAAAATTTGCCACCCCAAGCTCCAAGAGTGCAACTGCCCAAGCAAAAAAAAAAAAAAAAAAAGGGATGGTCGGAATACCGCCCGTGCTTGCTTTGCTGGTGCCTAGAGCCAGTCCTGTTTCCCAGATTGATGTCAGTGACAGAAATAACCCCTTGCCCAAACTACTGACTTCGAGAGAAAATCTGAGACTCAGAAGTGAATTTAAATATGTTCATTCATTCTTTTTTGTCAAACTCCAGATTCCATAAGACTAAATAGGCTAATTTCAACAGTAAGGGCCAAATGCTGCTGAGCAACTCACTACACCAGTGGTTCCCAAACTTGTTCCGCCGCTTGTGCAGGGAAAGCCCCTGCGGGCCACGCTGGGTTTGTTTACCTGCTGCATCTGCAGGTTTGGCCGATCGCGGCTCCCAGTGGCCGCGGTTCGCTGCTCTAGGCCAATGGAAGCTGCTGGAAGCGGCGGCCAGTACATCCCTCGGCCTGCACCGCTTCCAGCAGCTCCCATTGGCCTGGAGCAGTGAACCATAGCCACTGGGAGCCGCAATCGGCCAAACCTGCGGACGCGGCAGGTAAACAAACCAGTGCAGCCCGCCAGGGGGCTTTCCCCGCACAAGTGGCAGAACAAGTTTGGGAACCACTACACTACAAGTATCACTAATGAATCTGTACACCTTGCATAAAAATTTACATGTGTAAAGTGGCTGTAAAACTCTACCAAATCAGGTTGCTGGCATTTGATATCCACTTTGTACTCCTATACCTGACTGTGCAAGGTGAGAGGCAGTGGAGACTCAAGCACAGCTTGCAAAAGTGAGTAAAGACTTTGTACCAGGTCCTGCTCTTAGATATACCACTGTGAATCTGAAATAACTGATTTCAATGGAGTTGCATGGCCTTAAAGGTATTGGGCTGCAGCTTCCCACTTTGGCTGGGATGTGAAAGTAGATTTTAATCTCTCTCCACTCCTCCAGCTATAATCACTTCATCCACATCAGCCCTAATTACTCAGTCTTTTTAAGAACTAAGTATGGTTGCCCTTCTGATGAGTGATAGCAGATGTGAGGGCTTCCTAGTGAAGGAGGAATCAATGACATGAAGTACAGATATATTCCAAGTTCTGGTTTTATTTATGCCAGTTCTGAAACAGTGGTGGTCAAAAACTGGCAGAAAATCCCAATTTTCAGAAATCTCTTCCCCTTGCCAGTTCCAGGGTCCCAGGAAGAAACTCTGCCTCAAGTATCAACCCCAATTAGAGACCAAGGCAGAAAGCCAACGCTTTTGCTTTGTGCACAGTTCCTGCTACTCAGACCTTGAAAAACAAAGCTCCCATCCCACATGGTATTTCTTCCCAAGATCACCAAGAAAAGGACTTTGAAGAGTATACGTAACTGCACTACCAGGTGATACCTGCTATAGTGTTGTTGTTTTGTTTTTTTTATGCTGGTGAAGGGATTATGACCATATTGTACTTTTGGTGTTGGGACAGGCCACTCAAAAAAATGTGCCTAATATGTTCAGATTTTATTTCTAATTACGTGACCAGCGAGAGCAAAGGTTTATGTTACATAGGTTACCGGAAGATCATACTGAACTTAGCATAAGTCACTGATCCTGAGAGAATATACCTGCCTTTTACCACTCAGTGAAATCAGAACATTTGTTTCATTGTTCTTCCAAACAAAAGCACCTAAGGCCATTGCACCTTAGGAGTGTACAAATACATATGTGCTTGCTTGAATTAATTTATAAGGAATTAGTACATTTTTGTGGGTTTCTGTACTTTAGGTATTATTGCCAAGATAAATAAACTTAAAAGAATAACCTTTGGGGTAAAACCAAAATATACAGACCAGATTTTTTTCCTCATAAATAGTATACTTCCAAGGACCTCAGAGATTTGTAATCAGCAAGCACAGACATTCCAAATGTGTCTGTAGCCCTCTGGCTCACCAAACAGCCAGAACTATCAAAGTAAGGCATATTATATAAAATACTATATTAAGGCTGAGAAGGGCATTCCACGCTAAGAGTCGAAATCACATCATTTACACCAATATACACGCAAATTAACTCCATTGATACTACTCTGTTAGCCTCAGTATTTAGCCCCACACCTCTATTTTCAGGCTTTCTCAACAAATGTTTTGGGGGTTGAGATTGCATCTGTCTGATCCTCAGCCCAACGATTCACATTTTTTAGGTGAGTGGAGAAGTCTGAATATACACCTCCTTGGCCATTTGAGTTAGATGACCACATTAAACCTAGAAAGGATTAGAATTACCTCTCCTCATATTCATTTGCAAGGAATTCTGAAGATTCAGAAGAGAAGGTTACTCCCCTTGTGCAGTAACTGAGGTTCTTCGAGATGAGTGTCCCTGGGGGTGCTCCACTCCAGGCGTTGGTGCACACCTGTGCCTTCACTCAGAGAGTTTTACAGGAGCGCCCGTACAGGTCATGTGCACGCAAGGTGCCTGCCTCGCGCGCTGTTGTACGTTGAAGTGTTGTGTGCATCACCTTGTCCCCAGTTCCTTCTCTGCCCCAGAACCTGTATCCAGCTCCAAAGTAGAGGGGAGGCGGGTGGGTAGTGGAGCACCCATAGGGACACTTGTCATGAAGAACCTCAGTTACTGCACAAGGTGAGTAACCTTCTCTTCTTAAACGGTCTGCAAAGAGATGGATGATAGTACTGTGAGTTGGAACCAGTGAGAGGTCTTCTAGGCCCTCAACCAAAGCTTCAAATTTTTTTATTGGAAGAAGGGCTTAGACGCCGTTGCTGATGGTGGGCGATGGCATTGTCGCCTTTGTCTTTGCACCTCTGTTGTTGTTGCTGCTCGTATGGTCTCTGCTGAGGGTAGGAAGGGTATCTGGTTGATACCTGTATTCAGGGCCGTCGCCAGGCAGTGTGGGGCCCGGGGTAAGTCAGCCTGTATGGGGCCCCCCTTAACATTTTTTTATACAGGTGAAATCTGGTTACAGTGAACTTCAAGGGCAGCTGCTGGCTGCAGGTTAAATATTGATAGTGCCCAGCTGTATAATTATAATGTTGTTATATTATATTGTAGTTCTTTTTTATAATTATAATGAAGTTCATATAATTTTTTAAAAAAACTCACCGATGACGATCAGTGTCGCACCGCTTACATTCTGAAATCCACCTTCCTGGAGACTTCCTTGCAGCAAACTCACTTCCCAGGTGCATGTGGTCTCGCTACCCTCAATGGATTTTTTTTTAATGTAATTACACATTCGCAACACTGAGAGCCCATGTATTGGGAACTGGGTGGCTCTTGGAGGGCCTATATGTGCCCTGGTGCTGGTGGACCCCAGGACCCTCCAGCATGGAGGAGGGGCTCTAAGAGCTGTTTTCTCTGGGGGATGGGAGGCAGAAAAGCAGATGGATGGAGGACCCAAGTACTGGTGGGTGGTGGAGAGAGCAGAGTTGTGGGACCCCAGGTCCTGGTACTGCAGGGAGGGGGACCCCAAGGCTGAAAGGCAAGGAGGACCCTGAGGCAGGGGGGTAATAAGGGCTGGCCCTGGCTTTGGAGGACCCCACCGAGTGCTGGGAGAGGGGAGAAAGGGCAGTGCAAGGGGGAGGTGTGGGGCATTGGGGGGACACCAGTGCTGGGCAACAGGCGAGGGATGATGGAGACTACTGACTGGCACTCACCTGTGCTAGGGGTGAGGGGGCCCCCTGTGCTGGTGGAGGGTACTGCCGGAAAAGGGAAAGGACTGTCTGAGGTGGAAGGGCAGGGTCAGCCTGCCCTGGCACTAGTGGAGGGGGGTGCTAGGACCCTGCGATGGCAGGCGACACCGGGAGCCGGCAGAGCGGAGCAGGCTGGGGCCAGGTTGCTCGCAGCTGCTGCTGCAGAGACTGAGCCCAAGCCCGATGGGCTGCAGGCAAGAAAAAGAAATACATGCTTGGGCTGGTGAGTGCGGGGTGCAAGCCCAACTCCTGCTGCCGGCACCAGGCCCCCCGCTAGCCTCCCGGGCCACCCTGATCTCCCCCTTGGGGCAGTATCTGCTGCCTGCTCTATTCCTGTATGTTCTCCGCCCTGTGTGAAGGTGGAGGTGGGGATTTTGACACTTCCCTATGAGGACTAGGTAGTATCTGCTGTGGCATCTTCTATATGACCCCCAAGGGCTCCAATAAGACCAACGTCCCCGATAGGGCATGGGAGGTCCCAGCTACGGCTGTCCATACCAGGGAGTGGTGTCACGGTCATAGGATGATCAAGACCCGGGTGGTGCAGTGGCCATGGGTGTTCTAACGGGGGGAAGAGTGGTGAGGGGAGAATAACCCTTGAGCCTCATCATCCTCATCACTGGAGAATTGCGATGGAATTGGAGATAGATGCTGATGTGGAGCCGGTGTCTCGGGGAAACATCAGTACCCAAGAGAGGAGACTGTGGAGTGGATGAGACAAGCAAATCTCTGTGGTGCAGGAAAGGACACGGCGCCGATGGTGTGGGTGTTGTGGGAAGCAGTGTCATCTGCACCGTCATTCAGAGGGCTGTGTGGGTGCCAATGCCACTGGTGTTGGCACCAGGGTTCCAGAGGTCTTTGGAAATGGCAGCGAGGCAGGAGCAGTCACCGGTGCCATCTCTGTCAGAGGCACCAGCGGTACCATGGTGGAGGCCAACAACTTGGAGCCGTTCACCTCCGTACTAGGGCGGTGGGTGCCGATGGCGGCTGTCTTGTGGTATCTTGTGCTATTGTACGTGCCGTCTTCTGGTATCGTACATCCTGAGGTGCAATGCCGTCAGCACCTATGAGAGTGATCTCGTTGGTGACCATTTATTACTGGTCTGTGCTCTCTGAGGCAACGCAGAAGGTTGCTTTTTGCTGGTCCTGTCGATTTTGGGGACCTAGGTGGCGAAGGAGTCTGTGACTGAAGGGACTATTGTCCCAGGTCAGAGGCTGGTCTCAGAGACTTCTCCATGAAAACGAGTTTGAGCCTCAGGTCCTGTCTCTTCATGCCCTTGCTTTAAGTTTGCTGCAATGGACACACTTCTGGAGAACATGAGATTCACCCAGACAGCAGACACATTGTGAGAGTCCATCTGACACTGGCATCACTTCTCTACATGAAGTGCACCGTTTGAAACCCGGTAAGCCTGGCATAACAGGGCTAGTATCTAACTATGGGTTGAAAGGTCAAATATATATATATATTTTTTTTAAGAAAGAAAGAAAGAAAGAAAGAAAGAAAGAAAGAAAGAAAGAAAGAAAGAAAGAAAGAAAGAAAGAAAACTTAGTACGAAAAAGAACTAACTCTCTAAACTGGATTACACTAAATAACTATTAATTAATCTGATTGAAAAACTAAGTATGAATGGGACTGCGGAGTTCTGTCTCAGGCATGGGGCGGCTGAGAAGGAACTGTGGGGGTCCCGGTCGCGCACGAGACACTTCAACAGACAACGAGGCAGGCATTGTGCGTGCACAATCCGTATGGGCACTGCTGTAAAATTCTCTGATCAAAGGCACAGGACCTGGAGTGAATCACCCACAGGGACATCTCTCGAAGAAGAATAAAATAAATATTATCAAACTAAAAGGGCCAAGAGCCTTCATCTCCCATTACAATAAAGGTTACTCTGTCACACAGGAGTATTGGTATGATTTTTTTACCTTCCTGTCCCAGCCACCTGACCCAGGTCAGCGTTAGTGTTACACCCATCGACATCAGAGCATGGTGTGAGAAGGAAGTTCCTTTCGGACTAAAGTGATAACAAATTCCTCATTTCCGTTTTAAATTGGTGATGGGAGAATAGTGTGTAGAAGCCCTTCAGTCTTAACTAGGGAACAATCTTGGGCCAGAAACACCTGTCCCTGCTTTCTGTACCTTTGCATATCAAACCTCTCCATCATTCTTTTGAAACAGGTCAGAATGAAGAGAATTTATTATGCTGCTCTTGGAGATGTAGGAAGATGTGTAATGAATCCTTCTTGTCCTTGCCAATTTTTATGGGTCCTTGGGAGGAGAATTCCTAAAGAACCCATGAAAGGGGCATTCCTCCCTCTCCAATTTGCCTGAGTTTACATGAAAACCAGCCCTGCTAAGAGAAAGGTTGTGGGTTTGGGGGTTTGTTTTTTTTTTTTTTTTTTTTGGTAAGTCTGATTTTTGGGAGGGATGGACTGAGGCCCAGATCCATAAAGGTATTTAGGCTCGTAACTTCCACTGATATTCACTGAAGTAAGCAGCCTAAATATCTTTGTGGATCTGGGCCTCAGTGAATAGATGTGGGAGATTCCTGGAATTAGTTCTTTCACATTGTTCTTTAATATTAAAATGTTTCAACTCTTTATAAGAAAGAGTTAAGGTTTATGCATAGGACTAAAATAGGAACTTTTGGATTCTAATCCCCACTGTGGTTCCATTTTATGTAGCAAGTTATGCATCATTCTGTGCCTCAGTGTCCCCTTTTGTAAATTTGGGGTGAAAATACTTAATTCCCTCCTATAATGATGCAAACATGAGCTTCCAAAGTGATAAAGACAAAGTTCAATTTTCTGAGGTGGACTCTTGATTTCAATGAGAACTGCATCCCAGGGCAGAACTAGAACCCATAATATCTGACCTGTATTATGGATTATTCCATATAAATACCAGAGTTAGTGTATTTGGATGCTGCTAGTGACTCACCTTCTAGTCACAAGAGACAAATATATAACCCTAGAAAGGGAATCTTCCATCACCTGTGAGGTGCGCTGCTTCAACTACGCCAGAGAATAGGCTCTTTCAAAGATGACTATTTCATTTAATAGTTTTTGTGAGCAATCTGTCCTGAGTGGACAGATTATACCTGGGAAGCCTGACCATGCAAACATGCCCATAACTTTACTCATGTGAGCAGTTTCATGGTTTCAGTAGGACTACTCAAATATGTAAATTATTCATGTGCATGTTTTCAGGGTTGGGCCCTAATATGTGTATTATTTCGCATAAGAGAAGGGTGTGCAGAGTCTGCTCCAACCCTTCCATAGTTCTGTGCCTAGTTCTACTACTGAACTTGCAACAAAAAATTAATATTTGGGTGCTTCTGTTCATCCATCTGTAAGATAAGCCATTTTATTTGTGAAATGCCCCTTCCTTCATTTCCATTTCTCTTGTTTTCAAAAGCCTTATAACATTTATAAATAAACCTTAAAACAAATGTTCGCAGATACACCAAAAACCTTGGGAGTTGAACATGCACCTCTGATAGCAGAATTTGACCCTTATTTTGTAACTATCTTGTACCTAAAGTAAATAGGAGATACCAGGCACACAGATTAAATGAAGCCCTAAAGACACAGTAATTTGAGTTACCAAGTAGACTTACCCTATCCCTTGGAAAGTTTAGACACATTAAGGGCAAAATTCAGAGCTACTGTAAGCAGGTGCAACTCCAGCCTCTACAATTTGGCTTTTATGCTCTTTGAAAAGACAAACAATTATTTCATGACACTGCCCATCTATCCTTGTTTGTGCCTGGTGAAATAATCAGACTTCCATCCCTTGCTTTGGGAAATAAAGAGACTAGAAAATAATGGCTTGGAAGACGCATGCAACACAAGAAGGGTATCAAGTCTTCTACTGCCACCAAGTTTTCTTTTTAAAATTTACTTTGCCTAAAGGAAAGGAAACAAAGACAAAGGGTTAGAGCTTCTTAACATGCTCCCTCCTTTCTCTCAGAGAAAGGAAGCAACAGTCAGCAGAGGGAAAGGCTTCCAATTTTTCACTCCCCATCCTTTTAGAGAAAGAAAGTGGTGGCTGGTGGAGATGCAGGAGCAGAGCCTCCAACTCACTCCTCCACTTCCTCCCAGGGACAGGAGCAACAGCTGGCAGAGATGTGAGCTCTTTGGAAGTTTTTTCCATTTTTTAAGCCTTGTCATGACTTGTGAAGCGTGTCATGGCAGAGACTGGAAGTGATCCTGTACTGAACCCCCTTATTCCACAATTTAGAAATGTCCTCTTAACTAAATAACTAAAATAGGAATTTGGCTCCAAAGTCTAGAAAGTCCAGGAATGCAGAACAAACTCCAGCCTCATCACCCAAACCCAGATGAATGGAAAACCATCAGGAATCTGTAGCTTAGCACTGCAGAACATGATCAAGTTTGAGGCTTTTAAGAAGCATATCTGAGGATATTTCTGAATAAAAAGCTAGGGAAATCCATGCCAATTGTGAAATAACCCAATAAAGGAGGGCCAAGGGGCTCTATGCAGCAAGTCCTACTTCACAGTTCCTTCAACTACTCCCAGGCACTGACTTGGAAACAGAGAGAGTACATAGAATGCTAGACCAAAACTTATGCCCAGGAAACAACCAAAAACATTTAAAAGGCATATTTATAAGGTTTATAGCTAAGGAGTTCCTACTAAAGAAACCAAAAGATAGCTAGAACAGGGCAACCTACCTCAAAAAATAAATGATATTGCAGGACTTCAGCAAAGATATAAATCAATTAACAATATTACAAACAGCCAAGGGCATGAGACAGCAGAAGAGTTTGCATGGGTACATCTGTTTTCCTGTTATCTTCCATGTGAGAAAAGAAGAAGCACTGCAGTTTTTCAGCAGCAGAAGAAAAGTCCTACATGCCAAGTATTCAAGAAATACGTCATGAAGATACCACATGAAGCCTAGAGGCCATCCTTGCAGAAAATCATCACTGACAGGATACATTTTCAAAACCTCTGCCAGGTAAGGGACGTTTTTTCAATGATTAACTTGAGTGTCCCTTTAATTTCCTTTTCATTGCTTTTGGCAGTAAGCCTTACAGATGTAAGACTTATAGAATACATCAAAGACACAGGAGAAAGCAGACACTTCAAAGCCCAGCCACACAGTTTTGAACATTCCATCTGCCAGTTTTAAACTCAATGCCGAAAAACTTACTGCAAAATTAAAAAGGGAATAAAAAGTGATTGGGAAGCACATTCCAGCCATTGGCCCAGAAAACATCTATTCTAGTCCCATTTTGATTTGTTTTACTGCAGTACTTCATAGTTTTAGAATGCACCTGCATGCGCAGTGTATCTTGTGACAGTATTACAAAGAATAATTACGTTCAGTTGACCTTTACTTTATTTATCTGTTTGGAATTAAATTGTATTCACTGTATTCAGCTGAGGAGTATTTACATAACCAGTAAAATTAAAATCATAATTTGTACAGACTTGTAGCCTTTTCCTTTAATGGAATAGATATCAAGTGAAGAGTTTCATAAACTCCAAATACCATTACTGTGCTCTACTTACTCCCAACATGAGCTTATGATATTTCGACTTTGGGTTGTTAGATCTCTCTCCCCATTACAACCTTTCTGCCAGAAACTGGTACATCAAGATCTTTTGGGATAGATACTGCAATTTAAGAGGTTTGTGCTGGCTAAACTTGAAATGGCAGGTATCAGTGTTACAATTAGAGCTAGTAGAAAAAGTAAAAATATTCAAGAAAATGTAAAAGAAAAAATTCTACTAGCTCTAGTTGTAACTGAGAAAGAAAAGCTGCAACAATATGGCTTGATACTTCAGTAAACATTGGATTCTTCTTCTCTAGGGTCCTATTACTTTGCCTTTCTATTGTGACCACTTCGCCAGCATATCGTCCTCTAAACCTTCTAGTCTGTACAAGAATAGTTGTTAAAATCTTGTCCCATTGAATCCCTTCATTGGCTTTTTTTTGTATTTTGTGTTGCAACGTGCTGTGTACATTTCTGGTGTGATATGAATGTTTTAATAGAGCAATTTATAAATAGCCCTTATTACACAGGACAGTCTTGCTGCTTAAATGGGAGGTCAAAAAAACTGACATTTCTTAATCTTTTCCATACTGTGACCTCTCTCAGCATCTTACGAGTAGTCCTCAGATGACAAATTATAAATCATAGTGTGGGATTCACAAGGGAGGCTTAGGTGCTGCAATGCTAGCTGCCCTGCTGCCTAGTGGAATTCACAACTCTGAGTTAGGCATCTGAGTTCCCTACACAATGCCTGGACAGGCTTAGGCCCCTAAGGATGGAATTCACAAAAGCCAGCATCCTGAACAGAGAGCTGCATAAGCTAGCCACTAGGAAATGCAGAAGAGAGAGGCCTAAACTACACCCCTCAAAAGGACTTAGGTGCCTAAATCAGGCACCCCTCTCCACGTGGGATTCAAAGCCATGAATATTCTCCTGGAGCTAGCCAACTACAAAAGCAGTTTCTCCTCCCTTGGTGTTCACACCTCAAATACTAGAAGAGGGCCTCATCCTCCCTGATTGAACTAACCTCGTTATCCCTAGCCTGATTCTTGCTTGCATATTTATACCTGCCTCTGGAAATTTCCACTACATGCATCTGACGAAGTGGGTATTCACCCACGAAAGCTTATGCTCCAATACGTCTGTTAGTCTATAAGGTGCCACAGGACTCTTTGCCTCCTGGAGTGAGGCTTCTAAGCCCCATTAGCCTTTTTTTCCAAGAAAGAATGAGGAGGAAGACATCCCCCTTGTAACTTTTAGCTCAGTGACTATCTCAATCACACAGGATGTGGGAAAGCCAGGGTCCTTTCCCCGCTCTGTCTGAGTAATTACACTGTGTACCATCTACGAGGAGAGAAGTGAGACAGGCCTGCTTAACCAGACTCTTTTGCTGGGGATGTCACAGTATAGTCACACAACTGTCCAGCCTGGAAATACCCCAGTCAGAAGGGAGAAAGACATATATCTCCACCCAAGAGAGGTGATAGCTAAGGAACCTGGAGCCTAGAGTGGGTCCCGCCTTGCTGGACCACGGAGGGGAAACATAGGTGCAGTTGCCTGGAATTGTGAACTGGGGAACAGAACTCAACACTAAATACTATTATTCTAGACCTGTAGTTTGCAACCATTTTCTACCCACCCACCCACCCACCCGCCCACTGTGTTTTCTTGCCGGAGCCCATCCAAACCTATAATCTTCTGCAGTCCTGAGAGGATTGGGGTCAAAGATAGAAACTGGATGGTTTAACTGCTGAGTGTGGCTGTCACTGGGGGGAATGGTAGGTACTGAAAGATGTTCAGACTGGTGATTCTGACTGGCCAGGGAAGTTCACCTGTGATAGTAGTGCTGGATGAGGGGATGTACTGGTTCAAGAGTCTGCAAAGCAGCTCCGCAGGATCTTGAAGCAGTGTTTTAATTCCCCTATGGCCGAGTGCTGTGCCAGCACCAGTAGAAGAGGTGGGCTAAGGAACAGCATCAATATTGCATAGGGGATGGGATGGAGCAAAGGTGGTGGCAACAGCAGGGGAAGGGAAGTAGCTGTTAAGGTGCAATTGGCTTCCTTTGTGAAGCTTTTTACAACAGCTTTAAATAGTATTAAGACGCTACTCTCCTTCCCTGGTTCCTAGTGGGGCCTCACAAATGTGGGATATTACTACTTTCTCAGTGAGTACAGTGCTACCTGGCCATCAGCCCCCCTGCAGTCCACCTGTGGGTCATGCCCCTCCATTTGAGATGCCATGTTCTAACCTAATCTCTACAGTCTGGCCTCCTTAATGTCAATTTGCTGTCACATAGGCAGTCGTAGTTGCTCTCATTTGGCATTTTGGCCATAATGCAACCTTCACCATTCTGTGAGAGTTTTGTATTGTATCTGCTATGCTTTTACATTGCAAGCTCATTGGGGAAGGCACTGCTTATATGCTTGGCAGGTTTCACCTGCAGTACAGAATCACAGGCACTGCTACGTAAAAATAATCGAGAGACGGGTGGCAGTAGTGAAATAACCAGACATATACACAGTAGGGAAGGGCTGGTGGCCTAGCACCCCATTAACAATTTTCTCTCAATGACACGTAAGAATACTAGAGTAAATGGTTAGCACTGAGCAGACGCTACAAGTCGGCTGGTATGACAACCTGATCTTGCATTGCGGTATTTGAAGCTTTTTATGGTTCAAAGGCTTTCCCCCTTATTCCCATGACATACATCCAAGTGCCAAGGTTATTTAGAGCTTTAATAGCATGAAAAGCCATTTGCAATCTTCTCTTTGTTTTTCCTCTACAATCAGTCAAGGACCTAGTTCTTGAAGAAACAATGCTAAACTAGATGCTAGTATCACTGAAATTGCTCAGGAGCAAGGCTGAAGATGGAGACAATCCCCAGGGACCCAAGTATTTCAAGACACCCAGTGAAGACACTGATCCAGGCAGAAAAAAATTAAAAAGCCATGACATCCCTTATGCCCAGTAGTATGCGCTGCTCCCCCAGCCTCCTTTAATGGCTAACTAGCGTGCAAAGAGCTGATAATGCTCCATAGATGCCTCAGGGCCCATCCTCAGCTGCACTGCCTTTGATTTGCACATTGCTCTCTTCACTGAGTGTAGCCAGTGTGTCACTGCAGAGCAGAGAGCACATGAATACATCGGCATCAAAGGATGATTCTCATCACTGTAGCTAACACCGGGCAGTAGCAAGAGTGAAGGCTACTGTTTGCAAGCTACACCTGAATATATTTTAATTTGTTCTTTAATGAAGAATAGAGAATATGAGAGAAAGGTGTTAGAGGTCTGTGGATGGAGAATGGACTGAAGCACTATCAGAGTTCCTTAAGCCTAAAATTCTCACTAATGGCCCTGAATGGGAGTCATGCATCTTTCATTTTAAGAACCGTATCCGTATCCATTTTAAGAACCGTATCCAGTCGTGATGTTTCATTTAAAATAGTCTTCCTTCTTAAACAAAATAGACCACAGTGATAAGTATCCATCCCCAGTCATATCCCAAGGGAACTAGACAATAGCATGGAGAATTCAAGGTTAAATCGCAGCCATATTTTCCAGCTAAGTTTTCTGCCTCCCATCTGGGAATGGCTCCCTAAGTTAAAAGTAATTGGAGAAAGGCCTATGGTCCTAAGCTACATCTTAGGTAACTGATAGCACTGAGTTCATTTCAGGGAGAAAAAAGAGCTTGCCTAGATGTCAAGACAAGGAGCTCTGGAAATATAGAAGGTGCTCATTTTACAGCTTGAGCTCGAAGACCCTTTGGCTTAATGAAGTGAATGTGGCTAGATACTTTACTAGGCTATTTTACTTTGCCTCCAGAAGTAAAGCTATAACGTAAACCTGAACCCCACAAAGGGATCTATTTGTTTGACTCAGGACTCTGAGATGTGTTTCTGCTCAGCTATGTAGACCTTGGCCCTTCTACAACCACGTTCAAGAATCAAATCTACACAACTGGGCAAAGGGTACTAGACTGAGTGTGATACGTTGTCCTGCCAAGGGGATACAAATACATTGTGTTCACATCAATAGGGACATACAGGATAACATTTTCAAAAGTACCGTAAGTGACCTACAAGCCTAAATGCAAAAGTCAATTTTGAAAATGGGACTTATGGCGGTATTGAAAGTGTTACCCACAATGCATCATCCTATCTGTAACATGTAACTCTTGACAGTGCAATTATATGTGTGCTGCTTATGTTAATTTTTAAGAGACATCTTCCCAGGTGTTTTAAGTATGACTTTATGAAAGACAATATGGTAGTTCATGCCATTCATATTCTACCAAGACACTCACTGCTATTATGTTATGTGGAATAGATGCTTGTTAGTACTTAGCACTAATAATGCAACCTCTGGAGGATCTCGATACACTTGACAAATATCTATTAAATAAAGCCTGTGACATAGACATAAGTATTTTTCTCACTTTACAGATCAGAAAATAGCACAAAGAGATGATAATTAGGCAAAGGTCCCACATATGCAGTAGGATTAAATGTACCACAATGTGAAAAACTACAAATTGTGCCTGTTACCTTATCCAGAAACATAGGTAGCTTTCAGTAAAAGATGGTCTTCCAAACACACACTTGTCATATTTCTATTTAGTAGTTCACAAATATTGTAAAGATCAGTCCTTTCCAAAGTATACAGTGTAGCATCAATGGATTGATTTCACCATGACTGACAATGCTGATTCTTTGCTTGGTGGCATTTAAAGCGGCGGGGGGTGGTGGTGGTGGGGAGAATCTAAGACAGCACGTTCCACTAGGCAGGAAAGCAATAGTTAAGATGAATTCTTTGCTTAAATCCCATTACCTGAATAAAATGCAAAGTGTGGCAATTATATTCAAATGGAATGAATGCCATCATTATAACTTCAGAGGTAAGTGGAAATATTTTGAAAAGCAATAGTTCAACTAAAGCCACATTTAAAGCATGCAAAGTTACACTAGACCTTTATCTATCACAAAATATAGACTTGACAGATTAACAGGAGACAGTAAACTTTTATTTTTAAACTGCTTAGGTTGCAGTGTTATTAGTACAAATAGCTTCTAATACCAGCACGTCAAATACATTATACTAGCATTCACTATTCTGATGGTATGTGACGCTCTTTCCCCCAGGGGTGAACCAACACCCCACTGTGGTACTAAGGAGCACTTTGCCTTCTTTAATTAGAGACACAGAGCTGAGGTCTTCTTTAGCTGTGGCAAATATGGACTGTTAACACAGATTTTCAGGACATAGTGGTAGTGAATCCTCTCCACATAATAAAAGTCACTTCCCGTAGGTGTCATTGAAAGAAGAGATTTAAGCATTTTATTCTCTACTTTAGGTACAAAAAAAAAAAAAAAAAAGCGGTTGCGGTAGAACAAAAGCAAATTTTTACATTCAAAGGTCTTCCTAAAAAGTAACATAGAAAATTATACAATATACACGGAGCAACTAGCAGTGGGATAATACTTTAAGCTTCACAATTGAGGGGAGGGAGAATAAGCCACAGGAGGCCAAAGTCATTTTCAGTCACTGCAATATTTATGAAGGGAAGATTAACAGATGTTTTCGTTTGTTTTTAACATTTCACTGGATGGTAATAAGGAACTGCACAACAGTCATATTGTGAATGCGGCTTCATTCATGGAGTTTTACAGGAGTAAGATGAGAAATTCTGCCCAAAACAGCTTATGATCTAAGGGCCAGATTATGACTGGTTTATGCAAAGGTTGTTTTGCTTAATTCACAGCAAAGACTGCATAAAGCACAGCTAGGGTGTAGGAGGAGACAGGGCCATATCCTGCTCCCTATCCCAAATGACCTGAGTTTGCAGGGTGTGGAGAAGAATGCTTGGCTACACCATTTTAATAGAAGAGCAGTACTCATGTTCCTCTGTGCACCAAATTCAGAACCATAAATTAGACAGACAGAGAAAATTAAGAGAAACCAAATTAATGGAGGGATGAGGGTCAAAACAACAAATAAAGATAAATCAGATTGTATTATAAATGCAGTTTGTAAGATCCGATTCTTTAGTTATCTATTTTAAGTGGAAGGCCATAGAAGAGAGGAAGAATGGAGGGCACAGCAATAGAGGTCAAAAGTAGGAAGTGAGTTTTAAGGAGGGATTTGTAGCAAGAGAATAAGTAATTGGTGCAGCCCTTGGAGACCTATGTGGTGCATGAAAAGAAACAAAAAGCATGTATGTGACTGCAAACAAGGCCATCGAAAGGGGGGAAGTAAGGGGAAAAGAAGGCTGAGATGTAGGCACAGCAGTTATGGAACTCCTTGAAAAAGGTAAGAAAGAATAGGAGTTTGAATTTTATGCAGAGAAAGACAAGATGACAAGGGACTTGAAGAGGGAACTGGTTGGTGATGTAGTGCAAGTGGCAGTGTGACAGCCTGCACCCTTATGATAAATTTTGTAGACGCATGTCTTGTGAGGTATCATTTGAAAATTCGTAATTCACTGGTCAGTATTGTCCTGGTAAAATATGTGTGGCAACATTGACAGGTTTCAGAGTAA
Source organism: Natator depressus (assembly GCF_965152275.1). Lineage (NCBI taxonomy): Eukaryota > Metazoa > Chordata > Testudines > Cheloniidae > Natator > Natator depressus. The sequence goes on from NC_134248.1 coordinate 16,746,085, forward strand.
CAGCCGTGTTAGTCTGTATTCGCAAAAAGAAAAGGAGTACTTGTGGCACCTTAGAGACTAACCAATTTATTTGAGCATGAGCTTTCGTGAGCTACATCCGATGAAGTGAGCTGTAGCTCACGAAAGCTCATGCTCAAATAAATTGGTTAGTCTCTAAGGTGCCAAAAGTACTCCTTTTCTTTTTGTGGCAACATTGTATGTCAAGTTATAAGATTCTACTGTATGACGTTACTAAGGCATATTCCATATCTGGGGAAGCAGCCTAAACCAGTTCCTCAGAGACAAAAAGGCAAACTAACGCCTCAGCCAGGTGTCAAGAAAAATTAGCTGGACTATCACCTAGTTAAGCGGCCATTCTTTCACAGAAAGAAGGGTGTGAGCAAGAAATTTACATCTTGGCAAACAAACCTGCTGTCACCTGAACCCCAGCGTAGGTGATTCTCAGAGGAGGAAAAGATATAAAAATGAGGAATAGAGGCCCCAATTCACCTTTCTCCCCCACTTATCTCTACTCACCGCATCAACAATGTTTGAAAGACAAAGGAAACATCAGTGAACTGGGGAGTGGTCCTGGCTGAAGGAATCCAGCCAGACTGCTATGAATATATGGTGAGAGAAATCCATTTGCTTTAAGTTCATTTAGCTTGTTAAGTTAGGTATTTGTTTGCGTTTTACTTTTTATTTCTTTGTAACCAATTCTGATTTTTATGTCTCATTACTTGTAATCACTTAATCTATTTTTCTGTAGTTAATAAACTTGTTTTATTGTTTTATCTAAGCCAGTGTGTTTGGACTGAAGTGTTTGGGAGCTTTCATTTGATATAGCAAGATTTGTGCATATCATTTTCTACTAATGAAATGAGGAACTTTCTATGAGCTTGTATCATCTAAAAGGACAAAGCTGGGTAGTACAAGACGCACATTTCTGGGGAAAAGTCTGGGACTGGGAGTTTGCTGATGTCACTCTGCAATATAATTCAGGAGTGGCTGGCTAGAACCACTCATATATATTCAGGAGGGAGTAATTTTGCACACTAGAGGCTATGTGAACGGACCAGGAGTGACTGTTCTCATATCGACGCAATGTAAAAGGCACCCCAGACACAGCTGTCCATCAGTCCAGATTATACCCTGGGGAACGTCACAGGGAAGTAAGGGGAAAAGAAGGCCGAGATGTAGACACAGCAGTTGTGCAACTCCTTGAAAGAGGTCATAAAGAATAGGAATTTTAATTTTATGCAGAAAAATACAAGGGAATTGAAGAGGGAAATGTTTGGTTTTGTAGCAGGAGGAAAGAAGAGCATTTTAACATCATGTTGGATAGACTAAAGAGGGCAGAGTCGGGGGGGTGAAGAATTTATAGGAATTCAGGTGAGATCAAAGCATGGGATGAACTATGGTTTACGTATTTGAGACTAAAACTGCATTTTACAAATAAAGATGGAGAAGCATCAAAATGTGGTGAGGGCCTGGTTGTTAGGAGAAAAGGAAGGAAGAGATGTAAAAAGAAACCACAAGGGGCATCAATTAGGGACAGCAGGGCTGACCAATAGCCCCACTTTCCTTTTCCCAGATCCAGCCAACAAATGACAGAGAATTCCAGCAGCTGGAATTGACAGTGACATTTTAAGTTAGAGAATCTATTTTACTCTTCCTCCCACAACGCAAACGAATAGTAGTGCGAATGAAATTCCATTGTTATAATAAACTGACAAACACAATGCTGCATTTATTCCTTCCAACAAAATCTACCTTTTAACAAACTCAAACTTTTCTGAAATTTCCAGCCGTTACCATATGACCAAACAAAATACCAGCATCTTGGGTTTTTGGTTTTTCCCCCCTTCGTCCCAATTAGCTTTTGACTTTAGTAGACCAATAATTACTACTGTATTTTATGCTTTCTGATTAAAAGAGTCACATTAAACACTTATTATTTTATTCACATGGTTTAAAAGCTCTAATCTAAATGCTGCATTGTCATACTTTATCAGATGCTTCTCAGCATCTGGATAAATTTTAAATTCATTACATCAGCTTAACTTTGTTCAAGAGATAATGAAAAACTGTGGCCACTGGTTTCAAGTGTTATTTTCTCGTAAGTGCCAAAGAGGCATACTATATGCAGAAATTAGGAAAGTGTTGACATAACAAACGTTTTGATTATCTTGAGATTTAAATGCAAGGTTTAATCTGTACTCATTATTATTCAGAAATGAGGTAGGCTACAGTTAGTGCAGTCTCTTTAAATTACTTTCCTTTGAAAGGATAGAGGACCTTTTTTCTTTTTTCAAGCACAACACAATGGAAAAGAAGCCCTTCTGTGTTTATATTGATTAGAAATGCACATAAAAATAATTCCATTTCTTAAAAGACAAAAAAGTGGTCACAGTATTTAGAAAGGAAAAAGGTGTGGCATTATGCTGTGAGCCTGTGACTGACAAGTTAATCTAGGTCTGGCCGAGTTACTATGTGGATGGGACACCAAACACACACAGGATAGTGTTCTCATCTCTGGTTCTGTTATGAAACCAGAGGGCAGTAGGCTGTTGGATCTTCCACCTTTCAGCTAAGATATATGGTAGATATATGGTAAAAGGAGCATTAATAGACCCATAGCACTTGTTAGAAGGATGTTTGATAAATTCCATTGTGGGTAACTGCACTGCATCTACTGTACCTTTCCACTGTAGTTTCCAGTAGGCATGTGCTCTTCACTTCCTTTCCTAAAATATTTTAAAACACTGCTATGTGCTGTTAATTGCTACCTTCTACAGGGGCTGAAGTGATACCTATGGTAGCATATCACTCTACATTCTATAAAGCATACTGGAATCTGCTGGGATTGAAGAACTGGATAAATGCAATATACATCTTCCTCAAAATCCAGTGTGTTTTCCGTATTCTGTGCTTCTTTTCTAACTTCTCCACATATGATATGAAACACAGGTCTTTTTTTAATCACAGCAGGCTAAAATGATTTACCTTTGCCATGTGTGAATGGGCTGAGTCCCCACATCATTGCATCCCCTGCCTCTACTCTCCTCCTGATACACAAACCATAGGATATTGTCCAAACACTCACTCCTTTTCTGGAGTTTGCTTTATTTTTTAAATCAGCTAGCAGATCCCTAAGAGAATGCACTCAGTAGCTTGAACGGGATTCTCACCCAGGTTTCTTGTCGCCCCCTCAGAGAGCCACCCAGCCTTTAATACCCCTGAGTTGGAGCTAAAGAATTCCACCTACTATGCCACCAAACTGAAAATGTAAGTAAGCTTTGCAGCTCCCTATGGGACCTGACAGTCTGACGCTCAGTCATACCACAGTAAATAGAACAGGAGTACTTGTGGCACCTTAGAGACTAACAATTTTATTAGAGCAGAAGCTTTCGTGGGCTACATCCGATGAAGTGGGCTGTAGCCCACGAAAGCTTCTGCTCTAATAAATTTGTTAGTCTCTAAGGTGCCACAAGTACTCCTGTTCTTTTTGCGGATACAGACTAACACGGCTGCTACTCTGAAACCTGACAGTAAATAGAGATAGACCCAACCCAAAACCACAGATCCAAACACTCTCAAATTTTAACTATGTTCAGATTCAGATCTGAGCTTTCCAGCTGAGATAAATCTCTAATAAAACTTTGCTTCAGTACTCCAAGTTATTTTTAGTGTAAAAAACAAATTACAGGAATCAAATGTTAACCCATGGTATTTAGTGGGCACTATGAATGTAGAGTGGAGAACATTTGCTAAACAAAAGTAATGAGTTCCCTTTGCAGTTGGTTTTATGCAGGTGCACACAATCTAGCTAAGAAAGAAAAACATTCTTTAGCTAATTACAAACAACTTTTCTTTTCTTTTTAATTCTTTGGCTTCACAATTAAAAAGATGGTGAACCTTGTTATTAACTGAACTGTTGTGGACCAAAATCAGCTCTTGCATATGTGCAGAGCTCCCAATGAAGTCAAGCAAACCACTGTTGAAATACTACTTAAGTGACCAAGTGTAGTTCCATAACAGCTACCAGATTTTTTTTTTAAAAAAAGCTTCACAAACAGCCCCATGAAATTTTGCAAAGACACAGTGAACAATTTTCAGAGTAACAGCCGTGTTAGTCTGTATTCGCAAAAAGAAAAGGAGTACTTGTGGCACCTTAGAGACTAACCAATTTATTTGAGCATAAGCTTTCCGATGAAGTGAGCTGTAGCTCACGAAAGCTTATGCTCAAATAAATTGGTTAGGCTCTAAGGTGCCACAAGTACTCCTTTTCTTTTTACAGTGAACAATAGATACCTTAAGCATGGTCCATTACTTTACAAGTTTAACTTTAATGTAGAAGTACATGCATACAGGTGTTCTTTCCATCCAGAGACTCAGGAGTCCCTACGTTTCTATGAAAGAAACCTTGTATAACCACTATTACTAGCCCATGTGCTGTTTGAAATATCAATAAAGTCAATCCATAACAACCGTGTCATCAAGATAGAACCAGAAGGGATCCCAGACTGACAACTGTTTACTACTAATAGTTAACTACTATTGGCTTGTATATAGTGAGTTAATTCTACAATGGTTAAGATTATATTGTACAGATTTTACCTATAGTGGTCCCCTTAAAAGCTAATTTCCTTTAAATTACAGATAAGAGTCAAGTTTCAGTGGGGTGAATAAGGATTAATGACAAGGTGATTTAATGCTGTTCTTGCTACCAATTAATCAAGTTTAAAAGGTTGTTGGAAAGACACTGACCCCTCTTAGGTGTTTCTGTAATTAACTAAAGGATGTTTTCCTTTCTTACCTAGATTGTGTGCATCTGCATAAAAACTCAACTGCAAAGGGAGCTCTTACAACTTTTGTTTAGCAAACGTTCTCCATTCTGTATTCATAGTGCCCACTGAATGAGAGAGACCATGATCTTCATACAGGCATGGATCTGCCCAGGGAGATCTCACGGAAAACTTGGGGATTTAGATTTTACAATCTAAATCCCCAAGTTCTTTGATGGCAGAGAACTTTTTTCACTCTTTGAAATGTGGTGTAAATTTGCAGTGCTATGGAAGTCATTTGTTAATACTATTAAACTATTGGCCTGTTCTTCCCTGCAGTTGCTTTATTTACAATGTATAAATTAAATGCATATTCCTAAAAGGAAGCCTGGGATCATGAATACTGATTTTACCATGACTGTAACAATCAAATGATCTGTTCAAATACAGCTTTCATTAATGTTGCTGCAACTATTAAGAATTGCAGGACAGACATTTACTTGAGTGTTGTATGTACACTTACATGCTTTCTTGCTTAACCATTTTGTCTCCATTGCTTGCTCAACTCCATGCCTTTTTCCACATGCCTAAAATAGTGCCCCTGTTTATATAAGATTTCTCCAATGAGAAACTTCTGAAGATACATGAAGCATTCAACTATCATTGCCATACTTTACTATTATGTTTTATCATGTATTTCATTTGTGCCTTTAAATTATAAATCCTTTGAGACAGGAATCTGTTATAGAATCATAGAATATCAGGGTTGGAAGGGACCTCAGGAGGTCATCTAGTCCGACCCCCTGCTCAAAGTAGGACCAATCCCCAATTTTTGCTCCAGATCCCTAAATGGTCCCCTCAAGGATTGAACTCACAGCCCTGGGTTTAGCAAGCCAATGCTCAAACCACTGAGCTATCCCTCCCCCCCAAAAATCAGGACATTTAGTCACCCTAAACACTATAGATTAATTGACTTGTCTAAAGTCACTCAACACAACTGTTGCTTAATTAAGAAGCAAACCCAGATTGCCTGCATCCTAGTCCCATGTGCTAGCCACTAACCCATCCTTCCTTCCCGATATCTGGCACTGTCCTCAGTATACATCATGTACATTTATGGCCTCATATAAATTTATTTAATTGATTAATCCGGGACTACCTACCTCAGTCTAAAGCAGGGGTGGCCAACCTGAGCCTGAGAAAGAACCAGAATTTACCAATGTACATTGCCAAAGAGCCACAGTAATACGTTAGCAACCCCCAGTGCCTCCTGCCCACAGGGAGCCCCTCCAATCAGCGCCTCCCCCTCCCTTCCCACACCTCCTGATCAGCTGTTTCGTGGCTTGCAGGAGGCTGGGGGGGGGGAAGGAGCGAGGGCATGGCAGGCTCAGGGAAGGGGGGGAGTAGGGGCAGGGCCTGTGGCAGAGTCAGGGGTTGAGCAGTGAGCCCCTGTTCCCCCCCGCACTCCCCCAGCACATTGGAAAGTTGGCGCCTGTAGCTCCAGCCCCGGAGTCGGTGCCTGTACAAGGAGCCACATATTAACTTCTGAAGAGCCGTATGTCGCTCCAGAGCCACAGGTTGGCCGCCCCTGGTCTAAAGCATGACGCTTCATTATACAGATAGGGAAACTGAGGCACAGATTTTAAGAGACTTAATCAAAGTTCATACAGGAAGTCAACGACAGAACTAAGAACATAACCCAGTTCTGATGACTCCCAGCCCTGCTAAGTTCATGCTTCCTCTCAAGAACCATCATTGCCTGCTTTTTGAGCCCTGCAATTTTTGTGTGTCCTAAAGTGAGAGAGATGCCCTGCTGTTCAAATCGGACAGACACAATATATTCTTTGCATTGGTTTATCTCTAGTAAGTACTAATATTAATTTTGGTAACTGATCACTCACCAACCTGACAAGCCACCAATCCACATGGAAAGCTGCCATGAACAACTAGACAATTTCTGCTGATGGTTCAAAGTGTCTAAATTGATAACTGCTTCTACAGTATGTGTCACATTCTCGGGTCCAATCCCAGACCAGTGAGGGGTTGTGTCACCCACCGCCTGCCCTGTAATCCTGGATGCCTCACAATCCTTTGCTGTTATAGCTCTCAACCTGAGCTGCTCACAACCAACATACTAGAATACAGATTACACCTTGAGTGCCTATGCGCTAAACAGCCCTAGTTCAGCAGATCTGACCGTATCAGTCTGTCCACAGCCCTACTCTGTCTTCAACCAGCATTGGTTACCACTTGCAGGATGATCCCAACACACTCCAGTTCCAATTTTTCCCAAAACTGTGTGCTCTGCAATGTCCAGTTCTCTCCTGGACAGTTCAGAGAAATAATATGGTTCATTTGTTCTTCTCTAAAGACACAAAAACACATCACAGCATATTAGCTTAACTGGGATGAATGCACCGTTCCCTTTAAACACTGCACTGAGTAGGTTTATAGTGAAATAAAACAAACTTATTAACAATAGCATGTAAGTTAAGTGATGCCAAGTAAAAGTAATAAAGTTAGAAAGGGTTACCAGGAAATCAGAGTGAAAACACGCATCAGAAGTCTAAAACTTTATCTAGCAAAATACAGGCTTTGTTCAAGACAGTTTCTCTCACCAGTCATTCTTCCTTCCAGCCATGGCCAACTTTCCCTCAGACAGGAAGACCTTCCATAGAAGTACAAGGTGTTGGCGACCCTTGTTGTCTTATGTGAAAAATCTTTGCCAAACCAGGTTTCTCTCCTATATTCGGCCCCAGAGACTTCAATCCCCACTTTTGTTGCAGGACCCATCTTTCCCAGCTTGCAAGAGCTCTGTTCCCTTGTGTCTGCCTCATGATGGATGCCAAAGACCGCTTCTCTCCTTGCTTATATCTTCCAAAGTTCAATGAACTTGTTTCAAAAGGCCTGAGGCAGGATGACCCCATGGTGTCCCTCCCTTCCTGTGGGCTTCCCATTTCCCTGTATGATTTTTATGTAACTGAGGCTTCCATTGTTTCTGATTGCACCATGCTTAATTTACATAGGAGACAGGTAGATAGCTTTGATATTCCCGCCTGCCTGGGCAGACAAGACAGCCTAATATCAATGAGTATCCATAATTCTTTTCATATTGTTAATAAATATTTCACAGTGATATTAATCGCCGATGTGCCATTAGCTTTCAGAAAAGACTTCACTCCGTACACTCTTATAATACAGTAATATTATGTACAACCAGTTGATTCAACTGCTTATAATTTGAGGTTCAGCCCCCCTGCCTTTATAGACCAGTAAAAATCTTTTAAATTGAGTCTTCTGAGGGTTACCCTTCAAAGTAAAGTTTATTCAAGCTATGACTATGGGAACATGCACTCTGGTGAAGAAGGAAGCTCCATGCTCTGTCTTCCCCCACTTGTGTTTGCTGAAATGCAAATTGTTCTGTTTCTTGCCATCTCCTCCCCCTAATGTTTTTGATGGTCCAGTTTCTGCTTTTATGTAAATTGAGGTAAACATACATTCCTTTGGTTAGGATAGAGCTGTTTACCAACCCTCCCTGACAAACCTGGTTTATGCATTGTTATTGCAGTTGTGTAGGTCCCAGGATATTAGAGAGGTAAGGTAGGTGAGGTAATATCTTTTATTGGACCAACTTCTGTTGATGAGAGAGATAAAAATTTGAGCTTACACAGAGCTCTTCTTCAGGTCTGGGAAATGTACTCAGGCTTGGTCTACACTACAGAGTTAGGTCAATGTAAGGCAGCTTACTTCAACCTAACTCTGTAAGCATCTACACTAAAATGTAGCTCCCACCAGTGTAACTTGCCCACTACACCAACTTAATAACTCCACCTCTGTGAGAGGCGTAGCACTTAAGTCAATATAGTTAGGTTGATGCAGTGTCAGTGTAGACACTGTGTTACTTACATCAACTGTTGCTGCCTTCCAGAAACTATCCCACAATGCCCCACATTGGTAGTTAAATGGTGCAAGCGCTCCTGGTGAGGACATGCACCGCCAACACAAACTGCATAGTGTGGACATGTAAAATCAATTCAATTACTGTGTTGGCTGTATGTCAACATAACTTAGGTCGACTTAATTTTGTCGTGTAGACTTGCCCTCAGAGTGTCACAGGTAAATTCAAGGTAGAACAGATTGTTTAGGATAAGTAGTTAAAACATATTTCAAGGGACTATTCAAGGCGAAGTGGCCCATTAACACCCTCAAGCCATGGCGGGGGGGGGGGGCGGTAGGGGACCAGGGGAAAGGCAACTAGGAGTGGTGGGTTGTTACTGGGTTATAGATTGTTGTAACAAGCCATAAATCCACTCTCTAATCAATCCATGATTTTTAGTGTCTAGCAAAGTTATGGATTTAAGCTCCCAGGCTCATCTTTTGAAAGTGTTGTGCAGGTTTCCTTTGAGGATGAGAACTGATAGGTCAGATCTACAGTGATTATTCTGTGAAAAGTGTTCACCCACACATGATATGTTGTTTTTATCTTTTATCATTTTCCTGTGTGAGTTCATTGAGTGTGTAATGATTGTCTGGTTTCAACCACATAGATGTTAACGGGCCACTTCACCTTGAATAGTCCCTTGAAATATGTATTAACTACTTAGGCTAAACAATCTGTTCCACCTTGTATTTAGCTGTAACACTGAGTACATTTCCCATACCCGAAGAAGAGCTCTGTGTAAGGCTATGTCTACACTACACAGTTTTTAGCGACGGCTGTGTCGCTACAGCAATGTTGCTAAAAGGTGAGTAGTGTAGCAGCTGTTTGGCCGCTCTCCTGCCAACAAAAAAACGTCCACCCCCAATGAGCGGCATTAGCATTGTCAGCAGGAGAGAGCTCCTGCTGACAAAGAGCTGCTCACACCGGTGCTTGTCATGGGCAAAACTCTTGTCTTTCGAGGGCGGCGGGGGGGGGGGGGGGGATTTGCTTAACGTCTCTGAAAAACAAAAGTTTTGTGGTTCAGTTGCCAGTGTAGACATAGACACAAGCTTTCGATCCTAGGCCATCACCAACAGAAGTAGGTCCAATAAAAGATATTGGATAAAAGATATCACCCACATTCTCTCTCAAACAGCTGGTTTACACACATTTCAGAGGTAATTCCAGTATATATTTTAACTTTTACTACCCATTGCGCATGTACATCACAACAGAATATTAATGATCAGTGAGTTATTAGTTTTCAAATGATACCTCACAAGGCATATTTTGTACAAAGATTATTACAACAGACAGGGCGTGAATCAAGTGGTACTCAGTGTCACGGGAAGGGAGGGAACAAGAAATAAAACATACCAGTATGAATCTGGCATTGACTTCCTCAGAGCAGACTTCCAATCTGTTCTAAAAACAGAGTCCTCATACTTTGTGGAGGCCAAACTCACTAACAACATAAGGTAAGAAAGTGCAGTTCAAGCCTTCTCCCCAAGCTTGTCAGATCCTCCTGGGGTTCTTATCTTACAGAATCACTGAGAAGAGCTTGTCAGGAATTGAAACACACCCAACCCAGAATATCTAAAAGCCCAGTGGTTATGGCACACACAAGGAATGGATGGGTCTAAATCTCTCACAAAACTCAGTAAGTCTTTGTTTCGCCCCATGCAGAATGAGAAGGGGGAGGGGGAATCAAACAATTTACAATTTTTACGGGACAGGAAACCCATTTCCCACCCAGCTCTACTGCTCAGCCAACACCCTAGACATTCTTTCCTCTTTTCATTCCCTCAAGGCTTGATATTGGGGCCAGGTGGTGTAGGGAAGGGCTATTTCAGCCACTTTCTCCTTGACAGATCATTAATCCCTTCCTACCTTGTTCCATTGTGGATTTTGTCCACCCCAGCTTTTCTGAAAGACAGTGTTGCTCAAGTCCATTTATTTATTGTATTAAAAAAACAAACGTCCTTAGATAGATTTAGGTGTATGGCACAGCCTTTTACGGTGCCAGAAAAGAGTCTCAGTCAGATAGAGGAGAAGGTACATCCAACAGGCCCCAAAGCAGCTAGCCACCTGTAAAAGGGCTACATTCATAGTTCTGGTGAAGCAAGTGCCAGCATGCTGCAGGTGTTATGCAGCAATTTCACAAATCTACAGATTCAGTTATTAGAGGAGAGAGAAATCAACCCACCAAAGACAAACCAATGAAGCAGTTGTATGTGAACAGAAAACTTCCAGGAAAACAACATGCTCTTATTTATACTGGTTTAATTCTGGAGTAAATCCAATAATTCAGTGGAGTTACTCCTGATTTGAAATAGTGTAACAAAGAAGACTTTGTCCCACACTCTAACTGGCACACAGAGATTGCCACAGAAAGCCTACTTCTGAAAAGGTTGTGTACTCTCAGATCTGGATTCCCAGTGCTAGTCAAACTAATGAATAATGTATTTGTGAAAAATTAATAATTGAGTGCTACCAATGTACGATGCAGTTTCCAAAAACCATGTAAAATAAGCTTGAATTCCTAAACAGAGACAAATCTTGAAGGCTTTATTCAGGTACAATTCTCACCCAAGTCAGTATTTCTTCTGTGGGCATCTGCTGAACTCAGTAGATACTGCACCTGATTAAGGACCTCCGTTTTTGCCAAACAGTGCATACCACTAAATCATCATTAATATGAAATGGACTGTTCAAATTCATTTAAGACCTATTACATGAAAATCAGTGTTGCCAACTGTAAGAGGCTCTTTTCAAGACACCATAATTTTCCCCAGAAATAAAATTCCTATAAATAGAGCAGCTGGATCATGGACATTCTCTATCATATCAAGAACTGGAGCAGCCATGGGGATTTTCCTATGTTCCTTCCATTGCTCTGTGTGTTCCAAGCTTTCATCTAATCCTGTTTTTTCTGCTTCAGATTAATAAACCATGGTCAGTGGGTTTGCACCAAATAAATTCCATGTATTTTTAACACTGAAGTCTCAAACAGCAAAATGAGCCACAATCATTTCATGGATAACCATAAGAGAAACTGTACAATGCATCCCTAATGTAAGACTGTTCAATTAACATTAAAAAAGTTCTGGCAAGCACTTTCATGAAAGATGCACTCGGTAAAAAGAACCTAAGTGTTAATTCATTGCTTTTTCCCTCATCTTCCATGATGACAGCAGATGTGACCAAAGTGTTTTCAAACTTCTGTTTGTTCACTTTGTTTTAGGAGCAGGAGTTTATAGATGGTGATTTATACAAATAAATTATTTTTTCCTTCTTCCTACCCCACTATGGACACCTAAATAAGAGGATCTCTCCTGGATATCAAAAAAGAGGCATTAGCATTTTAGCCACCTCTTTGGGCAACTTTTATATTTCAGAAGACAGATACAGTACAAGTAGGTTGTTAAATATTTGGCCTGTATGAGAAATACCTACAAAATATACTGCTTTAAAAATTAGCATGCATTAACTGGGGTGGGAAATATTCTAGCCCACATATTGATTGCCCTTTCCTACAAAACCCCCAGAAGTTAGTATACAAACATTTTATAAAAAACATATAAAACGTGAAAAGATAATGTATACTTTAATAAATTTATTCTTTATAGATTTTTTGCAGCTCCTCAAGACACTAATTGCCATTAAAGAATGAAAACTGTACCTTAACAGTCATTAAAATCCAGCTCAGTTCCCTCCAAACAAAGAAGGGAAGAATCACCCTTCACATACCCACTAGACAAACATTTGTTTTTTGATCGGTTCACAAATTCTTCTCTTTGTGAAGACTGTGGCCATTCAGGGTTCCTTCCTCCTCTTAGGAAGACCTAAAAGCTCTTGAGAATGACAAGAGGGACACTTTTCACAGAGCTAATGTGTCAGAAAATAGATTAGGCCGATTATTCTGACCATAAGGAGGGACTGTAGCTTTCCAGACTACATACAAGCCCACTTTTTTTCCTATGCATTTGAGAATGTAGTGGGGGTAGGGTGACCAGATGTCCCTGATATTTGGGGCTTTTTCTTATATAGGCACCTATTACCCCCCATCCACTGTCCTGATTTTTCACACTTGCCATCTGGTCACCCTAAGTGTGGGTGGTGGTGAGGGGTTACAGAGGTGTCTGTTTGTAGACATTATCAGTGATTTATTAGTTTGTATGGCTAGATGGCAGCTATTTTTTTGAAATAGTTAATTATAGTGTTGTAAAGTGCCTAAGGTTATAAAATGTAAGTAAATATAAGGATTTTCCATATCAAGAGAAGGAAAGGGATTCTCAGTGGAAAGGCCAGCTTGTGGAGCAAAACAATGGAAACATGAAGTTTCTAAGCACTCAAGAGGAAACTGCTGTTTCTACAGAGTACATGGAAGGTGGTGTCTGTTTTTCAGCTTTTGATTTTTTATGGTGTAGCTCTGAAAGCTTTCAGGCTGAGAAAAAGGCACCAACAGTCCCTTAATGGTAGAGAGACACAGTCTAGTACTGGTGCAAGAAATGCAGCCAAAATCCACCTTTAGGTATCAAGCTAGTCCTTGGGGAGTCTCTACCACATCTCAGAAGTGGCCATTTCTGCTCAGGAAAAATCCAAGACTGGAGTAATTGTACTTGACTGAGTTGCACTGAGCTATGGGGTGGAAGTCTGTAAGGCAAATTTCCGTGCTTTCAAGGACACAGTAGTCACTTATTTTCGTGAATAATAAAGTCACTGAAAAGCAAAAAAGCCAAAATAAAATCCTTTCTCTAAGTGTTGAAACCTGAAGTTTGCTACATTATGATTCCACATATATATTGGAAATACTCTTAAAAGTTAATAACTAGGGCTCAATACTGAAGTTCTCAAAGCAAAAATCTCTTTTTTGTTACAACATTATGAAGGCTTGTAAAAGTGTGGCCCCTCGCCTCTTGCAAGCGCCTCCTGCTGGCCAAGTGCATGCCTGTACTCTCTGTTTTTGTGGGGCCCTCTGCTGGCAGTTTTCTTTTTAGATGGGTTTTCAGTGACTCAGCTCTCTGGCTGAGTCACACGCAATCTGTATATGAAACAAACGTAAAACAAACCCCTTCTGGGGTAACACAGTCCAAAAAAAGGTTGACCCTCCCTGAAGTCCTCAGTTCCATCTCTGGGCCTGTTTAAGCACTTGCCCACTTCTTGGGCTCCAAACTTGTTGCCTCCTAGGCCCTTAGCCATTCTGCCTGTGGAGGGTTCCGGGTCTGCTCACTACTCCGGATCCCAACCCAGGGACCCTATGACCAGCAGCCACTTGCTGCTTCCTTCACTAGTGTCTATTGCTGTATTCCCTGGGCTGCTTCCTACTCTGTCATATCAGCTTCTTGGGTCCTCAGCTTGTTCAAGCAGCCTCTCTCCCAGGCCTCCTTGCCTAGGGACTCCCTAACAGTCTCAGCCCTGTTTTCTTAGGGTTCTTTCTCACAGGCCCCTTCACCTGTTCAGCTTATAACAGTCTCTGGCCCTTCTTGTCAAGGCTCTCTCTCCCAGGCCTCTGTGCCTGGAGAGCTTCACAGTCCTATCCCTGCTTAGGCAGAGTTTATCCCTAGTCTCTCTACCGGTGGAGTCTCCCAGCCTTTCACTCCTTCTGGTCCCTTCAGCTAGCCAGGAACAGCGTCCTTCTTCCTCTGACTCCAGCCAGCAACTACTCTGTTCAAGACCCTACAAGTCCTTCAACCCAGGAACACCAACTTCACTCCTCTAGCTCTAGGCAGCAACTGACCCTTTCTCTGCACTGCAGCTCCTTTTATATGGGCCCGGATTGACTGCTCCCTGCATCCCTTCTCTGATTGGTTGCATCCCACACAGCCTCACTAGGCTGCTTGGAGGACTCACTTCCACTGCTCCTTTCTGGGACAGGGTGTGGTAGGACCCTGAGGCCTCCATCAGGGGGTCTCAAATGGCCTGGTATACCCCATCACAAGTTTGTTGTCTGGTTCCCAGCCCATAAGGTCTCTAGAAATTTCCTTTGTTTATAACCACCTTTTAAAAAGAGGAAGCACTAGATTTATGTTAATAATAATAATAATTAATAAACAACCACTAAACAAACATAGACCACAATTAATTGTTAATTAATATTAACAACAGTTAATATTGAAAAAAGAACATCATGAAGGTCATTTTAACCTAATGAGTATGACAGTTAAGGTTTCCCCAAATAAGGACGGTGAGAATGAGACCAGCCCTTGTGCTAGTGTACAGTCTGTGGAGGGGAAAGTAGAAATCTCCCTTTGCACACAAAAGGTTTGCCAAAATTACAATGATTGTTCAAGTCTACCTGGCATTAAGCCCAGACCTGAAGAAGAGCTCTGTGTGGCTCAAAAGCTTGTCTCTTTTACCAACAGAAGTTGGTTCAATAAAAGATATTACCTCACCCACCTTGTCTCTAATATCCTGGGACCAACACTGCTACAACACCACTGCAAATGGCACTAAACTGTACAGGAAAAAGGAACAAATGCTGCATTTAACTCTTGGGGAATACTGTGACCATGTTCCCCTCATTTTCCTGGAGCTCCAACTAGGGTAATGCATCTCCACTACCCCATACAGCATTCTGCACAGTGAGACAATTTAGCCTTAAATGTGGAAGGCAGCACTCTTTAAGTTTGAAGCAAGATGCTAAAGTAACTCTACAATATCACCAGATACAGGCAGCCCTAACAAACAAAGCCATAAGTTTTTATTACATCATGTTAGTTATTCATTAAATTACACAAGACAAAACCCTAGTGGAAACATCCCTTTGAAATTTTCAACGGGTTTCTACTTCTTCCAATTGTCAGCCAGGCTTTAGAACACTGGTTCTTGAGGCTACTGGTTTCTGGGCCTACGAATCTCCCAGTAAAACCCATAAAAGCCACTTAAGAGTTATCCAGTAATACCAATTTTTAATCACTATCACCACAGTCAGCATTAAATTAGTAAGTCAACAGTGAAATACTATTTGTGTACCTCATTTTCAATCTCTTGAGACATGAACCTTCCACAACACAACTCCCTGTATGATTTTTTAAAATAACTTTTAACGACCAGGTTTAATATATATGCATCCTTTTCCTAACAAGTAATTTAAACACACATTTAAAATTTGGATAATAATTTTGGAATTAAAGCAACACCACAGAACCAGAACAAATCAAGAAACCAGCATAGGAAAAAAAACTTGCCATCTTTTTACAAAACTATTGAAGTATAATATCTCCTTAGGACCTTAGGAATACAAAAAAAAAAAAAAGAAAAAACACAGATAACATTTAAGAATACTTCTCAGGCTGAAGAGCAATACATGCACTAACTAGTAGCAAGGTAGATAAAAATGAATTATTTTTTAAAAAATCTGATTTTTAATTAAAATTAAATTAATAAGTCTATTTAAAATTAAATTTGAAATTATGAGAACCTGCACTAAGGTCTAAACTTATTATAACCTATAAAAATAACTTAAATTTTTAAAACGTAAGCAGTACATGTTTTCTGTTGATGATTTAAAAGAAATCAAACCCCTAAACTGGTGAAAGTCACCGGCTTAGTACCTGGAACCAGAGTTTACGCACGTGCTAAACCAGCTTTTGACTGCAGTAACATCTTCTGCAGGTGCAGAGAGAATATTTCCTTCATTTCAGCTTAGTAAGACTTTATTTTATTGAGCCTTGAATGGGACTAGAAAAGCTGTTTCACTTTCTTCTTTTTTGGGGGGCTTGATTTAGTTAGTTCACTCATGAGGTATTTTTAAAATTTTCATTCTAATATTCATCCTATAAGTTCTCTTTATAAATGGGATCTGAAACTGAAGTGTTTTCTGAAAAGCCTAGAATGTAAGAGTGAATGTTTAGAAGATGTAATTAATAAAATAGTCGTTCATTTTGTGTATGTGATGGAAAAATAGAATTATGCTTAAAGAAAAGGGTTAGAGGTCAGATGATCTAGTTTTCCTTCTCTGTTCCATCCCAAACTTCCTCTATGAATTTGGATAAGTCACTTCACTAGGCGCATCAGTTTCCCTGTCTGGAAAATGGGAAAAATACTAATCTTTCTCATAAGACAGTGTGAGCCTTAACTCATTAATGTTTGTGAAGTGCATGGAAGAGTTTCATAGGGAAGGTGACGGATGTTGAAAGTATTATTCACAGTCATGTTTATGTTGTGAGAAGTCTTTAGCTACAAACTTATTAATGATTTTTATGGTAGAATAAGTAATTCATTAAAACTGAATAATGAGTTCCCTATCAAATGATCTTCATAGGTGTGAATTTATGTCCTAAGCAATTAGCTCCTATAAAGCACAGTGCATACAAGGGCCTAGAGCCACTCAAAACAGTGGTGAAAGTCATTTTGGCTGACTGGCATACTGTGTGTATTAAGTTACTTTCTAACCTAAATAAGACTCCTTTCCATTTGAGTCGTGAAATCATAATCACAGAGCCCAAATATAGTCTACTTGTAGACATATTTCAACCTTTTTACTACTTTTGAGCCAAAATGGTATAAGCTTACATCTGAGACTTGGTAAAGAATGGAAGTTCCATGCAAATTTTGAAGATTAGCTTTCCACCATAGATTTGTAACCTCTCCATCCTTTTTTATCGGTGTGCATTAACATGCTCCCATTTTGAAAGGGAAAGGACTTGAGGGCACAAAATATAGATCTTAATAATGTATTTGCACATCTCAGATAACAATTCTTAGGTTCCAGAGTAGCACATATGGTTTTGAATGTTGAAGAATCTGAATTCAAGCAAAACTCTGCTTGAGCAACAAAGTATTGCCTCCAGAGCTGCCTTCTACAAATAATGCAGTACCGTACTATCTTGCTAAGAGTACACTTTTAAAATAACTTCATCTGGAAAATACAACAACTTCCTATTTGAGACTGATCGGTACTTCTGCAAGTCATTGTGCTCCTAAGCAGGTCAAATGCACCGCTGAACTAAACAAGTCAATTAGCTAGTCCACATTAAAAACCTCCTTGTATTGATCAACAATATTTCAGCAGGGTCTGCTACACAGTGAGGATAACTCTAGTTTATAGTCTGATCAGGTACGACTTAATAAAAACTAGTTTTCATAATGTTACATCACATCCCCTGCCAGCAGTGGCTAAGCAAGTATTACTGGCTGCTTAGCTCCTCTGATGCATAATATCTTTTAATTCTACTAACTTCAGGGTCACATTACAACTGCTGCTAAATTTGATATTTATTTGTCCTCTTCTTTTTCAAGAGGCCATGGAGACAGAAGGGAGACTTGCTAGAACTCTGCTTTCTAAGAGAAAGCATATACTGATGCTGTCTGAGTTTTTCTGAACTTGCTCAATAAAAAGTTCTCCACATTGGTACTTAAGCTGGGGGGCTAAGACATGTTGAGAATCACACCAGTTACTAAATTTCTCATACATTCATTTTGCAAGATCCAGGTATTGTCTACTGAATCATTCAACTAATTTCAATAGCCATTCATCAGTTATTTTTTCCTATTCAGTGTAGAACTTGAAAAGTCAGTATTACTAGCTTACTGCTTGATCAGCTCCTTTGTATGAAATAAAGCTAACTTTCTCCTGACAGCTTTCACATGACTCAGTTCTCTCTCACGACATTAAAACATCTCTTTATCATAAACTTGAATGAACTGCCTTAGCTCATAAGCAGGCCAAGACAAGTTCCTTGGACTTTCAAACAAGCAGCCATTTTAGACTTCACTCTACTGCTTCTGCAGAAATAAACTGACCGAAATGAGACCATCACTTTTTGTAGGAAGAGAACTATTGTCCAAACTCTGCCCATATCTACACCCATTCAGCCTTCACTGAAAGCACTAGAATTGCATACATGATACTGGAGGCAGAATCTGGATTTGTAAGGAAATTTTGATCACTTGGGTAACCACAGCAAGAAGATAATCATGTAGATGTAAAAGCCCCAGGCACAAAATCCCACATAGGAATCCAGGAGACTTGGCCCCGGTCTACACCTGGTCAAATTTAGCCACATCAGTGGATTTTAAAACTAATGCATCTACACAACCAACCCTATTCCATTGACCTAAAGGGCATGAAACAATTGTCTGCCATTGCTTTCACAGAGGGAGGGAGGTAGGGGAGACTGACGACATGTACCCGAAACCACCCACAACAATGTTTTTGCCTCATCAGGCATTGGGAGCTTAACCCAGAATTCCAATGGACAGCGGAGACTGCAGGAACTGTGGGATAGCTACCCACAGTGCACCACTCCATGAGTCGATGCTAGCCACGGTATTGAGGATGCACTCCGTTGACTTAATGCGCTTAGTGGGGACATACACAATCGACTATATAAAATCGATTTCTAAAGATAGACTTCTATAAAATCGACCTAATTTCATAGTGTAGACATACCCCTGGATTTCAGGTAACCTCATGCAGAGACAACCTGAAAACACTAAATTCTGGATAACTAAAACTTCATATCAAATGAACTAGCCCTTCTTAATTGTTTAAAAGTTTCTGGCAGCTGCACAAGAAGAGCCGCTACTTAATTATACACATGGTATAGACTCAAGAAAAGAAGTTTGTTTAAAAATACCTGGCTCCAATTTGCTGAATAGTGCAAACATTTATAGACTAGGGAGCTATCTTTGGGAATTACACCTGTGAAATTAAGATTCTGAAACCCAATTTGACATATCAAGGCTTTGTTCCCAGTCTTCCAGAACAGACTTACAAATTAGGAGAATTTTCAGAAAATGAGATAATAAGCTCAATTTATTGAGCACATTAATTAGAGGTTGCATAATCTAGAAGAATCTATCATTTCAGGAAGATTAACTCTCAGTTCCTGGGTCTCCAGAAAAAGTTGGCAGTGATGAAAGCCAAAATGCATGGTCATAAGTTAATGAAAGATGAGACAGAACAACCAATAAACTGGCTTATGTGGACAAACATGGTTATAAACACATTTACCATGAAAACCACATATTCAGAGGATGCATCGGAATACCTGAAGTCAGGCAATGTGGAAGACTTTCTTCCTCCAAGTATTGGTAAAATTTTATATATTATCAACCTATTAGAATACATAGTGCCAGAACCAGCCCATTATGTATTTGCCAGAAAAGTATGGGGTTGCTTTTACAGGTCATACAAATTGATCACTGAAACCACACAACTATGGTCCCAATTTTGCTTCAGTTGGCTTCAGTGGGTGTAGGATTAGGCCAAACTTGCATTCAGTGAAATCAACAGGAGCTGTATCCACATGTCAGAGGCCAGAATGTGGCCATTAAAACTCCCAGATTTGAGATCAAGTGTTTGATATCAAACACTTTACCATAGTTCAGATTCTAGTTTTAATCATCAAAGCAAAGACTAGCTTTGACTACAAGCAGCTAAGCAACACATAAAGGATTCAGAAAAGAAAAAAGAAATTCTTCTTTACCCAGTTCAGCTTATATTTTTATTTCATCTGACAGACCTATATATTTTGAACTCTTGAGGAAGCATCAATATTTATTCTTTCAAAGACCATTCCAGGATGAACACTGGCAGGAGATGTCTAGTCAACTGTTACTTGTAATGGCACCTTTCCTTCTTAAATATTTAATGGAAGTTATTACTATATAGTCAATATATTCTTGCCTGCTGAAAGTGCACACTTTTGGAAAATAACTGTCTATGCAAGAATGAGGTTAGGACATATGAAATTATTGTTTTCATAATATTGGCTTGAAAGACTGCAGAGCTGAAATAATATGCAATTTTAGAAAACTCAAGACCTACAGTTAAAATTGAATTCCTCCTTTTAATTTTAGCACAGTACTGAGATGTGTAGAGTGGTTCTGAAGCTCTCTCCTGAATCCCTGAGGATGTGACCAGTGATGTCTGGGGCTGCAGAATTTAGCCATTAATGTTCACTATATACCTGATCCCAACAAGTGCTCAGCACCTGCAAATTTCTCTGAAGTCTATCTAAAGAGGGCTCTGAGCACCTCTAAGGATCAGGCCCCATATGCAGTAGAGGAAATGGAAAACAGCCTGAACACTTAAAAAAAAATTTCTCTAACCTTGGTCTGCTAATGGTACAATGTGTTTTGGAGTTAAAGGGACAAGAGGACAATATGGATGGCATGGCAGAAGCAGGGCCGGCTCTACGTTTTTTGCCGCCCCAAGCAGTAAAAAAAAAAAAAACCTGCCGAATTGCCGCCGACGGTGAGACCCAAGTCAAAAGAGTCACCGCTGAATTGCCGCCGTGGGAAACAATGAAGAGGGGCTGCCGCCGAATTGCCGCCGGGGCTGCTACTGGAGCGCCACCCCAAGAACAGCCAGAGTGCTGCCCCTTCAGCAGCACCGCCCAAGGCACCAGCTTGTTTAGCTGGTGCCTAGAGCCGGCCCTGGGCAGAAGCACCTAAAAAGCCCTACCCATACCCAAATATAGTGTATGAAAGCAAACTCCCTTCTTCATAGCAACTGTATAGATGGTTACACAGCTTCTTGTGGGAGTCTAGCTGTAGCACAGGATTATAATTGTGCTTGAAAGAAATGGCACAATTTTTCTACACTTATAGGACTGGTACTGCTCCTACGGAAAGCAATGGAAATTAAACCACTGAGTTTGATGGGAGTATGAGCAGGTCCAAAATGGTTCTGGCTTTTAAGATTTTCCATCAAGTTCTCTACGGCTTGTGGAAAATTCAATAAAATTTTAAGATCACTATCCACCAATCAATGATCAATTAAAATAATCCTAAAATTATTTTAGAAGTAAGCTGTCTGAACAAGCAGGCTACACTCTGTAGAGAAACTAGCCAACATACTCCCAGGTCTGATAAGCAATCAACTGAAAGCGCCATCATTCAGAAAATGTATAGTTGTCCTGATTAAAGGTGACGCCTTCTTTAAAATGAGAAAAGAGCACACCTAATTCCTGAAACAAGCAAATCAGTTTTAGTCACAAACTCTATAAAAAATAACTTTTGTAATGATCCTACAATTACTGCCTGTGATGAGGTATATAAACATTACACTCAGATAGAAGGGGTTAAGAAGCTGTTCTGGGCTCAACCAGCCCTGCTCCACTGCAGCTGCAAAGCCTGCTCTGTCTGGAGGAGGAGTTTAAAACACAGCCAGATAGCCCCGGTGAAGATAGCTCCTCAGTAGGGTATAGTGCAGTGGTTCTCAACCCGCGAGCCACTTGCAACCCAACCAGCACACAGCTGCAGCCCATGTAACATTCCCAGGGCCATACAGATACTATATATATATACTGTGCGGATGCAGCCCACATAACACATACAGAGCTACATACGTGGCCCACAATGGTAAATAGGTTGAGAAACACTGGTATAGTGGGAGACTGTGGTGGAGGGGTGTGCAAGTAGCAGCAGCTATCCTAGGTGCTGAAAAAGCTTGTCCTTAAGGATTAAGGAATGCTTCACACTATCTTGTCTTGGAATGTTTGTGAGACTGTGACCATGTCCTGGACTGGGAAGGGAAATAGTAGGAAGTGATCTAGGGAGGCAGCCTCCAAACATTCCTGGGTACTTGATCTTAATGCTATTTTGCAGGGCCCTGGGTCGGAGCTTGGTAGAGAAGAAGGGCCTGGGCTCCCCTACCAGCCAGCCGTGAGGGCAGTATAAACACACACCTTCTGGAGATAAGGAGGATAAAGTCATCATAAGCCCTGAAGTAAGGGTGTGAGGTCTTTGGGGGCCCCTGGTTAGGACAGAGACTCCTTTTTGAGGGAATGCTGGACTTCTATACTTTGTTGGACTCTGTGGCCCCGAAAAGGGGCAGACTTCAATGATGATCTAACTGGAGGGCTGAATTACTATCTGCTAAAAGAGAGATTGCCACTTCGCTGGAGTGACCACTAGCAGGGGACACTAGAGATGGGGGAGAATTGTAGCCAGAAACCTAATCACTAGGCTGTAACACTGGTAAGCCCTTTCCAATGCAATGCAGCAGCAATGTTTTAAAAGTTGGAGATTCCCCCCCTTTTCTTCACAAATACTCACTAAAGGAATAATTGGTTGCTTATTCATGCCCATACCGACAGTATCTAATTTTTATGCCAATGGCTATACTGTCTGCTGTTTTGCCATAATTCTGACCAAATGAAGAAGTTTGATAGAGATCTCTATCCAGTTCCTGCCACACTTCTATTTTCTAGTAGCTTTCTAATAGCTCTATGTATTAGCAAACTCATGTAGGACCATCACCTGCCTCCTATATATTACTTATCATGTTAAGAAGTCATAACTCTTAGCCTTGCTTCCATCCTCCCATATTAATAGTATTTCCTCTTTATCCAATAATCTGATTATTCTGAAGATAATGTTACCAAGAGAACACTTCAGAAACATTGGAAAACTGAACGGTTTAAAAACTTTGGATTTGTGTGACTAACTTTCTCATTTTGTAAGCATAGCTGCCTTCTGCCTTTAGTCATACTTAAGACTAGTCTTTTAAATTACACCTAAAGCATGACATGTACCTACTTTATTCCAAAGGACTGTTGTTAATTGCTTTACCTAGCATCAGAAAATTTCTGTCTGGTGGCAGGGTAGGGTTAGCTACCCAGGAATGGTTCCCTAAAATTAAGGTAATCAAAGTGAAATGTTTGGTCTTCAGCTCTGCTGCCTGCACTGTTCTAGTGAGAACTATTCATTGAACACCAGATAAGCAGCCTGAGGGTCAAGTACTGCAAGAAACCATAAATGCTACCTCACAAGTAGATAACTGCCATCATGATACCTGTGTAACATCCATGCACTGTAGAAAAATACAAATACTAGGTAAATGACACCTACAGAGAAATTATTAAAGCTTGATCCTTTTACTTCAAAAACATAGGTCTCTACCACTTGAGCTAAAGATTTCCCCTAGCTGGCAGTAGTGGTAAGGACCTTTGCCTTGTGAGGGCATAGTCATACACAGCCAGTACCATTACAACTGGACACAGAACTGCAGTTTTTTGAGGTCAAATAATACTATAGCCTTGATGAAGAGGCAGGAAACCAGTTTACCTCTTATCTAGAAGTGGGTTGCCAGCAGAAACACTTTAAAAGGATCCATTTATAAAGTTTTGAAGGCTTTATTGTTGTTGTTACAATAGTCTGTTAATTAACCAACATTTTGATTAGCCTGGCATTTGTTTTTCCATAGGTTTTTTTTTTTTGCTGTGCCAAATAAACTGATTCAAATTCTTGCATATCTTAAATTTACAAATACACTCAATTCAATAGTCCTGTTGTTTGACGGAAAGGCCACTAAAGATTATTTCCAGAAAATGAATTTAGTCTTTCATTGCTTTTCTTGTGAGGCAAAGAATGACAATTGTCATACAGACTGCAACAGCAAGGGGTAGGAGAGAGAGGGAAGCAGCAATTTTGGAATCTAGATTCCACAGCTGTGAAAATTTGTGTTAATAACAGAAAAACATCCTTGTATCTTTGAAAACTGACAGCTCTTACCGTTCTTTCAGCCAATTTGACAACCTTCTTCCGCCGTTTGCAAAGCAAAACTTAATAAGCATGTGGATGTCCCTGAAAAACACAAGAAGCAGAGAGACCATTGTTCCAGAAATTGTGCCAATACTGGAACTACTATTGTATGAAGCTGGGTGCCAACATACAGCTTCTCAACCTAAAATCGTTTTTAAAAATGCAGTGTTGTACCCAGGGAGTAAAACTGCAATGATATGACTTTCAGTGATCTTCAGAGTCACTGCTTATGACAAGGCAAGGTCACAGAAGGCATTTCCCATTTGGTTCAGATGCTGCTAGGCAACTGAGTAGGCTTCTGCTGAAACCTCTTTACAACAAAATTCAAAAAAATCACAATGCATTAAAAATATAATGGCAAGATACAGTATAACAGACTCCTCTCCTATTCTTTTTATTAAATATATTTTGGAGAATGGTAGGCCTGTGCTTGAAATCAGTGACCTAACACACGGTGGCCTGTTTAATTATTACTATTGTTACAGGTACACTAATCATGACGTCTTCAAAACCAAAATCCAGTGCCATATAACACATGCTAAAATAGCCCTGTATTAGAAACAAATAACTAACCTTGCCTACAAAAATACACAACTTTGGCATTTCTCCTGTAAGAACCAGTGGTTCCATGTACATCTGTCAGAGATGGTGGAGAGAATACTTAGTCCTGCCTCAGTGCAGGGGCCTGCACTAGATGACCTATCAAGGTCCCTTCGAGGCTTATATTTCTATGATTCTATTATTAGTTTGGCTGGAATTAATATTCAGAAGAAATATCTTGTTTAATTGTATTAGTTAATCCAATCCATTAAGGATAATTTACCACAGGACTGAGGATGTCTAAAGTGAGACTGAAAAATATACCAGGAGCAAAAAAAACAGTGCCCAGTAGATTACATTAACCACATAATTGATTAAAACTACCAGAATACAGCCATCAAGCAATTTTTCTTGAATCACATACATAAATAAAACTCCAGATATGCTAAGGAAGATGCTTTGTCCCGTTTCTGTGATTTTTAGCACCAGTGTGAATGTAATCTAGTGTGGTGGCTTTAGCTGCAGGAAGTAACAAAATTGTATGTCCTCGCATTACACATACTTACGAAGCTACAAGACAACTTCTCTAATCTACTTATCAAAGTTTCTGAAATTCTTCTTCCAAAACAGGTGGAACAATAATACAAACAATCAAGAAAACAAATAAAAAGCATCTTGGCAGACTGTGGCTTGTGCTAGATAGAAAAGGGGATGGATTTTACTCTGACCTTGTAAGACATTGATCTAAAAAAGATCACTCTTCATCCCTGAATTCTATAGCATAATTATATATTTAAAAAAGCAGGGGTCTTGGATGTCAGTGCCAGAGAACTCTTGACCAACACTAATAAATCTGACAAGTTTTTGAAATTTGTCTTAAAAAACTTTTAATCAATCTGACAGAGGATGAAAAAATAGAAAAGGAGTGAATACACTCCCAAATATATCTCCAGTGGTCTTTACATATGTTGTCATTGCACACATAGAAAAGGTAGAAAAATTCTTAACTTAATTTTAAAGCAACATTATGCATTCAAATCATAGAATCGTAGGACTGGAAGGGACCTCAAGAGATCTAGTCCAGTTTCCTGTACTCATGGCAGGGCTAAGTATTACCTAGACCAAATAATATATGTTTTAATTGTAGTTGATCAGCATAAGCAGAAAAATTCAGTCTTGGTGCTCTAAGTTTTGCACCGTTAATGTATCTCTATACTGCTAACAAAAAAAGCCCTCCACTTTCTCTTCTGTCTTATACAAGACTGGTTAGAACTTTAATTTCATAACACATGTATTTTGGAAAAAAATCCAATTATCAGTTACAAGCCACATATGATCTGTTTTTTTCCAATTCTCAAAGGCCAGTCAGAATTTGGCTACCATACAGGGTTTGAGTGTCTCAGGATGTGTCTACCTTCCCTTGTAAATTTTCTGCCTGGTTTGGTAATTTATAAGTACAGGGCAACATCATGTCTTAATATAGAAACTTCCAATAACTACGGGAAGTCATTTGATGCAGGTTTATTTGATGTAATTAGTAAACAGGATGCTTTGTTTATCTACATCAGCTCTGATAAGTAAGTGCCATTTAGTCCCACATCATGTTTAGCAAAAGGAGAACTAAGGAAAAATCCCATTACAAATGGAAGAAACATACTGGCAAGTTAAACACGTACACAGAAAACATATTTGTCACAAAATGAAAGTGGTTTAATAGGGTCACTGTGTTCCAGAAGCAGCACTGAAGGGAGCTGGTAGTCAGAGAAATGTGTTGAATCTGTACAAACCCAACCTTGGGCAACAATCTTCTCCCAAAGTATCATTCTATTAGCAATTCAGACTTCATCTGCTGAGCAATTCAACCTGGAGGTCAGGGGCAGAATTCTGGCATTACTTAGATTAGAACATCTTATTCCCCATTAGCAAACTTTCCACAAATAAAACATACATACACTGCACTTCTTTTAGCCAAAGGAAAAAGTAAAGAGTGAAAAAAATCAGAGTTAGGACTAAAAACAAAGACTTCAGTGGGGCAATGTTACAGGTGGGAACCTGCTAAAGTTTGAAAATGTTTATTAATGTTAATTAAAATATTAGGAAATACAAAACGAGGGCCATATTTCATGGTCCACTTTTAAGATGCTCTCACAGTTCTCATTTTAAAAAAAACCAATGCCATGTGTAGCCTACACAACATTCACCATTAAGAATCTGATCAAAAAAGAATAAATGTTGACTGAACCCATCTTAATTCATGTCTCCAATAGTAAGATAAGAGAACTCAATCAAACTGGATCAAAATCTTAAATTCTAATATTCTTACTGTGGGCCCTGATACTACAAGCAAAAACTCCTACTGCAGACAATAAGACTCTTACCTGTGTATAGGGTTGCCAACTTTCTAATCGCACAAAACCAAACATCCCAGCCTTATCCCCACCTCTTCTCCAAGGCTCCGTCCCCGCTCGCTCCATCCCCCCTCCCTCCATCGCTCACTCTCCCCCACCCTCACTCATTTTCACCAGGCTGGGGCAGGAGGTTGGGGTGCGGGAGGGGGATGAGGACTCCAGCTGGGGGTGCAGGCTCTGGGTTGGGGCTGGAGATGAGGGATCTGGAGTGCAGGAGGGGGCTGGGGCAGGGGATTTGGGGGCTGCAGGCTCCAGAGTTTGGGTGCGGGAGGGCTCTCCATGCTGGGGCAGTGGGTTGGGGTTTGGGAGAGGGTTCGGGGTCCTGGCAGCGCTTACCGTGGCTCCCGACACATGGGCGGCCAGGGAGGCTCCGCACGCTGCCCTCACGCCTGCAGGTGCTGCCCCCGCAGTTCCCATTGGTCGCAGTTTCCGGCCAATGGGAGCTGCGGAGCTGGCACTAGGGGCAGGGACAGCACACGGAGCATCCCTGGCCACCCACGTGCCTAGTGGCTGCAAGGACCTGGCAGCCGCTTCTGGGAACCATGCAGAGCTAGGGCAGGCAGGGAGCCTGCTTTAGCCCCGGGCCCCTGCTGTGCCGCCGCCCAGATTTTTAAGAGCCCTGACGGCAGTGCCGACCAGAGCTGCCAGGGTCCCTTTTTGACTGGGTGTTCCGGTCAAAAAATGGATGCCTGGCAACCCTACCAGTGTGGTGTGTTTACAAGGATTTGAAACTCTCAACTCCCTCTGATTTCCATGGAGCTCAAAAAATGCATGTGGAAAGATTCTGGCAGTGCTGGCAAGCTTTCTCTCACCCTGCACTCCTCCAAGGGAGTGCTGGAAGGAGAAGTGTGCTGCTTGCACCAACCCTTCCATCTAGCAGTGGACCTGCCATAATGTGACCCTATATGTAAAAACTGCCAACCCCAAAAAACATGACTAGCTTAAAAACCATGAATTTAAAAACTACATTTTTGGTCTCTCTTTTCTGGTTTGGAGCCTTTTGGAGTCCCATTTTCCAACTTTTCTCTGCAAACATGGAGGCTAGAAACTTTTTAAATGAAAGCTCAAATTCTCATGTCTCCAGGAGCTGGAACTTAAAAAAAAAAAAAAACCACACCATAAAAGCCAACAACACTGCCTATAAACAGATACTCTTCACATGAAAATCACAGCAGGTCCGTCCTTGATATTCTGCATAAATCTCATCACAGAGGGGAGGAATTTATTTCAGTGAGAAATTCATAGTAAACATAATCATGGCTTTTCCAGACTATTTTCAAGGTGTCCCCATCATCCTCTTAGTACAAAAATACAGCTCCTAGAACAATGTGCGGCTGGAAATCCCTTACTCTCTGCAGTGTAGCATGCTAGTGGCCAGAATACTGTCCATTTGTTCCCTACTGTGCAGGCATCCCCAATGGTTGGGTTGAGAAAGGAGGAGGAGGGGGGGTCACTTGTAATTTCCCCATACAGACACTTCTTTCATGTGTTCCTAGAATCTGAATCCTTAAAGGTACCCTGTGTGCAGTAGGGAAGGAGCAGGCCAAACTACCCAGTGGCAGCAGCGGCTCCTGCTGCTCTAGCCCTTGTTTACTTAGGATTGGGACAGCTTTGAAATGTCCATTTTGGAATGGAATATGTTCACCAGCCTTGCAGTTCTGGCCTTACCAGTCTGTATTTAAGAGTTCTTGCGGTTCTTTTGGACAATAACTTGTGCCCTTTTAGTGGGCTCACTCTTCCACCCATGTATGGGGTAGCCTGGGGCCCTTTATACCCAAGACCTTAGTCCATTTCTCATCGATTGGAGAGACACACACATAAGGAAGCTTGTGCTGGGGAAATTCAATTATTCCACAAAATGCCAAGATAGCTTTAATGTTAGTTATATATGGGCTCTCATTTCGTTAGTAGGGTAAGTCTTCACTACTTGTTTTGCTGATGCCACTCATCACTGTTGGAATCAGTGTGCAGTTTGGGGGGAAATCTCTAATGCAAACAAGGATAAGCTTTTGGTAGTGTCAACTGTAGCTTCAAATGACCAAATGTGCCTCCCTCCAGTTAAACTTGTTTTGTCAGCACATATGGTATATGCAGTGTTTAGTCTATTCAAAGATTATCAGTAAATGAATGTTCTCATACCAATCAGAAATGACCTTTTCCAACCAGAAGAAATTCAGTCTTCAATTTCAAATAACTGACTATAATATTTGTCTGAGAATCAACACAAACCAAGAAGAGGTTTGCCCTCATGCAGAGATAGAGTGACCCTGGGTTGCTGGCTATAGTTTCTTGAGTCCTGAAATTATGTCTAGAATTAAGCGGAGATTTGCAGAGTGCAAGTAAATAAAAAGGGAGAAAATGTAACAGTCTGAGGAGGGGTGGGGAACATCCAAGTGCTTGGTTTGGCCTAGAAACTTTCCACTTCGCAGACAGTATTAGATGGCAGCCGAGAAAGACTGATACCTTCCAGGTATTTAACCTGTAGCATAAACCCTGCAACGTGGCTGGCATAAGATGCAAAGAATGCAAGGCCTCTCACTGCGATGGGTATTTCATATCTGCTTATGACTTCTAACAGTGCATTGAAAAACTCTCTGTAACAGGGTGGCTCACTCTTAAAGGGCTAGAGCTAGTCAACCCTGATTACAGAATGAGCCACACCTGGGAGAGGTCAGGGTGACTCCACCATATAGAGAGCAGCAGCAGGCTGCAATGAAAAGGAGATGCCCAGGAAATCATACAGAGACTACAGATTGTGTGAAAGGCTTCTACAGGGAAGGCCCCAAGAGGGCAAGAGGCTTCAGCTAGACACTGATTGAGAGAAGGGTTTAGGCCTGGAAGCAGAACCAGAAGTCTGAGCTTCAGCCAAGTAAAGTCTGGGAGTTAGGGTTGCCAGTTTTGGTTGGACAGTTTCATCATAATCTTTAATTCCTGGAGACTCCAGGACAATCCTGGAGGGATGGCAACCCTACTGGGAGTACTGGGACCAGCATCTACTAGAGAGCCTGACTGGGAGAAGGGCTTGGGGGCCTTGAAGCCAGAGGGCTGAGCACCAGCCAGGTGAAGCCTTGAAACGTTTTGATCTGGGACCTAGTTCTTGAAAGAAGGTCTAGGAACTTGCTACCTAAAGGGAGAAAATGAATGAACCTGGGTTGAAGCCTGGGGGGCGGGAATTTAAGGACTCAGTAATGGAACCCGACGAGGGGAATGTTTTAATTAGCTGTGGACGCTAAGTTAAAGGGCCCTGAAGAGGGGAGAAATTGGTAGCAGTGCACCACAGAGTGATGTCTGACTACAAGCAGGTGCACAGGAGGCAGCTGGCCCTGGTTCACTTTCATCTGAAGGGATTGCTAACTTTAGAAAGGAAAAGAATGAAGGAACATAAGTGTAAATAAAATAGCAAATGGTATGTCTCCTAACACAAGAACAAAGGGACAGTCTGTGAAAGATGGCAAGTTCAAAAGTGACAAAAGGAGGGGAAAAAACCTCACACAACGTGTAAATAAACCATGGAACTCAGGCATGGCCTGTGACAATGAGGCCAAGAATTCAGCAAGATTCAAAGATGATCTGGACACTTATGTGTAACAAGACTATCCAGACATTTTGGAAGGGATACTAAACATCATGCTACAGGGTTTAAGGTAGTCTCAAACTTTTGGGTGTTAGGATGAGACCCTCAAAGTGGGGCGGGGAAGGGGAAGACCTTCCCACATCTGCCTATTGTGAGGCTTCTTGCATCTTCCTTAGAAGCATCTGGTTTTGGCCACTTTCAGAGGTAAGATACTGGACTAGATGAACCGGGGTCTGATCCAGAATGGTAATTCTTGTGTTCTTATCCTAACATGGGTTGGACTCTTCTCTCATTGTGTGTGAAATGCACATAACTTCCCCCCCGCCCCCCCTGCCCAGGAAATAAGCATGTGGGTTCATTATAGCCATAAATCAGAAATAATCAACCAATCAGAATAAAAAAACCAGAAAAATTCAAAGTGGATTTTTGCACATTAATAGTTAGTCACAATTTACATTAAGATCCTACTAACAGTTTAAAAAGAGTGAAATGGTTTAATAAAGATCAATTATAGATTGTTATAAGTCCAGCAGATCAACAGGTTGCTTATAGGAATGGTTAGATAACCACCTGTAACTCTTACAAGGATGTGCTTATGGTTGTCTGTAACACATACTACTTATGCCTGTAAGAAGTTCATAACTTTTATTAACCCTTTATATTAGGTTCTATTTATAAAGCATGACTGATTGTCCCTTACTTTGCTGACAAGTGGCCATTATTGGGTGACTCCACCTAGGATGCCCTCCTGCAGCATGGCTGCCTCAATTTCCCCTTTCAGTTACCTCAAACTCTATGCTAGACTCTCTTGCTTAATCCTTCCTGTGGACCACTTTATTACCAAACATACTGCAAATAGTTTCTAACAAGCCCTAAGATGTAATCCATATCACCACCCATGTATATAGTTCTTAAAACCCAGTCTTTCACAGCCAGAGCCCCCACAGGCTCTCTGCTGGAAGATCATCTTTACCGGTAGAGCAGCCCTCATTCCCCTAGCCCTCTCTCTGTTTCTCTGGGTCCTGCTCTCCAGCCCTGGACATATCAATGGTAAACTCCTCCACTGCTCCCTTGCCTTCAGCCCTCTCCAGTTTAGAGCCAGAAGGCAACTTTCTTTGCTGCTCCTCCAGCCCTGGCTTAGGGCCATCAACCTCTTGCTGCTCTCCTGCCTTCTACCTTCTCCCACGAACCACACAGTCTCAAGGTTCTGGCAGCTGTTGCCTCCTGGCTGACTCAGTCTGATCTGATTCACTGAGTTTCTCTTTCACTAAGCCTTTACCACTCCCCCCACTGCCCTTTTGTCTTAGTTGGCCAAATGGGAGTACCTGTTCTGGCACAGAGGAGTTGGACCTACTTTACTACTAGGCCAGCCATCCTGTGAGGAAGCCAAATAGCACAATCTTAGCTCTTACTGAAGCATTAGTAACTTTCATCTGAGAAAAGACTAAGCAGTCAAATCAGGACCTGGCCCACCCAGTTAAAGCACTGTTACAAGTCTATTAGAACAGGCTAGTGTGATTCTGCTTTACAAAATAAACAGTATGTGAATTACACAGCTACAATCACCTGCTGATAAAACTTGCATTTAGCCTTTTGTCTCACAAAGTCTCTGGTGTTAAAATTATATGGGGTATATGTCAGACGTGTTTTTGGACCTCCTTTGTCCTGCCCTGTTGTGTCACACAAACCAAGTCAAGCAGCAATAGAGGCAAACAAGCCCTCCAGTCATCATTTATAACCTTGTTAGAAAAGTTTAGTCTGCCAAACTGCAGCTCCCAAAAGGTATGGATTTCTTAGGAACCAGGCCAAAACTAGAAGTACAGCAGCAATAAAAGTGGAAATGTAATTTTGACTTGCTGAATAAGTAACATTGCTTAACACTGTTAATGAAAGAAAAAATGATGGAAAAGAACACTTAATCTAGCGGTGTATCATAAGCTCTAACAATCTTCTAGCACAGCACTTATTGGGAAGTAATGAGTATAGTCAGTGAACTACTGCACTGAGAACTAGCTTAATAAGTCTCTTATAAATATTCAGAAGCTCCTCCATATTAGCTGTTCTCAACACACTAAAGGGTGAATGTCTCTTATAGAACAGCTCTAGACATAATGCAGAAAACTTTGAATCCTTAGTTCCACGACCATAGTCCTCCAATATGATTGTGGAAGATGGTACTTAATACCTCACAGAAGGCACTGAACCCCTTCACAGAATCAGTAACAGCATCACATCAGCTTCTGCGGCACTTGAAAAATGTGCATAAACAGGGGAAAAACATTTTCAGTTTGTTTTATCCACCCGAAAAGACAGGAACATTGTGAATTACTTTAAACAATGTTTTCCAGCTTATCCAAAACATTAACCTTCCATTGTTCTGATCCTCCCAGTTGTACACATGCCAACAGACAATATCTTTTACAATCATCTTGGGTTTATCATTCCCAACAGCCGTCTTAAATTTAGCCTGCAAAACAACCCTAAACAAGAAAGGATAGGGGAAGGAAGGGAATCAAAATACCACACAAGTAGGCAGTTATTTTTTACTCTGAATGTAACAGAAGACCTCCAAGAGGCCAAGATGTTCCAACTGAGTTAACTAAGAGTTCCTGCAGCAGTCACTAAGAGTACTGTAGAAAAGCAATGCATAATATTCAAGATGTTGAGAAATATTTGATAGAAACAAAAAAGATTATGGAAGATATATCTACTGGTGGACCAAAACACATTAAAAGATCATATTCACTATACTTTGTAACCA
Source organism: Natator depressus (assembly GCF_965152275.1). Taxonomy (NCBI): domain Eukaryota; kingdom Metazoa; phylum Chordata; order Testudines; family Cheloniidae; genus Natator; species Natator depressus. The sequence continues at coordinate 16,779,551 of NC_134248.1, forward strand.
GCTCTATAAAATGGCAGCAGGAACTTCTGCAACTTTAGAATAACCTTTGTGAACCCTGCATTCTGCTAAATGCTAATTTCTAGTTTGTGTTAAATAATTTCAAATAGTACATTTAAATGGTAAATAAGTCTACTCTAGAGGGCTCTCTCTCCACACTCATCCAGATAATGTAATTCTCTCCAATATACCCTTAGTTTGGGACATGGACTCCAAACTTTTGAGCCATGAGAGGGTAGCTTTAAACAGTGGAGTCCCACTCATCAAGGATGCTCATGGGATGCACCAAATAACTGCCTACACCTGCCCTAGCCCATTAACCTGTCCAGCCAGCCCCCCCAACTGGCTCTGGCTATTTTGGGAGTTGCATTGGTCAGTCATATGTCACTCATAGGAGATGGAAGTGGCTTGCACCACTGAGACCCCTATCCCGTGGACTTCACAACTTGGATTCTCCCAGCAGAAGACAGCATAACCCAAGGGTGAATAAACACCTTCCTACACAACTTTTGGGTTAAGACTTCGCCACTTTGTATCCACCAGCCAGAATATCTGGCTAAAATGCCTACTGTAGTATTTTAAGTTACTGGGAACTTCTTATATCAAAGTATTCAGACATGAGAGTGAGGCACATAAACATGAACTGAGCATGTCTGTATCACATTAGTAACCACAGCCCACTTCCTAAGGGTCCAATCCCGCATGGTATAGGGTGCCTTCATCTTTCAATGACTGCCCTAAACTCTCAAAGGCCAGTTCAAAGATGCACTGAGCAGGTCTCTTTGAAGGAATAACCCCAGAATATTAAACATTCCTTGTACTTATTGACCTTGGTCTTGACATTCCCCATACCATTTCATTTCTTTCAATTTCATAACCTCAAAAGTATTTTACATAGCTTTCCATAAAGAACTGACTCTCAAAAGTTCCTTGCACAAACAATACATGTCAACAATTATAATTATTAGGGAAGGGAAGAAACCTCCAAAAACCTTATATTTTGACTTATCAGAAATCAGTCACTTGATTTTATCTGAAATGACAGAAGTGCTCAAATATTTTTTTTTGTCCCTTATTAGAAAAGTCTCAAGTGACATTTGCTTCAAGAAAGACAATGCTAGCAGGCAATGAAATGTCAAATGCCTCCCCCGGAGAAGTAAACTTGGTGTATGATTCTCTTAAATACACCAATAACTCCACTGCATCCAATGAAGTTAAACTGGTATAAATCAGGGGTAAGTTAGAGGAGAAACAGGCTATGAATTATTAATATTTGTGTAAATGTTTTATTCCTGAGTAATTTCCTTTATTATAACTTCTCTACAATCGGTAGAGGAAAATTCCTTGCCTGATTTATTTTCACCAATTAGCACCCTCCAACCTGGTGCAAATATTTTATCTTCAGTGCAACTACTACAGGCAGTAAGAACAATCAATCCTGAACTCGAGAAAAGAATCTGCCTATTCCAGCCTCTTTGCTCATCTGATTATAGCTACTCTCATTCTGGACTCTTGTATGGGTAAATTCTACCCGCACAATTTTGTGCACCTAGATGAGCCAATAACTGTGTTGTGTCAGCAGGCTCTTGAGCATATTTGATTCCACTTTAGTTCCTCAGGCAGCGATAGCTATTCTATACAGGTTCTTAGAACACACTCATCGCCACAGTATCTGAGAACCTTGCAGTAGTGCATTAAGTAGTATGACCAACAGCGGCCATGTGGTGTTTGTTCTCTAGTCCCTTACCCGGGGGGGGGGGGGGGGGGGGGAGAAGCGTATGCAGTGGAGTGTCTTGTTTGGGTTTCTTTTTTTAAAAATATACATGTTCCTATCCTATTAGAAAAGGCAAGGAAGACACCTTGCACTTGGAGCAGAAGGTGGTGAGGTTTGTAATGATCCTTAGTTCCGGGGAGGCAGGTTCATTTTACAGTCTCAGACTAGCCACTGAGAAATGCCTGTCTTCTACACAGATGAGCTTTACCCTTATTGTAGAGTTCCGCTTTGCCAGAGAGCAAAGTTGTCAACCATGGTCCTCATCCCAGAGCTTTAGATGGTCTTCTAAATATTCTGGGCCTAAACAATAGAGCACCTTAAAGATAAGGAAAAAGTCCTTGAACTTTATTCAATATTCTGTGGGATGCCAGTATAAAGAGCAACTGAAAGTGTAGAGAGAGGGTTCTTAAGTGCTATAATACAAATAATTACTAATAGCTCTCTACTTGTTTGAGAGATATGTGTAACTGAATATTTTTAAAGCCATTTCAATCCTGAGGTATAACCTTGGCTCACTGCTTCCAAAAAAATCACTCTCTCCTTTATGAGCTTTCCCATTTGGCTGCAAAGTACAGCTGCTTTTCCCCAGACCTCAACTCCTTTGCATTGGGAATAGCTGTGTTATTCTGGATTTTTTTATTGCTATTGGCCTCATTGTGCTAGGCACTATATATAGACTTAGACATTCACTGCCCCAAGATTTTATAATCTAAACAAATAAGATGGGGAAAGGGTGAGAGGGGAAACAGAAACAGAAATGAAGTGAATTATTCAAAGTCATGGAACAGGACAGTGGCAGAGTTGGGAATGGAACCCAATGTCTCCTCACTCTCAGCAGGAGTAATTACTAGACAACAAGGACTCTCCCTTCTTAAGGAAGGGAATCCATGTACCATGGGGAACATTCTGTATTTGCAAAAGATGGACCAGATTATCTAATGGGTCACTTCCATCTGTAACTGCTATGATTTATCTTGCATTGACTCACTTTTCGTGCATCCGATGAAGTGAGCTGTAGCTCACGAAAGCTTAAGCTCAAATAAATTTGTTAGTTTCTAAGATGCCACAAGTACTCCATTACTTTTCTCCAGTCACTCTGGTTCCAAAGCATTATCATACTTGTACCCCTTTTTGACTTGAGCAGTTACTCAAAATTCAAGATCCTCTGGGTTGTTTTGGTCAAGAGAAATTAGTGTTGGTGCCAAGCATTTCTTTGGCATAATTGTTTATTTACAAAGAATGAACAAAATCCAGTTTCCTTGAACACAGGAAGACTCAAACAGGAGATTCTCTTTGCTCACACCTCCAAGCTTCTTTCAACCAACATGCAACCCAAAAAGCTTTCTTTGTGCTTTCTCAGAACCGTGCTCCCAGTACTTGTTCTGCTGTCTCCTCAGCTTTCTTCTTCTTTTTTGTTTGTTTGGTGTTTCTGGCTGTTTCCCACTGACACACTGATCCAATTTAATCAACCCCCTGTCACGGAGTTTATCAGATTAGAATGAAAGCCCCCTTCGGCTGCATGGCTAACTCCTACCTTGCCATGTGCCTTTGTTTTGGGCAGAGGCACCTATGGATTTATCTGTCTATCCCACAAAGGAGCTCAATTGCTTTTTACATTTATTCTGAATAACTAGCTGTTATGCCCACCAGTTTCAGTGAGATTTAATCCAATCCGTAATAATACTGTAGCCTACTTATTCTGAAATACTTTTGCAGTAACAAAAGCTATGAAAGAGCTATCTGGTTTTCTCTATTTTCTTTTGAAAATTTGAGAATAGAAATTTTGTTCTTGCTTGCTTAGTCTGCAAAAACTACGAGTTTTTTCTCCAAAAGCACTCCTCATCTTTCAAATTTAATACATTAGGTCATAATGTAGTCTGTGTGGTTATGTCCATGTTCTAGGAATGGAGCAAGAAAAGTGTACTGAATAACATGGTTAGTGCTGCAGCTGAAGAGTCAGCCCTAGGTATCAGTGTTGACTATTTCATTACTGTTCAAAGCACACAAGGAAGGAGATTAATCTCATGAAGATCTATTCCACGTAGAGTCTTGTTTTGGCTCTTCATGGGTGGAGCTTGGGAAAAGTACCACTATTTTTAAAAATCACATTTCAACACCAGTCCAGAACTAATAGTTTTGAGCTCTCCCACTAGCTACAGATAAGAATAGCCACTCATCGCAGCATGGCAGATGTGATATAAAACATATAAAATTTTACAGTTGAGGTCAGTCATCACTCAGAGTGCAGGAAAATCTTGTAGATTGCAGTATGAATTGGACTGGATCTTGCAACCCTACCAGCTAGAGGATAAATTTCCAACACCTTCTTCGAGGATCCAGCAGTCAATAGTAATAGCAAAATCTGAAAAGAGCAGATGCATGACTCAATTGGAATACCTAGACAAGTTGTGAATTCCGTACTTTCTATAGATAATACAGCAAGTTTCCCCCCTAAAGTTAACAGAAGGTATGGTAAGGCCCAGTTTTAATGGATTGACCCATGAATTGAGATGAAATATTGGACATGGAAACCTCAGAATGTATATTCCTGGTTCCCAAAATGAGATTTTGTTGATTTTGCCCCATACCTTGGTTGTGCCCTTCACAAACTATACAACATTTTAACCGTGAAACTTTCAACTTCTGCCCAGATAACGTTTAATTGCTCTTGTGACACCAAAAGCATGAAGAGCTGACTGAGTTATAGACTAAAATAGAGATAAACCAGGAAAAAAAAGACACCAAGCTCTGTGTACTAAGGCAAGGAAAGGCTTCTGGCAGAACAGGACTTGACACACATAATGCTACATTTACCAGAAACACTGCTCTCCTACAGGGAAGGAAATAAAAACAGCTTGCTCAATCTGAAAAGGAACTGTTTGGAAGGATGCTTATCCTTGTTTCTAAGTTTATCTGTTTAACTGTGGGCAAACTAACCCACTAGGCAGCCCTAGAAAGGTACAGATTTCAATATTCTTAAAATGGCACAGTCTTAACTGGAGCTTTCATTAGTATAAATGGAAGTGGTATTTAGAGTCTCTCCACAGTTATAAAAAACCTGCACATGGATTTTTTAGAAAGCCTACAAATATTCTCAGCGACCAAAAATAAGCTAGCTAAAAAGGGGCTTCATATTTTTCACTTTGCAAAACTGTGCACATAGTTAAAACTAACATGCAGGGGGAAAAAACCCTATAACCTGTGTTGCCTTCAAGCTTCCTTGAGGTTCCATGGCTAATGTGACATCACCAAGATAGTGTATGTTAGGGTGTCAGAGGACCTAAAGAAAAAATAAAGTAAATTTAGGCTACCAGTATGCTAAATGCTCCTCTTAGCCATATTGTCTGGGGAATTTGGCACATATTTATAAAGTTAATCTGCCAATGGACTTTCTGAAAAATATCTTTAAGAATTTAATTCTATTAAAATACCTCTGATCTCAGTAAGTTTTACCAAAATGACACCATTTTAAGGGTCATATCCTAATACTGGAAATTCCAGAAAAGCCTATGAATCAAGTCGATGGGAGTTGGTCCCTAACTCCTTAAGAACCTTTTAAAGTCCCAGCCGAAGTATGGTCTTCTCTAGATCAATCACTAAGAGGCTCTTATATATTCCTTTTATTCTGAATTCAGCTATTAGAACATTAGAACAGCCATACTGGGTCAGACCAATAGTCCATGTAGCCCAATATCCTGTCTTCCAACAGTGGCCAGTGCCAGATGCTTCAGAGGGAATAAACAGAACAACTGTCAAGTGATCCATCCCCTGTCATTAATCTCCAGTTTCTGGCATTCAGAGGTTTAGGGACACCCGGAGCATGGGATTGCATCCCTGACCATCTTGGGTAATAGCCATTGATGGATCAATCCTCCATGAACTCATTTCTTTTTTGAACCCAGTTATATTTTGGCATTCACAACATCTCCTGGCAACGAGTTCAACAGGTTGACTGTGCATTATATAAAGTAGTACTTCCTTTTATTTGTTTTACACCTGCTGCCTATTAATTTCATTGGGGGTGACCTTTGGTTCTTGTGTTGTGAGGGGGTACATAACACTTTCTTATTCACTTTCTCCACACCAGTCACAATATTATAGATCTCTATCACATCCCCCCTTAGTCATCTCTTTTCCAAGCTGAACATTCCCAGTCTTTTTAATCTCTTCTCCTATGGAAGCTGTTCCATACCCCTAAACATTTTTGTTGCCCTTCTCTGTACCTTTTCCAATTCTAATATATATTTTTGAGATGGGGCGACCATCACTGCACGCAGTATTCGAGGTGTGGACGTATCATGGATTTAATAATGGCATCGTGATATTTTCTGTCTTATTATTGATCCCTTTCCTAATGGTTCCTAACATTCTTTTAGCTTTTTTGACTGCTACTGCATACTGAATGGATATTTTCAGAGAACTATCTATAATGACTCCAAGATCTCTTTCTTGAGTGGTAACAGCTAATTTAGATCCCATCATTTTGTATGTATAGTTGGGATTATGTTTTCCAATATGCATTATTTTGCATTTATCAATCCTGAATTTAATCCGCCATTTTGTTGCCCAGTCACCACTGATCTTCCTTCAACATAACATTGAATTATCTGATCAAAATGAATTACATCCTGCTTGTTCAAAGTTAAGTATAGGCTGCAAAACTTGTAACAATTCTCAGAATTGAACTTTTCATTAGCTGGAAGGTACAGCAGCTAAGGAAATGCCTCTATCAGTTTGCTGTCTTCTCAGTCAATTTCAGTAGAATTGGAGATAAATGTCCAGAGATGACAACAGAACTTCTCATTTTAGAAGGCTGTAAATCTTTTCAGTGTAATCAGGAAATATCCCCTGGAAAAGAGAATCCCGTGCTACTTACTGTTCAGCTGAATGCAGGTATTTGTTTAGCAGTAAGTTATCCTTTCAGTCCAAAAGGATCAATAATACTTTGTATTTATGTTGATTTCTAATTTTCAAAACCATTAACTTTTTTAAAAACAGGAACAATAATACTGTCTGGCATATCACTTTCATCCCCTGTACTGAAACCTCCTTGAGAAGGCTTATGATTCCTTCATTTTTAATGATGTAACAAACTACAATTCTGTGGTAAGATATCAGTGGCCATGTAAACATCAATCTTTCTGAAATTCAGTAGTACCAATATAATGGCTCTCTGCTCTGAAACCCTGATGAACACTTTCCTGTGTCAAGTTAAATGCATTGGTTGTTTCTTTGACCAGGTAGACTTGCATGGATAGGGAATGCAATAATCATCAATACAATGAGCGTTTGTAAAGGTTGAAAAGTACATTTACCACCTATTAAGCATGTCAGAGTGAAGGATTAGCAGGAAAGGCAAACATGGCAAGGATTTTTCCAAGAACGTATTTTCCTTTTGCACAGGACAAGATATGAACAGAAAATATGTTCCCACATGCTGGTGGGTGAATGTGACATACCAGGGTACAATCTAGACTAATGAGCAGCTGTGACACCATTTCCCTGCAATCTTAGGTGCCTTATGATTCCTTGCTAAAGGAGTTCCCACCTGGGCTGCTCAGAAACAGTCTTCCAGCATGTAAAACACACCCTGAGTGTCTATGTGCAACTGCAGCCTGCCAGCCTCACGTGAGTTACACTCTGGCTCTCGCCAGCCTGGGTTATACTGCAGGGTGACCCCAACACACCCTCTGTCTTTAATAGAAATAATATGCATACAACTTGCCATCCCAAACGAAGTTTCCCAGACACTTCAATTTAAACACACTGGATTCAATAAAACAAGTTTATTAACTACAAAGAGAGAGATTTTAAGTGAGTACAAATAATGAGGCATAAAAGTCAGAAATGTTTACAAGAAAAATAAAGATAAAACACAACTGGTGGCCTAACTTAACTAACTGTTAAATTCAAAACAAAGTTTTCTCACCACATGCTTTCAGGAGTCTTATTGACCAAACTTCTTAGGTCAGGACCCCTCCCTCAGTCCAACAGCTGCTTATTTTGTTCCTTCAGGTGCAATGACTCTACGGGCAGGAAGAGAGAGATGGTACTTGGGGTGTTCATCCTTCCTTTTTATAGTTTCAGTCCCCCTCTTGAAAAATATTGCCACAGTTGAGCACACTACAATTACAGCTTTGGGAGCTACTTCTGAATAGAAGATAGTCAACAAGAAGATCTGGAAGTTAATTGGTGATCACTTGAAGCAAATTGTGGATGCTTCTGGTGCAAAGACCTTATTAACATTATAAGTAAAGTACCAGGTTTACAATGGCACCAGGCCCACACTCAGAAGGGGCCCTGCTCCCCACTCCTCCTGTGCTCTGCCCTCTCCCTGCCTCACCCTCTGCTCGCTCCTCTCCACCCCCTCCCCCCATGCAAGTGTCAGGCAGGGCCTTGGGAGGAAGAGACGGAGCAGGGGTGGGGCACTGGGGGGGGGGCAGGGACCACAAAAGGTTAAGCCCTCTATAAGTAGTAAGGTTTTACATCTACAGGAGCTAAACTAATGAGTGGATTACTAGCAGAATGGAATATAGATCTGCATTTTCAGTCTGAAGTTTTTTCAATCAGTTTTAAATGCAAAGTCTACAAAGTATACCTGAAACTATATGGATCATTGTATCCATAGCTGAGGGAACACTTCACATGCTGAGATTATTCACAATAAAACTTTAAAACAAGTTTTCTTTTCACATTTTTATAGCCCTTAAGTTGATTTTATTCCATTTAATAAATCTGTATGGTAGCTTGCCAACGGGCTCACTTATCTAATCAGCTAAACAGTAAAATGAACCAGGGATTGGAGGGTAAGGATGTGTCACCAGGTGGCCTAAAACATCTTGTTCTCAAGAACGCTGCAGTTTCTTGCATCCTGGTTATAGCTTGTACCTCCTGTTAATTTCAGCAGTTTTAGGCACAGAAGAGGTAGCTAGAGAGCAACAATTTTTTAAATGGTGTCCTCTTATGAGAACTTCCTCAATTAGGGAGAAACAGAAGAAAAAGGTGAACAGTGAAGTTAGGGAGGAGGGAGTGTACGCACATGTGTTTAATTTTAATTTGAGGTAGGAGCTTGAATGTGATCAAGTAAATTTACCAAGGTCTCAAGTTTAGGACTGTTTGATCTCGAAAGGCCATTTAGTGTCTTCCATTGTCATAAACCCCATTTAAAGCACTGTCTAAATATGGCTTTTCATTTACATTATCTTGCAGGCTGTGGTAAGGAAGCATTTGGTCCTGAATCAGAACCCACAGGAATTTAGCAAGTGGTATTTCTGTTTATAGTGAAATATTTACTGTGTAATTTACATCTGGATATGCCATCATTTCTTAGTATTTAACTCTGAAACAGCTTGCCTAAAGTAGAGATTTTGTTGTATAAATCAAGGAAGTAACAAAGTGGGGTAACTGAAGGAGGCATAGATTTCTGAATCAATTCAAAATATGTTCCTGGTGGTAGTTGTTATTCTGAGCAGGTGGATTACTGATTACAGTCATAATGGTGTCACTTTAGCTGCCATCAATAATTCACTACTTGTATTGTCACACTGAAATAAAGAAGAGCTAAACTAAAAATTTGTGGAGTAGTTATACCAGCATGTTATGACCCAGCCTGCAGCACAAGGAAGCTGAACATTGCCAGTTTAAATCAGGATTCATATTTGATACTACACTTGGCATTATATTGATAAAATAAAGTTATATGATACTTATTCAAGGACAGAAAAAGATTACATCTTAAACTTACTGGAAAACTCTTACACCTATGGGTCTTGCCTATAGTAAAATTTTGCTTTTGAAACCTTAGGAGCATTTTGTGTTTATTATTTACATAGTTGCAAAACTGGCACAGAGCAATTTTCATCATGGGCTATAGCTTTTTTGCAAATTGGCATGAATAAAGCTTTCTTGAATCACACTTTTGCCTTAGAGCTTTGTCAAGAATGTTAGACTGGTATTTAATAGGGGTTCTTTTTTAACAGAGTTTACTTCTAAATCAAAATTTCCATACTATATATTGTAGCAGGTTACTGTTTGCTAATTCAAGTGACAGAGTAAGAACTACTGAAAAGTTTAATAGAGATACAGTGATCAGATCATAAGTGTAGTAAACACACACTTATGCATTCTGCACCCAAGGATTTTATAGCTGACCTGAATCTGTTACATGTAGCAAATAAGAACTATTGTGTAGTAGTGACATAGTTCAATGTCACTCTGGTCCCAAAGTGGAGGCTGAGGCACAAGAGGGAAAAGGTTTTATACTTCCAGCAATTTAACCTTTAAACAGTTTCAGGCTGATATACATCGTTAGAAAGACTTGCTAGATGCCTCAAAGTGAAGAGCAGGACATCACTAAAAATAATTACACTAATAATTGGAAAGGATTCTTCTGTATAAGTTCTAAAGGGATACTGTCAAGTTACATCTTTAAAACTTCAATTTTCTACAAAAGCACCATTTAAACAGCCCATCATTAACTTTTTAATTTCTTCAATAAACATTTTTAGGGTTTTTTCTGTATATTGGCTGATATTCAAAAGGTTCTCTTGCAAGCCCCAGAACAGTAATACCCACAATGCTTGGGACTACTTTCCTCTCTGTGCATACTCCTGCCTAATGCCGCTCAACTTTCAGGTTCAGCTTTGCTGTTACTGGTAAATGCTGTCTTGCAGAAACATGTACATGAGTTCCCAGGTCAGTACATGAGTGATATTGTCATGCTAGTGCACATCACAGGAAGTTAAACTGTCAATTAACATGAAACTGCACAAAATAACCAGAAGGAATTTTTTCTAGAATCTTTTAGAATAATTAATCTTAGAGGTGGGCTTTATCTATAGTTGCTAACAACTCAAGTGAATGTTTTTCAAGTACAAACAGAAATCCACTTAAGTGCCATCTTCAGACTGAGATTCTCAAATCCCAAGATATCCCACCTTTTATTAACTATCTTTAGAGCAAGGCTGCCAGGAGTTTGGGGTATTTTGGCATCTCCAACTCTTGCTACAAAATGTGGTTTATAAAGGATTTCCTTTTTGAATTTTAAAATATTAAAAAATAAGTTAACATGATCCTTTTATGTACATTCAGCTGTCTAACAAGTCAGCTAGTTACCTAGCAGCAGACCCAGCAATGGTGAACATTGTTGCTTAATTAAATCACACAGTAGTAACATCTGTTACTCATAGGTAGGGCTCTATCAAATTCACAGTCCATTTTGGTCAATTTCACGGTCATAGGATTTTAAAAATCATAAATTTCATTATTTCAGATATTTAAATCTGAAATTTCACAGTGTTGTAACTGTAGGGGTCCTCACCCAAAAAGGAATGGTGGGGAGGTCACAAGGTTATTGTAAGGGGGGGTTGCTGTACTGCTACTCTTACTTCTGCACTGCTGCTGCTGGCGGTTCTGCCTTCAGAGCTGGGCATCTCGAAGTGGTGGCTGCTGGCCAGGAGCCCAGCTCTGAAGGCCGAGTCACCGTCAGCAGCAGCGCAGAAGTAAGGATGGCATGGTATGGTACTGCCACCCTTACTTCTGCACTGCTGCTGGTGCGGCACTGCCTTCAGACTGTGCGCCCGGCTAACAGCTGCCACTCTCTGGCTGCCCACCTCTGAAGGCAACACAGCAGTACGGGTGGCAAAACGGTGACCTCCCTAAAATAACCTTGCATCCTCCCTGCAACACCCATTTGGGTGAGGACCACTAATCTGAGAAACACTGGTCTTCTTGTATATTGTATATATATCTTCTTCCTATACTGTATAGTATAGGATAAAAGCACACAAACGACCAAATTTCATGGGGGAAGAACAGATTTCACAGTCCGTGACACGTTTTTCATGGCCACTAATTTGGTAGAGCCCTACTCATAGGACTACTATACATAGATGAGCCCTTCCATTGTTGTCCATAATCAGAATAATTCAATGCTCAAGGACTTAATTGCAAAAAATAAAGGTGACACTTTCTCATTGCATAACCCACATTAAGCAGGAATTGTGTATTGTAATGGAAAAAGCCCCATGGAGGAATTACACTGATATGCTTCCAAGTCATGTGCAGAAATTATGCTGCCATAACAATTGAATAACAGACTATTAAATCCCTGGCTAGAGTGGCTTTGGTTTCACTAACTTGTTTAACACTGAAAAAAAAAAAAAAGATAAATTAAGCAACGACATTATTACAGTGATAAGTGATATATTTTCCCTACAAAGAAATATCTTCATTGGAGCTGAAAGCAGAGTACTTGTTTATATATGAATGCGTTTATCAAATCAGATGAATTTCTAGAACCTAAGAAACATCTACACTGTATCTGTTACCCACACTTAACCTGGGTCTGTTTTTTGCAAGGATAATCCATTATCTAGTTTATATATTTAAAAAAAAAACCAAACAGTTCAACTAACTCTGCTCTGGACTGATTTAATATACACCTTTCTGAACTTGCAGTATTCCCAAAGATAACACATTTCCAATTAGACAATTCAAAATGGATCCAATTGGGAAATCTCCCTAAATACATTTTTTAAAGCGTGGTCAAGATTTTAAACATTTCTAATACATTTTTCTATATGTATTAATTTTGAATTTTTAGATTTTGTTTTAACAAATGTTCAGAGATCTGAACACTGTCAAAACTACCAAGTGTGCACTTCTATTAGACCTCCAAAAGTGCACTTTGTAATGTAAACAAGCACACAAGACAACAATGTACAATGCTGTACCAAGTCTGTGGCCACCTAGGACCTTGTCATTATGCTGCATACTGCTACCACTCAGAACTTTATAGCAACTATAGGAATTAATTTAGATCATCTTATTCCAAAAGCACAGGCCTCGTCACTTGGGCTAAAGGAGAATTTCCAACCCTATGGATGGAACAATCTTCCTGAACTCATCCTTCAGACCTCTTCTCTCTCCACATTGAATTCCTTCACTGAATACTCTCTTCTGCTGAGGTAACTATGGGGAACTTGAAAAATATTCCTCAGATTTATTGCCAACAAACAGTTTAAAAATCATATTTAAACTATATATTAACATACATTAAGAATGTAATGTAATAACCTTCCTTCCATGCCACTTGTCTTTAGACTGTAAGCAACCTTGGGACATGGACTGTACTCCCTTTTCTGTTTGGAAAGCACCTTTTGCATTTTCTGTGCCACCAGAAATATGTTTAGAAAAAATCAATTCCTGAGCAACATAAAGTGCAAGATATAGAGTGAGGCCTTGATCCTGTGAAGTGTTCTGCCCAGGAGGACCCCACACCTGAGTGAAACCCAAATGAATTCAATGGGACTGTGTAGCTGTAAGAATCCATGTGGGTAACACTTAACTAAGTAACTTAAAATGGATCTAACTGAGAATGAAGGTCTTGGAAGTCCATTGATAAGAATGTCAATACATGAGGTTGTGGAATCTCCATCACTGGAGATTTTTAAGAGGAGGCTAGACAAACACTTGTCGGTGATGGTCTAGATACTACTGAGTCCTGCCATGAGTGCAGGGGGCTGGACTATATGATCTCTTGAGGTCCCTTCCAGTTCTATGATTCCATGACAAGGAAGCGACTTCTACCCGTACACTCTCAAGACTAATAAATGCACAATTCTAAAGGGGTGGAGGGCAGAGAGAAAATAAAATTCTTGAGTTTTACCATAATTAAATAATGTCAAAATTCCATGAGCCAAAATTGATCTAGTTGCTTTTCCCTCTTACACCAAGTTGCAATGTTCACTCTTGCAATGTAATTCTTCATCAGTGTTTTTCCCAACACACTAAATGCTTCAGTATTTTTAAATAAACCATAAGAAGCCACACAGTAAACCATTGTTCTGGAGGATGAATTGGTTGGTATGGCTTCAGATTTCAAGCTTCCAAGGTCATATGACAGCAGTAAGTATACAAATAAAAAATTAAAAATTAAATTGTGAAAGATACCTCAACAGTGTCCTTTTACTCTTTAGCCAACTTGAAATGTCATGTAAGCACTGAACCAGCAAAGAAACGATACTGCTTAGATTGCAAAATCTCAATTTCTCACTGACCTACAAATCAGAAGCATATTTCTACACTGTAGCTCATGGAAACATTGTAAAAGCTCCTGAAATAAAAAAGCATGTGCACAAGATGCAGGAAAACCATAATTAGAAAAAATGGTAGCAAAGGTACAGAAGATTTAAAACAGTACAGTCAAGTGAATAAAGATCCTGAAAGATATTGAATAAAGATCTTAAAATGTCTAATGATGCCATCATATTTGGTGAGACATAGCATACTGCACATTTTCCAACATCACAAAATGGTCTTCCAGTACAGTATAAAGTGGATAAATTAAATAAGAGAGGCACCATCTTCCCCAGGTTTTCTTAATTAATCTTAATGCCTTGTAAAACTGCCACCAGGTAAATTGCACAGATAAAAGACAAAGGGATTAAGTAGTTTTCTGTTGCAGACACCAAACACACAAATCAGTTACTCAAACCAAAAGACAGACCTCAGTGATGAGGTCTTTTTACCATTACACTTTTATCTTACCTGAGGATTATTGATTACAGTGAATGCTGTACAAGATAAAGTATTATCATTGCTAGCTATTAGACATTTTCTGTTGGGGGGGCAATTTTTCAAGAACATTTCTTTTAACCAACTGAAATATTGCCTCAAAACAATCAAATTCTTCAGTGTTTTAAAATCATGGGTTTGTGCCACAGTCTTCATGGGGCTGTAGCAATAGTCCCATTTTACATGTATCCAACGATTCTAGACTATTTTGTTACAACATAATTGCATCATTTCCCTCTATTGTTAAGTGGACTAAGTGCCCATGGATAGTGCTATATTTACAATATTGGAGATTGAAATCTTCTAACCTCAAAACCAGTGCAGCAGCAGTGAAAGCTTCCCACTAGTTGCCCCAAATCTAAAATGGAGGAACCATCTCTTAGGCCAAAACTCATTTATCTCCAATTTCTCCATGCCAATGCAGTCTATGGATCTCTGAGACTGCTACAAAGGTGAGCATGTGTGCACCAGAAAGGTGCATGGTAATTACTTTTTAGTTATAAGCAAATCTAGTCAGAATTGATCCTGCAACCTAGAACCATAACTTTGCTTTGTAAAATTACAAAAACAAACACAGTCTGAGTCTCCAAATCCTTAGGTTGTCTCACTGCAGGCCATAGCGACTGATTACTCAGGAACTACACTAGTTGGGTGAGTAATGCTTAGATGAATGAGGGCTAGCTCGATTAGTAATGGGATATTTAGCGAGATGCTGCACTGCAAAGATTTAGAATCACAACAGGTGTTGTTATGCTAAAGAAAGAAACTAAGTATTTTCTAGCCTATACAAAAGTTCACACTTCTAAAAATGTAAACACTTAGGCAAACCTCTGCAAAAGTGTCCAGCAATTTTCAGTGCACAGTTTGGCACACATGGGGTCCTGATTTTCATAGGTGCTTGTCATCTGGCAGCACTATTGACTTGAACTGGAATTGTGGACACTCAGCCCCTCAAGCCTTAGACAACTCAAGATGGAAAAATTGGAGTTTCCATTAATTTGGGGACACTTGACTCTTTTGGAGTTCACTCGAAGAGGAGGGGGTGATGAGGTCATAAGCCATACAATTCTGTATTCATCAAAGCAGATTACTTACATAAAGAAGAATCTAAACTTGAGAGAATATGTTCAAAGAGAGCTCCCTGAATCCTTTTGTACATAATTTAACACTACGATAATGAATTAAAATTGATAAGTTGAGAAGCCAAAATACACAATGTTTAGTGGTATGATAGTGCCTTCAGTAGTTAGATTTATTTTCACAGGCTGACCACTACAGTATCAACAGTGATACACTCCCAGTAATGACAAGTCTTACCAGAAGATGTATTCAGTTGGTTCTTAGTAGGAGTCGGAATTCAGTAACTAGATTAAGAAAACTAAAGTGTCCTTTATAATAGAATAAAATAATTTAGGGGCCCTCATTCATTTTCCCCACGGTTCCGCATTCTCCTCTCCACCATTTTCCCCACGATTTCTTAGGGTTAACCCTTAAGTACTGGAAGGGACATGCATATTTGTGGGTCAAACTAGAAAACTTCAATGAAACAATGGCAGTCAATGAATGTAACCAAGACTATAGAAAAGATACTTTGTCTCGTGTACTAACTATGTCTATAAAGCAATGAAGGGTAATAGATGCTGTTCATTTAACATTAAATTATAAGCTATTTGTGCACACCAAAAGGCCATTTTGTGAAAATCTGATTGCCAAATGGCTCTCTGCCAGACTTACAAAAAATTGGAGCTTACTACATTTTGCTGCCTGCTCCTAAAACATTGCAGAGAAATAGATAACAAAAGGAATATGATTCCTTTACATATCCCAGTCTTATGGGATACTTCACACAGATTCATCCTGAGCTAGATCACAGATGTTAGAACCCTGGTATAATGGAACCTGAAGGGGTTTTGTGGCTTGTCCGGTTTTGGTTGTTGAGGAAGTGGAAAGGGCTAATAGAAAATGAAATGCATGTGCCACTGTTTTTCAGTCTTATTTTGGCTTCTTTCAAGTGGATGGGGAAAGACCTATTTTTAATAAGCAGGTCAAATTCCACTGCTTTCCAAAGATAGGTGAGATACATGGTTGTGCTTATCGATAAGGCTATGAGTCGGTCATGGAGGTCACAGAGTCCGTGATTTTACATGACCTCTGTAACTTCAGTCCTGGGAGACGGGGCTCCAGCTGTCAGCCTCAAGCGGTAGGGCTCCGGCTTCCATGATTTATTGTTTATTATCCATGTCCTGTCCCTTACTTTGACTAAAATTACCCATGCCGAAATCTTAGCCTTACTTATCGATTACATGACATATGTAAATCATACCTAACCTGTCACTTAATAGGAGAATACCTCAAAATATCTTTTTTCTTGTTTTTCATGTTATAGCAATATCATATTTCTATCTACTTTTTGGAGAAAATGCAATGTTTGTCTAATTGCATGCATCCTAAGTGTTTTGTGTTAGGAAGATAAATATTCTTTGATCACTGACTCTTCTGAACTACAAGGAGGTGTGAATTTAGAATAAAGACTAAGAGCTCGAATCTACTTTCAATGAGACTGGTATAAACCCAGAGTGATCACTGAATCCAATCTATACTAATATAACAGAATTTGGCTCTTGATCTCCTATGCAGATGAGAGGGGAAGGAGTGCAATATCTGATTGGAACTTCTGCTTTGGAGATTACACTGATAGTTATTACTAAAGCAATCCACTGTATAACATGCTGTCATACTTCCCTTAAATTGGAAGGGGATAAGCTAAATGTAGTCTCACTCTTAGCTATAAAGGCATTTGTTTACAGCATTTGCATCAACGATTTATACCCACATAATAAAATATTAAGAGCAGCAAATTATAAATCTGGTAGTACAACAGTTCCGACAGGTTTTCTGATAGTATACAGTTTCATATGCAAATTTAAATCTACCGGAAACAATGCAGAAATAGTGTTTATTGCTTTACATAAAATAAGATATAGGTGCTTACATTTATATAACTGTAATATGCATATACATGAACTTCTAGGATAAAATGTCAGTCTTCATTATAGCTTGTACAAAATATAAAGTACAACTAAAATGAAGTATTCTACTCTCTGCCAGTGCACTACTGACAAACGGTATATCCTGTAAATAACTCTGCATTTTGCTAACTTATTGGTCCTTTCAATAATAAAGAATTACTGAAACAAAATTCCACTGCAGGAATTTTGAATGAACAGATGAAAACCACAAGCAATGGGAAACAATTTTTCATCAGTTACCTCTAAATATCAGGTCAAATCTATGGTTAAATCCGCTGCTTTAGTTATTTATGTTGAGAGGAACCATGTAATAATAATATCAAATCAGCAAAGGCAACTTTGTAGGGATAACAACCAATGTCAAATAAAACAAAGCCTAAGCATCATTATACAAAACATGGGGATATAACTATACAGTCAAACTGTATTGTTCCTCTCAACCTTGCCCACCAAATACATTCCTCTAGCCAGGCAGGGGAAAGAAACCCATTTGCCTAATGGGGCATATAATTTAAATATTTCAGACAACCATTTACAGAGATGTTGCTTAAAATAAATTTAACAACCATCCATCTAAATATCTTGCATTATTGGGATCATAATGTAGATCACAAGTTGTTTTCCTGTAGAAACTGAATTATCCAGCCTTCCAATTTCTTCAGACATCATATATTAAACTAGCACTGCATATGTAACAAATCCTAATTTGCTCCAAAGCAGACTCCATATGAAACTTCATTTTTTCCTTATTCCAGTTTCTTCTAACATTTTTCAGAGACAGTAAAATGTCAGGTTCCATTCCTGCATAATATAAAATTTCTGCAGTTTTGTAAGTAAGATATCTCTTTAAATCTATAGAAGCTGAAACAGGTGCAGACTGCAGCATTGCATCCATAGGAAGATACAATCAGCCAATGTCAATATTTTGTCACTTGGGATCAGGAATTTTACCATAAAAAATCCTCACTACATTAAGGAAAAAATATTTATTCACCAATTTGTAGATGTCATACAGTCAATGTTTAAAAAGATTAATAACATTGGACCATGAAGTGACATGACTTGTGCAAAATTCAGCTTAGTATTTTTTTGAACATGCTAAGAACAAAAACTGGAGTTCACCATAACTAGGCACAAGAGTACATTATAAAACCTGAGAAATAAATGTTTTAGAAGAATCCATCAAATACAATACAATATGGGAAAAGAGATCTCTGCCATTTATATGCTTGATCTGAACATTTTAAAGAGTTGCTCAAGTTTTGGAAACATTAGCTTATAACTATGCAAAGTAATACTGTAGAGAAAAATGCAAAGTAAAAATAATTCCTTCGGATGGTAAGGCTGTAAGAGGATTTAATCATTTCACTATTTAAAATAAAAAGGTTAGTTTTGTGTGCTCTTTTCTACAAAGCAAGAGGCTCATCTCCTATGCACGCCACAAATAATCTGAGAAATGACTTCTCTCTATGACAAGAGATGCTTATCATATTGCAGAATTAACACAGTATTGGTTTATTTACGGTTTGCATGTGTGTGGCGGCTATTTGTAATTTTAGCCATTTTAGCCATTCACATCAATCAGCTCCTCGCTGTATATCACAGGAAAAACAAATATGTATTATTTCAAGCCTGAACTGCAACCTTAAACAAACAAAGCTAGTCTGCAACCCTGATGCAAAGTCATCCTAAATTCACTTCACCCTGCAAGATCTGTGATACAAGACTGTGATACAGTCCATTCACTCCCCCAAGCCCAAAGATCTGCTCACCATCTCGTCTTCTATTTCTGTCCTCAGCATATTTTCCTTGCCTCTTCTGGCTTCACAGGATCACAAGGAAGCGGGTGTACCAAAAAACAAACAAACCCTCTTAAATAAAATACTCAGCAATTGATCGGCAGTAGATCAGCCAAACCTCTTCCTCTCCCCCTTTTCATTTTCCAGAAACAGAAAATACCTCTAAGATTCCCACTGCCTGCTACTCACTCATTCCCCGACCCCAGAAAAAGCGCTGTAGGTGCATTCGATTTAAATTGCATTTCCTTCCATCCCCCAACTCATAAATTCCTCTCCAGAGATCACAATGGGTACGTCGGATTCAGATTCAATTCCCTTCTTACCCACCAAGCCAACATAGTAGATGCATCCGACTCGGGCTGAATTTCCTCCCTCCCACCTCCAAATTCCTCCCTCCTCATTTACAAAGGGTATTCAAGAAAACATCTTTATCCAAAGGCGCGGGGGGGGGGGGAATAGAAGGAGTGTTTAACCCTTTTTTGCATTTACCTTTTTTGCTGCTTTTCTTTTTAAAATACACAGTTAGGATTCCTTCTTTTTAAAAAACAAATAAACTTGCTGCCATTATCTTTCTATAGGGTCTTCCACTCCCACATCCAGCGTCTGGCGCTCTTCATCTCTCACGGAGAAACAACCTTCCTTATAGCGCTCCCCAAAAGTCTACTCCCCCCGCCCTCAAAAAAAGAGGTTGAAGAATAATGTCTGTTCTTAAAGAGTTTTTGTGCAATCCTCCCCCCCCGCCCCGCAGGGCTTACATTTAAACAGTCAACTGTAAAGTTTGTATAACGCCTAATTTCTCCCACGCCCTTTCAAAAACCCCCAATAAGATGCCCACCAGAGACGCAGTTGGATCTTGTAAATTAACGTGCACTGCTATTCATCCTTCCAACTCTATTATAGGGTGGGGGCGTTCATCCTTTCTTATCAGTAAAACTTTGGTGGGGGGTAAAAATACTGAGTGATGGAAACAGGAATTCAGGTTTTCCCTCCCTCCTTTAAGGACAGCAAGGCTGGTTAGTGTGTCTGTGCTGGGAGCAGCGGGGATGGGGTGGAAAACAGCTGAATTGTGCTCCAAATCCAGAAAATGGTCCTGCTACGGCTGCTTCTTGCCCCCTAGTTCGCAGCTGTCCGTCTGCAGTCAGCAAACAAAACGACGCAGTCCTCACTAGCCATGATTTTTCCCATTGGGCATCTTTGTTTTGTTAAACCCAGCAACGACTATCTCATTGGTGAAGTTCTTCTTGTCTGGTCACTGGCTGCCAGCGCAGTTTGGCATTGGACAGCATGAGCGTCCGTCAAAGTGGAATTAGCCTCCCCTAGGAGTGAGAGAGAAGTTCACTGGTCCCATTCCGTTTGGGAATACATGATGATTTAATGTTTTTAATTTGTTTAATCACTTGAAATACCATGGTGATTAACAAAAAAATCAAAACAAAACATGGAATCAAAAATCGTTCGGAAGCACTAGAGATTTACACTTTGCAGATTCTAAAGCACATGTAACAAACTGAAAAGGAAACATGACATCCGGACAGCAAGAACTTTTAGCCCCAAAGTCCAAACAGCCAAACAAAGAGGAGCTTGATCTTGCATTCAGATATCCCAAATCTGCATTGATTTCAGTGAAAGACTTGAGTGCCAAGATACAGGATTGGTTGTGCAAGGATTTATGGCACCAGAATAATACATAAACTCAGCATCACCAAGTCCAAACATTCAAATATTTAGCCAAAAATCAGTCTTTTAAAAATTCATGATTTTTAAACAAATCTATGATTGTTTGTCCTTTTTTTAAGCCTTTACATTTCACTTATCACATCTTCAAGCTTTTCCTCCAGCCATGAGACTTGCTTTTTCAAACGAAAGCAGAGATTCTCTTGCAACACAAATCCAAGAGTTGGGGCTATAAGGAATGCCAGATATTGCATCATGCAACAAAATACAGGAGCTGGCAACATTATAAACTGGACCCAAGTTTTATTATGATTGATATATTTAGAACCTTTCATCTGAATGTATTAACTGCTTTATACATTTTGGGCTCAATACTGCTCTCCTGATTCAGCTAAATTCCCATTCACCTCCATGAGTTTTGCCTTTTTCAAGATGATCTCTGGATGAATGGCACTACATATTAGTAAAAGCACTTTGCAGGATTGGGGCCTTAGTTACAGAATATCTGTTCGGGTAAATGTCTTTCCCAAAGTCCCGTAGGAATTCTCTGTCAGTCAGAAATCAAAACCAGATCTTCTTGTTCTCCCCAAGAACCTCCATCCCAAGCTAATTTTTAGATGGGCTGAAGCTGAACTTCTTTTTGCAGTTGCTGGAAGTTTGCATCTGTACAGTATAAGAAAATATTGGTACATGTGGTTCTAAGCACCTGAGATGCATCTACACTTCAAAATTTATAGCTTCAAAAAAAGTGAATCCTACCTCATGAAAATTTATCCCTTAGACCTACATTTTCAGACTGACATGACTTTTGATGGTCTCAGGTTTTGGGTGCTGAATCTGACACCCCATGAAAATTGGGCCCTTTTATCCTGCTGTCAAATTGGGCAACCCAAAATGGAGGAACCCAAAACCACTAATCACCTCTGAAAATCTCAGTCTTCTTGACAAAACCCTTGTGAGATACAACAGTGTCATTATAACTTTGCAGATGGCTAAAATCTGTACTAAATAATGGGCCTGATTCTGTAAGAGCCCTCTGGAATTTCCCTTGGCTTCAGTAGGACTTATGTACATAGTGCTTGTAGGATCAACTTAACCAAACTATCAGTGTCAAGTGACCTATTCAGCAGAAGCCTCACAACAGCCTACAGGCCACGTCTTCTCTCAATCACAGTTTTGTGAAACATTTCCCCTCACATTTGCAATTATGTAACACCCTTGTGGCTATAATTTTCCATATAGGCAATTACTGTAAAATTAGGAAAGTATAATATATTCTTTTAGCTCTTTTAATGTAATGAAACATATAGAAATAAGCAGGAAGAACCATGTGACCATTCAGTTCTGTAGACAACCAGCAAGTGCTCCACAGACCACCAGTGGCCTATGGACCCCTTCCTTGGACTCTCCACCACTTCTTTCACTGAATGCACTCAAAACAAACACGTGAACAATATCCACTTGAGAATGGACTATTGTAATTTGGATAGTAATAGAAGCTAAATGCAGTAATAGAAGCTAAATGAAAAGACGGGGGGTTAACAAAGGACATAATAGCAACTAGAGCTTTTGAGGGAGAAAAGAAATTACTATAGGCACAGGAAGTAGAAGCAGGGATTAAATAGGCAATAGCCCCACTACATCTAGCTACCCCTTAATAGTCTGCTTTTGAGAAAGCTCCTTAAACAAAGTCTTCAAATGCCACAGTAAAACTAATCAAATTTTTCAAATGTGTAGAAAACAGGCAAATATGTGGCTTATCAGTGAAAGCCAACACAGTTATCTGTGTTCTCAAACCCATAGAGAATTTGCCTTTTCCTCTTCTCCAGGGATGCAACTTCTACTGAAGACATGCAGAGCCTTAACATCTGAGGATTTTTAATAGGTATCAAGCAAAGAAGCATTTATAATTTGGTTAAATACTTTCAACAAGATAGAACTGCTGCCCTAGATACCTTAACTAAAAGACCTTATTAGCATCTTACAAAAACATAGTCTTATTATGGGAAGGGATACCACATCAAAATGCTAAAATAGAAAAACATGACCAAACTATCACAAAGACAAAATATCAAGTCTCCATGGAACACAATTCGTTCAAATTACATTCAAACCTATTCAAGGTACCATCCTTATTAAGAAAACTCCTGTCTTAAAAGACTACCTTAAAGTATCTCAGCATATTTTATTTGTCCTTTATTATAGATCCACCTCTGGTAAACAA
Source organism: Natator depressus (assembly GCF_965152275.1). Taxonomy (NCBI): domain Eukaryota; kingdom Metazoa; phylum Chordata; order Testudines; family Cheloniidae; genus Natator; species Natator depressus. The sequence goes on from NC_134248.1 coordinate 16,802,624, forward strand.
CCAATATGGTTGGTCTCTCAAGTGATAGCTTATGACATGTTTTACTGTACTCTAATCATCCATTCTAAAGCATTTTCTAAGACATTACTCCCCAATAGAGATTTCTTCTGCTTAATGTCAAAATGATCTGCTAGATCTATAAATGTGTTAAATAAAACCCAGTGGAATGCAATAGATTTTTCGAAACAATCTTTGGCCTTAATGCTGCACGTTACTGTGTAACTGCTGTCAGGCACTGTGTGCTCTCACCTCTCCTTGACTTCAAAAATTGTACAATTAACTAATCAGTTGCAGAGTCACGCAGATTGATAGACTTGTGTAACTTGCCTTATGTTAAATTTGGAAAGCTGTGTTTAAATAACATCTTGGAAACTCAAAACTGAAATCTATTTTTCTCTACATTTATGCATGTTGAAGTTTTATTGTGGATATCAGCCTAACATCCTGCTTTAGATGTAATAGCACAAATAGCTCTTACTATTTTGGAAGCTCTTTTCCTTTCATAGTGCTTCATATTAAAGAACTGTTTTCATACCTTCTATATACTGGGCTTGATTTATCCTCATGGGATAGGTATTAACCCTCAGAGAGCAGTCAGCGCTTTTACTACTATCTTCTCCTGGAGGCTCCACCAGAAGGCAGTTTGAATTTACAGCTGAGGGTCCACTGAAGCCATGCTGCTGCCATTATCTGCCCAGAAAAGCAGGCAGAACCTAAGTGTTTAAGATCTTGTTTGAAAGCCCCACATGGTAAATTCCTTGAGTCACTATTTCAGGTTGGGTAGGGGAACAGCTCAGTTTACCCCATCCTTGTTTAAACCTGCAGTTCCAGGTGGAATCATCAAGGGATTATGAATTCTGGCCATGCTGTGTTTTGATCTGAGTTTGTAACTGAGGACAAAGTCCCCTCTCTTTTTTCCCATTTTGGGATAAACCAGGGTCCTGCCCAGGTCCCAGCTCAAAGAAAGTTCAGGGCTCCTCAAATGTGGCTGGGGGACGCAAGGAGCCTTTCTGGCAAGTGAGACTAGCTGGACCACAGCCACCCTGGCCACATGCCACTGAGGGGAGTGTGGCAGGTGCATAGAGCCCTGACACCAGGGCTATTCCGGAAGGGCCATATCTGCATGCTGAGGTGACATAGAAGGGGGGTCATGCAATGGACAATCAGGCCTGGAGCCCATTACACCTGAACAAACTTCCCAGAGCTCAAAGTTAGTCAGCACAGAGAGGGTGTGTGAGATGACTCCCAGCAGCCATGCTCCATCTGCCTCTGCTTCAAAAAAAAAGCTTCCTGGGGCTGCTGGGCTTAGGGGCCAGCAGGGCACCACCCACAGGTCACCCCTGTCCTGGGTCTATCACCAAGGCCCAGAGAGGCGGGAACTGCTAAGGGGAGAACCATTGGGGGAGGAGCTACTGGGGAGAGCTGAGGTAAGCGGAGCGGAGATTCGTGCGGGGAGGAGAGCGCACAGAACGGAAGAGCCGCACCAGATGCGGGGAGGGGCAGCTCGCAGAGAAGAGCCGCGATTTGGAACGCTGCAGCAACCCTACTTGAGCGACACGGGAGCGAGTCAATGAGAGGTCGGGAGAAAAGAGAGGCTTAGGCGCCAATAGCATGCGAAGAAGGAGGGGCCTAAGAGGCCAATGGGTGTGTCTGTTGTTAGGGTGTCACCTTTTCCCGGAAGCGTGTAACCGCCTGAGGTGGCGGCGGCGGCGGCGGCGTTTCGCTCTGCGTGCTGGGTGAGTGTGAGAATGTCAGCGGCTCGCTGCTCCGTGGGGCAGCCCCTGGAGCTGTCGGGCTGTGAGAATAGGAGGGCCGTTAAAACTCGCCGTCCGGGGCAGCCTGTAGAGTCAGAGTTGAGGGGGTAGGAGCCTGGGTCCCTTCCGCAGCGCCCTGCAGGCGAGGTCCCCAGTCACCGCCCCTTCACCCAGGGGAGGGGTCCCTGGTGGGCTCCCACAAGGGTTTCAGGCTCAGAGGGGCCCTGGGTGACGTCCTGCCAATAAGAGAAGGATGGTCTTGTGGTTAAGGTCTTGGGTGATCTGGATTCATTCCTGGCTCCACCACCGTCTTCTCGTGGGACCTTGGTAGGGTGACCAGATGTCCTGATTTTATAGGGACAGTCCTGGTATTTGGGGTTTTTTTTAATATGGGCTCCTGTTACCCCCACACCCCCTGTCCTGATTTTTCACACTTGCTATCTGGTCACTCTACACCTTGGGCAAGTCACTTAAACCGTCCCATGCCTCAGTTCCTGGCCCATAAATGGGGCTGAGACCCTCTTCCCTACCTAACAAGGGTGTTGAGACTGGTAACATTCATGATTTATCACAAGTCTTGTTCTGTGTTCATAAAGCTCCAGCTACGGGAGTCAGGTGGTCACCTGAGGTCCTTTGCTTTTGAAAAAAAAATCATTTATGGAAGTTTGTGGTTGCAGAGAAATCCGGACTCTAATAAACTTTAATGACTCAAATACCAGAAGGCAAAAAAAAGAGCCCCACCAATTTAAAAAAAAATCATATTTTACTTAATCTGACTTTTTTGGGTTTAACTCATTTTTTAATGCTTAGGGTTAGCAGTACTAAGATTATTGAATTAACATTAAGTGAATGACTCTTATACTCTGGCATATACAGTAACTCCTCGCTTAACGTTGTAGTTATGTTCCTGAAAAATGCTACTTTAAGTAAAACGGTGTTAAGCTAATCCAATTTCCCCATAAGAATTAATGTAAATGGGGGGGGGGGGGTTAGGTTCCAGGGAAAAATTTTTTACCAGACAAAAGACATTATATACATTATAGTATCAGTTTTAAACAATTTAATGCTGTAATCACCAGTGATGATTGTGAAGCTTGGCTGATGCAGGGGCATAGAAGGGTTGGGGCGTGGGGGGTTTGCCTCATTCCACCCACCCCACGCTCCTGCCCGGGAGCAGGGTTGGGGGCTTGCCCTCTCTCTGGCTGGAATGTTGGGTGGGCGGAGTGGGGTAAGCCCCCATGCTGTGTCCCAGCTCCCCGGCTGGAACACTGGGCAGGCGGAGCTAGGCAAGCCAAACAACCATATAACGTTTACACAACTTTAAATGAGTATGTTCTCTAATAGATCAGCAACCTAATAACAAAACAATGTTAACCGGGACAACTTTAAGTGAGGCGTTACTGTAATTACCTATTTAGATGGTGTTTGAGCACAATCCTAGCTGGTATTGCTCTGGCATTGTCTTTTATTTTCTCTTTGTGCCATGGGGTTTGGGGATGTTTATTTTTCAAGCAAGTTGACTTGTGTCACAGGGTCTCTTCAATGCCATGTCATGACCCTTCAATGGTGATTTAGTGACATTGACAATTTCACACCACATAAAGTAGTTGATGGCAAATAGTTAATGTTCTGGTGGGAGGAAGGTGTTTCTTTCTGTAAAGCCTCCTGAAGAACAGCAATCAGTATTGAATAGTCATTTTAGTTTCCCCCACCCACAGTTATTGGAATCTTTCTAAGTACCACTATTTATTGGTTCACTGGATTGTTTGGTCAGCATTTCTATCGGCATTGATGTTATTGTTTTGACATACCATTCTATGGTCTTAGAGTGAATGACAGTATAATAATACCTGCGTGAATGATGGTATAATAATGTTCTGAGACATAATTATTTGCTAAGTAGTTCATTGTCCATTGGTGAATCATGTTGTTTGCCTTTAATAACATTTTAAACTACTTAACAGGCATCAACATTACTTCAGTGGGGATCCACCAATATCTTTTAGCTTAGTAGCTCGTGTAAGTATGGTTCTGAAGTGTCCCATGAGCCTCATCAGTCAATAACATTTTTGGATCAAATTATTACCTCAGTTCAGCAAAAGGATCCAATCATACAGAGTCCAATTAAAATAAATTTTGTAATAGTAACCTCTGATTATTATACATGGAAGAAAAAGGGATAAATATTTTCTTTTCAGTTTTTGGTGCCCTTGAAAGCAGTTCTCATAGTCAGTTTCTACTTTGGTGCATGCCGTTTCTCAGGCACCCAAGAGGGTGTCTGTCGGTAACAGCAGCGGCATAGCCAAAACTGAAATTAATAGGCATATTGTGCACAGAGAATCGGAATGGTGGTTCTGAGTATGTTTGGCATTGTTCTTGAGATGTCGTGTACAAATGATGTTACAAAATGCCAACAGGGAGCAGAAAAACATTAATTCTAAATGTTCATGAATAGTCAACAAATACTAATAAAATTTTGACATATGTAAGGACACAGTGAAAGTAGTAATGGATATAAGAGCAAGCTTCCAAGTAAGTTTGGCTATGTAATTGTACAAGAGTAACTATGGAAATGGAATAGCAGCATTATCACTCCTACCTGGAAATCTAGCATAATTACAAGATTTGTTTGCTACACAAGTAATCAGAAATCTGTTGTCTTTGCATGAATTGTATTAGTTTGTTGATGACCTATTTTGATTGAATTGGACTCCTGAAATATATAAGAAAGTGTTTTCAAAATATTCAGGTTAAAAAGAAAATCTGGAGGAGAAAATGATTACAGTACACAAACTGTGATGAGCTTCGGGGTGGGGGAGGGAAGGAGGAAGGGGAGAGAGCCTACCATAACCAGAGCACTGCTTTTTTGAGACAAAACCTTTCATCAGCATCACAACTTTATGTAAAAAGTAGTATTTGGGAGGTTGGAGGGGAATCTTAAAATTAACTAAAGGTGAGATGCAGGCATATTACTCCTTTCAGGTAGGTCATTATTTTGAATAGCAACTTCCAAGTTTATCTAACATTGCCAATTCCAAGTGTTCAAAAATCATGAGTAAGGCCCCAAAAAATCACCATGAGGTTTTCTTACATTTCTGGATTTTAAGCCAATAATAATGTTTGGGCTCTTTTGATTTTTTTTGAGCCATTTATGTACAGATGGATTATATTTCCAAACTTCTCTGCAACCATGAGGGCTAGAAATTTTTTTCTAAATTAAAAACGGCAATTCTCACTTAATTATATGAATCCAGGATCTAGGGTTTTAAGAAACCACAAATATTGACACGTGGTAAAGTCATGAGTTGGCAACGTCTTGGTCATCTCATATCTTTAGGACAGATGGCAAAAATATATTAAAGCCAGCCACTACTCTGGCAGTATGCGTAGAGATAAGTGAAAGACATTTGGACTCTTACTGAAGAAGACACAACCACTGTGAAAATCAAACTATTGGAGTGTTTATTAAAATCTGTAATCTTGCCCTATTAGTGGTAGATAATCAGAGGTTTGAGTTCCAGCCAAGGGCAGATTTTATGCTGTCGCTTCGTTATGCTGAGTTCAAACTAACTTAACACCTACTTCTGTAAAAGCAACAGTTGATTATTTTATAGTAATTTTTATTATATTGTGACTTAATATAATAAAACAGGATATTCTTCCTTTTTAAAAAAAGGAAGTAGAGGAAATTATCTTCTCAGATGTTAGCAAACTCAACCATGTTGGCAACATAAATAAATACAGGTTTATGATGAGGGTCAAAGTCTTACCGATTGACCCTTACACCACTGACTGACACAAAACAAGTGTGGCCAGACTGCTGTATCAGAAAGCTGGTAACTCTTATAGCAGCTGTGATATAAAGGTTAAACAAAACTCTTTCTGGACCTCTGCATTTCTATAGTAACGAAACTGTAAGTTACTTTTAGTTGCATTAGTGGATTTTAGAAAACTTACAGTGGCAAAACCCCAGTCTTCCTATGGTTACTGTGTGCCTGAGTCTACTAGTAAAATGATTGAGTGAGGATCTTAGTCACTATGCTGAAGTAGTATGAAATAATTTTCTAGTACTTTTATTAGGCTTTCATAGACTATAAATGCTATTGTTATGGGTCTGCTGAGAGTTATGTTGGAGCATGTGATATGAGGCACAAAGGCAAATTGTCCCATTTTTATTGTCTAAAATACTAGACACTTATTATTTTTGCTGTCAAATACTGTAGCGTAATGTAGTTAAGCCTGATAACTTCTCATTACACTCCCATGTTATGGATAAGTGTGCTCTGTTCTGGTGTATGTCACCTAAGAAAAACCATGGGTGCATGCACACAAAAATTCCAAGGTTTTATCTTGTTAGCATTAAACTCAACACATTTATTAATATAGAAAGTACGCTGCAGAACTGTTTAAGGGGCCTCTCCAGGTTAAAGGATCTTCTTTGCACAGTTCCTAGTCCATGGATGTCCTAAGGCCTTCTTGTACTCCATGAGCAGAGCATACTACTGATTCTGAGGGGTTGGGGAGCATACCTGTCATAAATATAAAGGGAAGGTAACCACCTTTCTGTATACAGTGCTATAAAATCCCTCCTGGCCAGAGGCAAAACTCTTTCACCTGTAAAGGGTTAAGAAGCTAAGATAACCTTGCTGGCACCTGACCAAAATGACCAATGAGGAGATAAGATACTTTCAAATCTGGAGGTGGGGAAACAAAGGGTTCGTCTGTCTGTGATGCTTTTGCCAGGAACAGTTCAGGAATGCAGCCTTACAACTGTTAGTAAGTAAGCTAGTTAGAAATGTGTTGATTTCCTTTTGTGTAATGGCTGGTAAAATAAGCTGTGCTGGATGGAATGTATATTCCTGTTTTTGTGTCTTTTTGTAACTTAAGGTTTTGCCTAGAGGGATTCTCTATGTTTTGAATCTGATTTCCCTGTAAGGTATTTACCATCCTGATTTTACAGAGGTGATTCTTTTACCTTTTTTTTTTTTAATTAAAATTCTTCCTTTAAGAACCTGATTGATTTTTTTTTTTTCACTGTTCTTAAGATCTAAGGGTTTGGGTCTGTGTTCACCTATGCAAATTGGTGAGGATTTTTATCAAGCCTTCCCCAGGAAAGGGGGTATAGGGCTTGGGGGGATATTTTGGGGGAAGACGTCTCCAAGTGGCCTCTTGCCCTGTTCTTTGTTTAACACGCTTGGTGGTGGCAGCATAGGGTTCAAGGACAAGGCAAAGTTTGTACCTTGGGGAAGTTTTTAACCTAAGCTGGTAAGAATAAGTTTAGGAGGTCTTTCATGCGGGTCCCCACATCTGTACCCTAGAGTTCAGAGTGGGGAAGGAACCTTGAAGATACCCTTGACGCTGTTTGTGGAATACAGCATAATTTAGACACTTCATCTGAGACTCTTGTGTTGTTTTACAAAGATTGGGTCTGTATTAGAAGTCATCTCCAGTTTACAGAGAGAGAAACTGATACACAGAACAGTTAAAATATGTCTAACCTAATTTGGAAATATAATCTAGACCTCTGCTCTAACCACTAGATAAATGGACTAACTAAGCATCATGCAGTCCCCTATGATCGTTCCCTTCCCTTTGCTAGATTAACTTTACTGGCAATCAGGATTATGGATCTGAGGTTGACTGGGATGTGTCCGTGAATTAACTAAGTATTTCGTGATCTATTGCTTTTTTTAATCCCAAAGCTGTACTATGGGGCTGTTTCTCTTTTATCTGATATGTGACTAGAGGGAGAAATCTTCAAGGATCCATCTCCCAAAACAAGCTCCTTCAGATGATTTCTGTTTTTCAAGGAGGAAGAAAACAAAGGAGTGGGATAAACTGAAAATTTAAACAATCAGTCCTGCCAAAAGGAGGGGCAAAAAAATCTGGTGAAGGAGACTGCAGCTCTCCAGAAACATAAGATTAATCAGTGGAGGAGGATTGGCAGCATTCTTGAGAAATGGGAGCAAGAGAGCTTTCTCCCATCCTTGGCTGCCAATTTTTTTAAACGCTTTGTGCCTACAGGTTGGGTTTGTTAACGCTTTGCCTTCTTGGAGTGGGGGAGAGGCAGTATGCTGTGAACCCCTGTAGGATAGGTAGTCCTGGAGGGATCCAGTTGATAGGCTGAAGATGGAAAGTATTAATGTTTACATCTTGTAAAGGAGCACTACACACATCTTATGCACCACAGTCTTTTCAGTGGCAGTCTCTTGCTTTGTGCAGCTAATTTGGTCTTCAGTGGAAGGCTGACTTTTTCCCCTGTTTTGATAAAATTGTGAAGGGGCCAACTGCTGTATTTTTCCAACTCTTGAGCAATCTGGAAGGCCGCTGATGTGGCTTCTGTTCTTGTATTTTTTGGTTTTTTTCCACTTTATTGCTGACTCTTGTAAGCAGGGAACTTGCAAAATAAAACCAGTGGTCAACGACACATTCTCTCATGGAATAGACATTCTGTTTCCTTGATAACAAGGCATCCAATAACTAAGCCCACTATTGGAAAACATCATCCCAGCTATAAATATAAAATGATGGGGTCTAAATTAGTTGTTACCACTCAAGAAAGAGATCTTGGAGTCATTGTGGATAGTTCTCTGTAAACATCCACTCGTGCAGCAGCAGTCAAAAAAATGAACAGAATGTTGGAAATCATTAAGGGATATATAATAAATAGAAAATATCATATTGCCTCTATATGAATCCATGGTATGCCCACATCTTGAATACTGCATGTAGATGTGGTTGCCCCATCTCAAAAAAGATATATTGAAATCAGAAAAGGTTCAGAAAAGGACAAAAAAAATGATTGGGGTATGGAACAGGTTGGATATGAGGAGAGAATAATAAGACTGGGACTTTTCAGCTTGGAAAAGAGATGACTAAGGGGGAGGATACGATAGAGGTCTATAAAATCATGACCGGTGTGGAGAAAGTAAATAAGGATGTGTTGTTTACTCCTTCTCCTAACACAAGAACTGGGGGTGGGGGGTGGGGGGGGGTGTCACCAAATGAAATTAATAGGCAGCAGGTTTAAAACAAACAAAAGGAAGTATTTTTTCACACAACGCACAGTCAGTCTCTGGAACTCCTTGCCAGGGCATATTGTGAAGGCCAAGAATATAACAGGGTTCAAAAAAGAACTAGATAAGTTCCTGGAGGATAGGTTCATCAATGGCTATTAGCTGGGATGGGCAGGGATGGTGTCCCTAGCCTCTGTTTGCCAGAAGCTGGGAATGGGTGACAGGGGATGGATCACTTGATGATTACCTGTTCTATTCCTTTCCTCTGGGACACCTGGCATTGGCCACTGTTGGAAGACAGGATACTGGGCTAGATGAGCCTGTGGTCTGATCGAGTATGGCCATTCTTATAGTTGCTCCTTATTAAATATCTTTAGTTACTTAAATTAATTGTTGAGAAATTATATTTAGTTTAATGATTTGAGAGGTACCTAAATAAGACATCCTCTGAGATCTGAACACTTGCAAACTTGAGGGAATTTAGGCCTTCTCCATGGAAATCTGTACAATAAACTGGATTGTTTCTAGTAATCTCTCCATCATGTAAATGAAGATGTTGAGATGGTCAAATGCTCTGTGATAGGAAATAAAATGAAGTTGTGAGAGGCCTAATGCAGGTTGCTCCAGTTGAAGACAAGCTGAGGGAGGCTAGGCTATTGTGCTATGGGCATATCCAGAAGAGATCTGAAAGCTGTATCTGTAAGATGGCTCTTGAAATGATCATGGATGGAAGAAAACCAAAGACTCAGTATGTGGACTGGATAGCAGCCGACCTCAGAGAGATCCATCTGGCATATGACCATGTGTTTTAGAAGAAGGCTATAAATGTTGCTGACCCAGAATAGGGAAATGACAAGAAAGAAGAAGAAACTGGATTGTTTCCCATGATCCTAATTCAGTGGCTTTCCAACTTTAATTTTTCAGACCACTTTTTAGAAGTCCATTTAGGGAACCACCTGCATTCACACCAAACCCAAATCCCTCACTGCTTGGTTTCACAAACAGTTTAATGCATGTGGACTGCTGTGTAGTTCTCCATAAATTACGGGTGATCATTGACAACCACTTACCATTCTGTCCAGAAATACTCCAAACAGTAAGAGATTTGGAAATGGGACAATTTCTTCCAAAATACTGGACTGGAACACCTTGCTTTCCCTTATCTGTTACAAATGAACTCTGTTTCTTTGAAAATCTGACTCTTCTAAATGGGAAACCTCATTCTATTCCTAGTTAGATTCAGTGCTTTTTGCATATTGTTGGAAATGACAGGGTTTGCCAAGTAATTGGTCTCTGAGTATTTTGATGCATTACCTAAACAATACCTAGATGGATGTCACATTCCCAGAGTTTAGAATAGAGGAATAAGTTCAACTCTCGGATACCTACTTGTCTACAGTAGAGTTCTCACTGTTGCTATGACCAATGTAGTTGCACTGGTGGGAAGTATAATGAATAAAAACAATACAGACACACACATCCTTCATTTTGCCTCACTCCTACTCCCCAAGGCATGTCATTTGATCTGTTCATCCTTTATTCCAGCTGGAAAATAGGGTGAAAAGCAGGAACTGGGTTGTGACTATGAACTGAGCTTTTGTTGGTAAATGCCTAAAATATCAAATGTGAATATTTTATCTTGCTTTGTCTTTTATACATAGCATAAAAATATTTTCATTGTTACCCTTATATGACGTAACCAATGTTGTGGTTTAATTTGAAAACAATATTTATGAAGAGAGTTGCTTTTTTAACTGCATAATGCTAAGTGCTAATATCAATGTGTATTGTTTAAATTAGTTTAATTTACTATTATCAGTGACTTAAAATGTTCTACCTCAGCAATAGGCTATCCTTTTCTTTTAACTCTTGACTTAAAGGAGAATTTGTGTGGATTTTTTTTAATCAACATTTCTAGACAAATGATTGACAAATGCCAGAAAAGGTAGTACAAGCAAATTGGTTTGTGTGCCCCAATTTGTAAGTCTTAAAAGGCAGAATTTTTCTCTTTTTCTTATTGGGAAAATATTAGTTTAAAAAACACACACCCAAGTGATGTACAGAGTATGGATGAAAACTAGACTACTGTCAAAGTAGGTCAGAGAGCTCACCTGCCAAGGTTGACAGTTTTTTTTTCTTTATATTTCCACTCTTTTTTTAAAAAAAGTTACTGAAGACATTAGGATTACTGAGGGGCAGTAAAGTCGAAGGTCCTGTAAACCTTTGAAAAATGATCTGTGTTTGAAAATGGTGCTCAAATGGTGCTCTTCTCTACACTGAATTTGAACATGTTAAGCTAGTCTGTATTGACCCCAGCACATTCTGTTCAATAAACTGTGTCTTGAGAAGGGAGAAATATTTTCAAACGCAGCTCGTTTGCTTTACCATGGTGTCATCATATTTCTGTGGCTTACAGCATAGCGTTGTTGTTTTTTATAAAAGCAACTCAGATCTATCTTGTCCAGTTCGTCTCTGTGCAAGCCACTGGGCTCTAGCCAAATGCAATTGAAACTGCTGTCAGATAGCTACACAAAAGGAATACATGCTACATGAGAAGAATGCAAAGGGGAATTATTGAAATGGCTCAAACATAAGGCAGCTGTGAGAAGGGCTTCCTTGGTTGAAAGTGAATAAATGTTTTTGAATCTTTGACTTGTCAAATAAAACATACTTTTATAGTGTCTGAATTACATTTCAGTGTGCATTCTCACTCCACCAAGAATGGCACTGAAAGAAAATAGAGACAAATAGATTCTTCCTTGGCCTAGTGATATAGTAGTCAGTTGAGGCAAGTTCAAAAATGTGAGTAAAATAGACTGTGTGTGTTTTATGTGCCACAACAACATCAGAATCTAGTGACTAATGAGCTTTAGCTGTGCATTAGTATGTAGAGTAAAGAACAGTTTCAGATCGGTTGTGTAGTGGTTGACATTGCAGTGGTAACTGACAGATGTTGTTTATGATGGTTCATTTACAAAATCAAAATGCATAACAAATGGCTTCATATTTCAGACATTTCTATTGACAGTTCTTCAGAGCAAAATGGGTTTGTCAAATTTGTGAGCTAATTGTTCCTAATCAGCCAAATGGTGCTCAACCAAATGAAAAGAGAATACATATATTGTGCATTTACCTTTTTAAGTGCACCCCTCCTCCCGTGCACACACCCTGCCTTTGCAGAGCATGCATTTTAACAGACCCCTTATAACAGAACAGCAAACTATGCTGTCGGACTCAGTGATCATCACAGAGTAATGATTAGCATGAGAATGCCAGTTACCTGCATTGTCACTCTAGTGTCACTTTCAGAATCATCAGTGCATTTTGAAGCAGAATACTTAATTGCGGAATATTTGCAACTCTTGTTTCAGACTAGCTGTTTTTGTCTGTTAGTAATAACTGAGTTCAGTGGTAAAATAAAATTCCATTGCAGCTGCAGAAGTCTTTTGCTTTCACTTCGACCTTGATATCTTTTCTTTTGCTCACTAAAGATAGTGAGATTAGAGCCAGATAAACTCATTCTCTCTTTATTTACACTGAAGACCTTGAAGGGCCATCTTCAACTTTTTAATATTCATTCATTCTCTAGCAATAATGGGTCTTGTCATATTAAACATATCAAACAGCGCAAATACTTAGGATTTTTGTTAGAAGAGAATATGTTAGCCTCATCGTTGTATCTTTATTTTGGTTAACCTTTTCCCATTAAGTTCTCCCCACAAACTGGAGAATGATTTTGTGCTGCACAGTGAGGCATCAGTTTCATGTTTTCCTTTATTTTTTGAGTGAAGCTGGGAAATATGCTTCTGGGTGGCCTTCAATTTGTAGTGCCTGCTATGGGATCTGGCTGCAAGTATCTTCCCATTCTGGTCCCACTGCTGGAGGAAAAGATTGGGTCAGTCTATGGAAGATAATGTGGTAGCACACCAGACAGGGAGCTGAGAACCCCCGAGTTCTGACGCCAGCTCCATCAGACTTGTGACCAGGCACAGTCAGTTTTTCATGCGTCTGCTGACGTTTGGGTATCCACCTTGAGACACTCTGGGCTATCTAACTTCTCAATGGAATCTTACTCAGCATTTCTGCTCCCTGCATATGTGTAGTTTCATCTGCTGTATTTAGTGACAAAAGTAAGATTGATTTATTTTTTTCACAGTCTTAAATTACAAACTAGCTTCCAGTAAGGTGGCAGGTCTGTGATGGGATATCTAGTGGAATAGTGATGCCACAAGAGACTAAATACTAAGAAATTGAGAGAGGAAGCAGCAGTAGTCTGGTTTAAAATTTTTTTGTTTAACTTCAGTGGCCAATATGTTGGCAAAATTAAAAAAGCAGATGTCTATTGGCGAAGTTGCAGAAATATACAGCAATGAAAGGTACTAAACACTAACCCAGTCAGATAGTACAAAATCTTTGTTACATAGAATTAAGCCTCGGATCTATTTTTAAGAAATCGTCAGTTCCCATGTGGCAGAATCAACAAGGAGTCTGGTGGCACCTTATGGCAGAATGAAGGTTTGTTTTCCTGATCTAAAAATGTGGCTGCTATAACTTAGACAAGCCCTTCTTCACTTACAGGGAACAATTTTCTTAATTCCATTAAAATCCTGTCTTTATTACTTTATTTCAGATAACATCCAGAACTTAGTAGTAGCTATAAAAATATAGACCAGAACTCAGCCCTAAAATGCTTACAGGTGAGGAGGCCTAACCTGTGTCGTCTGCTGAAACCAGTTTTACCATCTGTGCCTCATCCCCACTCCAAACAGGTATAGGCAGTCTCCTGTCTTAGTACACACTTCCAGTATCTATTGTACATCACTATAAAATCTCCCAATAAACATGATTAAAGTATATGTGGAGCAGGTGCCTGGTCAATCTGAGTTGGAAGGTTGCAGAGCAGTAATATATCAGGATCATTCATACTACCTCTTAATATAATAAATCATGCATCTTGATATAGCTGTGTGTCAGACTGGAATTCATTGCTTACCAAAATTGTTATAATCCATCCTGAAAGCAATACCTCAACTTCTGTCTTTCCTACTATTTAGAACTCCCTCCCCTTACACCACTTGCCTGATGCAAGTCACATTCCTTAACTGAGTTGCTTTTCAAGGCTCTCAGCCACACGTCTCAGCTCTGTAGTTCTGTATTGAAACTTGAGTATTGATTCCTTATTTTCATACCCTATGCTTCCATAATTGTCTTGTAACTTTAGTTCAAAGCCCTTAAACGTTTTATTGATAAGTAGCTTGTGGTCTGGATTGTGTTTTAATTGATATCTGAAATTATTTTGAGCAAATGAAATAAATCTGTGTACCTGCTTTTTTCCCCACAGGCTCTTTGCGTGTGTCTACACAGGAAAGAAAAACTCACGGTTAGCCCATGCCAGCTGACTCAGGTTCATGGGGCGCGGGCTGTGGGGTTGTTTCACTGCTGTGTAGACTTCTGGGCCCAGGCTGGAGCCCAAGCTCTGGGACCCTCTCACCCTGCAGGGTCCTAGAGTTTGGACTGGAGCCCAAGCCCATTTCTTCACTGTGTAGACATACCCTTTGTGCCTGAAGCAGTAATTTTAGAGAGCTAAAACACTTTGTAGGCTAGATCTCTTGATTTGGCCTCTTAAATGGAGCCCAGAGGAACATAAAAAGCCCATCTAAATTTGTAAAAATAAATGCAAGTAATACAAGTACTAAACTAATGGTTCACACCAGTTCTGTGCCTCCAAGATCTGGAAAACAGAGTGATGAATATTTCTGTTTGTTTGATTGCCCTGCCTGGAAGAACAGAACAAATAAGACTGGGTGTCTCAGAGGGAATCAGTATTGGGGAAAAAGAAAAGGAGTACTTGTGGCACCTTAGAAACTAACAAATTTATTTGAGCATAAGCTTTTGTGAGCTACAGCTCACTTCATCGGATGCATGCATTTTCAGATAGTGACGTAGCAAGTAGATTAAAGTCCATGCAGATTATCCTGTCATTACCCCTGCTGGGTTAGGAGGAGGTCTAGCTGAGCAGACCCAGAGCCTGTTTCAGTGCAATTGATGGCAGTAACATTCTGGACACGGCTTTGCTGCAACTAGTGGAGAATTCTTTTCCGACTTCTCCACCCCTCATCCTTCATTGCTGTAGAAACTCCTCTGACATGTTTGTTAACTTGAACGTGACAAAAGAAAATGGATAAGGCCTTTACCTGAACATCTAGAACTGGAATAACTTCCCTGGAGTTCAGTTCGTGGCTAGACTAAGGGTATGCCTCTTGAGATTGGGAGGAAATGTACTCTAATTCACTGAATGGTAGAAGGTGGGTGGACTTGGGATTCCCTAAAAGGTGTTTTGACAAGTTGGATGGCCAGTTGACATTGTATCTCCTTGTAGCTGCCTGAGAAAGTATGTTGAGCCTTTTGGGGCTTTCCTCAAGACATCTGGAGGAAAAACGTTGTAGTATTAAGATTAATGAGCATATTTGTTTAATCAGAGTTCTTTGGATTTTCTTCTGTACGTTTAAGAAAAATTAGTTCCTCTGTCTCCAGAATTTCCTGTTCTGTTTATACCTATATATTCTCTGAAATAACTTGAATAAAATTTTCTTTCACTTTGAGTCTGCTAAAAGAATAGTGTCTTGAGGAGTAAAGCAACCTAATGTAACAGTCCTCAAAACATGCTGCTACAACATAGAGAGCTCAGGGAAATTACCCTTCATCTTTCCTCTCTAGAAGCATTCTCCTCCTTCCCCCCCCCCATTCCCATGTTACAGCTGGACTTTTAGCATTCACAAGATATCATACAAAAATGAACTGGAAAATACATTTCTTTAATACATGTGAATCCTAATTTATGAAAAATGTGTTTGCATAAAGCAACATGAATTCTTAAAGATTACAAGCAGTGATATGTGTAGTGATATCAGGAAGCAATGCAATTGCATCCCCTGTCCGTGATCACATTATGATCTAATTGCCTAAATGGATAACTTTCTATCTAAATATGATTAGGTTCTATTCGTAGTGGTAGACTTGGTTTTTGAAATATCAGATGTTCAGCTGGGGCAGTAACTGATCTATAGTGGTACTTCAGGATATGCATATTGCAAGATGTGCAATAAGCCAGCGGCATTGAAGACGATTGTAAAGTAGAATGGTATGTAGAAAAGTTAATTTTTCAAATGTAACTTAAATTTCTTATCTCTTTTGGTAAGTGGTATGTTTATATATTTTTTTAAAAAGCACTTCCAAAAAAGTGTGTACATTTGTGGGTTTTGGTAAATTTGATATTTTAGGCATGTAAGTAGTCCTACTGATGTCATAGTTAGTGTTCACAGGGTTGTCCCTATTAATCTTAAAAACATTTATAGAAAGCTGTAACTGTCGCACATTTAGATGAGACCCCATTGTATTCATTTAAATGTACAAATTTGGATAATTAGATTCTTCCCCCCCATATTTTATTTACAATATCAGACCAACTGTGTAAATATCTAGCTTCTTTAAAACTTTTGCTTAGACCTTTTGCCCACATCCTCTTTTGTTCCTCAGTAAACAACCAGACTTTCACTTTCTTCAGCCAATAAAATATTTGATTCTTTGACACAAGAGACCCAGTTTCTCTGTGCAGTAGACTGTCTGTCTCTGTGCTAGTTGCAACTTCCACTCTGCTTGGAGTCAAGGAGGTCATTTCTTGTCCAGATCTAATGACCTGAATCTGAATTGTCACCTGAGTCACAAGTTGGTAAGTAAGGCACCATTAGGCTTGGATGATATTATATTTTGATAGCTCTATTTGTGAAATTTTCCCTCATGAACTAGGTTAATCTTGAGTCAGTCAGCTGCCTTATCCATTGACTGCCCCTCCTCCAACTATTTGTTCAGAAAAAGCTGTATGTTGTAATGCCTTGAGTGTCATAACAGTATGTGTATTAACTGCTATTAAAGAGCAGTAAAAATGCTTTAATAACTAAACTGATAGCTGTGCAACGGATACCGTTTGCATCAGAGTTCAAACTTCCCCTATTAAGCCTGTCCAGTCTGGATCCTGTATGTATGGAAAGATTTCCAAATATCTTCAGCATCGCCTCTCTCTACTTCAGAATCTGATCTCCCTGAACTATTATGTCCATTTCAGTTACTGTAAAGGCACTTCTGATCAGAGTGAGTTGCCTGGATTAGTGGTGTCTCTGGAATACAGATGGCATCACTGCAGTGGAAGGGTCCCTCATGAGTTCCTACCCTTCCCTAGATTGTGTTACTGTAAAAGATAAGGAGGTCGGTATTATAACAGCCATATTAGCTTTCTTCAACATAATTTTTTTGTAGTTTAATGCTATTAGCCATAATGGTTGCTATATTATATGGAGGGAGGTCACTCTTTCCCAAATCAAGGATTGACATGAGACTGACCAGAAGGACAGGCCCAGCAAGAGGACCTGAAGTACTTGCAAACTTGACAAGGTCTTCATATGGAAGATGGCTGGGTGATACCAGGCAAGTTGCACTTGCATGCAAGCTAGACTTTCATATTGTTCTTAACATATGTTTTCTCTAGTGCTTTTGTTGTGAATAACTAATACTTTGCTTTATGAATGCTGGCTGATCACTGGTTAACCTTCTCCCTGCCCCTGAGAGAACAGAACAGGTGCTGAACTAAAGTCAGAGTAGCTAAGGTGATCATAGTGAATTGCAGGAGGAATTGCAGCTAAATCCTGCTAGAAGCCTGAGATTTAAATGGGGTGCCCTCAAGAAAGCCACAAAGAGGTTAAAGATGTAGTTTTCTTGGGCACTGCAACAATGAGTAACTTTTACTTTCTATAGTCATTACTTTTATTCTGTTTTTTTTCTGCAGCATGCTACTGCAGCATTGAACTTCATCTTAATCCAGCAGTCTCTGCTGAAATTTTTAAAATAACATTTATACAAATTATTTTTTAAACCCATTGTTTCTACTTAAATTTTGGGTCTAAATTGCCCAGCACAATGTGTAGCAAATGTATTATGAATTCTGACCAAAGAAAATACTAAAATTCTTCAGTTGCATTTTGCACTGAATTTATTTTTTAAAGGAATAAGTCTCCTCACTGCACTGAAGAGGAACTGGACTTCAGTTGTTCCCAAAGTGTTCTTGATTCTAAAACTTTATTTTTAAATCCACAGCTGTCTAAGGAATGAAATAAAAATAACTATGTAGGACCTACAGAAGTTTATGCCGCTCTGTTTCAGAGCGAGCAAGATGTAGCCCAAGTTAACAGACTTTCTGTTTTAGGAGCTGGGTATCAATAGTTCACAAAAGCAGCAAGTAAAAGGCCTGTTAATTTCAAACTCCATTAGAAATGGGGTGGGGTGAGAGAGAGAGACTTCTGTCAAACGAGCAAACTTAATATGGAAAACAGTTTACATCTTCTAGAAAGGTATTTAAGTGAAGAGTTGAAAAATGATGTCCCTTTAAATAACAATACAATGCATTACAAAAACTACAAGGGGAAAAAACCTACTCTCTTGCTGCTATTTAAAGATAAAGATCTGTTTCGTGCCATTCATTTTTATTTGAGTCTTGTGCTGGGCAGTGGCTTGGTACAAACAGCTAAATGTTCTTATATTGTAACAGAATTTACTGTTTTATTGATCAAAATAAACTTTACAAATCAGCTAATGGAGAGGCTGAAGCTTCTTTATAAAATGAAGAGTAGTTACGAACAATCCCCTATCAATAGGCTTGTTGATTGACTAAGCCAAATAATGAGCTGGCAGTACGCTGAATGAAAACTGACAGTTCTTGCTCTTGCTGCTGATGGAAATCTGACAGCTGTCTTAAAGTATTTTATACCCCTTGCCTTCCCTGAGTGGGCTTCCCCATTCTTCCAAAACAAGTCCCAGGGATCCCTGCCAGTTTCCCCCTGTTCTAACTCACCTGCTACCACATATGGACTATTCTTCATCTGAGGACTGGAAGGGACTTCCTTCTGAGTTATCAGTACTGTTCCTCAAATTAGCTGGCATGTTTTGGTATAGAATGCTAGTCTCATAGACTCACACTGGGTAAAGGGGGAAAAGGACTCTTGCCATCATTCTTCTAGCCTGGAGCAGGGATCAGAATCTGGCCTCAACTCTGAAACAGGGGTATTGGTTTGTCCCTGAGCCAGCCAGTTAATAATTTTTTTTAACTTGGTCTTTTATGGACAGTCTTCTATTGTACAAGAACCTGTGTGTCACTTTTGGTAATAAGGACACATCTTTAAAATCCTTTGCCTCTTGAAAGACTGCAAAATCTCTCAACTCACATGAAAACTTTTAATAAGTGCACCAAGTGCAAATAAGTTCTCTCACTTGTAAAGTGTAACAGTTGTCCAACAAAAACAGGGAGGACAATGCTCAGCCTTCCTCAGGGCAAGCTGAACTATCCAGCTCTTCTCACTTTTAAAACTTTTGGGTGTGTTTTTGTTAATGTTCTTACCTTTATATTTTTATACTGCATACAAATCTCTTAAGATTGTCTCCACCCTTTTTGTCCATTTTGCTGAAAATTTTTTTCCAAACTATATGTGAAAATAAAGCAGATAAGGCATCTGGGAGAATAGTGGAAGGAATACTTGTAGTGAGGTAGTTGGACTGTATGCAGTTAGCATGACAGTTGGGAGAGCAAAGACGACATATTCCTTTCAATCCTGTATTTCCTCTTCATTGACTTCCTATGTTGTGAAAAACGTCTTCTATTAAGGATGGATGGGACTAGGCTCTCTTTTGGAGTCTGTAAATAATGTTCCTTAATTGACCGAGGGTGGCTTGCTGTTTAAATTATGGAAGGCTCAGTTGTGAACATCCTAAAATTCAGTATTTGTCTTGATGTTTGTTGTGTGTTTTTTTTTTTAATTAAAAACTCTCAGATCTAGTGTGTCTCAGGGCAGTATGCAGCCCAAGCTCAACAAAGACCCTTTAAATATGAGACAGGAATGGAAAGAAGTTGTTGAAACACTCTAGCAGTGCATAACACTCCTGTTCGCTGTTGTCCATGAATACATGATTCCCATTACCAGAAAATTTATGTCTTATACTCTTTTAATAAAAAGGAAGAGAAACTTCTGGCACTTTAACAGAGCTTATGAGGATAACTTGCAGTTAACTGTGGGTCCTTGAGGAATCAATTTTAAAAAACAAAACAAAAAACCCCCCAGAGGATTGAACCAGCCAAATTCAATCCTATCAATATCTCTGCCCACAGACAACTCCCCCACCCCTTTGGAATTTAAAAAAGAGAGAGAAGACTTTTTTCCCAGCAAAAACATTGGGGCTGGACGGTTGCCATTCATTGTCTCTTATTTTAAGTATCCTATTCAATCAAGGTATTGTCAGGGACTGACTGCCAGTTACATTAAATTATGGCATTGTCTGTGAGAACAACAGTTGAAAGAAATGATAGAAAGCTGTCAGCTAAGGTAAATCTGTTCATAGGCTGTTTTTCATTATAGTGTTACAGTAATAATGTCTAGTGAGTTGAAAGGTGGTTTCTATCCTAAACTCAATCTTCAGTCAGTAATAACTTCAGCTAAAACATTCCTTTTGTGCTGAAAACTCCATGCTAGGTCTCAGTTTATGTACTAATTATGTGAGTCATAATGACTTGAGAGGCCAGGGGCTGGAGCAGGTCAAGAATGAGGAACAATTTGTATTACAAGAACATATCTGCCCAATCAGGATCAGGGCCCCACTATGCTAGATGCTGTGCACACAGACAGGTAGACTCAGTCCTTCCCTCAAAGAGCTTGCAATCTAATTAGTATCTCCCTTACTGGCTAAAGCTTGAGGGCCTGATCCCCACTTCCGTCAATGGGGTTATGTTTTTGTCTCTCTCTTTTCCTCCCATCCCCCCTTAGTGGGTATTGGACTGGGCCTTGAAAGAGAATGTCATGGTGTAAACAAGTGGCCTCCTACCAGGCACCCCCTCAGGACTGCCTTGCAAGTGACCCTTAATCTCAGTTGCCCTCTTGGGTAACCTGAAGGACTCCACTTCAGGCTCTTACTTACCAGGAGAGGCATTGTTTATAGTCTTACAAAAATCCCAAAACATAGTCCATATCTATCACCTCCGTACATTTCTTGTTCTCACCATACATCATTGTCATCTGTCACAGGCTCCTTATCTGTCTTCCTCCATCCCTCTTCCAGGACAGTCATCCCAGCCCTTCCTTCTTGGGTGCAACTCTGCTGTTCCTAGAGGGAACTCCCATAGCCTCTCTGCTGGGAGCATTCTTGCCAGAGGAGCATCGCTCATTCTCACAGTCCCCTCACTGTTCCTCAGGGTCCAGCTCTCCAGCAAAGAGACATCATCTGGTAAGCTCCTCCACTACTCTTCTCCCTTCCTTCAACCCTCTCTGGCCCTTGCCTTTGGCTTAGAGTCAACAGGCATCTCCCTCTGCTAATGCTCTAGCCCTGGATCGCTGGCTTGGAGTTGCCAGCCAGCAAACCTCTCTTTCTGCTCTCCTGCCTTCAGCCTTCTCCTAGGAACCACTTTTTGTCTCCAGCAGCTCTCCTCTCCTCTCCTTCCCTTCTCCTGACTGAACACTTATAGCCCCCCAGGTGCCACCCTGCCCTCTTAATTGGCCCAGCTGGGAGCACCTGGACTGGAACAGGCACTCTGAGCCCAGTTTCATTTAATGGGCCAGCTACCCTGTTATACATGGCTAGAACTGACAGGTAATGAAGAATTCTCTGTAAGTTTTAACAGTTACCACTAAAATCCAAGGTTCAAACAATTCTTATTCCACCCAGTAGAGGGCAGTAGTTAACATAGATATCCCTTTCTACTGTAATGAACTGGCTACTGTGGGATATCATCAGTCTGCAGTCTTATGCATCTTCTCTTGACATGTTTGTTTTCTTAAATTGAAAAATAAAATTGCTGTTCCCAGAAGTGCTAAAGTCCTGTGACATTTCAAATCTCTACCTTTTAAAAGAAGATTTTCTATACATGCGTTTTAACACCTGAGTACTAGATCAGTTGTCCTATTTTTACATCTTATTTTCCCTTACACTGAAGATTTTTTCATTGTCACTATGTGACCCATTTCTGCATTTATTTTTGAGATTGAGAATCTACTGCATGACTTACTATTTTCTTCTGCAGTGCCAACTGGACAGAAATTTAGTCACTAGTTTATGGTATCCCATCTTAACAGAGAAAATATTCCATATAGCTAAGATATCTCAGTCCTTACCTAATAGAACCTTAAAAATCAGCACTTTATTAAGTCACTGTTTGAAAGAGTAATTATTTTATGTATAGGAGCAGAGATTAAAATACTACTCTATCCCTCCCTGCACAGTTTTGTCCACTGTGTTGGTTCCTTTTCAGATTAAATAATCTGCAGCAGAGAGGAGTCCTTTGTAGAAAATTAGTGACTGGAAGGCTGAATTTGTTGTGCCATGATAGTGACAGCAGATCAGTTGTAATGCCGAACTGTGACTTAGGAGAAGCCAGCAGCTTGTCGTCAGGCTGTTAATTTAAATCTATATAATTGGTATACTCATAACTCTGCTTTTGATGGTAAAAATGAAATAGTGTGAACTGTGGAAAAACCTTGCTTCTGTTGAAGTTTTAACACATGGAATATCATGGGAGAGTTTAGCAACGTGCTGTAAAAGAAAAGACTGAATTAAAATCGGTATGTGTATCAGGAAATAAAAGTAATTATTTCTTCAACCGTATTCTTGATTTATAAAATCTTTAAATTTAATTTTTAGTACAACTCACTTCAGTCACTGCTCAACAAGGTAAAATAAATTAATCATTCAGAATGGTTACAGCGTTTAGGTTTTGATTTCTTTTATCCCCATATCTGTACTCTGAAAACTTTCACACAGGGGAAGCTGTCCATAGCAGTGGAAGAGGCTTAAGGATGCTCAGTGAATAGGGTTCTAATAATTGTTTCAGCTGTAGCAAAAAATAAGATCATGGTGCAATTTTATTACCAGACAAGTTTCCATTGGCCCAATGTAGAAAATATTTGAAAGCCCTTTTGAGTATCTGATCTGCAAAGAACATTTGTCGTGCCTCTAAACGTGGTCAGAATTTTAAAGTTACTGGGAATCCTGGAAACAGTGTTAATTGAAATTGTACATTGTTCCCACTCTATTAAATATATACTCTGTTGCCGCTGATATTTTTTCCTCTCTACTACATCACTTCTTTCCCCTCAGTTTTTAGTAGGTAGCTCTACAGAAAAGAGAACGCTTTTAGTTTCTCAAACACTTTTGATTACACTTTTTCCAGCTGTTGCTGCAGTATACATGAGTGTGCTTCTCTAAGTTTGCTTTTTAAAGAAAAAACCTTGACAAGAATGTCTTGCCATATTTGTTGGTGCAGACCAAAAAGCATCACTGTTGCACTGTACTGGCAACGAGTAGAAAATTCTGAGATAAATCCTTTGTCTTCCCTGCTTTGGCAGGAAAGTTAGTGCTCTAGGTACTGCTCCTAGAATATATCAGTATTCTCCTGTCACTTGTTTCTTTGCCAGAGTTCTGAATTGAATTCCTATTTAAGCAACACTAGAAGTGATAATAGTGAGGATTTTTGAAGACAAACCATCCATTAAGACAAACATACCATTGAAATCCTGTTGATTTCATTATGGAATGCTGTTAATAGCAGGAACTTTAAACTCCAGGATGGATGTAAGGTTATGCTTCTGGAAATTGCAATGTAATTTCCTTTATTGCATTTATTTTGATCACAGGCTGTTGCAGTATGACCTTGCACTAACCCTTTGGGAAGAAGCAAGACTTCACCAGACGTTACCCATGTGCATTCTTTTCTTGAAGTTTGATCCTCGTCCAGTTTCAAAAAATGCATACAGGTAATCATAATTATGATTAAAACAAAAATGCTTTTCTTTACAACCTTAGTTTGATACTTTTACTTTAACCCTGGGCAATAATGCCTAGTCTCAAATCAGAGTCAAGTGCTTCAGATTGTGCTGGTATAATGCCAACACTCCATGATGATGTTTACATTTCTCTTAAGTGAAAAAGGTCAGTCCGCTCTGAGCTGTGTTCAGTGCAGTTTCCATAGCCAATAGTAGGCAAGGGAGTGATGTAGCTATGCCAGTGGATCCAGGTACCCATTCACAGCTGGTTGGACTGGAGGTGATGAAGCAAGACTCCAACCAACAACTTCTAGGGTTTTAGCTGAGCACCTGAACCACACAGCCACCATGCCTACTAGCATTGTATTACTATTATTTATGCGTAATGTGTTGGTTCCACTTGACGTTACCTGTTGCATATTGCTCCTGGAAGCACAAGAACATATATGGATCTGTTTACTGTCTGTAGAGTCAAATATTGGACAAATAATTTTAGGCTTTTATTAATTTGTGTCTGCCCTTTTTATGTTGAAAAGAAAATGACTATAGCTCTGTTGGTACAAAGCAATTGAGAACTAAAAACTTAATTATCCATCCGGTGCTCTTGCATACATCTGAATTTTTAAAAGCAAAAAGGATTGTCAGAAATCGCAGGACTTGTACTGAATTTATATGTCCAATCAATGTAGGCTGTTTTTTCTATCCATGTTGATAGCAAAAGGCAGATGTGTCAATTTGATGATGCCTCTAGGGCAATTCCCCAGGCCTATGTTGTAATCATACTTATTTGGAATGTTATATGACAAGTGAACTTTATGCCACAATCTATATTTAAAGTAATATTTCTTATTTGCTTGCTATGAAAGAGTTACACCAAGTTTGGAACTATTGATTGCTGGCAGGAAAATAACTGGCTATCAGTGTCAAAATAGGGAAAAACTCTTGGTCCATTATGGCCCAAATTCTGCTGAGTTATCTAATTTTACTGAAATCTTTTTCTCTTGGATTGCCTGACACCTTTGACTAAACTGCCACAGATCATCCTTCCATTTCAGTGACATCAGTCAGCCAGAGTACTCAGTATAATGTAGGGATTTCCAGTATGTTTAATTTTTATATAAATGTGTAGTAAATAATTTTAGGTTCAAAATATACAAGATCTTGGTGTGATGCTACACCCCATATTCTTCATAGAAATACTGTTATGATATAAATATGGCATAACTAAGATACCTTACATGACCCATCTTGCATAAAATATATAATTGGAAAGGTTATGATTTGCTGAATGTAATTATCCAATTTGTATTCATGCATCATTTCTGTATCTGAAGTTAGGAATATTGACTATATAACAATTACAACTGTGTGTGTACTTGGGAGAACGCCCACCAGACAGTAGGCAGTCAGCCTGGGTGAGCCATTTAAGAAGGACAATAGAACTTTGAAGATACTAATCTCCCACCTTCCTGAGAAGCTTCCAGGGATGTTGCTTTGACCCTGCAGGGTCACCTGATAATGTCACCTGGTACAGAGTACCACTTTGAATGCTGCTGATAATTTTTCCACTGGAAAAAAGGATTCTCGCCTTATGTAAAGCCTACTGAAGGCTGGGAAGTGAGTCAATCAGGGTTCTTCTCCATTGCCTCCCCGCCCAAGAAGGAAGACTACTGAAAGCACCTGAAGAGACAAAGGCACTAAGCTGGGGAAAGGCAAGGGCTGAGTCCAGGCTGAGACAGTGGTCTGGTCTGTAAAGAGAAATAACTGGCACTCTAAACTTCAGAAACTGTGTTACCTGCGAAAAAACAACATTTAGGGTGAGAAATTACGTTTTTTAACTTGTTTCTTTCGTGAATTAAGCATAGGTTGTGTTTGTTTTTATTTGCTCAGTAATCTGCTTTGTTCTGTTTGCTATCCCTTATAACCACTTCAAAAACTACAAAAGGTAAATTTTAACTTAATTTCTTTATTTTTAAGACCCAATCTGTGCAATTCATATCTGGGGTGGGGGCAAAAAGCTGTGCATATCTCCCTCCACGTTGAGGGAGGGGGCAATTTTTATGAGCTTATGCTGTACAGATCTCTCTATACAGTGCAAGACCATATAATTTTGGGTTTACACCCCAAAGGAGGTGTTCACGTGAGTGCTGGTTAAAGTCCTGAGCCGAATCCTCCCACACGGAGCTGATTTCAGTCTGTCTGCAGCTGAGTGTGGCCTTACCTGTGTTTGTGCTAGAGAAGGCTTGAGGGCCTGGCACAGCAAGGACAGTGTGAGGAAGCCCCACCAGTGGAATGGGCGGGCGGGGTCAGTAGAACCCCAGCACATCAGGTGGCATCCCAGACGGGGGAGTCCAACCCATCACACTTGGCTCAGTTGTGTGGTTTTTTTTGTTTGTTTACACAAAATGTACTTTTAATCCATTTAATTTTGTTTAGTGAGGAAAAGGATGGAAGAAATACTTTTTTTTGTCACCAAACTTTAATGTTCATTGGCACCTTTAAATAAAAACTCTGCACAATTTTGTTTCTAAATATTGATCAACAATAATACTCAGCTCTCATGGTACTTTTTATCCCTAGATCTCAGATTTACAAAAAACAGCAAGTGTCATTATCCCCATTTTACATGGACAAGTCACTTCATCTCATGCCTTGGTTTCCTCTAGGTCAGTGCTACTCAAAGTGGTGGTCCGCGGACCCGTGCCGGTCCACAAACCATCGGCTGCCGGTCTGCGTGCACATTGGGGGAAAAAAATTGCCAGTCCCCCACATCAGATAGCTTGAGAAGCACTGCTCTAGGTCACACCCTATAAGTGTCAAAACTGGGAATAATTTCCTGATTCTCTGTATGTTGTCCTAGTCACTAGGCCCAGGTTGTCTCCATAACACCCTTTTTGGAGCCAGCCAGAAGGGGAGCACAAAATATTTTTTGTGGTTCACAGCTTTTTTAGTTTCAGAGAGATAGGATTTGTAGCTACTAGGTCTGTCAATTAATCACAGTTAACTCACATGATTAAAAAAAATTAATCACCATTTTAAAAAATCATGATTAATCTCAGTTTTAATCGCACTGTTAAACAATAGAATACCAATTGAAATTTATTAAATATTTTTGGACGTTCTTCTACATTTTCAAATATATTGATTTCAGTTACAACACAGAATACAAAGTGTACACTGCTCACTTTATATTACTTTTGATTACAAATATTTGCACTGTAAAAATGACAAAAGAAATAGTATATCAATTCCTCGTACAAGTACTGTAGTGCTATCTTTGTTGTGCAGTTTACAAATGTAGATTTTTTTTGTTGTTGTATAAGTGCACTTAAAAATAAAACAATGTAAAACTTTAGAGCCTACAAGTCCACTCAGTCCTACTTCTTGTTCAGCCAATCGCTAAGAGAAACAAGTTTGTTTACATTTACGGAAGATAATACTGCCCGCTTCTTATTTATGTCACCTGAAAGTGAGAACAGGCTTTTGCATGGCGCTTTTGTAGCCGGCATTTCAAGGTATTTACATGCCAGATATGCTAAATATTCATATGCCTCTTCATGCTTCAACCACCATTCTAGAGGACATGCTTCCGTGCTGATGATGCTTGTTTTAAATTTGTGACTGAACTCCTTGGAGGAGAACAGTATGTCTCCTGGTCCCTGGTTTTACCCACATTCTGCCATATATTTTGTGTTACGGTGATCTCAGATGACAACCCAGCACATGTTGTTCATTTTAAGAACACTTTCACTGCAGATTTGACAAAACACAAAGAAGATTCCGATATCAGATTTCTGAAGATAGCTACAACACTCGACCCAAGGTTTAAGAATCTGAAGTGCCTCCCAAAATCTGAGGGACGAGGTGTGGAGCATGCTTTCGGAAGTCTTAAACGAGCAACACTCTCATGCAGAAACTACAGAACCCGAACCACCAAAAAAAGAAAATCAACCTTCTGTTGGTGGCATCTGACTCAAGTGATGAAAATTAACTTGTGGCGGTCCACACTGCTTTGGATCATTATCGAGCAGAATCCGTCGTCGTCATGGATGCATGTCCTCTGGAATGGTGGTAGAAGCATGAAGGGACGTATGAATTTTTAGTGCATCTGGCTTGTAAATGTCTTGCGATGCCAACTACAACAATGCCATGCAAACTCCTGTTCTCGCTTTCAGGTGACATTGTAAACAAGAAGCGGGCAGCATTATCTCCTGCAAATGTAAACAAACTTGTTTGGCTGAGCGATTAGCTGAACAAGAAGTAGGACTGGGTGGACTTGTAGGCCTTAAAGTTTTATATTGTATTGTTGTTGAATACAATTTATTTTTTTGTATATAATTCTACATTTGTAAGTTTAACGTTCATGATAAAGAGATTGCACTTCAGCATTTATATTGGGTGAACTGAAATACTATTTCATTTGTTTTTTACAGTGCAAATATTTGTAATAAAAATAAATATAAAGTGAGCATTGTACACTTCGTATTCTGTATTATAATTGAAATCAATGTAATTGAAAATGTAGAAAACATCCAAAAATATTTAAATAAATGGTATTCTATTATTGTTTAACAACACGATTAATTGCGTGATTAATTTTTTAAATTGCTTGACAGCTCTAGTAGCTACTACACTGAAAATGTGCTTTCTCTTCAATTTATTATCAGGATCAAATTCTTAGCTAGCTAAAAGGCACTCTGGAATTTGTCCATTTTTGTTCAGGCAGTAGAAGCAATGACCAAAGATCAGACATGATGAGGCATCATA
The DNA here is from genome assembly GCF_965152275.1 of Natator depressus. NCBI lineage: Eukaryota > Metazoa > Chordata > Testudines > Cheloniidae > Natator > Natator depressus. The sequence continues at coordinate 16,831,010 of NC_134248.1, forward strand.
CTCATATTTTAATGGCACTGCCTGCCTTTGTGTATTAATAGAGGACTTCTTTCTCTAGGCCTGCTTATCTGGCACCTTTTCCAAGCACTAAATACTTTCTAAAAGCAATTTAAAGGACAGCAAACTTTTTTTAAACTCAAATAGCAAAATAAGACCACATAAGCAAGCCAGGTCAGACTTGAGTTTTGATCTTAACTTGCTGTATTGTGTCTACTGCAAACATTAAATGTAAAAATACTTTTCTCCTCCTGCAGTAACTTTGGGTAAATGCTTGGTCTAAAATCACTACTTCAGCTGTCCTCACCTTCTGTCTACTCTCGTTTTTTATTGCTTGGGTATCCAAATTCTGAAAAAGATCCATGAGAACTTGTCAAGATTATTCCAGGACGTCCATATGATATTTTGTTTAGATGCTTCTCATTAAGACATCTTTGGAAACCACATTGTAGATACATTCAAAAAGTGTACTATACCTGAATGTTCTGGTTGGTCTTAACATTACTTCAAATGCCAAATCTGAACCCATGAAAATTGGGGTTTGTAATACAACACCGTCTCAAATTTTAGTTTTGGTTCTAGAGTGCTACAATAAGTAACAATAATCTTATCTATTCTAGAACATGTGGGTATTTTTCTGTTTGGAGCACTTACAAAAATACTTAGAGTGGAAATTTTAGCACTTTACTTTTGTTTTCAGCATGTCAAAGAACTGTGTGAAATGGATCTCTTCCATGGGTCATACCAGTGGATTACACTATATTGCAGGTCAAATGACTAAAACTTTCACTTATCTCAAATACACATTAGTGCTTTTCATGTTTAAAAATGCTAGTTAAAAAGGATATTCTTTCTGTTCTCTGAAAAAGCATATTGTCAAGATTTTCTTGTGATGTGCTAAAATGTTGGGAATGTGTCACTGTCACAGGCCCAGCTAAGCTCACCATGTTGTACATGGACCCAGCATATGGGTCCAAACATTAAGCTTCCCTGGACCTGAGTAGGCTCCAGCACTGCCTCTTTCTTTGGCCTCTGGGCTCACTTCCTGGGCACAGATTTTGTCTGGCCCCACTTCTTGGAAGTACCACTTTTTGGGTCCAGCTGCCCTAGTCCTCCAGATCAGTGCTGAACCACACCCTCCTCAGAGCTCCATCCTAGTGGGTGCTCGAGTTCTGTTTAGCCCGGTGGGATCACTCAATAGTTGAAACCAATAAGACAGACTTTACAAAGAGTTCTAAATTAATCACTCTTTATTTTAGACAGCACAACAGATATACATGCAAAGTAAAAAATACCCGGATGCCATTTTGTTTCCTCACCACTCTATAACATTCCTTGGGAATTTGATCAGTGTCCTTCCAGGGTTCCAGGTCTCCTCTCCTGGACTTCATTCCTCTCTCTTTTGTTTTCGTCAGTGAGAGAGTTACTCAGAGCAGACCTAGTTCTTTTATAACCTTCAACCCCTTGTCAGGTGATCTGTTGCTTGGCTACCAGCCCACCTTGGAGAAAGGGTTTCCCTGGATGGTAGCCAGGTCTTTGTCCCTGGGTGCTTCCATTTCAATGGAAGGTCATCAAGGTTTAATGACTGTCTATGGCTAGCCGTCTACTAGGTGCCAGAATTACTCCTGACACCTGTTTCAGTTCGATGAGGAGGCTACAGAGCCGATGTGAAGGCACAAACAAAGCGGTTAGACTCAAAATGGCTTTTACAAAAATCAGATTGATAGAGTTGCATGCAAACAGATACTAATCTGTCAGTCACCGTCATAACTGACATTAACAGTCTTTTCCTTTTTTATCTTCTTTGGACACTTTCTTTATCTAGTTTAATAGATGTACTGTATCTGGTTTAATCAAAATAGGCTGAGGAGACCTGTTGGATTGGCCTGTTCATTTTCCCCCATAACCAGTGCAGGGCTATTATCTACAGTTCATATTCTCAAGCAATAAACACATTTCCCCCTTAGGTGCCAACTCTCTAGGTGCTCCAGGGCTGGAGCACTCATGGGGCGGGGGGGAGTGGGTGGTCAGCTCCCACCAGCCAGAGCTGTTTGGCGGCTTCCCCCGATCAGCTGTTTGGCAGCTCAGGGAGGGGTTGGTGGACAGTGCAGAACAGAGATGGCTGGTGAGCAGGGGTCCTTGGGAAGAGGCAGAGCGGGGAGGGGAAGAGGCGGAGCCAGGGCAAGGCCTTGGGGGAGGGGTGGAGCACCCCTGGGAAAAATAAAAGTAAGCACCTACGCATTCACCACTACCATTGGGAGGATTTTACATTCTAGTAACTTCATTTATGGAGTTGTTCATCTGACAGCTTTCATTTTTACTAAATTAAACACAAAGCCTAATGTGGATTTTTGTCACGCTCTATTGGACCTCTGTCCTGTTGCACCTCAAACTTGGTGATTTGCCCTTTATTTGTACCCTTTGTCTACAGTCTTTTTATATCCAAGCTACTTTATGTTCTTTTAGTGTAAGTGTGAAGCACTGTATCATATGCTAGGGAATGGCTACCTGGACTATAATAAGTGGCGTGCTGGCATCACATCTTACCTAACTACACGAGTCATGTCTTATGAATAAATATTATAGGTTTCAAGCTTCAAAGCTATAATCACATAATCTTTTTTATTATGGAATTATATCACAGGAAATTGCTTTAATGGAATGATTTGTCATGTTTTCATCTCTCTGCTGCAACATTAAAATGTTACATAATCTTAACACAGTTGAAATATTGAGTTATTTTTAGGATTTATATAATTTGGTCATAAGGGTCATTCAAATTGCTCCTTTTTTGTATGATTACTGTGTTACAGGAGACAAAATGAATGTTTTAATTTTAGCAGCATTCTGTAGTGTTTGAATTAAACTTTTAGTTTCTATTATAAATATTGTGGGGGTTTTTTAATTTTATTGGTAAGTCTTAAGACTTTTCATTTTAAATTGCATTTAAATTCAACAAACCATGGTTTTATGTCTTGAATTTTTGAAGCTAGCTGGAGCTGCAGGAAACCACTGCTTCCAATTTTTAGTTTTGAAAGCGCGCTCGCGCTCTCTCCACACACGCGCACACACACTCTTTTATGAATATATATAAGATTGTTCATTTACATCTAAGCAAGATGACAAAAATTCTAAGCTAAGATTATAGAATAGAAATATCCAGAAGAGAATAAACTATGCAACACTAAAGTCAAAGGATTATCATGGCAATTAAGTGGCATTCAAAGAGGAAAATACATATACTTTGCGCTTTTCATCTGGGATTTCTAAGCTCACTGTAAATAACTGTGTCATGACCCGATTAAGGACATCACTGTAGCATTAACTTACAATTTCTCTGCGCTTCCTAGCTTGTCTCCATTTTAATCTTTTCATGTAGCATTTTAACACACAACTTGACTAGCAACTCATGTTTGGGATTTAAAATGTTATGAGGTCTTGTTATGAGGAAACTTGTTACAGATAATGTCAGTAAATTTTTACGCAGAACAAACAAGTGAGATCTTCTTGAGGTTTATTTTGAAACCAATTCTGTTTCATATATTTGTGAAGTGTCTTTGAAAATGGAACTAGATCAGGGGTGGGCAAACTTTTTGGCCCAAGGGCCACATCTGGGTATGAAAATTGTATGGTGGGCCATGAAGGCTCACAAAATTGGGGGTTGGGATGCGGGAGGGGGTGCGGGCTCTTTAGTGGGTCCAGAAATGAGGAGTTCAGTTGTGGGAAGGGGCTCCGGGGTGGGGACGGGACGTGAGGGCTCTGGCCGGGGGTATGGGCTCTGGGGTGGGGCTGGGGATGAGGGTTTGGGGTGCAGGAGGGTGTTCCGGGCTGGGACCAAGGGGTTCGGGAGGCAGGTGGTTGGGGTGTGGGAGGGGGCCGGGGTGCAGGTTCTAGGCAGTGCTTACCTCAAGCAGCTCCCAGAAGCAGCGGCATGTCCCCACTCCAGCTCCTACACGGAGGCACAGCCAGGCCACTCAGCACGCTGCCCCGACCCCAAGTGCTGCCCCTGCAGCTCTGATTGGCTGTGGTTCCCGGCCAATGGGAGCTGTGCGGGCAGCATTTGGGGTGGGTGCAGCATGCAGAGTCCCTTGGCTGCCCCTATGTGTAGGAGCCGCAGGGGGGACGTGCCGCTGCTTCCAGGAGCCACGCGGAGCCGGGCAAGCCCCGACCCAGCTTCCTGACTAGAGTGCCAGAGCGGGACAAGTCCCAGACCCTGCTCCCCGGTGGGACCTTGAGGGCTGGATTAAAATGTCTGAAGGGACAGATGCGGCCCCCGGTCCATACTCTTCTTACCAAAGGCTTGAGTTTCAGCAGAATATGTTGTTCGTACCACCACAGTGGGAGCCTTACGTGACTCTAACAAATAACTCATCATTCCATCTTCCCTATAGTGCCATTTACTTAGAATTACAGACTGCTAGTTGCACACATCTTGTCCTTGTAGGGCGTTCCTAAATCTGTTCTAGATTTTCAGGAAAATTCTTTTCAGAATGCCACTTTTTGGTAGTGCTCAATACATTTTAAAACTAAAATGAAATTTTAAATTGTCCATTGACTTTTTTTAATGAAGGGAAACCAAGATGGTAACTGCAGGACATGTGGCCCCCCCCCCTCTGTCTCTGTGTGTCCATTTCAAGATACCAGAGATTCCTATAGTTCTGCTTATGGGACTAAAAAATGCTAAAATAAGCACAGTAAATAAGGTTTTGAGCCAAAAGCAAATACACTGAACCTACACAGTACCAATAAGCTGCCAAGAGAATATTTCTGTTTTGGTGGGGGAGGGAGAACCAGGAATAATTTTGGTTTTCTACGTCTGAGAGAAATGAGCTAATGTTATTGGCAAACCAAATGGTAATTGATATTAAAGCTACAACACTGAACATAAAACTGACTTAGATAAATGGTTTACAAACATTAGTAATCCATTGTACTGTATTCCAGTGAATTAATTGCTTTCAGAATAAAGGACTCTTGTGGATCACTGAAATTACTTTATAATGAACAAATACATTACAAATAATAGGTTTAAAAAGCAACTTGTCTCTGAGATCACCCTTAAAATACTTAAGAATTTGCTGCTCCTTGACTGTCTTTTCACACTAAACTTATTGGGCCTTTGTACCCCCCTGTTCTTTGCTTTGACATGAAGAAGGCAGTTATTTGCAGTCATTTAGTGTTGTAAGCTTGTGTGGGCATTTTTGGTAGGTGGGTAAGAACATTGTGAAGTAATGCTTAAACAGTTAGGGCTTTCTGTGAAGAAGGGACTATTCATTTTTAGTAAGCAATGACACTTCATTTTTAAGACTCTCCTATCCCACGTTATGTATGTACATGGGAAGTTTTTTATACATTGATTTTTCTGCTTAACAAAACCAGTTCTACTGCCAAGATGATACTTTGTTTTATCTGTAGCAGAAAAAAATCCTATTGGATAGGTAAGGTCCTACCAAATTCAGGGTCCATTTTGATCAATTTCACGGTCAGAGGATTTTAAAAATTGTAAATTCATTATTTCACCTCTATGAATCTGAAATTTCATGGTGTTGTAATTGTAAGGATACTGACCCAAAAAGAAGTTTAGGGTGGGGGTGTTTGCAAGGTTATTATGGGGGGGTCAAGGTACTGCTACCCTTACTTCTGCACAGTTGCTGGTGGCGGTGCTGCCTTCAGAGCTGGGCTCTTGGTCAGCAGCCGCCACTCTCCAGCTGCCCAGCTCTGAAGGCAGTGCCATCGCCAGCAGCAGCACAGAAGTAAGGATGGCCTGGTATGGTATTGCCTCCCTTAGTTCTGTGCTGTTGCTGGCAGGGCGTTGCCTTCAGAGCTGAGCACCCAGCCAACAGCTGCCACTCTCTGGCTGTCCAGCTCTGAAGGCAGCGCAGAAGTAAGGGTGGCAATAATGCAACCTCCCCTAAAATAACCTTCTGACCCACCCCCACCCCCCGCAACTCCCTTTAGGGTCAGGACCCCCAATTTGAGAAACACTAGTCTCCCCCATGAAATCTGTATAGTATAGGGTAAAAGCACACAAAAGACCAGATTTCGTAGAGGGGGAGACAAGATTTCAGGTCTGTGACGCATTTTTCATGGTCATGAATTTGGTAGGGGCCCTATGGATCGGGAAGAGCTCGACAGTGCTAAAGTGAAGCTAATCTGCATACTTGCACTTTTATAGGAAGTTTGGATAATCTTAATAGCCTAATTCTCAATATAGACATGGAGTAACTTTATTGCCAACTCCAGTTTTTATTCTTGAGGCTTGTTTAGTTTGTGTAGTTAGTTGCATTAAGACAATAGGTTGAGCTTTCAATGCTGACTGCCAAAGATTTTAAACAATAGCAAATGTTGGCTTTTTGTCAGAAAAGATGTGGGTGCACAGAAAGCACAAACTTTCATTTTGTTTCCAGAGCTTCACCGTTAGCATGGGGATGAAATGGCAGTATGGGATGATCCAGTGGGTATTGGAATGCATTGTACATGAGTGTATTGGTTTAATAATTGAGAGAAGTCATGTTTTAAAGGTTAAAAAAACCAGAGTACTTGTTCTGGATTCCTCTGAGGCAATCTAACCATATTGACTTTTCATATCCTACCTGCTTTGTGTTCACACCCTGCCTGACATAAAATTATGTAGTCTCTTAATTTGGCTGGTTTGTGTTCCCACAAGGCCTAAAAAATTTATTTTTAAAAGCCCTTACTGCATATGTTTCTTACATGTCCAGCCATATTTTAAATGCACATGAGCTTGCCTGTTAAGTCTCCAAGCTCCAATTATAACTACATAAATCCTAAAACAGAAGACAGTGCACATACCTAGAAAAAAAATCTTATCTTTATATCTTCACTAGGCCTGAGTAAAACCCAGCATGGTTTAATACAATATTTGTTTGACTTTCTAAACTTGTATAATTTAGATTTAGACGGTATGTCAAGAGCTGTAACACATTTTGCAAAGCACAACACAGCAGTCTGAGAGCTCTGAGTGAGAAAAGCTTATTACCAAATATAAACAGAGAATTTCATCTGACAGTGTTTTTCAATTACATATTGTATTTCTTAACCTCCTGCTAGCCTTTGATTATGGAGCCTCCATGGCCCTCCTGCATTTTGTTTGCTGCAGTGGCCAAATCTCAGTAAGGATTAAAATGTTTCTCTGTACTGTTCCTAGGAAGCTCAAACTCTGCCCTCTTGTAACATTTCCTGGCTAGGTTGACCAGATGACAAGAACAAAATATCAGTACACATGGGGGGGCAGCCACAGGCTCGCTCCTGGTTTTTTGCCGCCCCAAAAAGCCGAAGTGCTGCCGAAGCAAAATTTCGAGACAAATGGCGTCCTGACCGTACATCGGTCAGGATGCAGGACAAACAACTAAATATCGGGACAGTCCCAATTATATCGGGATGTCTGGTCACCCTATTCCTGGCTGGCATGAAACAAGGCTATGCTCTTTCCCTTTCACTTCCCCTTATCTATGAAAGATTAGCACATACCAGTAAAGTAAGACTCAGACAAATGATCTTGATGCTCAGTTTTCACTGTTGGGATGGGTCTAAGACGGAATGACCATCCCATCTATGCCCTGAATATTTAAAGGTGAATGGAAGACAAAGAGGCTATTTCCTTCTTCATTCTGTATTTAAATAAATTTTATATACAATATATTACAAACTACATTATAAGGACGTGATTAAGGTTGCAAAGTCAAGCTCTCTGAAGTTAAGACATGCCAGAATTAAGGTTGCCTGGGTAACCTTAATTTGACTCCCTGTGCATTATGTACCGTCTTTAGTTACATGACCATATACTACTTCCTTTGTCCACAGGACACCTGCCTCATTCAGTGCACAGGGTGGACTTGCTCTGGGGTTGAATCAGAGTTGCACCATAATGGAGGCATTGTCTGTAAGACCTCTGCCTCATTCGTTGCAGAAGTTGGAAGGTGTATAGTTAATGAGGCAGGGGACTTCAGGCAAATAAATAAATTCTTGGTTATACAGTTGAATGCTGCCTGGAAAACTGGATTCTATCCCTGTTTCTTTCAAAGTTTTCTTATGTGATGCTAGGCAAGCCTCTTTAAACAGACTTTTCTCAGGTGATCACTAGTTGTGTGTGCCTCATTTTTTGGGTGTCCAGCTAGATTCCTTGGGGTATGATTTGCAGAAATGCTGAGCGCTCACAACGGCGGCTGAAGTCATTGGGATCTGTTCTTGAATACATAAAGTGCAGTATAATGCTAAGTACTCTGAAAAATCAGGTCCTGGTTTTCTCAAATTTGGTACCCAAAGTTAGTGGAAACTTTTGACATTAATCTTTCTGTGCCTCAACTCCCAATCTGTAAAACGGAGATAATACCACTCCTTAACCTCAGACGAGTGCTATGAAGATTAGTTAACTAATCTTTATGAAGTACTCAGATAAGTGCTGTAGAATAGTCCATGAGTAAATTAATAATTCTGTCTTCAGAGCAGGGTTTGAATAGTGTGCAGTAAATCGGGAATGGGGCAACACTTTGAACAATGAGGATACAATAGCTACTCTGAGTGAGCACCATCTATCGTGAGTCCTGAATGAGGGACGGATACTGTGGGTAAAAAATAGTACACGTATCATAATACACATGCACATATTCAGCATTATTGCTGTATTCAGCCTCCAGCATTAATGTGTTTTTAAATTCTCTGCGCCAGAGCTTGCTTCCAAGGAGAGGAAAGGCTAAACTTTCCTACTCCAAAAGACAACTGGGTTTTATTTTGCCTTATTTTCAGTTGTGCCTCTGACTGGTTTTCTGGAAGACTTACCTCCTGCTCAATGGCAGGAACTCTTGGGTTGCAAGTTTACTCAGTATGGTAGCATGCAGTGGACCATAGGAGCCTTGGCTTACATTGTATCCTCCACTACCACGGTCTCTAAGGCCTGGTCTACAGTACGCGCTTTTATTTCGGAATTAGCCGAGTTACCTTGAAATAAAACTGGTTCCGTCCACACAACCAAATCAGTTTTTTCGATTTAAAGGGCTCTTTACTCCAATTTCTGTACTCCATGCAAGTGGAGTAGCGCTAAAATTGAGATCACGGTTCCGGGTTACAGGTACTGTGGATGCAATTCGACGATATTGACCTCCAGGAGCTATCCCAGAATGCTCCCTTGTGACCACTCTGGACAACACTCTGAACTCCGATGCACTAGCCAGGCAGTAAAAGCCCCGGGAACTTTTGAATTTCCTGTTTGGTCACCATCAGCACAGGTGACCATGCAGAGTCCACTATCTCAAGAGACCACGCAGTCCCGGATTTGCAGACGAGCTCCAGCATGGTCTGAACGGGAGGTACTGGGTCTCATTGCATGTTGGGGTGACAGTTCTGCCATAACAGATTCATGTTCCAAAAAAAAAACGCAAATACGTACGCTAAAGTCTCCAGGGTCATGACGGAAAGAGGCTACTCCAGGGACACAGAACAGTGTCGTACAAAAATCAAGGAGCTCAGGCAAGCGTACCAAAAAGCCAGGGAGGCAAATGGGCGCTCTTCGAGACACCACTGACTTCCTGAGGAAACTACAACCCATCGGTGATCTTCCAGAAAACACCATCCTGGCCACTATGGATGTAGAAGCCCTGTACACCAACATTCCACACAAAGATGGACTACAAGCTATCAGGAACAGTATCCCTGATGATGTCACGGCAAACCTGGTGGCTGACATTTGTGACTTTGTCCTCACCCACAACCATTTCAGATTTGGAGACAACTTATACCTTCAAATCAGCGGCACTGCTATGGGAACCCGCATGGCCCCACAGTATGCTAACATTTTTATGGCTGACTTAGAACAACGCTTCCTCAGCTCTCGTTCCCTAACACCCCTACTCTACTTGCGCTACATGGATGACATCATCATCTGGACCCATGGAAAAGAAGCCCTTGAGGAATTCCACCATGATTTCAACAGTTTCCATCCCACCATCAACCTCAATCTAGACGAATCCACACAAGCAGTCCATTTCCTGGACGCTACTGTACTAATAAGCAATGGTCACATAAACACCACCCTATACCGGAAACCTACTAACCACTATACTTACCTACATGCTTCCAGCTTCCATCCAGGACACACCACACGATCCATTGTCCACAGCCAAGCTCTAAGATGAAAACCATTTGCTCCAACCCCTCAGACAGACAAACACGTACAAGATCTCTATCAAGCATTCTTACAACTACAGTACCCACCTGCTAAAGTGAAAAAACAGATTGACAGAGCCAGAAGAGTATCCAGAAGTCACCTACTTCAGGACAGGCCCAACAAAGAAAATAACAGAACGCCACTAGCCGTCGCCTTCAGCCCCCAACTAAAACCTCTCCAGCGCATCATCAAAGATTTACAACCTATTCTGAAAAATGATCCCTCACTCTCACAGATGTTGGGAGACAGACCAGTCCTTGCTTACAGACAGCCCCCCAACCTGAAGCAAATACTCTCCAGCAACCACACACCACACAACAAAAACACTAACCCAGGAACCTATCCTTGCAACAAAGCCCGATGCCAACTGTGCCCACATATCTATTCAAGTGACACCATCATAGGACCTAATCACATTAGCCATGCCATCATGGGCTCATTCACCTGCACATCTACCAATGTGATATATGCCATCATGTGCCAGCAATGCCCCTCTGCGATGTACATTGGTCAAACCGGACAGTCTCTACGCAAAAGAATAAATGGACACAAATCTGACATCAGGAATCATAACATTCAAAAACCGGTAGGAGAACACTTCAACCTCTCTGACCACTCAGTAAAAGATGTAAGGGTGGCAATTTTGCAACAGAAAAGCTTCAAAAACAGACTCCAACAAGAAACTGCTGAGCTTGAATTAATATGCAAACTAGATACCATTAACTTGGGTTTGAATAGAGACTGGGAGTGGCTGGATCATTACACACATTGAATCTATTTCCACATGTTAAGTTTCCTCACACCTTCTTGTCAACTATCTAAATGGGCCATCTTGATTATCACTACAAAAGTTTTTTTTTTTTTTTCCTGGTGATAATAGCGCATCTTAACTAATTAGCCTCTCACAGTTTGTATGGCAACTTCCAACTTACCTGTATGTATATATATTTCTTCTTACTATATGTTCCATTCTATGCATCCGATGAAATGGGCTGTAGCCCACGAAAGCTTATGCTCTAATACATTTGTTACTCTAAGGTGCCACAAGTACTCCTGTTCTTTTTGTGGATACAGACTAACAGAGCTGCTACTCTGAAGCCCCATACATGCCGCTTCTGCCGTGAGCTGCATGCAATTATGCGGGGTGACGACACCACTACCCCACCAATGTCCGTGGACACCTGCAAGGGGGGAGTAGCACGGAGCGAGGAGGATGAGTTTTTGGAGGACAAAGAGGTGGAGGTGGAGGAGGACAGTGCACAGGCGGCAAGTGGGGAATCTGTTTTCCCCCCTAGCCAGGAACTGTTCTTAACGCTGGAGTCAATAGCCTTCCCCTACTCCCAAAGCATGCTCCCGGACCATGACCCTGGAGAAGGCACTTCTGGTGAGTGAGAGCTTGATCGGAGCCCCGGGGTGGGGGGAAACCCAGCCGGCTGGGCTGTTCACGTTTAGTTTAAAGGGCTCATCGCTGCTGAGAGCCTCATCGGAGCCCCGCGGTGGGTGGATGTGTATGGGCAGGGGAGAGTGTTGTGTGAAGTGATCATCCCAGAGAGCCCGCAGACTGCCTGCAAGCTGAATTCTGTTGCCTGGCCACTGCCTGCAAGCTGAATTCTGTTGCCTGGCTGCATGTGATGGCTTACTCACACCAAAGTGGCAGGCACTTAAGTATAAGAGTCAGAATGAGACCTTGTACAGAAAGAACATGTGCTGTGTACTATGAATTGCCTGTTTCACTGAGAAAGTGTCCCCTTTGTTCTCTAAAATGTATCTTTTAAAATACTGCCCTCCCTTTTTCTCCTCCTGCAGCAGGCGCAAACGTTTCAATGCGGCCCCTATCTACTCCGTCCCAGAGGCTGGTCCAGATTAGAAGGTGGAAAAAACGAACTCGGGACGACATGTTTGCCAAGCTCATGCAGTCCTCCCGCACTGATAGGGCCCAGTTGAATGTGTGGAGGTAAACAATTGCAGAGTCATGTAAAGTGTTACATGAATACAAAGAGAGGAGGGACGTGCGCGATGAGAGCAGGCACAATGCTATGGTCAAGCTCATGGGGGAGCAAACTGACATGCTCCGCTGTATGGTGGCTCTAATGGGGGAAAGGCAGCAAGACCACGGACTGCCGCTGCAGTCCCTGAATAACTGCTGTCCCTCCTCCCCAAGTTCCATAGCCTCCTCACCCAGACGCCCAAGAACACTGGGTGGGGGGAGGCTACAGGGACCCACACAGTCAACCCCAGAAGATTGTACGAGCAGCAGAAAGCTGGCATATCCTAAGTTTTGATTTGGTTTCTGGACTTGTCCTTCCCTCCCCCTCCCCCGTCTAGCTTCTGATTTCTCTCAATGTTTTGATAATAAAGAATGATTTTTAAACAATTGTGACTTTATTTCCTTTTCATATATATAGGGGGCAGGTAACTTTAAGAGAAACTAACAGAACTCTCACACCGTACCCTGGCCAGTCATGAAACTGGCTTTCAAAGCTTCTCTGATGTGCAGCGCTCCCTGCTGCACTCTTCTAATCGCCCTGTTGTCTGGCTGGGCAAAACTGGCCGCAAGGCGAGTTGCCTCAACCTCCCACCCCGCCATAAACGTCTCCCCCTTACTCTCTCAGATATTGTGGAGTACGCAACAAGCAGCAATTACAATTGGAATATTGGTTGTGCTGAGATCTAACCGAGTCAGTAAACTGCACCAGCGCACTTTCAAACGTCCAAACGTACATTCTACCACCATTCTGCACTTGCTCAGTCTATAGGTGAACTGCTCCTTACTGCTGTCCAGGGTGCCTGTGTACGGCTTCATGAGCCATGGCATTAAGGGGTTGGCTGGGTCCCCGAGGATAACTATAGGCATTTCAACATCCCCAACAGTAATTTTCTAGTCTGGGAAGTAAGTTCCTTCCTGCAGCTGTTCAAACAGACCAGAGTTCCTGAAGATGCGAGCGTCATGCACCTTTCCCAGCCATCCCACGTTGATGTCGGTGAAACGTCCCTTATGATCCACCAGTGCTTGCAGCACCATTGAAAAGTACCCTTTACGGTTTATGTACTGGCCGCCCTGGTGTTCCAGGGACAAGGTAGGGATATTCGTTCCGTCTATCACCCCGCCGCAGTTAGAGAACCCGAGTGCATTAAAGCCATCCACAATGGTCTGCACATTTCCCAAAGTCACTACCCTTGATAGCAGCTAGTCAATAATTCTGTTGGCTACTTGCAGCACAGCAGCCCCCACAGTAGATTTCCCCACTCCAAACTGAGTACAAAATCTTTAAATGGAAATGTGATTTTCCTCAGAAGTTCAGCAACTTTGGTTCTGTTTTTGGGGATCATGCTAATTTAAATTTTATCTGAGAAATTCTGTGTAGAGTGTTAAATTCATTATTGGAGGATCTGTATTTTACGTCGTCTTTGAAGAAAGATACCTTTGTGATCAGCTCCTCCAGTTACAAAAATGTACTGTTTTTTGCGGGGGGGAACAAAAAATTACAAGTCTTGCATACTTGATCTGTGCACTATCTGAAATTCATAGTCTTCCTCTTGTCCTACAGGCTTATCCTAGCAGCTAATAGGGATGAATTTTACAACAGACCATCAAAATCAGCAGACTTTTGGGATAGCAGCAATGAAATCCTTAGTGGTATGTAACTTTTTAATGGAATCTTGTCTCGAATCTCTCTCCCCATGTACTTTTGTTTGCAAATCTACAAAAACATTGTTAGAAATACAAGAACATTCAAAGGTTATAAGAACCTGTCTTCACATGTGATGGTTGAAAACCAGTTTATGGCCTTGAAAAAGGAATGGGCCTTAGTTGTATTGCTGTCTTGTATGTTTTCTTTAATCTGTACTGTAACTTCTTAAGAACTTCAGTGGGTGGTTTGTAAACCTGAACTCTGGAATGAAGTGATTCAGAGCTGCAGTAAACCTATGCAATGGATACTTTGACAACAATTTGTAAATCAGCTGTGACAACTCATGGTCACATTTTATATAAAGTCCACTGAGTTGTGTTGCATTTAGTTGACTACAAAAAAACTTCCTTGAATGTCCGTCACTCTTCTTCATCATATGTTCTCCAAAAGCCACAGTTCAAGCAGTGTAGTGAAAATGCATTATACCATCTAACATAATTAGTTATTTAGTACCCTGAATAACTCTCTGGAAAATGGAATTACTGAATAGTAGTCAGTGACTTAAAAATTGTTAAAAGGAAATGAAATTTTAAAAATGTATGGCTAATTTCATATCGGTTTGAAATTTTTTGATGAATGACCAAAGTTGTTTTGGTTTATGAGCTTTCTGCCTGGCTGTTGTTGTTAGGCTGTAGAGTAACCCGGTTTTTTATAGAGAATCTATCTTTAAATACAGTTGCAATTGGATGACATCTCCATAGTCTCCGAAATAAAAATGTGAGGCTCAAGTAGACAGCGTTGTTTAAATAGAACATTCTGACTCCGCACAGAATTTTCATTGATGTTATGTGGTGGTGTCATTGGCAGAGAGGTCTGTGAGGATAAATTACTCCCACTGCACTACAGCTTCCTCGCTTTCTGAAATTCTGGCTGACATTCCACAATTCCTGCCAGACACTCTGGATGCTGCCTCCTTTGTTACACAGCGGCCAAAGGGGAGGAACAAATACTTAAATGTTGAAATCATAACATTAAGTGAATACTAGCCTGCAGCAAAGTGTAATAGATAATAAAATCCATTTTTGATGTTTTACTCTTATTGTATATTCTTCACCCTCTTCCCTGGCTGGTGTTTGTGGCAATTCACTGCAAGGGGCTTTAGCTGTGCAAATCTGATTAGTATACTGTTTGAATTAATAATTCACTTCTTTCAAATGAAAGTAGCAAGGCAAAAAAGTAAATATATCCAATTCATTCTTGCCTGTTGTCACTTACTATTGATGATCATTCTTGACACTTAAAACATTGCTGCTTGTTGTGTACTGCTGTACCATAACTTACAAGCATTGTCCATCATAGCTATGATGGCTGATATTCATTCTTTACTCTTCTTACAATTTGAGTGGAGTGGAGTGTAGGGTTGCCAGCTTTCTAATCACACACAACCAAACACCCCTGCCCTGCCCCTTCTCTGAGGCCCCATCCCCCACTCGCTCCATCTCCCCCATCCTCACTCACTTTCACTGGGCTGGGACAGGGGGTTGGAATGCGGGAGGGGGTATGGGCTCTGGGTGGGGGGTGCAGGCTCTGGGGTGGGGCTGGGGATGAGGGGCTTGGGGTACAGGAGGGGGTTCCAGGTTGGGCCAGGGGGTTAGGGTGCAGGATCCCACCGGCGTTTACCGCGGCTCCGAGGAAGTGGCCACCAGATCCTTGCAGCCTCTAGGCACATGGGTGGCTAGGTGCCTTTGCGCCTGCAGACTCCTCTCCCAACAGCTCCCATTGGTCGCAGTTCCTGGCCAGTGGGAGCTGCGGAGTCGGTACTCGGGCCAGGGACAATGCACAGAGCCTCCCAGTCCCTGGCCACCCCAGTGCCTAAGGGCTGCAGGGACTTGCCAGCCACTTCTGGGAGCCGCACGGAGCCAGGGCAGGTAGGGAGCCTGCCTTAGCCCCGGGCCCCCGCTGTGCAGTCAGCAGTGCTGACTGAAGCTGCCAGGTCCCTTTTAGACTAGGCGTTCCGGTCAAAAAACGGATGCCTGGCAACTGTAGTGTAAAGTGGCAGTAATGCCTTGTGTGCAGATTCGACATAAAGAAAATTATTACATGCCAAGGGCATAGCCATGGGTGGGCCACAGCCCACCCAGTTAGCACCCAGGCCCACCCAAATCTGAGCTGGGGTGTAGCAGTCCAGTGTGTCACTCCAGCACCTGAAATTTAGGGCAGAGCTTTGCTACAGTGCTTCAGAAAGCTATGCTCTAGCAGCTCTGCCTTGTCATTTTCTGAGTCACCCCATGAGCATGCCCATCTGGGCAGAAAAATTACTTTCTGATGGGGAAGCAAAGGGAAGCCACAAGAGTGGTCTTGTGACCCTCCCCAGCAGTATGTTTGAGGTGCCCAGGGCATCCAGCAGAGAGGTAAATCACTGTGGGGTAGCAGGTGGCTTGGGGAAGACCCGGCTGGTGACTCCTACCCTGCACCAGGCTCAGCTGCTTGTCCCAGCTGGGCTGGGGAGGACAGGACTTCTCTTCCCCTGCATGGCATCCGGGGCTGGGTCAGATCCACCCCCAGATTTCTCCCCCAGCTGTAGGAAGCTCTGCAAACCCTATTCTCCTCCTCCCTGGCTTTCTGCACCCATCGCTCCTCAGCTGCAGGGAGAGAGATCTCTGCAAAGGGAGCTGCTCCCCCATCCACCCAACCCCCGAGCATACAGACCCCCCTCAAACCCAGACCCTCCCACCAAGCCTCACCCCCCGCACTCAGAACCCCCTTCCCCTTACTGAGCCCCATTCCCCTTGCACCTGGACCACCTCAACAGATCCCCACCCCACTGAGCCCCAACGAGCTTCACCTGGATCCTCACCCGACTGAGCCCCACTTCTCCAGCATCTGGACCCCCCCATTGAGTCCCCCACACCCAGACCCCCTACCAAGCTCTATTCCTCCATACCCAGCCTTCCTCCTCCCCGCTGAGCCCTAACCACCTTCACCTGGACCCTCCCTGCAGGCATTACCGTTGCACCCAGAACCCCCCAAAAGCCCCTGTGCTTCCAACAAGCTAATCCTTCCCTGAGATTTGCATTTGAATTAACAGATATTCTAGCTCTACATAATCCAGTTATATTCCTTTTAACACAGTCTAAATTTTTTAAATCTTGGTTTAGGTTAATTTACTGACTTTTTTTTTTCCTGTGATCACTGAGATTTTATTAAATGGTGAATATTGCACAATTGTAAAATACTGATTTTTAGTTTTAAAATTTCATTGTTACTTTCCAAACAAACACAAACCCTTGGGACTCTAGGCATCTATCCAGCCCTAGCTAAACTCACTTTTTAGTAAGGAACTGTGATTTAAGGCTTTTGAAATGAGATAAAGCAGCAAAGTAGTGAATCTGTCTTATTTCTGTTTATGTCACTATTTGCTCTAGGTTTGGATATGGAGGAAGGAAAAGAAGGCGGGACGTGGCTTGGAATCAGTAAGAAAGGCAAGATGGCTGCCTTGACAAACTACTTGCAGCCAAAGATTGATAAAAATGCAAAGGGAAGAGGTATGGAGTCAGAATGAGGAAATGAAAATATGAGTGAATAAAGCATGAAGACTATATAACGGAATGTTTGTTACAACCTTAACTAAGTGCTGTTTTAACCCCCTTTCTCATCCGATGAGGTGATACTAGTAGCTATTAACAAGGCTTGTAGAAACCTTTTTTTTGTACACCCTGTCCGCCGCCTCTGAAGAGTTTTTTGAATATGTAATAAGCTCTTACTTGAAACTTCTTGTGGTTGAGCTCTTTGTTTTAGATTGATGTATTCCTAGGACACTTTCGTGAGCAGAACATAATATGAAATGGGAAAATGTCCATTTTTCTTTTTTAGGAGACTTTTTCTCATTATATTTTTATAGTAAAAAAAGTAGGTCTGCTTGTAAACTCAGGGTCATGAGGTCCTGCAGTGGAAAAATATGACATTAAATAGATCAAATAAACCAGCCTCATTAGATGTATACCAAGCCAGGGCTACAAGGAACATGTAGGGGAAATGAAATAAAAGACTGAGGAGAGTGGTAATGGGAAAGAACATCTAATACACAAGGCTCCGCAAACATAAATCCAATGCAGTTGAGCTAGAATTGGGAGTTCTTCCTCATAGTAAAAATAAGTGTCATCATTGCTATATTGGTTTAATGTGAACACTATAGAAAACCCTAATTTCCATATTTTGCCCCTCACCAATAACAGGAATCCTAAGCCTTATGTTTTCTGCTTGTTTGACTGAATTTGCCAGATTAGCTATCCTCACTTTTCATATGCAAGTGATTCTAACTAACTCTAAATCCTTCCTCCTCTTCTTAGGTGCACTTGTAAGAAACTTCTTGACTACAGATCTGGACAGCTTCTCTTACTTGAAGAAAGTTTCATTAGAAGGACACCTTTACAATGGATTTAATTTAATAGCAGCTGACTTGAGGTAAGTCTATAAAACTTTACAGATCAAAAGGTGAAGAGGGAGAAACAAGAAAGGAATGAAGTGCATAGAATTATTAGCACAAATTATCACAGTATTGTGACTTGTCACAAGCAAAAGCTATAGCTCTTGTGCTTTTACTAACAGGCATGGGTATTCAAAGTTCTGAATATTACTCCATTTCATGTACTTTCTACAGTTCTCTTTTTGTTTTTGTTTCTTCCAGAAACCAGAGGGCTGTCTCATTATCTAGTAGTTTCTTGTAGTGCGTCTCTCAGCATTTCTTGAAGATAGGAAATCTTTCCATTGAAATATCTCCAAAATTCTTCCACCCTTATTTTGTGATACATTTTTTGACTGCCAGACTTCTGGACAACTACAAAAATTCTGATTCAGGATTTGGCTTGCCAATTTAATGTCAACAAATACTGTCCATCTCCTGACTTAACAAAGCTAATAAAGACCCAGGAATAAAAACCCAGTCAAATACAAAACGTTGTCCTAACAGTACAGACACCATTACTGTAAACAATACGCTGACAGCTACTGGAGCGTAACATCAAGATTTGATTAGTGAGCTACAGTAATTTAGCTGAGAGATCAGGAGTAAGATTTTTAGCACTGAAACCAAAGAAGAACCCAGAAGGAAATCAGTGTGACAGGGGCAATGGAGTGATGAGGAACAGTGTTCAGAACCTGGAAACTTGATCAACGCAGCAAAGTATATTTGATGGAGTCTGGCAGTATCAATTAAATGAGATGAGTAGGGAAAAACACAAACTGCAAAAGCCAATGATTAGACGCTAAGATCTTGTCTACATTGCCCCGCAGTTCAGACTACCAGGGTGTGACTAGAAGTGCACACCAGAATGGTGTGCTACAACTCCCCCATGTGGATGCTGCAGGTGTGAACTAAATGGTTGCTAATTTTCATTAATGTAGTCCTGTTTGAAAAGGACTCTATTAATGCAAACTAGGAACCTTTTATTTCACATCTGCAGCATCCACACACGGGAGTTACAGCACACCACTTTGATGCACAATGCTAGTGTCACCCCCATAGTCTGAACTGCAGAGCAGTATACACGAGCCCTGAGTATCTGAAGATGTGACTGATTAAATGGCTAACGCTTCTACAACCTTTCAAGGAAGTGCTTTTGGGAATTAAGGGCTAGATGATGGGATAAGATTTTAGAACTGCTGGAGATATTGAATAAAGTTCAAGAATGAGATGAAAGGATGAAGATAAATGGAGGCGGGAGATGTAATGGGAATTACTTTACAACTGAAAGAAAAAGTTGAAAGCTGTTCACATTGGTCACCAGGTCAGGTAATGTTGTACCAATAAATTAAAAACCAGCAGGATCTTATTAAAGGGAAAAAGGCAAAATACCACATTTATTGTGAATACAGAAAGAATCATAGTAAGCAGTTAGTTACAGCTGTAACATTCCATTCAATCTCATCTTTATTCACTCATTCATTCATACAAACACACACACACACACACACACAGGTTCTGCAAGGTTGTTATTATAGTAAGCAGTTAGTTATAGCTATAACATTCCATTCAATCTCATATTTATTCACACATTCACACACACACACACACAGAGGTTCTGCAAGGTTGTCATCATAGTTACCAGCCTTAGAGTTGCTCATGCCAAGCCACTGGCCAGGTGGCCTGGACATGAGGAGGGAGCAGGGCCTTGTCAGATGCTCATCTGATGCTCCTGGAAGTTGGTTTGCAGAATCAGACCCCAAAGTTCTCACTTTTTAAGAGTCTATTTTTATAGGAATTTCTTCCTATGCCAGTCTATGGGAATTGCTTCATCATGCTGTTGCTGAATCAATCAGCAGATAGCACATTCCTGACGGCTCCGTGCTGCTAGATGTTATCTTGTTCTTTGGTTCTCCCATTCTTGAGGCTGTTGGGTGGATTCCAGTCTGCCCTCCGGGGTCCTCTGGTTATTTCCACTTGACGCCTTCTTCAGCCGATGGACACTGGATTCTTAGGCTGGCACCTCCCTGATCATTCAGTTCTTATCCACACCAAGCATCCATCCACATCCATCCTCTATCTCTATTTTAATCACAGTTGTTAATACAACAAAAGGGCGGGGAGTCTCTGGGTGCTGTGTCTGTTGTTAGAGTATTGCTTTGAGTCTCTCTCTGTGAATTGCTTTGAGAACAGACTCTGTCTTAGAATGTACTAACGCAATTAGCAGCTTGCAAGTTTCACATACAGAGGGAGAGAAACAGTACCAAAAACCAAGAGACCTCTTAATTAGTAATACCCTGGAATTTAAACTATGGGGAATCAAACTCATTTGTGATTTTAATACAGAACTTCTTTAATATGATCCAACAAGGTGAACAGGGAGAATTCGAATAAGAGGGGAATGAGGATTGTAATGAGGACTTGAATATCGTTTGAATAGTAAGCTACCTTAAGACATGCATTGCAGGAATCAAACAAGAACTGTCAGCGATCAGAGGAGAATCCGAACTGAGACAGAGTTCATATGTCATCTCAGATTGTTGTTTAGCACTCACAAGAATATGAATTATTTCATACCTATTATCCGTGTATATTGCTGAGAGAAAGTGGAGTTAATACCCAGGCAGAGAACAAGTGTGACTGCGATTTCAGCAGTTCTTAATAGAATTAGCAGTATCCCTATACGATGACAAAATGGGAAAACAATAGAATTAATACTTTATTGGGAAACTGTTAAAATTCTCTGTGTGTTGGCGTTTGGTTGTGTTTTTGCTTTTTGGTTTTTTAATGCAATTAAACGGTCTTTCTCCTTATAGATATCTAGTAAGAAAAGTTGGATCAATTCTGCCCTTTGAGGATAATAAATAATAGTAAAATGGAAACATTTTGTACTGGTGATCAGTACTTTTCTTTAGGAGTGTAATGGAGTATGTGTGTTGGTATTGGACCACATTGAAAGTAGAGGATAAAAAGAAGTACCAAATAACTTCCCATCCACTGAATAAGGCAGGGGTCATATGTGAGAATGTATTTAAAGACTGAATCATAATGTGTACCCACAAGGGGGCTGGATTAAGGTTGAACAAGAATTTTCTAAGGTCAGTGCTTGTCTTTGCAACCTTAATGTTCTATTACCATAGTGGTTTTGGATGTAATTTCCTATCTGTGTGTGTTTAAACAAAAATTTGAAAACAAACATTACATCTAGTTGGAACCACATTGATCCCCAGCTTGGGTTATCAGGGTTTGGACCTTCAGATCCGCAGCACAGACTTCTGCTAACAGACTTGAGCTAACAGAGTGGCATTGGTAGTCTGTTTATCCTCTGTGTGGACTTGTCACTTGGGGGGTGGGGTGGGAGAAAGGATGTTATATCTTTGCCAGTGAGTTTCACAGCTATTTGAGGATGCAGAATAATGTAGAGACAAAACTCCTGGGTTTAATTTCAGGGTCTCTAGGGTAGTGTTCTCTAGTGGTTATAGATCCTTATGGACCTGCATCCCTGCCCTATCTGCCCCATCCTGGCTTCTTGCCCCCTATTTCTCAAATTTCCTCTGCATTAGAGTGTGATTACTTCCTCTTCCTCCATAGTGCCTAGATACCAGCTGTGGGAACATTGAGAGCACAGGAGAGACTCTCTTCTCAATTCCCCAGCACTGCAGTAGTCAATAGCAGGAGGAGTAATTGCAGGAGAAGCCTGGGCAGCCCTAGGATGCAGCATGCTCATTTACTCCAGGGGATGATACATGCACAGTTCAATTGAGCTGTGAAGAGATAGAATCTTGAGAGAATTTATTTGCCAGAAGCTGCTTAACCTCTACTGAATATGTGCAAACTGAGATTTTTTTCAGAGCCTTATGACTTGGCCAAATTTGGATGGATTCTCATGAACTGCAGCAAGCACATTGCTGACATGAGGATGACCCCTTACCCAATTTCAAGTCCCTGTTCCAAATCATTGAATCTTTAGAACTTAATGGAAATGATTGTGAGAATAATTTTTAACCTGGACAAAACATATTTTTCCTGATCTCTTTCTGAGAAATGGATGAACCGTTATCACTGAAATTTCTCGAACTAACCTGAGGCAGGTACCTGGCATGGAACGTTTCAGCCTAAATGGTCAGTTTGGCCAAGTTTTAAGCAACTGAAAACAGGGTCTTATAAGCATTGATCAAGCTTAACCATAGGTGGTGCTATATGTTACGTACAGACAACCTTAACTGATACATAATGTGTACGTGTACTTTATATGCTTATCACAAGAGAGAGGCTATAAAAGTTTAAGGCATCTAATAGTACATATCCTCTACTCCGTTCAAGTGTGGTCCTTGTTTCTAGACTCACTGTACATCACAGACAATGCACCAGAACTGTAATCCTTTCCCAGTAGGGATGGCCGGCCCTCCAGCACTGTATTCCCCAAACTTCCCACCACCTACAGACCAGAATCCTCCTCCCGCAACTATCCTTTCTGCACAAGTTCGGAAAATCACTCTCATTTGGAGAAGAGGGTGCTGGAATTAAGTTCATTATACCTTTCTAGAATCCTGTCAACAAATGTGACACTGTTACAATTATTGTTCCCTCTACTGAAGTGACCTCAATTGGTCATAATCCAGTCACCATCACTCACTTTTCCCCCAAAAAATTTTTAGATAAAGGACTAGGAATAAAACACTTGAAAGGTCTTTAGGTACACAAAACCATAGCTTCTTGCCAGTTTTGGCTGTTTATTTTCATTTTGGAAACTGCTGTGATAAGGTAGGGAGGGAAAATGGAACTCTTTTTAGCTGATTGAAGTTTAAAAGGAGAAACATGTTTTATCAAGGCAGACACGCTCCAGCTGTGAAGATACCAATAGTCTTTCAGTGCTTGCTGCTCCTGCTTAGGGATAACTAACCTGGCTCTAAGAACTGCAACAGCAGAAAGATAAAGTGAGCACTTCAGAGATATGCGTGAACACCAGACCAGTCCCCCACATCACTGCTCCAGGGAATAGGTGAAGGACCAAATAGCCCCCAAGCTCACCTGGAGTGAGAGGAGACGGTGTTTTGAAAGTCTGCTGGTATGTTCAGCTGAACTCTAACAAGCATCGTCAAGCAGTAATTTGAATGATCTAATTAATAAAAACAAAAACTGGGAGACTCAGTATCTTTATCAAGGAGTCAGTTTTTGACAAGTTTGATGCCCCCCCACTCCAACCATTATTTGGACTCCACCATGTTGATTGGTATAAAGAAGGACTTTGTAAACCTGCAAATCAGGGAAACTGTAAATCCACAGCAAAAGTAGATTGCTGTTTACTAAAGCTGAAACTAGTGAACTGATTTGTTGTGGCTGAGAGAATGCATATATTGTTCTCTGAACACACACTAACCAGCCCGATTCAGAAACCAAGTTGGATACTTATAGTGTGTGCTCCTTCCACCATTGGTGCGCTCTGCTCTGCGAAGTTCATTATTCCACACTGGGGCTTCCTCACCCTTTAGTTTGAATTGCTTTGTTTAGCTCTACTGTATTTAGAGTTGCTGACCTCTTTCTTCCTCCACCCTCCCTCACCCATCTGGTTAGCTTTCAACTAGAGTAGCTGGCTTTATTAAATCTGTTGCTAGTTTACCCCAAGAATACTGACAGGTTATGAAAGACTCTCCAATTACAGACTGTCGTGACAGCCTTCTGAATTGTACTTCCAGACAGAGCTGAGTGAATAACAGACTTCTCATATTTCAAGAGGCCATTGAATGTGACATGACCAGTTAACAACTTTCCAGTCATAGAGGGGAAAGTGGGGAAGAAAGATGGTGGTGGGGTTAGTGGATTATAGATTGTTGTAATAAACCATTAATCCAGTGTCTGTATTCAGTCCTTGATTTTTAGTGTTTAGCAAAGTTATGAATTTAACCTCCCAGGCTTGTTTTTTGAACATGTTGTGCAGGTTTCTTTTAAGGATGAGGACTGAGAGGTCAGATATAGAGTGATCACTTTGATTTTTATTTTTTTTTCTCAGTGTGAGCTCATATGAGAGCACAGTGATCAAAGTTCCCTCTAAGTTGCACGGCTGCACAGCAGGTTATCACGGGCCGTGCAGGCGGGGAGAGGTGCCCCTCGCCCAGCCCAGCCCTGTTGAAGCGGGGAGAGGCGTCTCTCCCCCGGCCCAGCTGGAACTGCCAGGGGCGGTGGTGGTGGTGGTGGTCAGGTTACATGCAGTGGAGAGGAATTAAAACCCTGAGCCAAGCAGCGGCGCCCCCTGTTCATTGTGCTGCAGCAAAGTCATCTGGTGAGTTTAACAAGCGACGGTGAATTAGTGGCAGGTGCCTGAGCGCCACTCCGCTGCATCCCACGGGATGGAGTGCCATGCTGCCCCGGGCCCCCCATCCCACTGGGCCCACCCCTGAGCTTGCCCAGCCTTGGAAGCCAGCTGGTGGGCTCGGGGAGGCAAAGGCTGATCCCGCCTGTGGGACATGTGTCCATGCACGGAGCTCAGCGGGGGGCGAATTCCAGTGGCTGATGCAGCTGAGGGTGGTTTTACCCCTCCCATGGGGACTGGGGAGCTCAAACCCACCCGCGAGTACCTCCCCCATGGGCTCAGGGAGCGGAAGGCAGAGCCCCCCCTCTGCAAAGTTGCCCATTTGGCCAGCAGCCCATGAAGCTGGAGGTGCCTGCAGTGGTGTGGGGGGCAGCCTGTGCCAGGGGTGGCCCCTTCCCAATAACTTCGCTGGGCTGGAGGGGCTGTGGGGAGGGGAGCCGCATGTGACCGCAGGCTGCGGCAGCGGTACTATTTCCCCAGCCCAGCCCCACCCCACTGGAGCTGCCATGGCCTGGGAAAGGTGCGTCCCCTCCCCCATTCCAAGCTGCTGCAGCCAGAGAGGGCTAGTCAGGGCTAGTGGGAGTCCTTTCTCCCCGGGGCATCCTGCACCCCAAACCCCTCATCTTTGGCCCCACCCCAGAGCCCGCACCCCAGCCAGAGCCCTCACCCCACTGCACCCCAACTCTGAGCCCCCTCCTCTACCTCGAACCCGTCATCCCCGGCCCCACCCCAGAGCCTTCATTCCCAGCTGTAGCCCTCACCCCCTACATTCCAATCCCCTCCCCTCGGCCTGAGCCCACTCTTACACCCCAATCCCCTCATCCCTAGCCCCATCCCAGAGCCTGCACCCCCAGCCAGAGCCCTCCCCCCCCACCCCAAACCTCAGCCCCGAGCCCCCTCCCACACTCAAACCCCTCAGCCCCACCCTGCCATACATCACCTCCATATTGGTGCACATAACAAAATTCATTCCGCACATGGATATAAAAAATTAAAGGGAACACTGATAGTGATTTTGTTTCACCTACATAGTTCTTGTGGCATTTAATGCACTGGATGAGGTACACCGCATGTTGTGATTAGGCAAGTGTAGGACCTTTGGATCTTGGAAAGGAGTGTTGTGTATGGTGTTATGTCTACAGATTTTGCATCTGTTGTTCTGGCAGGATCTGGGCCACTTTGAGTTGGTGTGTCCTGGTCTGTGGGGAGCTTGCTTCTCATGATGAGGTTCGGGGGGTTCTTGTTTGAAGGCTTGAAGAGGGGATTCAGGAAAGATTTCTGTCAAGATGTGGTCCCAATCGAGCATGCATTGTAGCTGTTTGAGACCCCATCTGGTTTCCAGCGTGGGATGGTAGGTGACAACTTAGGGGTGTGTGGTCAGATGGTGTTTTATTTCCATATTGAAGCACATTCTCTTGGGGTATTTGGGTGGCCCATTCCTTGATTCAATCTACTTCTCTGGTAACCTGCTTCTCTGGTGTAAAAGAAATAACCCCAGGGGAAGCTCCATGTGCAGGATTTACTTTGTTGATTTAATGAGTTGCAGGCTTGTGCTGGATCTGCAGCATCAAAGGTTACAGAAGAAATGCTTGATGAAAAATCTGCTTTGTTAAATGGCTATACTTGGGAGCTACGAGTAGCGAGACTTTAAATGCAAAATGCATATTGAATCAGAGGCTGTAAGTCATTGTCTGTATACTACTTGGCAATAGAGTGAGAAGGTTTAATGTTCAGGATAGACTTCAGCTATTGCTGACAGAATCAAAGATCACCCATGTTGCAAAGGTGGTGTGCTTAGTTATTTAGGGTGGGTGCTGGAGGCAGGGATTCTGACTGCATTGTTCATTCTTTGCCAGTCCACTAGTGATATTTATAACAACAAAATGCCATAATCTTGGAAAATAACAACAAAATGCCATAATCTTCCAATAGGGTAAAGAAAGTGAAAAGGCAGCCCCCCCCCCCTTCCCCCTAATATCAAAAGCTGTTGCACATTCTTTGGCTCCTGAGGAACCCTGCTAGCAAAAATTGCAAATGTCAAAAAGAAACTTCAGATGAGTTAAGAGCCAGCTGCCATAGGCTTACTATACCTTTGCACGACTCTCAGGAAAATTTTACCAGGATCGGTTCAAAAACTACTTCCCTACCTTTTACCATGATGAATGGAGGGGGAAAACACACTTTGCACCCACCAAATATAATAACTTGCTCTGGACAAGTGAAGTAGTAGAATTTTTGCAAGTCTGCCTTACTACATAACCCCTAACTAGATAGCAGTTTTAAACACTACAGTCCTTGATTCTTTTTATTCTTTTTATTTTAAAATTTTTTTCTAAGAAATTTGTGATTACTCAGCAATCTGATGTTGGATGTACAGTACCTCTGTAAATGAGGTTATACAACATCTATAGCTGAAAAGAGATCAGAAAGGATACCATGGGTAACTTCTTGTTTGTTAACAGACACCTAAAATGAGATTCAAATTGACCAAGAAAAGCCTTAAAATAACTGTCGGTTCTATTGTGTATATACATTATACTTATGGAAGCATTTATCTATTAGCATAATCACATTGCTTTCCAAACGATGTTAATCTTCAACTAATGTTAGCAATAGGAGTAAAAAATACAAAGAATTACACTAGATCAGTAGGTAACTGTCAGCTCCGTAAGACGATTTGTTTTTGTGTTTTGGGTCAGACTTCCGTGAATAAGAGACACATATATCTCCCAGAAAGATGTACATGTTGACTCATTTTTCTCAGCTTCAACACTGAGTACCCGGCTGAAATAAGATTCTTAGCATGTTAATGGTCCAAAGCCATTGCTATCAAATATGTGAACTCATCATGTCATGAAATTAGAAGTAGTCATGAAAGAAATATAAATGTAAATTAGTTTTCCATATAAACGGCAAACATGATTATTATTGCAGTTGTTGATGTAAAATGGCCCAGCAAAATAACCATTAAAAGACTATTTTGACAGTGCCTTCTGCTGTGTAGATAGCGTTATTTTGCAGCTCCTGTTTACTATCTTTACTATTCATTTCATTACACCCTAAGAAAGGGAGGGAAATATCCAAGCATGTGATGCTACAAACAATGGGAAGTACATTTATAGACTGATCCACAACATGCTGAAGGTTTGTACACATACATATTTCAGTCTTCTCTACCCTGGCCTAATGACATCCTGTTAGACTGAAACAGGTACAACCATGTGCGGAAAGAATTGGATGAGAAACGATGAGGATTTTTAAAGCCTGGATTGTTGGCTTCCGCAGCTTTGTCTTTGCATCTTCATTTTAAAAACAAATTCTTTGACATTTCTAGTTTAACCCAGTTCTCCATGTCATCACAGGTGTTTGTCACCTTTAACGTTATTGATTTTTAATGACAGGGCTGCATGCTGGAAAAAAAAACCCCTGTGGTTTTTAGTTTTCTAATCTCTTCATTAGTGTTGCTTCCTAAATATACCACTTCAAAACAGTATGGAGTTTGCTAACCTCTTCTCAGCCTATTTTCCTGTTCTGAAGTGGTATATTTAGGAAGCAACACTCTTCTTGCTGATTTGGAGGAAACTCTGTGTGTGGATAGGCACATTTTAGTACAGTGGAGTTTGGCATACAGCAAACTCGGCCCTTACAAGGGGGGAATTATTTTGTCCCCCTGGCGAGGAAGCAGGGTCTTAGAGCCTGGGCACCCGCCCAAGTCCAAACATCTACACTACTTATTTTTAGCCCCCTAGTGAAAGCCCTGTAAGCCTGAGTCAGCTGTCCCAGGCTCTGGAACTCACTGCCATGGGTCATCTTTTGCTGGGTAGATACAATTATACATCCCACTAATTTGTCCATGGTCTCTGTAATGAAGATAAAGGGATTCTAGGAGGAAGGGTTGGCAAGTAGTCATGAGAAGTGGGTATGTTCTTTTGGTGCTCCATTCAGACCTTTATTTGGTTAATTTGGGGTAGGTTTGATTAATTGGGTTTGTCATTGAAATGGTGATGGGTGGGGCTGAATTCCATAAGATCTGCTGAAACAGCAAATGGCTGAAAAATCAGACTTTTTACGCTGAAGTCTAGAAAGTTACTTGATCATGACATGACACCACTGCACTAAAATGCAACAACAAAAAAGCAAACTGAGTTTATCTGAGAAATTGGTATCCATAAGAGAAGTTATGGAATCCTCAAAATATCTTGGACACACTGTCCTGAGTTTACAAAAACAACAAGGAGTCTGGTGGCACCTTAAAAACTAACAGATTTATTTGGGCATAAGCTTTCGTGGGTAAAAAAACCCACTTTTTCAGATCCATGGAGTGAAAATTACAGATACAGGCATAAATACACTGGCACATGAAGAGACGGGAGTTACCTTACAAGTGGAGAACCAGTGTTGACAAGGCCAATTTAGTCAGGGTGGATGTGGTCCACTCCCAATAACTGATGAGGATGTGTCAATACCAAGAGAGGGAAAATTGCTTTTATAGTGAGCCAGCCACTCCCAGTCCCTATTCAAGCCCAAATTAATGGTGTTACATTTGCAAATGAATTGTAGCTCTGCATTTTCCTTTTGAAGTCTGTTCTTGAAGTTTTATTTGTTGAAGGATGGCTACTTTTAAATCTGTTGTTGTATGTCCAGGGAGATTGAAATGTTCTCCTATTGGCTTTTGTATGTTACCATTCCTGATGTCTGATTTGTGTCCATTTTTTCTTGGCAGAGGGGCATTGCTGGCACATGATGGCATATATCACATTAGTAGATGTGCAGGTGAATGAGCACCTGATGGTGTAGCTGATGTGGTTGGGTCCTCTGATGGTGTCGCTAGAGTAGATACGGGGACAGAGCAGGCAACGAGGTTTGTTACAGGGATTGGTTCCTGGGTTAATGTTTCTGTGGCGTGGTGTGTAGTTGCTGGTGAGTATTTGCTTCAGGTTGTGGGGCTGTCTGTAAGCAAGGACTGGCCTGCCTCCCAAGGACTGTGAGAGTGAGGGATAGCTTCCCAGGATAGGTTGTAGATCGTTGATGATGTGCTGGAGAGGTTTTAGCTGGGGGCTGTACGTGATGGCCAGTCATGTTCTGTTGTTTTCCTTGTTGAGCCTGTCCTGTAGTAAGTGACTTCTGGGTACCCCTCTCTCTCTGTCAGTCTGTTTCCTCACTTCCCCAGGTGAGTACTGCATTTTTAAGAATGCATGATAAAGATCTTGTAGGTGTTTGCCTCTGTCTGAGGGATTGGAGCAAATGCGGTTGTATCTTAGGCCTTGGCTGTAGACAATGGATTGTGTGCGTTGTCCTGGACGGAAGCTGGAGGCATGTAGGTAAGAATAGCGGTCAGTAGGTTTCCGGTATAGGGTGGTGTTTGTGACCATCACTTATTTGCTCTGTAGTGTCCAGGAAGTGGATCTCTTGTGTGAATTGGTCCAGACTGAGGTTGATGGTGGAGTGGAAATGGTTGAAATCCAGGTGGAATTCTTCAAGGGCCTCCTTCCTGTGGGTCCATATGATGATGTCATCAATGTAGCGCAAGTGGAGGAGGGGTGTTAAGGGACGAGAGCTGAGGAAGCGTTGTTCTAAGTCAGCCATAAAAATATTGTGGGGCCATGCGGATACCCATAACAGTGCCGCTGACTTGAAGGTATAAGTTGTCTGCAAATCTGAAATGGTTGTGGGTGAGGACAAAATCACAAAGCTCAGCCACCAGGTGTGCCATGGCCTCATCAGGGATACTGTTCCTGACAGCTTGTAGTCCATCCTCCTGTGGAATATTGGTGTAAAGAGCTTCTACAGCCATGGTGTTTTCAGGAAGATCACCAATGCATTGTTGTTTCCTCAGGAAGTCGGTGGTGTCTCGAAGATAGCTAGGACTGCTGGTAGTCTAGGACTCTTAGAAGAGAGTCCAAATAGCCAGATAAACCTGCTGTAAGAGTGCCAATGCCTGGGGTGATGGGGCATCCAGGATTTCCAGGTTTATGGATCTTGGGTAGCAAATAGAATACTCCTGGTTGGGGTTCTAGGGGTGTGTCTGTGTAGATTTGTTCCTGTGCTATAGCAGGGAGTTTCTTAAGCAAATGCCTCCTTAGTGGGATTGGAGGATAGTGGCCTGTAGAATGTGGTGTTGGAGAGTTGCCTGGCAGCCTCCTGTTCATAATCTGACCTGTTCATGATGACTACAGCACCTCCTTTGTCAGCCCCTTTGATTATCATGTCAGAGTTGTTTCTGAGGCTGTGGATGGCATTGCGTTCGGTATGGCTGAGGTTATGGGCAAGTGATGCTGTTTGTTCACAATTTCAGCCTATGCACGTCTGCAGAAGCACTCTGTGTAGAAGTCCAGTCTGTCATTTCGACCGTCAGGAGGAGTCCACGCAGAGTTATTCTTGTAGTGTTGGTAGGAGGGTTCCTGTGGGTCAGTGCACTGTTCAGTGGTGTATTGAAAATATTCCTTGAGTCAGAGATGGCGAAAGTAGGCTTCCACATCATCGCAGAACTGTATCATGTCCGTGGGGGTGATGCAGCAGAAAGAGAGGCCTCGAGATAGGACAGATTCTTCTGCCAGGCTAAGTGTGTTTATCTGCCAGGATGGATTAACAATATTGGTGGGTGAGTTAAGGGTACCACTGTTGTAGCCCCCTGTGGCATGTAGAAGTTTAGATAGTTTACTGTCGTTTTTCCTCTGTAGAGAAGTAAAGTGTGCATTGTAAATGGCTTGTCTCATTTTTGTAAAGTCCAGCCACATGGAAGTTTGTGTGGAAGGTTGGTTTTGAGAGCTCATTCTTGATCTTCTCCTCTTTGCTGTACAGGATGCTGATCAGGTGGTTCCTCAGTTTCTTTGAGAGTGTGTGGCACAATCTCTCACCACAGTCCGTGTAGTATGTCGATTGCATTAGATTTTTTACTTTCAGTCCATTTGGTATGATGTCCATTTGTTTGCACTTGGAGAGGAAGATATCTGTCTGTATCAGTGCAAGTTTTTTTCATGAAGTTGATGGATTTCCACTTCATACGGCTAAATTCAGTGCCAAGTATCAGAGGGGTAGCCGTGTGAGTTTAGAAACCCAGGATGCCTTTCTCAACCTGGTCATCAACAAAGAGATTACACGGGTGGGATTTAGTTACCAGCCCAGGCAATAGTCCAGGAGGCTTTGGCGTGTAGAATGGGATCAGTATGGGAATAATACAGAAGGCTTTGGGCAAGTGGAAGGAGAGTCAGGTGTTGTGCTTGATTTTCTGTAAGCTTTCTTACATTCCTCATCCTATCCCCACCTCTGCACAGTAAAGCCACCTTGCCCTGTGGTTTAATGATGAACACAGGGACCCAGCTGTCTGTGGTCCTGCTGTGCCACCTTTACTGAATTGTTCACTCTGATGTTTGAGTGCTCAGTTATTTGAGAGTTTGGAGCATCCCATACACCAGCATGGGTAGGAAGAAAAAGAATCTGAAATTGAGTATGAAAGAACTGATCTCTCTTCTCCCTGGCCTCAGGCTTTCCCCCCCCACCAAAAAACAGAACACCACCACACTGGTATTGTTTGAAACTCTGCCAGCAAAATCACTGAGCAATGTTTTATGTACTCTGAATATCTGACCGTACGTTCTCAGTCATTTTATTTGTTGGTAGTGTATGTACAATAGTGTATAAAAATGCCAAGTATTTTTCAAAAAAAATATTCCGAACAGAAAGGGAGCATTCTGATGACCTCATGAACATTCTAAAGAAGTAGATTAATCTGTGTGAACCACACAGCTCAGCTGAAATTTCTATTCAGCATTTTAAACTGCCAACTTCATCTCTTTTTGCTTGCACAGAAAATATGCATTCACACTGTTATGTTAGCTGTAAAACAATCCAGGCTGCATTGTTACATGTAAAATATTCATCCTGTTAGAAGATTAGAGCTCATGATGTCCCCAGGGTATGGTTATCTCATGATAACCATGCCCTGTGTTGTACTTTATTTCCTCATTACTTTTCACTTTGTTACATTACTGTTGATTGCAACATGGAGCTGCTGTGAGTGTGGAGGCAGGGTCCAGGAAGTAATTCTGAACAATAAATTCTGAATAGCTTTCAGCTGCTGTGCAGCCATATATCACTTTAAGATTTATGCTTTCTAGAATATTTGTTATTGCTTATATTTAAGGAGGGAGGGAATCTAAAGTAGCATATGTTTTGTGGAGGTTTGGGTGTTTTCTTTTTTGTTTGTTTTGCTACTGTCATATCTGAGATTTATAAGAGATGTGGCTGCCTTGCATTTTGAGGTTGCAGTCATTTTAATTGCATCTTTATCGCTTTCGTAGCCCAATTGTTACCGATATTTGTGGAGCTCGTGGGGAAAAGGGGAGGGAGTTTGAGGCTTCTTGCCCCATGGAAGTCCTGTCCAGCATTTGTGCTATTTTCATGATCATGCTTGCAATGATGTTTCATCTTGACTTCTGCTACTGGGCTCCAGTACAGAGTAGCTACCTACCAACAACAGTAGGAAAAAACTGTCAGAGCCAAATGAGAGTAGAAAGAGTAGCTGACTGGCACATTCAGCTAAAATTTGGAAGCATCTCCATTTAAAAACTCTCCTGGAGGACCTCAGTCTTATTTTATTTGACAAAACAATTCCCCTTATAAGGTGGCAGCAGCAACTTTATGGTTGAGGTATGTGTAATAGAAAATGCATGGCTGGGACAATGTGGAATGTAGAAACAATAAGATACAGATGTCTTGAATTAGTGACCTTGTGGTTTGTATGTACTCCCCATCTTTTTTTGTTAAGCTCCAGGGAATCTTATTACTGCATTACTCAGTCACAAGAATCTCAAAGCAGATGGTAGATATTAATATTCTTTTCACACACACAGCCATCAGTAAAGGAAGGCAGTAATGACTTCTTATTCAGCAGGAGGTCTCATTTATGATAAGGCTTATCTTATAGCTGTGTTTAAGGGCTGTTTTCTGCATTTTCATCCCCTTCCATTAAAACTTAGTTCTCTTTTCCTGTTCAGACTCCTGGGGAGATGAATCATCAGTCAGGTTTGGTAATCTGAAAATATATTGTGTTTATACAATAATAAAACAGCCATTAAAATGGTTGGTGCCTTTTAAAAAAGACATTATACCTTCCTGTACTTTTGATCTATGTACTATGATATTACACATCATAATGCCATGATCTGTACTAATGAATTTTGCCTTATTCTCTCAGCCCATGAAATATTTACAATATAAAAAAGTGTGATAATCCACTAGCCCACACAAAAAATCTCCAAGGAGTTGTAAAATAGTCCAAATGATTCTGTCTTTTTATTGAGCACCACATTTATTTATGTTGCCTTCAAGGGGAGAGCGCTGCGCTCCTCTAGCTGAATTCAAGTTTTTTTATTAATAAGATCTTCTACTGCGTCCAGCATTTCTTTGTAAGGAATTAATATTTATACAAAAACAGATATACTAAATAGCCAGAAGAAAACATATCACAATGAATAATGGGATATGCATACTGAAATTCATTTGTTTCATTGCTGCATCTGTCAAATTTGAGTTATTTTACATAGAAAATAGAGAAATAAATAAAAAGGAAATATATTTGTTTCCCATATTTTGTTGACTACATAGCTACATTCTGTAGATGGCAAATTCATCAGTTCTAGTATTAATGTAGCCTATGGCACTCCTATTACTTATCTTTTAAAATATCATCTAACAGTCTGCTTTAGCAATTTGTGCTTCCACTGATGCACAGAACCTGTTAATGGGATGTGGGCAACAAGTTCAGGAATAGAACTACATAGAAAGAGTGGTAGTACAATGTGTTTGCACTGCTTTTAATAGTAATTCTGGTTAAAAAATTCCTGGCTTGAGTTCATCTTATTGGTTAATGTAGGATGTGCATTTGCTGCCTAAAATTATGACCGCACTGAATGCTACTGATTGTTGGTCACGTGCTGACACATGCCCACCCATTTGCTGATGGTCAGAAAACTCAGCAGCAGCAAATACAGGCTGCAGAGGTGGATTCTTCTTGGTGATACAATGAGCCATTGCAGAAAGAACATTTTAGAAAAAAATAATTGTGGTCAGAATGATATTGAGGCTCAGCTAGTAATTGAGAGAGATCTTCAGAATAATCTCCTTTGTCATGTAGGGATTTGCTCCTCTTACCTGTATCCTAGGTGACTTTTTTCTGTACTTATTAAAAGGCTGTGTTAGTTTGATTGGTTTTGGTTGTTTTATTTGCATTTGATTTTTTTGCCAAACATTTTATTTAGTTATGAGATACCAACACTCTAAGCAATAACAGCTTTTTCATAAAACATCACGTTAGTGACATGAGAGCTAAACTAAATGGTATAGTAGAGTATTCCTTTTTCTAAACAATTGAAGAGGGAAGATCTAATGACTAGAGCCAATGGATACTGTCAGAGGTATAATGTTTTGTAATCCTGGGCCATGCCATGTGACTCAGGTCAGGAAATGGAGACTAATAACCTACCAGCACTTGTGTGTCAGACCATATTACAATTGCCTGCCAAACTAAGGTCTGGTGGTAGGTTCCTTGTAAAGTACCATTTAGTGTAAAGACTCACAGGAAGGTCTCAAGTACGATGTAGACGTGCATAGTTAAGGGCTTTAAAATAGTGTCAGTTTAGCCAATCCATTTCTTAAAGACAGCCAATATAAAGCGTGCAAGTTGAATATAATATAATCAGTCACTCAAAGCTGTGCACAAATGTGCTAATGTAATCTGAATGAGAAGAAGCACTGCTGGGAATCTTTTTAGGAGGGACTTGGAATAATCTGGTTCTGTGATCCTCACGATAGGTATTACAGTTGAGAGAAATATGGCTTCAGCCTTTGCATATTCCTTACCTGAGTACAAAATGCTTTGTAGATGTCCGATTCAGGTGACATTTCTATGGAAAGAGTGTGTTTGATAATTAGACCATAAAACTTGACTCATCCATTCATTCTCCTCAGTAGTCAGGGACATGAAATTTCATCATAATTTCTAAGCAAGAATTCTATTTTCCTAGGCTTGAGAACAGGCAATACTATCCAAGCATTCTTCCAGGAGGGAGATAAACATGCAGTATATATAGGGCAAGAGTTATATATCAATACTAATAACCCTACCACATGTTTAAAAGGATTTCACTTGTGAGGTTTGAGTATGTGTATTGAATCTCCTTCTAAGGAGTTAGGAGAGATCCTTGGAACACCATAAATCAAATTCCTCTGTGATTGCAAATGTTTGTCTGTCACCATTGACTGACAGGAGCCAATCTTCTAGGTATGACTTGAGGGCAATTCCAGACCCACCACAATGTTCATTAGGTTGTTCTTTCAGTGAATGTGGTGAGTCACATCAAAAGCTGCTGAGGTCTACTTTGGCCCAAATGGCGAGCTGGCCCTAATCTGAAAACTAACGAGCAATGATTTACAGTCCCAGCAAGTACAGATCCTTCCTCAAAAGAAGCCCAAAGTGGAAATGACATAGGATGTTTTCAGGGTTCAAGTGCTTCTGGAAGTGAATGGTCAGCAGCTTCCCAATCATCTTCCCTCAAAGGATAAAGTTTGAGGGTCCCTCTAAATGGGCACCACTGGATTTTTTAAAAAATGGCTGACACTTTCTCCCTCTTGCCTGATTGTTAATGCCCATAAGTCTTCTCAGCTCAGATATGCTACTTGCTTTACGCAGTCAAGTATGACGTGGATCAAGGTTTCCGGGAAGTCATAAAACAGCCATCCTCAGGAAACAGACTGAATCCACCCAGTACAAAATCATCTGAGAGTCAATGGCTCTCATGCTTGGCGCCAGAGAGGTTGTCACAGAACCCATCTGGCTTATCTACACAATATCCCAGCAATTGATCAGAGGAGCTAGTAACAGGAGAAGAAAATAGAGGTTCATCGCTGTGTCACTCCTGAAAGAACGCTTCAGCAGTTCCTGTGTCTGTTTTTTAAACGTCATCAACTTTGACTATTCATGGTCTTTGGGTTTTTGTTGTTGTTGTTTTTTGTTTTGTTTTGCAAGTATTCTTGCAAACAAGTGTGCTGACAGAAATGTTCTCTGAAACAGCAAAGTAAGCTCATCTAACCAGAAAATTTAAAAAGATATATATGTCCAATCAGAACAGCTTGAATCTTGACTATTAGTTCAATGTTCGTGGACAAACTACAGATGAAAATTGCTTAATTTATAACTTGAGAATCTGTCATTGCCATCTAGGAAACAAGAGGAAATTCATCAAGT
The DNA here is from genome assembly GCF_965152275.1 of Natator depressus. NCBI lineage: Eukaryota > Metazoa > Chordata > Testudines > Cheloniidae > Natator > Natator depressus. The sequence goes on from NC_134248.1 coordinate 16,867,838, forward strand.
TATTCCTTATAAATTATTCTTCCGGCTCTGGTTTTCAGCAGAGCTTTCACTAACCTGTGGAAAATACCATGTTGCTTCTTTTTTTAAAATAGTAATGATATTGCCAAAGCACATACACCAGTTGGTCATAAAATAATTTACAGTTTTTTCTAAAGTCTGTCCTTATTACTGTGTCTCTAATAGAAGGTGAAGAGAGATCTTTTGTAGCGTCCACCAAATTCCATAAATAGGATTTATATGTACTGGAGATATGTTGAAGGGGGAGCAAAAAACCTGTGTGTTTCCATTATAAATAGAAAGCCTTTTTTCATCCTGTCTCTTGTTTACCACCCTCATTGCTTCAACCCCTTTGTTAAAGATTAACTGAATATTCCTAATACAGGCATTCCAAGTAAGGAAAAGGGAAATTGTAACCTCAGTGAAGAAACTACATTTTTTAACAACTTTACTGAATTTGCAGCCATAATTTTGATGAATTAAGATAGTCAGGACAGGTCATGTATACCTTACAGTGCCAGCAATGTATGCCTTCCTAATGCATGGGAAAAAATCTGTTTTTTGGGGGAAATTAAACCAAATAATCTTGGGCTGTAGATCAAAATAAGTCATGATTATTTTGATTTCTTCTAAAATGCCAATCTGAAATCCTTCCAGTATAGCCCAAATCAGGACTCTCTCCCATCCATAGGCACCAACTTGCTCTGTTCCCGAGGGGTCCTTGACCACCGCTCCATCCCAGGCCCTGTGCCCACTCCACCCCTTTCCCCAAGCCACCCCCCCACCTCTTTCTGCCCCCGCTCCAAATTGCTGTTAGAGTTTCTCAGTTGATCTCCCCTGCCAGTGTTCCTGGTCATCTCTGAGGTGCCCATGTATTTTTGATTTTTTTTAAGTTTTATTAGATGTATCTGGTTTAGGGATTTGGGAGCTTTGAGTTCTAGTCTCAACTCTGCCATTGGCTTGGGAAAGTAACTTGAATTAGCTGTGCCCCAGTTTCCCCACCTGTAACATGGAAATAATGATGCATGACTTTGTAAAACACTGAGATTGGTGATTGAAAAGACAAAAAGTGAAAAGCACCTTTTTTAGCTGGTTTCAGAGCAGTAGCCATGTTAGTCTGTATTCGCAAAAAGAAAAGGAGTACTTGTGGCACCTTAGAGACTAACCAATTTATTTGAGCATAAGCTTTCATGAGCTACAGCTCACTTCATCGAATGCATTCAGTGGAAAATACAGTGGGGAGATTTATATACATAGAGAACATGAAACAATGGGTGTTACCATACACACTGTAATGAGAGTCATCACTTAAGGTGAGCTATTACCAGCAGGAGAGTGGGGGGGAAAAAACCTTTTGTAGTGATAATCAAGGTGGGCCATTTCCAGCAGTTGAGAAGAATGTCTGAGGAACGGTGGGGGGGGGGATAAACATGGGGAAATAGTTTTACTTTGTGTAATGACCCACCCACTCCCGGTCTCTATTCAAGCCTAAGTTAATTGTATCCAGTTTGCAAATCAATTCCAATTCAGCAGTCTCTCGTTGGAGTCTGTTTTTGAAGTTTTTTTTGTTGAAGAATTGCAACTTTCAGGTCTGTAATCGAGCGACCAGAGAGATTGAAGTGTTCTCCAACTGGTTTTTGAATGTTCTAATTCTTGACGTCTGATTTGTGTCCATTTATTCTTTCACGTAGAGACTGTCCAGTTTGACCAATGTATCACTACAAAAGGTTTTTTCCCCCCCCGTGCTCCTGCTGGTAATAGCTCACCTGTCATTCTCGTTACAGTGTGTATGGTAACACCCATTGTTTCATGTTCTTTATGTATATAAATCGCCCCACTGTATTTTCCACTGAATGCATCCGATGAAGTGAGCTGTAGCTCACGAAAGCTTATGCTCAAATAAATTTGTTAGTCTCTAAGGTGCCACAAGTACTCCTTTTTAGCTGAGATTCAATTTTAAAATTAGCACTGTAATTTAAGAAAACAATGTAGCAATGAGCAACTTTTATGCTCTAGCACATCAAGCACTTGACACAAGATGCATGTTGTTACTTGGGTAGTACTATAGTTAGAAAAATATGATGATCAGTAGTTAAAGTTGTTAACGGAGTTACAACGTAATACACCATAATGATCTTTATAGCTGGAAAGTCATGGAATATTTGGATTTTTAGATTTCTCAAGGACATAAGGGGAAGAAGGCTTGTAGAAGCATTAGCTGGATGCTCAAGTATAAGTGGCAATGAGCAAAGGCACATTGAGTCAAAGAATCAGGAGTCAGCAAAGAAGACAAGGGACAGTAGTCAGAGTGGGAAAAGATGTAAAAGAGGAATGGGGCAGAGGAGTAGTTAGGCGAAGGGTAACTGAAGGGCTTAACTGAGGGTATTACTGTTGTATTTTTTTAAATAGTCTCTTAGTAGAAGCACATAGTGTAATCAAGATTTTTTCCTCTGCAAAATCCCTCAAACACTTCAGTGCATGGTAATACTAAGTACAGCCGCTTACTACTTGTATAGTGTCTAACCTAGAAAGAGAAACTTGGAGAATCATAGCAGCCTATAATCCATCCTCTGCCTTACAAAAATAATGCCTAGTTTTCAGCAAATACCCCAAAATATTAATAACTAGAGGCAGCATATAGTCTAGATTGAAATGTGACACTGCTGACCTCCACTGTTGCATATCACAATGGGCTTGTCTACATTACCCACTGGATCGACGGGCAGCAATCGATCCAGCAGGGGTCAATTTATCGTGTCTACATGATACTTAATGTGTTTCTGTGAGTATAAAATCCCTTTCTGTATTTCACCTTAGGCCTATTTCATCTCTCATAGTAGGAACTGATTCCTACCCAGTTACTTATGGGAGCTACTTCCATTCAGGTGTTTATAAACCACAAGTCTATTTTCTTGCAGGTTTTTTAGGTTGAACATGTTAAGTTCTTAAAGACTTTCCTTGTAAAGCAATCCCTATGTATGTGAAATTAATCTTGTAAGTCTGGACTCTTAACTCTTCAATGTCATGCAGTATAAAATGTTCCAGATGAGACCTGACAATGGTCTCCATGCAATACAGCTAGTTATTTCATATTGGGACCATCACCATAGTAGAGGAATTCTCATTTTTCATGTCTCGGTCTAGTTGGATCAAACCTTATATAAATGCATTGAAACTGTTGATATTACAGAAGTTTCTAAGTTGCTGTCAGTATTGAAGTCATTTGTAACAAGTAACAAAAGTAATTTATCTGATAATATGGTAGGACTTGAAGACTTAATAATTTACTATTAACATGTATTTAATATTTATATAACAGCAGTGCCCAGAAGCTCAGTGTGCTGAGTACTGTCATGCCAATACAGCTGGACACAATATTGAGCTCAATTTTAATTAACTTTCCTAGAGTTCAATTCTAGAGAAGCCTTAGTAAGTTGGAAGTAGTTGCCCATAACTGTTTGCTGTCAGGAAAATAAATGCTATTTGTATTATCTGTCAATAATGTAAGTGGAGAGGGAGTTCTGACTCTCTCTGGTTTTGTCAGCAAATTTTGAATGTCTTCTGTTAAAATTGTAATTTAAAAGCCTAGTATTTTGTCACTTAATTAAATCCATATATTAAAAGGAAAATCTCTAGAGTTAGAGACAATATCGAGGTTGGCCACAACATTTAAAGTTGCTATAACCTGAGAAAGTTCTCTGTTCCTAATAGCCAGGGAGACCATTCTGTAGGCACTCTTCATGTAGAATAACAGTAGCTTAAAACTTTAGATTTGGGGGTTTTTTGGTCATGTCAACGTTGCAAAATTAACCTTGTATAAAATGGGCTGTGTCTACATTAGAGTTCTTAAATTTCAATGGCATTTTTGCTACTGTTGTCTAGACCTGTTCTAAGCAGGGTTAGGTGACAGTGGTAAAAACACAGGAGCCCTGTCTATACTAAGGATCGTTATTACTGTCATTAATGGAACTGCATCAATGGTTGTGACCAGATTAAGTCAATCTGAAAACCTAAGCACACCACAAATGTGGGGGAGTCACTGTGTCCTCGTTGCTCCTTGGGTGTCAAGAGTCATACACACAAACTACCATCTGGGCCGGTGGTGACCCCCTCTACCTCATTTTGGGCAGGATAGGCCTTCCCACTCCATAGATCATTTCTATTTAGGTGGGCCAGAATCTGTCGAAGAGAAAAGTACTCAGCCCTTACCGAAGTTAACAGAGGACTTGGAGTGGTAGTAGGGGCCCTAGTGAAACATGAAGAGTGGTGGTAGAGAGCCCCTCTTTCCATAGTTCTCTGCTGAAGTGGTGTTGCTGGAGAGTGTAGGGAGGACAGAGTAAAAATTTGAGTTTACCCATTAAGATGAATGGCAGTTATTTATACTTACTCTTCCCTGTATGGACAGGAAAAAACCACACTGGAGTGATGATTTAACTCCTGGTAGATACACAAACTTAGGACTTATCTATACACAGAAATTTAACAAAATAGCTATCCAGAATAAGAGTGTTCACATGAAATAATTATTTTGCAATAGCTATTTTAGTAATTTCCAATTGTAAACAAGCCCCTAATGCATGATTCCCTAAACTAAAGCATAGTTCCCTAAAATGGTTTAAGCATGTTTTCTGTCCATAAAAATAAGGAAAAAGAACTGCTGTGGGATGGTCCGACTTCAGATATCCTGCCACTAAACAAATGGCTCTGTAAGCAGGGAATAAGTTGTGAAAACAGCTATGTTAATTTATGAATGGGAAAGTGTGAAGTTTGAATTTAAATGGAAAAATACAGGAACTTCACTCTTGCACATTTTACCAGCAATGCATTCATTAATCTTTTCTAGCATTTTTCTTGCAAAGTCCTTATGCACAGCATAGGTGCAGCTTAAGTGGCAGCAGCACTTCCACAGAGGTGAGGGAGTGATCAATCAACAACGCTCTGCTGAGGCTGCGTGTTGTCATGTCTCTCTGATGTGGACATCTGTCTGTAGAGAACTGGAGTGATCCCCAAACAGCCATGAGATTATATCAACTCTTTTCCTATTAACCTGGGCTGGGTTTGAACTGGTATCTTAATGTTGAAAAGAAAAACGCTGATGATTCTTCTTCGTATGACTGCTGTAAATGTAGAGCAACAACTATAATTTTACATTTAAATGGTTAAGACCGATAATTTTGTCTAGAGTAGCAGAGTGTATTGCTGTGATTCCTCCTTCCTCCTTTTGTGAATTGGGCATTCATTGGACATGTGAATTGGACATATATGCTTCATGGTCCTTTCAGGGTGACCACAGTTGCACACTGGAGAGTATTAAATTTTCCATTTTTGCAGCAAGTATCTGCATCTGGCATGGTTTATGCTGATACAATTTAGGGTTGCCCATGAACTTCATGGGAAATCGAAGCCAAGGATTGTCTGCATTCGGTCTTCCATGAGGTGTTTTATTTGACTTCTTGTGAATTCCATTTGGCTTTCCAAGCTTCATCAGGGTTTTAGTTGCATTGTTGAAGGTTAAATGCATAGGTCCAAAAGGGCTTATGTGACTTCAGGTGGTGGAGAGGGTCGTTGTTAAGGTCCTGGTAGATGGGAAGACGTTCATTTTCCACGATCCTCTGGAATTCCTGAAGGGTTGCAGCATTGCGGTGATTGCATGGGGGAGCAGTGTGTGACAGTGTGACAGCACTGGCAGCCAAAATGTTGGGGTGACTTGAGGGTTCCAGAGATGCACTGCATTGCAGTGTTCAGTTGGACATCAACAAGTAAAGTATGGCTACTTCTGGTCCATCCTAGTGCACAGTACTCTGCTACGGAGTACACAAGGGCCATTGCTGATGTCCGTAACTCTGATGCTGAAGCTCCCCAGCTTGTGCTTACCAGTTGCTGGACCAGGTTGACCCTTGTCTTTGTTTTGGAAACTACCTTCTTCAGATAGTCGTGGAAGGTGAATGTGCAATCCAGCTTTCCTCCGAGATAGGTCAGTGTTGGGTCGTGTCACATAGTGTTCCTGCAGAAGGTCATTTTGTTTGACAGTTTCCTTATAGCAATCCCAGTTGGCTCTGGCAAGGCTCCACCATGGGATTTGTTTTGACAGAATCACGAGGATTTTGATGCTGATGTGGGTGATAATGGACCTGTGTTGGCTGTTGGGGAAGTTGGGAAGTATTTTGCAGGATGGCTGAAGCGTACTCCCACTTTGATCTTTGGAAACAATAGTGAAGTCTGGGTTGTAATCGTGTTGCCAGCGAGCAGAATGGAAAGTTGCTCTCTGTTTGGGATCAAAGACCAGTTGCAGTTCTTCTGTGGCCATCCAGTCCATGAGGTCTTCACCATTGGCTTCATTTACTTTATAGCCCCACGTAGTGCGGTGGCTGTTAAAGTCACCAATGTATAGGGCTGGAATTGGTGCACTCGGGAATGCTGGCTCGAGGTGGAAGAAGGCAGCCTTCGTGCAGCCCACTCTGTTAAGTGAGAAATCAGGATTAATGCCATCAACCTGGCGACCAAACATGGATCAACGATCTCAGAGCAACAACTCAAGCCACCATAATGGCCCTCTTCAGGGCCAAGTAACATGCCAGATAGGTTCTGGAACAAGGATCCTCCAATTTAACATTGAGGGACTTTCCCAGGTGGAGTGCAAGTATCTCACAAACATGCTGAAGATTCATAACATCAACGTTCTTACGCTCCAAGAAACCCATGTCTCCAGTGACCAACAGGCTAGTCGCTACCGTATCCATGGTTACAACTTCATGACTAGCCACTACCATCCAAATTACGGCCTGGTCATATACATGAAGAACATCATCTTGGATTTTGATGTCCCCTCCCCCCAACAGAAAAAGAAGCCATCTACACCACTGCCATCAGGAGTGGGGAGCTGCACATTACCAATGTGTATAAAGCCCCTAATTCAAAATGCTGATGAAAATATTCACATTTCTTAAGACTTTAAGATTAGAACAAACAATGGAAAGGGTCTACATAGTTTTCTTCTAATAGCAGAAGGTAAAAAACTTTAAAAGTTTTAAAGACCACCTCCTACAGCACACTCACCTACCAGATCATCCTTCTGCCAGACACCCAGAATACTCAGTCATTTGTAGGGCCAGAAACTGTATTTTTTGTGCTTGTTTTTGTCTCCCTCCTGCCTTTTCTTTTTCTGTCCTAGAACTTACACTTCCTCCGTCCCCTCTCCTCCCACCCCCCCAGGTCTTGGGAAGGAAAGTTTAGACTATATCTTGCACTATAGCTTCCTGAGAAGAATATTAATAGCTGAACAAAAGAACAATTTCAGTGGTTACTAAGGTTCATGTACCAGCTGCTAATTTATGCACAGGCAACCTAACTTCCAGCACACTGTTTTTTGTTCATGAGATTTTACTCAGTTGATACATGTTTGCATCAAGCTATTGGTGCCTGTCTTTTTACCTGATGGAAAAACAAGGAACTAGAAATGGTTCATCAGCTGTACTATACTGCTTCCTCCTCGTACAATATTCAATTTTGCTGAAAGTTCTTAATCCAAAAAGAGAACCTGTCTCAGAGGATAACGTTTCTGAGGTTTGTATATAATAAAGTCTCCAGTACAGTTGTAATTAATTTATTGGTGACTAGAGTAATGCCTGTTTTCATGGTAAATAATAAGTAAATCACTGGAGTGAAATACAGCTTGATATGATCTCATAGCTGTGTCCAGACCAATAAATTGATAGCAGTTTGAGGAATTGCCTTTACATGTCAGCAGAAGGGAATGAAGGATGCTGAGAGTGAACAATCTAATGGCAGCTTATGATCTTTTTTCCTTCCCTCCTCCATAAGAGAGAGAAATCTTGAAAATTTATTACTTGCCTGATTTCCTTGTCACTTGGCTTGAATTTGACATGCTGCCTACATCTGCTAGGCTATTTAAAAAAACAGATTTGTTCAGGCAGACCCGAATTCTATATAAATATGCTGATCTCAGCCTTGCCAAGCAAAAGCGTTCTCATTAGCTATATTGTAGGACTGCCCTGAAAAGTTCTGGTCTAGACGTTATTTCAAGGTGTCTACTACACTGTGCATCCAATGCTATTAAAATATAGAGAGTTCATGCAGCCAGTGGCTGCAGTTCATTGAAAGGAGCCTGCAGCTGCATTTCTCTTTTAAGAGACAAATATTATGTCCTATCCTATTTCTAATGAGGGGGTATAAAAATGACTTGTCAAATGGCCCACAGTGCCCTGCTTTCTAGAACAAACTGGAGATTTAAATGAAATTATAGAAAAGTGCTGTTGTTTTCCACAATGGATTGTTCTTTTTAAGTCAGGCAGCCAGAAAACAAACAAAACACTTATCAAGTAATGGAATCTTTACATATTTAGAACAGTGGTCCTCAACCTTTCCAGACTACCGTTCTCCGTTCAGGAGTCTGATTTGTCTTGCTTCCCCAAGTTTCACCTCTCTTACAAAATCAGATAAAAATACAAAAGTATCACAGCACACTATTACTGAAAAAGTGTTTGCTTTCTAATTTTTACCATATATTTATAAAAATAAATCAATTGGAATATAAATCTTGTACTTACACTGAAATGTATAGTATATAGAGCAGTATAAACAAGTCGTATGAAATTTTAGTTTGTACTGACCTTTAGTGCTTTTTATGTAACCTGTTGTAAAACTAGGCAAATATCTAGATGAGTTGATGTACCCCGTGGAAGACCTTTGAGTACCCCCAGGGGTATGCATACCCCCTGGTTGAGAACCACTGATTTAGAACACACACACTCACTCTCTCTCTCTCTCCCCCCCCCCCCCAAGTTGCAACGCATCCTTTGCAGTATTTTTGTAGTTTTTATTAGCTTTTTTACAATGATATTTAAAAGTGAGATTGATACAAGTATTTCACCTGTGATTGTAAGGGAAGGAGCATGATTATAACTAATCCATCTGATCTCTGAGCTGTATAGCCAGATAGTGGTAATGGGTAAAATGTCTTGCTGTGTTGAAGGTTGCAGGAAATTAGAACTTAATCAAAGATATGAGTTGTCACTTCACAAGGAGAAAAAGTTTTTGTTTTTTTGTTTTTTTGTTTAGCACCACCAACGGAGATGTAATTTGCTACTATGGAAACAAAGGAGAATCAGAACCTATCTTCCTAAATGCTGGTGGGTTTATTTTATAAAGTTGTGAATATTATTGTTGCCCTGTTTAAAAAAGTGAAATGTGTATTTATTTGCTCTAAGTTTTTAGTTATAAAGAGGAAAAATCTGAGAGGATAAGACATATTTAATTGAATTTTTTAATTTTATGGCACATTCTGTGTTTTTTTTTTAAATTTTTATTTTAAATCCTTTTTTGTGAAAACTCATAATGAAGTGTTAGTTAATAAGTTCATGCTATGGCCCAGTCCTACAATTGTTTCCATGCAGGTGGAGCCCCACTGCAGTCCATGGGGCTATCCCCATGCTAATATCACTGCAGAACTGAGGCCTGTGTCTCTACAGGTGATATTTTCAAAAGCACTCAGCTTTGACTTCTCATAGAAATCAATGGTAATACTCCCACTAACATAACTGGAAGCAGAGTTTCTCCTATTGACATCAGCTATCATCTGTCACTTACTATCAAGATGTTGACCCATGCCTACAATTGGCCTACTTGTCAAATTTCGAACAAGCTGCTACTTGCATTTGGGAGGAATGAGTGCCCCATAAATATCTACAAAATCATTATCCCCTAAACCTCTTCTGTGCCGTGATGACTACAAAAAAAACTTGACAATGATTAGGCTGCTGGTGTGCTGAGACCACTGCTGAACATCATGCTGAACAATATTGTCTCATTGTTTCTTTGTACTCCCCACTTGGCCTGTCTGTCTCCATCTGTTTGTTTCATAATTAGATTGTAAACTCTTTGGTGCAGGGACTGTCTTTTTGTTCTGTGTTTGTACAGTGCCTAGCACAATGTGGCCCTAGGTCATGAATAGGACTTCTAGGCACTGCAAGTACTAAGTAACAGCATGTTAGGAAAATGCAGAGCACTTTTGAAAAATCCCACCTTTAGTATAGTACCTTCAAAATTTATTCTCTGATTGCTAATTCTCGCATTTATTTCCCCCCCCACCACTTTTTTGGGGGCAATTTGGCGTATGTTGTCACAATTACGTAATAAATAACATTTCTTTTTATTTGAATCCTTAGATTTGCTGACAGAACATGTACTCATCCTTGCATGAGTAAACGTTACAAAATATGAATCCAAAATTCCAACACCAAAAGACTGAATTTTTTTTGAATGGTCAAAAATAAATAAACCATTCTGAACAATGTAGCTTTTAAGAACAGTTTGCTCTGTGTTTTGTTTAATGCTGATGGCATCTTTATTTTGCCTTTCACAAGGTTAATGAGATACTCTCTGTAAGCAAATAGTTAAAAAGAGAATTATAACATAACTCCTTTAAAACACATCCTCATGAACAGCAACAAAAGGGCTGATAATTCCCAAATCTTTGAAATAAAGATTTGTGCAAACAAATTTGCTGGCAATCTGCTTGCCCATGTATCTTTCATGCTGCACAACCACCATCTAGTTTGACACATTTCAGAATGTTTGGCATGCTTTGCACAAGAGGAACCCAGAACCAGATTAACAAAACTGTTGCAGGCCAGTATTTGGAAAAGCTTCTGTAGTGCCTGCCTTCGCTATGCATCAAGCCCCTACCTTCAGGCACAAAATTTAATCACTAATCATAATAAAAACCGTCAGGCAGGGTGGCAGTGGCGCTGTTTGGGGAGAGAACTGGGGGTCTTAGTCCTGGAGCACATGGATATTATGTGTAGTGATATGCATGGTCTCCAGTGACTGCTTTGTTGTATTCTGTGTAATCCCTCTGTGCCAATCTCTGGCATGCTCGTCCAGATGAGAGCATGACTGTCACAGTGGCAGCTGTTGACAGGGAAAAGTTAGCATGTAGAAAGAAAACAACCCAGGATGATAGCATGTGTAAAATGTATATATAATCTCCTCCATTTCTTTGATAAACCGCTTCAGAATCTGGGGTAACCTAGCCAGTAACAAAAGTGGGGACTCGACATTTTAATAGACTGTCTTTTGTGTGTGTGTTAATACTGTTCGGAAGGACTAGCAACTTTCATTCATGTTGCGGATTAAAAAATAATTGCATTATAAAAACCAGGTATCTGCAGAATGTAGCAGAGCTATTCCTGATCACCACATATCAACAGAGAGTTCATTCTCGGTAGATCTGGCCTCCGAAGGGAGAACTGAGTTCTGGAGGATCTTTACATTGTTCAGCCAGTGCTTATTCTCTTGGATTGTTGCCAGGAAATGTAGGGCACCATTGAGGAGAAACTTCCCTGCTGTCATCAGTGAGTGCAGTATTATTCAAGAGTCACATCAGAGAGAAAAGTGAATTATGTGATTAAAAGGAATAAACTGGATAGACTAGATTGCAAAATGTACTAAGTAATTTGAAAGATACCTTGCCATAAATTACCAAACCAGAGGTTTACAGTAATTGCTGCAGATGAGGATTAGTATAAAACTGAGAAACAAATAAAATCACTTCATTTTAACACTGTGGAATACATAACCATACCCTGATGTGTGCTAGGAGAGCTCTAATCTCTTGCCTAGTATCAGGACATACGTTTTATAGCATATCTAATTATAAAGATTAGCTAGGGAATCATTTGAATGAGATTAAAAATGATGAAATCTGTATGAGACAACTGTAAATCACCAGAAAATCCTTTCTAAGGTTCTGTTCTCCTGAAAATATACTAGCAGCTATGTAGATGGAATGCTGCTGGAAGTGATCCATAGGGATTGTTCTCTGAATGCATGAGACTTTTAAAATCTAAAACCGTTAACATATAGCCTCTTGTTAATGATTCCTTGTACCATTTATTTGATGGAGTTCAAAGCTGGAAGTATTGTTGGTTTTTATTTTTGTGAAGTAACTGCAGTGTCACAATTATGAGGCGTGGTTTTGTTTTTGTTTTTCTTTCAATTTTAGGTTATACAGTATACTAATACTTCCATTACAATGTCTTCCTCCTGGAAAAATCTTTTCTTGAAATTACACCTGATTTCACATTTCAACCTACATTTCATTAATAGCTGTGGCAAAATCCTGTGATTCAGTTAATATTTAGTACCCTTAGTGTGATGATCCATAGCTTTTTTTCAGGAAAACTGCCAGACTAAAATGTTGTGTTCCAAAACAAAGAGAGAGAGTTTTTTTTTATGAAGAGTTAAGCATCTGGAAATGAGACTTTACATTAACTGATTTTTTTTTTTAATTAGAATACTACGTTTCTCTTTCCCACATGGGTTAATACCTTCTACGGTATTGGAGGCAGGAATGGAGTAAGTTCTAAAGATAAGCAAATTTTCCTGAGAAAAGATGACAAAAGGCCTATGATGAGTTTTGCTGACAAGTCTTGATTTATTTTCTCCTTCAAACCCTGAAGGATGAGGCAATGTTATATTTTTGGCTGTGTTGCATATATGTTAACTTTTTCACCCCACAGAAATGCTTAATACAAACATTTTCTCACCTGCCCCCAAGTTTTTATTATTATTTATTAATTTCAATATTCAGGAATCTATGGATTGAGTAATTCTCTGCTGGATACTCCATGGAAGAAACTTCAGTATGGAAAGCAGCTTTTCACAGAGGTGATCAAGCAAAGTCAGGACCTTGCCAAAGAAGACCTGGTACAGGAGCTCATTAAAGTGCTGAATAATCAAGACCCGTAAGTACATAACACACATTTTACTTAACATGAAGTACAAACATTTTAAAACTCACCTACAAAAACTGTGTTAAAGTAATGCTAAAGCTTCATCTTATATTAACCAAAGTCAAGTAAAGGTAAAATAATATACTTCCTTTCCCCCTTGGAACAAATTCCAGCCCTACTGATCTGATTTTGTGTGTGTTGAAGGCAGATACAGACCTACAAGACACTATCACTGCAAAAGCAGCATTAGTGTGGATCTGTGTTCTGACTTATCATACCTTACTCCTTAAAGATTACTCCTGCCAGGGCAGGAGTAGAGCATGCAAGATATAGGAAGGATAAATCATGATAAACTAAAACATGCTTACCATAACTCCTGACCCCAGATGTTGCCCTAGCTCGAGCCACAGATTTGGGATGGCTCAGGACAGGAGTCAGTAGTGACACTGTTTAGCTGCCTCTCTTGACACATATATGTAGTAAATACAGCCTGATTTTGGCCCATAGGTACAGTATGTGAGTTTGCATAAAACACTAGTCCAAGCCCTTCGATAGGACCATAGCAGTTATCTTACATAAACACCTACCTCCACTTGAATAGCATGTGCATTTCCTTGAATGCAGACTTGAAGTTCCCTGTCTTTTGTCAGCTTAATCTGGTTTAAAACAAAACTTAAGTATGTTTGTGTGGTATTTTCAAAGCTTCAAAAGAAGTGAAACATTTCTCATGACAAGATGAGGGCTTTTGAAAACTGAACTGAGTGTTAAGTTGTGCATCTGTTCCGCTATTTTTACTATGCATTCAATATTACAAATGAAAAACACTGATGTGCTTCAAAAAACTTGCTGTGCTGTACTGTTCATTAAGCAGTAAGACAGCCAACCTGTAGGGTACTGCACAACTCAAATGCACATGCACCCAAGATCTTGCACTTGTGCTAATAGACATCAAGAGCATCACTTCGGCTCCAAAAGGGGGGAGTGTCTTAAAGGTAACTTTAAAGTTCAAAATTTTAAAATAAATGGCTGAGATTTTTTTCAAAGCACCCAATGGGAATTAAGAACTAAAGATATCTTTCATATGAAATATTTGGCACTTCATAAGCATTAATTCTGTGAGCTATCTAATAGGTTTATTGAATGAGATTTAATTCCCATAACAAACCCACCTCAGGATCTCTTCCCCTGTTGGTATTATGCGTTATATGTTTTTAGTGATTCCCTCTCCCCACTTGTGTAAACAGTCTGACTTGGTATATTTCCCCCAAAGAAAACTAGCATGATCTGGGACCCTGGGCTTCAATAGCAGTAACTAAAGTCATGTCAAACTGTATCATCTCTTTGTGGAGCAGGAAGAACTCTAGAAAAACAGGACTGAATCAGTCAGTCTCCTTCCACTCTCTTCTTTGTCACGCTGAGTGCCTAACTGGCTGATGAACTTCGTCTTATTTTGGTAGACACTGACACAAGCTGGCCTATGGTAGGAGGCAGAAACTTGAGCAGTGATGGAGATGGAAGAGGCAGAGAACCAGAGAAGCAGGCATAGGGTGCAGAAAATAGTTTTAAATTTGTCTTTACAAATTTCAATTTGATTTGTCAGTCATTGACATCATGAGTTATATTTTTTTTCCACATTTGGGGGACCACGATCTAGTGTTAGGAGTGGAAGGCAGGAAATCTGGGTATTATTCCTAGGTCTGCTATGGACTCTCTGACCTTGGATTCTTTCTCTGTAGGTTGTTGAGGTTTCATTAATTACAGTTTACAAATCTCAATACCATTTTACCATTGCAATACACTTTACTATGGCAGACTTGTTTACTTTGGAAATTTATTAAGCATTGTGCAATATAATTTTCCAGTTCCTCCAAATGTCTCTTGGAAGTTGCAGACTGGTTTCTGTCCAAAACAAAAGAAATCCCCAGGAGTCCATCTTGAATAATACTTGTTTTTTACACTTTGTATTTTAAGTTACTTGACCATAAAAGTGGTATTCTTTTATTTCAAGAGACACTACAAATACAGAAAGGAAGGAATAGCAATGAAAGGAAAAAGACTGTCAAAAATCATTAAAAATATTTAATAAATAGAAAGCTGATGAAATGAAAGGTCAAGTCCTTGAGAAATTTTCTCTTGGAAACAGCTGACAAACCTTTTTATCTTTGGTCCCTTCTTTTCATGTTTGTTTTCAAAAAATCACATTTTATTTTGACATTTTGCCTTTTCTTTTTTATCATTATCATCAAGCTGTGTGTTGATTATAGTTAGTAAGGGTAGGAGGGTTTGTTTTGTGTTAATACTGGGCAAGTAATAGTGCTATTTATATTTCAGTCAGCTACCAGATCCCGCAATGGAGGATCAAGGAAAGGAACATGTGCAACCTGTATTGACCGAATATGCAGCTTTGTGTGTTCGTTGCCCGGGATATGGAACAAGGTAAAATAAATACTTCAAGGCAAAATAGACAACTATTGTATCAAGACATATATCTAAAGTCAAATGCTGCCATAAAATTTAACATGCTAGACCATAAAATGGGTTTGTTCAGTGAATTTAATATCTATGCATAAGTTTAATCACTTGTAATCCATAGATTATCTTCTTCTATTGTGATCTTTTTTTATTCCTAGCTTTGTGTCTTAGACATTGCTTGAAATGCTCATCAGTACCTGCTTTACAATTTGTCAAACAGTTACTAATGATGCTAGCTATAACTTCCTTAAAGTTAAGTAGCTTTACCCTTTCAAAAATTTTTTTTTTTTGTTATCCCACCTCTTCCTGTTCAGAACAGCAGCTTCAGAAAGTTTACTTATATTTTTAAAAAGTTCATTGGGTCAAAAAATCACACTGTCCCTCTCACAACACACACACACGAACAAGTTACTGCTACAGCTTCTTCTAAGTACGTGAAAATGCTTTACTTGACATTGTAGTCCACAGCAAAATTACTGCATGCAGCAGCCTCTCAGTTGCCTCTTTCTTCCTCTATTCATCAGTCCTCAGGAAACCAGGTGAAACCTGCAATCTCCTAAGGTTACCAAATCCAGGCTTTGGCTCCCCTTCTGGAATGAGCTGGAGTATTTTGCGTATCCTATGCCGCAGTTGAATATAGCAGGGAAAAGAAGGTATTATACCACCACTATAGGGGTCTGTTGCCTTTTTAGAGCACCCATCTATGTAGTATGTAGTCACTGCTCATTCCCACATCCTTTTTTTCTATTTTTGAGCTCCATTTTATTTTTTCCTTGCTTTTTTCATTCTCCCCTTTTCCTTTGTTTTCCCTCCATCCCCCATTGTACCTGTATTTTAACATTTAGTTTGCCTTTTTGCCAGCTATATGTGACAGAGATTATAAAGGGAAACTGATTTAGGATTTTTCAGTTTCCTTCTGCAGCAAATATTATATACATGGAGTTGGCTGCAAAAGGAAACTGACAATGGTTATTCAGTTTTGTGTCGTAGCCATTCAGCTGGGCTTATCACTAGAACTGAGCGAATATTTGATTTTTCTTTTTTCAGTTTGGTGGCTTAACCAAAAAAAAAATTGGGGGGGGGGGGACTCGTTTCAGATGGACCCAGAACAGAATTTTTTGGGGCGTTTCTTGCTTAAATGAATCATTTAACCAACGAAATAATTCATTTTTGGTTTTAATTTAATTTTGGGTATTTTTACCATTTTTTGTTTAAAACTAGCTAAATTTGGAAAAGAAACATAGTTTCAAAACGAAGTCAAAATATTCATTTTGAAAATGTCAAAACAAAGCATTTTGACTCTTGGGGGGGGGGGGGGGGGATTATATACTTTCAGCTGAAAACAGTTGCTGAATTCAGCCTGAATTTGCGAGTAATTTCAGTCAACCCAGAATTCCATTTTTTGGCAAGTAAAATACTGACCTCAAAGATTTTACCCTGCTCTACTTATCTCAGCTTTGCCTACTGCTGCTCTGCTTATCTCCAGGGGCCAGCATATTAGCAAAGTGACAGATCTGCTAGCAAGTGATGAGCTATATTGGACATCAGAAAGTATTAGTACATTATACTGACCCACTTCAACTTCTGATTCCAAACGTGAAATAAACATAACCCTGTATGGAAAAATATAAACCTTTTTATTTGTCTTCTATCTAAGTAAGTGGAGAAATAGACTTGATTCTAAAAGAAAAATGTATATTGAATGCCTAGCTATATTAGGGATTTATTGTAGTTAACTCACTATAATAGCTAGGTGCCATATTCAGATTAAGAATTATTATGATCAGCTGAATCTTGGTCTCCTCCATCTTCTCTTAATTTGTGCTCGCTTTCTTAAGTGAGGTATTCTCACTTTCTCCCTCCAGGAAGAAAGGAGTAAACATTGAGAATCAGTTACTGTTATGAGAAGGTTTGCACAATATGTATCTTGCACCCTAACGTGAAGGTTATGGCTCAGCCAATACCTGGAGCCAGAGAATTCCTCAGATATGGGTCTGCCAGGGAGAATAAACTGGCTTCCCTGCAATCACTGGCTCAGTCAGCCATGTAATTTCCATTGCTGTAGCTGTCTTGGTGGATAAATGAGTGAGAGGTAGTCTCTGAAATGGCTGGTCCTAATTTCCTAGGGGGTTTTAAAGAATAATGTCAGAACTTTTAAACAGATTTGGAGAGAACTGACTGAGAAGCCATTGCAAAATGCAGAGCACTGCTTTGATGTGTAATAAAACACATGCAGAAACATGACTTGTTTATTTATGTACTGGGTACTAAAGTCCTGAAGGAATACATGGAGGGAAATACTTGTTTTTGTGTTTCACTGGTTGTACTCTGCCAATTTTAGGGAAAGGAGAAATGGCATTGGATATTTATGGACTAAATATTGAGACATAGTTTTGACCTATTCCCAATACATTAGTCGCTTTAGTTCACCATGCCAGGTCTAGTATTTCCCAACTCTCAGCATAAGGCAACTTAAATCCTCAAACTTGCTGACTTAATTATCCCAGACACTCAGAGTTGTCTTGCGTGAAAATATCAGATACATTTTCATCTTCGTTGGAATTACTATTCACATATGTTGAGAAGTTGCTGCTGACAAAGTGCATGACCATTGCAGTATCTCAACACATCACTAGCCTTAGGAGAGAACACATGGAGTCACCGCTACAGACTAGGGACCGAATGGCTAGGCAGCAGTTCTGCGGAAAAGGACCTAGGGGTGACAGTGGACGAGAAGCTGGATATGAGTCAACAGTGTGCCCTTGTTGCCAAGAAGGCCAATGGCATTTTGGGATGTATAAGTAGGGGCATAGCCAGCAGATCGAGGGATGTGATCGTTCCCCTCTATTCGACACTGGTGAGGCCTCATCTGGAGTACTGTGTCCAGTTTTGGGCCCCACACTACAAGAAGGATGTGGATAAATTGGAGAGAGTCCAGCGAAGGGCAACAAAAATGATTAGGGGTCTAGAGCACATGACTTATGAGGAGAGGCTGAGGGAGCTGGGATTGTTTAGTCTGCAGAAGAGAAGAATGAGGGGGGATTTGATAGCTGCTTTCAACTACCTGAAAGGGGGTTCCAAAGAGGATGGCTCTAGACTGTTCTCAATGGTAGCAGATGACAGAACGAGGAGTAATGGTCTCAAGTTGCAATGGGGGAGGTTTAGATTGGATATTAGGAAAAACTTTTTCACTAAGAGGGTGGTGAAACACTGGAATGCGTTACCTAGGGAGGTGGTAGAATCTCCTTCCTTAGAGGTTTTTAAGGTCAGGCTTGACAAAGCCCTGGCTGGGATGATTTAACTGGGAATTGGTCCTGCTTTGAGCAGGGGGTTGGACTAGATGACCTTCTGGGGTCCCTTCCAACCCTGATATTCTATGATTCTATGAGTCACACCATTCACAATTAATGGTTCTGAATGTGGGAGACAAAGTGGAATAAATCCCCAATATAAGACAGAGTAGGAAGAGTGTGGCAAACGTGTAACGATATGTAAGCAGAACTAGTCTAACCTATTTTTCACCATTGCTGTTTCTTTATTTAGGACTTCAGTTCTGATTAATACTGTACAGGTGGTCTCATCTAGCAATCTCCAAGCTCTTCATAAACATTAGGCCTCACAACATCCCATTCAGGCAGTTGTACCCATTTTGCAGTTGGGTGAGCAGAAGTGATTTGACCAACACCACAAAATTAGTGGTAGCATTAGGCATGGAACTCAGAAGTGTGGACTGCCAATCCTTTGAGTGAATTGGTAGACTAAATTGCCTGTGTGCAAATGCAATTAATGTAAAACAGAGTTCAACTTGGGTTTGAAATAAGGGACAGTTGACTAGTACGTAGGTGTCCCTGCACATCTGTGATTTCTGGCTGTACTAATTAGAGCTGGTAATCAAGGCTAAAGTGGACTGCAAGGTCTCACACCTTCCCACGCGAAGCCTGATTCTTTTGCTGTGTAAATCAGAAGTTGCACTGAAGTCAGTGGAGTTACACACAGCAGTTTTACATTTGGGTGAGAGCAGACTTGCATCTCAATGTTCAGAAATTGCTCTTTGGAGATACTGTGCTCCTCAGAAGAGAAACGGAGAGGTTCTTTGTATGACCTTGCGTCTGTGTCCTCAGGTGGTGATTAGTGGTATTCTGGACTGGTGAGCAATAAGGCTGAGGAGATTTGTATGGGCATTTGATACAAAAAGGAAGAATGCAGAAGTAAGTTGATATAAATAATCAGCAAGGATGTGTGTGTCTGATGATATTCGTGCCAACTAAATGCTGCCAGGTAAAATTTATTTTCAAGCTAGAACTGACTTGAACATATTCAGCAATTAAAAAGCTTATCATTAGTCTTCTCTGCTATATATTGTTCTCCTTGTCCATCAGCCTGAAGCTTTGTGTGGTTGTTGCCTTAATATGTGCAGCAGTGAAGCAAGATAGTACAGAATT